>NC_092771.1:22071895-22671895 GCF_047496795.1 Chiloscyllium punctatum | reverse complement strand
CGGAGTTCCCAAATCAGTGATAGGGGAACTACCACTGCACCACAAGATCTCTCCCACGACTTAGTGGAAGGACTTCAAGGGATAAAGTTAACCAGAGATTTAAAAAAAAAAGCTCATTTTAGATAAACATCTGAATTTTGTGTAAATGCAGAAGTGCACAGTTCAGCAGAAATCTCAATGAAGGATCTCTTTGTTCCGATCAGACAGTGGCAGGAGTGCAAAAGGATAGAGGCTATTTCTGATGATTTTGTTGGGTTTGGAAACATTGCATGAAAAAGCAGCTCAAGATTACAGCTAAAAGTCACAGAGCACCAGATTATAGTCCATTATCTGTCCACCCCAGCACCTCCAAATCAAGATTACAGCAGCTTTTCGTCATTAAATTGACAGTGACACTGTGTTGATCACATACAAAGAGATGTAGGCAATAAGTCACATGTCTTAGATTACAGCGTGGAAACAGGCCCTTCGGCCCAACAAGTCCATACCGACCCACCACCCACGCCCCTACATTTACCCCTTACCTAACACTATGGGCAATTTAGCATGGCCAATTCACCTGACCTGCGCATCTTTGGACTGTGGGAGGAAACCCACGCAGACACGGGGAGAACGTGCAAACTCCACACAGAGAGTCGCCTGAGGCGGGAATTGAACCCAGGTCTCAGGTGCTGTGAGGCAGCAGTGCTGACCACTGTGCCACCGTGCCGCTCACAATTTGATCCAAACAAAACTTAAATAGTTTTACCAATGCTATGCCAAGTGGTGCAGTGAAAAAGGTCATGATAAGTCTAGAATAAGGCAGACCAAAGAATCATATAAAAGCATAATTGGTTTGTTCAGCCTATCAAGCCTGTTCTGTGATTCTAACATGAAGGTTTCTCAACACATTCTTCTGGCTTCTTCCCATAACCTTTGACCTCCTTATCAATCAAGAACCGATCTATTTCTGTCTTAAGTATACTCAATGACTTGCCCGGTCACCGTCACCTTTAATACCTTTACTGTTCAAACATCTATCTGTTTTTGCCTTAAAAACATTCAGTGAGGCAGCCTCAACGGCTTCACTGGGATTTCCACAGATTCATGACCCTTTGGGTGAAGAAGATCCCTCTCAACTCAGTCCGAAATCTGCTCCCCCTTCTTTGGAGGCTGTGTCCCCTAGTTCTGGTTTCATCCACCAGTGGAAACAACCTCCCTGCTTTTATCTTATCTACTCCCTTCATAGTTTTATATGTTTCTCTAAGATCCCCTCTCTCATTCTTCTGAACTGCAATGAGACCGAATGGTCTGTTTCCATGCTATATGCCTCTACATCTCTCTGACTGTAGTCCCAGACTACTCAATCTCTCTTTGTAAACCAACCCTCTTAAGTTGGTCTCCACAGCCTTCTGTGGTAATGAGTTCCACAGATTCACTACCCTCTGGTTAAAGAAATTCCTCCTCATTTTGATTAGATTTGATTTGTTAATGTCGCACGTATCTACGTACATGAAAGGTTTTGTTTTGCGTGCAGTACAGGCAGATCGTACCATACAAAGTGCATCAGGATGATAGAACAGAGCAAGGAATCCAATGTTACAACTGCAGAGAAGGTGCAGAGAGATCGAGATCAACATTAAAAGTGCTAAAGGGTCCGACCTTCACTCTGAGGCTGTACAATTCCCATGGAAACCACAAACGGATGTGATACACATCGGGAAATTAAAGAGTCAAAGATCCATAGAGTCGTACAGCACAGAGACAGGCCGTTTGATCCAAGCTGGTCCATGCCGACTAAAATGTCCATCCACTCTAAACCCACATCCTTCTAATTCTTTCCTATCCATGTATTTGTCCAAATGCCGTTAAAATGTTGTTAATATAGCTGCCACAACCACTTCCACTGGCAGGTCATTCCCTATGTGTACCACCCTTTGTGTAAAAAAGTTGCCCCTCAGGTTCCCTTTTATTCTTTCCCCTCTATCCTTAAACTGATGCCCTCTAGTCCTCAATTCCCCAACCCTGTGAAAAAGACTGAGTGTATCTCCCCTATCCATGCCTCTCATGATCTTCTACACTTCTATAAGATTCCCCTTCAGTCTCCTATGCTCTAAAGGAAAACGTCCTAGCTTGTCCAACCTCTCTCTACAACTCAAGCCCATTGAGTCCTGATAACATCCTTGTAAATTTCTTCTGCACTCTTTCCAGTTTAATAGCATCCTTCCTCGAACAATTAGTTGCCTGAGTTCATGGCTTCTGTTCTCATAAGGCAAATTGCCCACATCCAAGGAGTGTTGGCCAAGCCATTGGCCAGCAGCTCTTCACTGCCAGCAGTGTACAGTGTTGAGTCTGATGTTGTCAATGATTCAATGACCTGGACAGATCTGAAAGCCAAGCAGCAGGAAACACCCAGTTGACGGTCTCTGTATGTGGCAACAAGTGCAGGAGCTGAGCAGACCATTGTCCTTCCTGACATTGGCAGAGGAGGTGACCATCGGAAAATCTGCCACCCTCCCAGATGGGAGGCAGGTTTCATTTCCCTTTTTCCTCATTCACAGAATGTAAACATGGCAGCCATGATTGGCCAAAGGGGAGTTAACTATCAACCACTTTGCTGTGGGGTCTGGGGGTCAGAGATAGGCCAGACCAAACAAGGAGTTTCCTTCTCTAAAGGACATTGTTGAAACAAATGAGCTTTCCCTCAACACTTAAGAATGGTCTGCCTCTGAAATTCCCATTGAATTCAAATTCAATGGTGGGATTTGAACTCAGGTCCCAGTGTTAATAGTTTCAAGGTGATGCCATTAGGCCGTTGCTTTCCCACTGTATTGAGAAAGCTTCTTCATTGAGAGGTGGAGAATTCATATTAATGCCTTGCAGAAATAAATGGGGGTGGGGTGGGGTGGACTCCTCATATATTGTCTCCTCATCCTGTAGAAAAATCGAGTTTGTAACAACTGCGAGATATTTCAAATGGAGAATGATATGATGGACCGGATCAGCATGACACCAACAAGATGACCCTGTTTCTAATGAGGATGCAGGCTTTCAATAATGGTGAGATCATGAGAACTAGGGTCATTTGACTGCCTTATGATGAGATGAAACTCATTGAGGAAACTCCAGACCAAATGCATACTGTGGTTCTTTGACAACTGTCATCTACGGTGTTGGTAATGCTGGGACATATACTGAAGAGCCTGAGCTCTTCTCAACCATCCTCTTAGCAAAGCAGAGTGGGCCACGATAGAATCTGCAGGAAAACATCCCACCTCAGCACCACCCAGCAGCCATAGCACACTCCCCTCAGCTGGACTACCACCAAAGTTAGGACAGGGGAGTAGTGAGTGAGCAGCAGGAGGAGGATGAGGTTGGGTCAGCTGTGGCAAGGTCCCTTCGCGGATAGACAGAGCCATGCTTCATTGAGTGAGGATACTGGACAATCAGGTTGTGAGATTGCTCGCAGAGCTGGCAGGTTTGTTCTCGGATGTTTCGTCACCATGCTAGGTAACATCATCAGTGAGCCTCCGGTGAAGCGTTGATGTTCAGCGCCACTTTCTATTTATGTATCTTGGTCTGTTAAGGTGGTTGTATTATTTCTGGTTCTTTTTCTTAGAGATTGGTAAATGGGGTCTGAATTGATGTGCTTATTGATGGAATTTCGGTTAGAATGCCAGGCCTCGAGGAATTCCCATGCATTCTCTGTTTAGCCTGTCCTAGGATGGGTGAGTTGACTCAGTCAAAGTGGTGTCCTTCTTTGTCTGAACGTAAGGATAATAGTGCTGGTGGATCATGTCTTTTGGTAGTTAGTTGGTATTCCTGTATCCTGGTGGCTAGTTTTCTGCCCGTCTATCTGATGTAGTGTTTGTTACAGTCCTTGCAGGGTATTTTGTAAATGACATTCGGTTTTGTTGGTTGTTGGTACAGGGTCCTTTAGGTTCATCAGTTGCTATTTCAGTGTATTGGTGGGTTTGTGGGCTACTATGATGCCAAGGGGTTGGAGTAATCTGGTCTTCATCTCTGAAATGCTGGGGCTTGGATGTCTTTTTTGGAACGTCAGAGGCAGATGGGTTTTTGGAATCCCTGAGGCATTGCAGAGCAATAGGGGCAGACGATGGAGGCTTGGTTAGACGGGAATGCCCCACACCCCATGAATGGATTAATAAAAAAGCTTGAGTGGTAGGCATCTCTGTCAAATGCCTCCTGCCCTGAAAGTGTGGCCTCTAATTGCAGCTACCAATATTGTACTATCCGAGAGGCTCTCACACATGCGACTGAGTTCCAGTGGAGACCAAATGGGAAAATCATCAGGCTAGGCACCATCAGGTCTCTGATTGTTCATCGCAACCAGAAATCTTAGAGGCTTCCAACTAAGGGTGAGATGGGTCAAAGGTAGACCCATATAAGTTGGCTTTGATCTTAACAGCTGGCAGACATCTCCAGCATATAACGTTTGAGCTCATTTGCTCAGCTCTAAGTCTTTCATTTGGAACATTTATTATGAAGCGTTAGTGGCTTAGATAGCCCAATACTGTCTACCCCCGGAGAAATTTTCTGCTATGAGCCAGTCTATAAGCCGTGACCACAGGAAGGTATTATGGGACTAATCTAAATGACCTGGAGTCTCAGGGAAATCCATGCTGGAATGCGAGGGTTGGAACGATGTAGTGCACACCACCAGGCACACACCTCATATACATGGTCAGGTTTGGGAATATACTTGTTTCCTTCCTTTAACAAATGAGATTATGACGATGAGTGTAATTCCCACTGCTGGGGTGTGAATGAGTATTCACGACATGCTGATGAATGAGAAAGAGGCTCCCTACCATAATCAGGCTGTAACTTTGAGAACTTTATTCCATCCGCAGTTAGGAAACTCAATATTCTTACCCTCTGCTCAATTAATGAATCTTTCTGAGTCGGCGTGGATAATTCCACCTGTGATTCTACATGCGTGACAGTGACCGCAATGTGGTCATGGCTGACACACCTAAGACGCAACACGAGACCAAGACAGAGCCGTGGAAAGATTTTTTCAAAGAGAAACATGAAGAGGTTGAGGTCGTGGCTGATCTGATCATCCTCAACCCCACTTTCCTGCTTTCCCCCCAGAACCTTTGACTCTGTTACTGATTAAAGATTTGTCTCTCACAGCTTTGAATATACTTAACGACCCATTTTCTACACTCCTCGATTTAAAGAATTCCACCGACTGCCTAACTCTCCCCATCTCCGTAGTAACTGGGTTACCACATACTCTGAGGTTACGCCTTCTGGTCGTAGACTCTCCCACAAGGGAATACAGCCTCTCAACAACAACACTGGCTTGTCAAGTGCCCTTCTACATTTCAATAAGGTCACCTCTCATTCTTCTAAACTCCAATGAGTACAAGCTCCACCTCTCCTCACAAGACACTCCCTCCATACTTGGTGTCAGCGTAGCCTCCAATCTTTCACAGAGTCCTAGAGATGTACAGCCCGCAAACAGACCCTTCGGTCCATGCCTACCCGATATCCTAACCCAATCTAGTCCCATTTGCCAGCACTTAGCCCACATCCCTCTAAACCCTTTCCATTCATATACCCATCCAGATGCCTTTTAAATGTTGTAATTGTACCAGCCTCCACCACTTCCTCTGGCAGCTCATTCCATACACGTACCACCCTCCGTGTGAAAACGTTGCCCCTTAGGTCCCTTTTAAATCTTTCCCCCCTCACCCTAAACCTATGCCCTCTAGTTCTGGACTCCCCCAGCCCAGGGAAAAGACCTTGTCTATTTACCCTAACCATGCTCTTTCCTTAGGTAAAAGACCCAAAACTGTTCATATTATTCCAGCTGTGGCCTGACTAGTGTCTTATAGAGACTGCGGTGCTGGGAAAGCACAGTCGGTCAGGCAGATCCGAGGAGCAGGAGAATCAACGTTTCGGGCCAAAGCCTTTCATCAGCAATCCCTCAGCTGCTGCCTCACCGGCTGTGCTTTTCCAGCATCACACTCTTGACTCTGATCTCTGGCATCTGCAGCCCTCACTTTCTCCTAGTGCCTTGTATCGTTTCAGTAATAGCTCCCTAATTTTACATTCCATTCCCTTTGGGGTGAAGGCCAACATCGATGGTACAGAGGTGAGGGGTAACTGGAAGTTGGTGCAGGTTAGAATGTGGGCCACAGAGTTTTAGATGATCTCAACTGTGTCAAGGGTGGCAGCAGGGCAACGAGGTCAGAAAGGCAGAGAGAACACAAGCAATAATTGAGCTAAGGTTCAAAGAGCAAAGGCCTGAGCCTACCATAAGGATTGACTTAGTTTGGACTTTTACCAACAGACATGTTATCACATGCAGGATGCAGCAGCAAGGATGTCTTGGTGAGACCACACCTGGAGTACTGTGTGCGGTTTGGGTCTCCTTATCTGAAGAAGGATGTTCTGGCTACACAGGGAGTGCAGGGAAGGTTTGCCACACTGATCCCTGGGATGGACGTGTGAAGGGAGATTGGATTGGTTCGGAAGGGTGCTGTGGTTAGCGCTGCTGCCTCACAGCGCCAGGCACACGGGTTCGATTTCTCCCTCAGGTGACTGTCTGTGTGGAGTTTGCACATTCTCCCTGTGTCTGCGTGGGTTTCCTCCGGGTGCCCTGGAGATGCACAATTACAGGAGAAGGGCAATGGGGGGTGGGGTGTGTGAGTCAGGGTGGGATGCTCTTTGGATGTTCAGTGTGCACTTAATGGGCTGAATGGCCTGATTTCACACTGTAGAGATACTATACTCACTAGAGTTTAGAAGATTGGGGGGGTCACATAGAAGCCTATAAGGTTCTAACATGACTCGACAGGGTTAAATGCAGGACATTTGTTCCCAATAACTGGGGAGTCCGGAACCAAGGGTCAGAGATTAGGGAAATGGAGTCATCATCACCATTAGCGCTCCGTCAGAGACGGGGTGACTCCCTCCCACTCTCAGGGTGAGTCTGTAAGCAGCTGTACAGACCGATGCAGCTACCCCAGGCTGTGTTATGCTGCGGGCAGGTTGTGGCCATGGGAAGGGGGTGGGTGGGGCGTGGATGTGACAGCGGACTCTTTACGCTGCTCCCCCCCAGAATCTGCTTTATCCCGACGACGAGTTTCGAGGAGGTCTATGCCTTTCCGGATGCTCCTCCTCAACCTTGGGACAGTCTGGGGCCAGTGATTCCCAGGTGTCAGTGGGAATGCTGCACTTCCCCAGTGAGGCCTTGAGGGTATCCCTGCGGCCCTTCCTCTGTCCCACCTGCTGTTTTGAAATGGAATAAGCCATTTCGGACTGGGATGAGGAGAATGGTAAGGCTATGGAATTCTCTGCCACAGAAAGCCGAAGTAGTGCTTGTTGCAGGAGATTTTGTGTACCACATTGGTCCTTCATGCCATGGGTAAGGGGCTCCTTAGTCCTAGGAAGTAGCTGATAGAGTGTGTCTGCTGGTTGGTGTGCCAGGACTAAGGGCCCCATACCCACAGCATGCAGGACCAACGTGGTATACAAAATCTCCTGCAACAAGTACTATATCATTCAAACAGGATGAAAACTAGCCATCCAACTTCACAAACAACAACTGGCTGCTAAACGACATGATCCACTCTCCCTCATCTTGGTGCACACACACAGACCAAGACAGCCAGCAATTCAACTATGACAATGTAACCATCCCAGGACAGGCCCATCAGAGACACGCTAGAGAGTTCTTGGAAGCCTGGTTTTAAACTAAAAAGGCCATCATAAGCACACAGAGATCGACCCAGTGTTCAAACACACAGAGACAGACCCAGTGTACAACACACAGAGATAGACCCAGTGTACAAACACACAGAGATGGACCCAGTGTACAAACACACAGAGATGGACCCAGTGTACAAACACACAGAGACAGATCCAGTGTACAAACACACTGTGATAGACCCAGTGTACAAACACACAGAGACAGACCCAGTGTATAAACACACTGAGAGATAGGCCCAGTGTACAAACACACTGAGAGACAGATCCAGTGTACAAACACACTGAGATAGACCCAGTGTACAAACACACTGAGATAGACCCAGTGTACAAACACACTGAGATAGACCCACTGAACACACTGAGATAGACCCAGTGTGCAAACACACTGAAATAGACCCAGTGTACAAACACACTGAGAGACACCCAGTGTACAAACACACTGAGAGATAGACCCAGTGTACAAACACACTGAGACAGACCCAGTGTGCAAACACACTGAAATAGACCCAGTGTACAAACACACTGAGAGATAGACCCAGTGTACAAACACACTGAGATAGACACAGCGTACAAACACACTGAGATAGACCCAGTGTACAAACACACTGAGATAGACCCAGTATACAAATACACTGTGATAGACCCAGTGTACAAACACACTGTGATAGACCCAGTGTACAAACACACTGTGATAGACCCAGTGTACAAACACACTGAGATAGACCCAGTATACAAACACACTGAGGTAGACCCAGTGTACAAACACACTGAGGTAGACCCAGCGTACAAACACACTGAGATAGACCCAGTGTACAAACACACTGAGATAGACCCAGTATACAAATACACTGAGGTAGACCCAGTGTACAAACCTCTGCAGTGGACAACCAGAATTGACACTCCTCCCAATAGACTGGACCTACATAGTGGTACAGAACAAAAGCACCTTACGAATGTCACCCTGATGATGTTACCCAGCATGGTAATGAGAAGTCTGCATGACAACTCAGCCTCTCAGTGAGCTCACCAACTACCTCAGAACAATATGATCCTTCGGGTTAAAGAGACCAGAGGGTATAGGGAGAAAGCAGATATAGGGGTCGAAATTGAATGATCATAGAATCATAGAATCCCTACAGTTTTGAAACAGGCCATTTGGCCTATCAAGTCCACACTGACCTCCAGAGCACATCCCACCCCAGACCCACACCCCTACCCTGCTCCTCTATTTCTTATGGCCAATCCACCTAGCTTGCACATCCCTGTTCACTGAGGACAATTTAGCATGGCCAATCCACCTCACCTGTACATCTTTGGATCCTCAGCAACGATCATATTGAATGGCAGATGGGGTTCAAAGGGCCGAATGGCCTCCTCCTGTTCCTGTTACCGTGTATGTATGGTTGGAGTTTGCAGAGGTTCAGTGGAACATAAATATGGGAGGATACGAGTCCTACATAAATGCGACTCAAGGAATGTGCAATAAACATAAAAACTATGAAGGGACAGAGAGAGAGAGCACTAGGACATATGAAACTATTAACGTGTTAAACAAATAACCATATGAAGCCAACAGAGGATAGACAACAATAATTTACAACGTTACATGGTAGAAACCATTCCCACCACTCTTCCAAATGATCACAATTTGCTGAGTAGAAATATTTCTCATCATCTGTTCTCAATATTTTGCCAGTTACTTTTAATCAGTCTCCTTGGCTTACTGTCTCCTGTCAATGGAAACAGAATCTGCCTATTCAGTTCTTCCAGACCCTACATCAATTAAACACAACTGGCAAGGTCTTGTTTAAAGAGTTCTCAATCAAACACCGTCGTGGCCAAATTGGAGCACAGAAAAATATCTTTAGAGTCAAGAGAATCGTTCCAACAAAAGCAAAACACTGTAGATGTTGGAAATCTGAAATAAAAACAGAAAGTGCCGGAGAAACTCAGCAAGTTTGTGAAGAGAAAACAACAAATTAATGTTTCGAGGCCAATATGACTGAGATTCTCCACTTCTGAAGAAGACTCACATTGGTTTTGAAACATTTCTCTCTCCAAAGATGCTGCCAGACATGTTATATTTTTTCAGGACTTTCTGTCAAAGTGAAGCATTCATATCCTTTAGGTGTTGTTCAGGCATGGAAAGTGATTGCTAGATTCAGTACTGAATTATGAGGGAGGGAGTATTGTAAAAAATTGAAGGTAGATCACTCTGAGGGACGTCATTAATATACACAAGAAAGACAGAAAAGGCTTGTACCAGTGGATGACCTACCAGTGGAAAGCCACAGCAACCAGGCCTTTGGCCTATGGCTCAGAAGCGAAGTGGGGAGAATATGGGAGTGATAGTGACAGGGGATTCATTGGTTAGGGGACAGACAGGAGATTCTGTGGATGTGAGCAAGACTCCCAGATGGTATGTTGCCTCCCAGGTGCCAGGGTCAGGGATATCTTGAGTCTATGGCATTCATAAAAGGGAAGATGAGCAGCCAGAAGTTGTGGTACATGTCGGTACCAAAGACATAGCTAGGAAAAGGGATAAGATCATGAAAAGTGAGTTAGGGAGTTAGGAAGGCTAAAAGGAAGGGCCTCAAGGAAGTAACCTCAGGGTTGCTGCCTGTACTACTTGATATTGAGGGCAAGAATAGGAGGATATGGTAGACAAATGCGTGGCTGAAGACTTGGTGCGGGAGGCAGGGTTTCAGATTTGTGGATCATTGGGTTCTCTTCTGACCTGTACAAAAGGAACTCGAGGGGGACCAACATCCTTGCAGACAGGTTTGCCAGAGCTGTTGGGGAAGCTTGAAGCTAGGTTGGCAGGGAGGTGGGAACCAGAACGTCAGGTCAGAAGATGCAGCAGTTGGTGTACAGACAGATGCAACGAGCAGAGAGACTGTGAGAAAGGGTAGACTAAAATGGCAAGAGTGTGGGAGATTAGCCAGAAAGGCAGAAGGAAACAATGTAGAGACCGGAGCAAGAGTGAGAAAAGAAAAAAGTAAAATTGGGTGACAGTATCAAATGTAAAAGACAGGGAGATTGCTAAATTCTAAAGGAACAGAGGGTATAAGGGCAATTTATCTGAGGGCCCGTAGAATTCCAAGCAAAGTTGATGAACTTGTTGTGCAAATCAGCACAAAAGGATATGATTTAGTTGCCATTACAGAAACATGGTAGCAAGGTGGCAATGACTGGGAATTGAATATCCAAGGATATCAGGTTATTAGGAAGGATAGGCAGGAAGGTAAGGGAGTTAGGGTCATGTTCTGAATGAAGGATGAGATTAGGGTGATAGGGAGAGATGAAATAGGATCTAAGGAGCAAAATGTTGAATTCATTTTGGTGGAGATCCGGAACAGAAAGGGGAAGAAGTCACTGGTGGGAGTAGTCTGTAGACTACCCAATAAAAATGCTACAATGGCACAGGCAATCAATCAAAAAACATCTGACACACGTAAGAATGGAACGGCAGTAGGCTTGGGGGGCTTTAACATTGATTGGCTGAATCAAGTCGGTAGAGGAAGTCTTGAAGTGGAGTACATACAACTCATCCATGATAACTTTCTTGAACAGCATTTTACCAAACCGACAAGGGAGCGTGCAATCTTAGATCTGGTCCTGTGTAATGAGACAGGTAAAATGAATGATTTCATAGTTAAGGATCCTCTCAGAAAGAGTGGTCACTGTATGGTGGAATTTCAGGTCCAAATGGAGGGTGAAACAGTGTAATCTAAAACCAGGATATTATGCTTAAACAAGGGAGACTATAATGAGATGAGGAAGGAGTTGGCTAAATTAGACTAGGAATAGAAGTTTTATGGTGAAACAGTTGAGGAACAGTGGAGGACTTTCAAAGAGATTTTTCACAGTGATCAAGGAAAGTATATTCAGGTCAAAAACAAGGAGAGCAAGGGTAGGAAGAGCCAGTTTTGGATAACCAAGGAAATAAAGGAAGGCATCCAATTAAAAGCTCAGGCTTACAAAGTAGGCAAGAGTTGTGGGAAACAGGAAGATTGGGAAAACTTTAAAAGAACCACGAAGCAAGAAATAAAGAAAGAAAAGATAGATTATGAAGGCAAACTAGCATAGAATATAAAACCAGGGAGGAAATGTGTTTATAAATAAATAAGAAAAGGGTGGCTGAAGTAGTCGTAGGTCCCTTGCAGGATGAGAAAGGGGAATTAATATTGAGGGTAATATTGAAATGGCTGAGGCTTTGAATAACTATTTTGTCATGATGTGGAGATGCCGGTGTCGGACTGGGGTGGACAAAGTTAAAACTCACACAACACCAGGTTATAGTCCAGTAGTTTTATTTGGAAACACTAGCTTTCGGAGCGCTGCTCCTTCATCAGGTGTTGGGCCCGTAACTGTTCATGTTTTATATATATATATAAATGATTTGGAAGAGGAGACTGAGTGTAACATATCCAAGTTTGCCAATGACACTAAATTGATTGGAAAGGCAAACTGTACAGAGGATGGGGAGGGTCTGCGGAGAGATAGAGATAGGTTAAGTGAGTGGGAAAGTGTCTAGCAGATGGAATTCAACGTTGGTAAACATGAGGTTATCCATTTTGTAAGTAAACATAGTAGCTCAGAGTATTATTTAAATGGTGAAAGATTGCAGCATGCTGTTGTGCAGAGGGACTTAGGAGTTCTTATACATGAATTGCTAATAGCTGATTTGCAGGTGCAACAAGTAATCAGGAAAGCACACAGAATATTGGCTTTCATTGCGAAAGGGATTGAATTTAAGAGCAGGGAGATTCTGCTGCAATTGTACAAGGTGTTGGTGAGACCGCACCTGGAGTATTATGTGCAGTTCTGTCTCCTTACTTGAGGAAGGATATACTGGCTTTGGAGGTGGTGCAGAGGCGGGTCACCGGGTTAATTCTGGAGGTGAGGAGGGTTACCCCATGAGGAGAGATTGACCCACCTGGGACTGTACTTGCTAGAATTTAGGGGGAGAGCGGATCTTACAGAAATATAGAAAATTATGAATGGAATAGACAAGACAGAGGCAGGCAAGTTGTTTCCGCTGGTGGGTGAGACTAGGACTAGGGGGCATGGCCTCAAGATTAGGGGGAGTAGATTTAGGACAGAGATGAGGAGGAGCTGCATTTTCCAGAGAGTAGGGAATCTATGGAATTCTCTGCCCAAGGAAGCAGTAGGGACAGCTTCATTAAATATATTCAAGAGACAGTTGGATATGTTTTTGCACGGTAGGGGCATGAAGGATTATGGGGACAATTCAGGTAGGAGGAGCTGAGATGGTAGATAGATCAGCCATGATCTTAATGACTGGGGGAGCAGGCTCAATGGGCCAAATGGCTGACTCCAGCTTCTATTATGATGATATTAAATATGTAACTCTATATAAATATATAGACCAGAAGCAACTTAGTGAGTTGGCTCTTGCTGAAGAAAACAGCATATGATAACATATCTTTCGAAATCAGCCAGCAAATTCAAAGCTGTGATTCTCCAGAGTATGCTGGTTGATTTACATACTCCAATGCTTCTTTTGTAGAAATCACAGCTCAACCTAGACTCCCTGCTGTAATTAATGAGCTGCAAGTTTGTATATAGCTTACCCATTCAACACATAGACTTCATAGAATCCGAACAGTGTAGGTAGAGGCCATTTGGCCTATTGAGTCTGCACTGACCCTCTGAAGCACATTCCACCCTCCATCCTATCCCCGTTAACCCGCATTGCCCATGACTAACCCACCTAATCTGCACATCCCTGGACACAACGGGGTAACTGACCACAGAAAGTTAGGGTCGACTGTAACAGTGCAAATCCATTAATGATGTATTAGTGCAGTGTTAGTACATTGGTAATCACTCTCTATGGTCTAGAAATGGAACAATCTCCTTCTTTCAGGCAGTAAGTTGGCTTTAGAAATTTTTAAAATGCCAAATCTAATTTGGTTTTATTTTTCTATTTTGTCTCTATTTTTCTCTCTCAATTTAATCTTTCGTCCTCTTAATTTCTCCTTCTCCTTCTGACTTAGTTGTGAATTTACCCCATTTCCTTTTCCACGCTACTTCTAGGTACGTAGTAACCCTTGGTTAAGATGACAAATTGTGGATGCCACCGTGCACTGAGTCGCTGGTGTCCTCCAGGAGTTGAGCAGCATCAACTCCTGGGGGATCAGTTGGCCCCCACTCATTCCTTGGGTTTGATTCATTGACTCCAGTTTATCTTAGCACTGACTTACTCATAATGGCAAAAAGGACACAGCAAGCATTGCAGAACTGACAAAGCCTTTAATAGCTATAAATCTTACACTAAATTCCCCGCTGTGTTTGCTTTCCTTGTCTTCACCGGCACAATGTCAACAAGATGGCAAATTCCTCAAACTCTTGATGAAACAGAATTAGATCTCAACAAACAAATGCAGTAAATTATACCACAGTCTTATATTCCCTCAGAACATTCCAATCCTGGCTGGAAAAGGCCAGGCTAAACAAACTGCATACCACATCCTGTGGAAAATAAAGAATGAGGACCCTTAATTTCTTCATCACAATCAAATCTCATTATCTGACTTTATCACGGCTGGATTTATCTCACCAGTATGAGCATGATGACCAGTATAAAAACCTCTGATTATGTCACCCACCCTGGTTAAAGACACTGTAGTCGCTGTAAGATCTTTAATCTGCGCGCTGAACTTCATTATGTGTCCTTCAAATGCAATTTACCCATCGCCCACTGTGATCACTGACATACGTTGCCTCTAGGTCTGGCAACACTTTGAAATTCTCATCCATATTTTACAAATCCCTACCCAGTCTGATTGTTCCCTGACTCTGCAACCTCCTTCAGACCCACAACTGTCCGGGATCTCTGCGCTCCCACAGTTCTGAACCTGCGATTCTATACCAGCTCACATTTGACAGTCATCCCTGGGAACCGAAGTCTGGAGTTCCCTCTTGACCTCTCTACCTCTGCTTCCTCCTTTAAGATGCTTCTAAAAACTGATCCCTTTGACATGAGTTTTTGTGCATTCGCCCTATGACCTCCTTATGTGGCTGAACGTCAAATGCAGCTGAAATGATTAATAACAGTTGCAACTCTATGCAAGAAAAAACCTCCTCTCCAAACCTAGCATCCTGCTTTCATGTTGCTGTAACTTTGCACCATCAGCTGACATATATAAACAAATAAAACAATGTAATGAATTAGGAAAAGGAGTTGGCCCTTTAGTTCCACAATCAGAATTTGGCAGATCTAATTGTGGCCACGATTCTACATTCCTACCTGCCTCTGATAACCCTCCATCTCTTTGCTGGTCAATAATCTATTTGGTTCAATACTCAATGACTCACTGCTTCCGGGGAAGATTGTTCTCAAAACCCACAACATTCCCAGAGAAGAAAGGGTTCTCCTCATCTCAATCTTAAATGAGAGACCACTTGAGCAAGGAAACCTCAGGGACACAAACGGTTCCTGGCCTTTGTAAAAGAGGGATACATCAGTCAAACAATGGGCTGAATTTTACCAGAAATCGACCAGCTTCATGGAGCATTTCTCTCCAAGGAATACTGCTCACGTTCTCTTCCCCAACTCACAACATTGCCTATGTACCACACCCCTACGGTACCAACCTTGTCATGTCTTCCCTCTCACCATAGGCAGTGCACTGTATGTAAGTTAACACTGGGGTGTCATGGTGGCTCAGTGATCAGCACTGCTGCCTCGCAGTGCCAGGAACATGGGTTTGATTCTTAGGGTAAAAACAAGGACTGCAGATGCTGGAAACCAGAGTCTAGATTAGGGTGGTGCTGGAAAAGCACAGCAGGTCAGGCAGCATCCGAGGAGCTGGAAAATTGACGTTTCGGGCAAAAGCCCTTCAAAACATCGGTTTTCCTGCTCCTTGGATGCTGCCTGACCTGCTGTGCTTTTCCAGCACCACTTTAATCTTGATTCTTAGGGTGACTGTGTTACCAAAAAGGTTATTTTGTCCTTAATTTTTTTTGAAGAGATGTAAAAAAGGTAGAGGTGCTGAAGAGTCTGGGAGTAACAGCTAAACAATAGAAGAGTTCTCCCAGTTCAGGTTTTTCTCAGTTTTTTTGCTGTAGCAGTCACAAGATGTGAGAGTCCAGGGGAGTTGCAATCTTCAGTAAAGGATTCCTCTGACTTTCTCTGAAATCTCCCTTTGGATGTTGTTCCCTCCTGCCTGTAAGAATCTATGTTTGAATTTACCTTTTTGCCAAGGGGTGTGTTTATGGGATGTTACTATGTTGAAACAGTTAATTAGTAGTAGTTACTGTACTGGGTTGATTAAGTTTTCCAAGAGTTAAGTTATTCTAAATTCCATTTTCCTTTGTTGGCATTTCAACTGTAGCGTTGAAATAAATTGTGCTTTGCTTAAAGCTGAGTGGTTTGACCAGCTGCATCACACCTGGAACACCCACTTCACACCTGCCTTTAAAATAAGAAAATATTCCTGTCTAGGCTACCTCCTTAAATATTTTGAGAAGGGTTTGGCCTGTTCCATAACAGTGTGGAGTTTGCACGTTCTCCCTGTGTCTGTGCGGGTTTCCTCCAGTTACTCCAGTTTCCTCCCACAGTCCAAAGACGTGCAGGTTAGGTTGATTGGCTGTGGGAAATGCATGATAGCAGGAATAGAACTTGCATCTGGTTGGGATGCCCTTCAGAGGGTTGGTGTGGACTCAATGGGCTGAACAGCCTACCTCCGCACTGAAGGGATTCAATGAATCTAAAAAGGTGGAGATGTACAGGCTCACTATTGTAACATCTTCCCTCACTTGCTCTCACCCACCCAATTTCCCCACACCACTAACCCTGCATCTCCTACTTATTCATTTGGGGCACCTCACAGCATATCCCCCTACCTGCTAACAGTTGGGCTATCCATTTTCATCTCACTCAATCCCTTCCTTTGTCTCATTCCAGTGGAAATAGGGCAGGAAGAAACCAAACTGGATGGTGGGGTGCTCAACATTTGGCCTCTCAGCCCCTGTATGGAGAGGATCCTAACCACAGGGTCCATTAGTTGAATATCCATCCCCGAATAGACTCCCTTGACTGACTGATGATTGTCCCACTTCTGCTTGGTGCCATTTGGTTTAAGCACCTGCAAGTGTGTTTATCTCAGTCATGCTCCAGTGATGAGATTGATGCAGCATCTTGACATACAGCAACATATCTACACCCTGACTGATGGCTGTTGACGACAATGACAAACTGCCTAGCTTTATGTCTGTGCTACCGAGCAAGTCAGAACTGAAGTGCTATGGGCCTTTCGGCTCTGGCTGAGGGGTGGGGTGGGGAGAGCAAAGTGGAAAGGCAGTCCAAAGCACACAGGACAGAGATGATGGGAGCATCTAGGTAGGCACAGGTGAGCAATGAGAGAGCAAGAGAGGTGATCCTCTGAGATGTATTCTGGTCGAATGCATGAAATGGTTGCCTGTCCCAGTGGACAAAATCTCCTGGCAATAGGGTGCAGGAGCACTCAGTAAGTCAGGGGAGACACCTTTCAGTCAGGAAGTGAATCTTCAGTGGCTAGGAAGATTTCATTCAATGTATTCCCAGGGGAAATTGGTGACCCAACTAATTCATTCTGACAAGAGTGATTTCTGTCAATGAACAAGCCACTAATGTTAATCGTGATACCCAGGTAAGTGTTGTTATATTATGAAATTGTGTACCATACCTGAAAAAAAAACTGTTCACAGCCTTCAACAGTGCAACTACATGGTCCAGGAGGTATACTATTTAAGATTATGGTAATGCTACCAGCAACTCTGCAAAACAAAGGTTATTCAAGTGTTATGAAGATGTAGAAGTATACTGTACCTTTAAGGCAGTTGCGGACTTAGTAAGCACACTGAGTGCTGGAGAATTTACAATGTAATATTTGGTTCAGAACAGATAGCACTGGCTGAGTTGCTATGAGGCAAAAAAAAATTTGAATTTGGCCAAGCAGTTTAAATTATACTCTGAAAATACTAAATCCCAACCAAGTTTGAATTGAATATATTGACAATCTTAAAAACCAATGACACAATCTGATGCTTTGTGGGTATAAGACCGGGGAGGATTGGACAGTTGAGAGGAGAACTGCCTAGCTAGCATGTAGATCTGCCCAAAAAATAGCTCTCTTAAAGGTCCCTTTATCGATCAGTAACCTGTGAAACAGAATCCCTAAGAAGAAGAAAAGAAGACAAGGATACAGAGAAGAACTGGAAGCTGCCTGGTTTTCAGATAAAAAGTTCTGTTTTGTAAACCTTACTTGGGGTTTTTCTTTTGGACTAGTATTGTAGAAGGGGAAGGTAAAAGATAGGTTAGCGGAAGGAGTTGCAAATAGGTGTCTGTTCATTATTCTCTGTTATACTTTAAGAAATAAAGTTGTTATTTTTACTTTAACTGGCTCTTGGCCTATTGAATTTTCACAAATTACTGCATGGGATAAATATTTTCTGTGTTGCTGGGTTAAAATAAATAGGATGGTTCACCCCATGTTGTAACAGAATGGGGGCTCGTCCGGGTTTTGAACTGGTTTAGACGAATTTGAATAGATTTGGAGATATGAAAAATCCAAAAAGATTTAAACATTTGTAGGTTAGTATCCTAGATCTTTAAATAAAACATAGGTGAGAAAATGTGTTTAATTTCAATGACTTGTAATTAATTAAAAGTGAGAGAAATGGCTCTTAAAATTGCTAAAGAGGTTCTAGGATTTGAAGATGATTCTCAAATTTGCCAAGAAACATTAGAAGGAAAGAAAAACGCCATACTTTTAGAATTAGCAAATAAGTTAGATTTGGGTTTAACCAAGGACAACAATAAAGCTGAAATTGTAAGGGAGTTACTCAAACAGTTAGGTGTGTCAGAGAAACAGACAAGTGCAGTACAGGTAGAAAAACTGAAATTAGAATTGCGGAAAGTGGAGTTAGAAGATAAACAAAGAGAGAGAGGAAAGACAGAGGGAGAGAGAAAAGGAAAGGGAGAGAAGAAAGAGAAAGAGAGAGAGAAAGAGAGAGAGGAAAAATAGAGAGAGAAGGTTCATGGCTGAGCAAAGCGAGAGAGAAGAAAGGGAGAGAGAAAGAGAGAGAGAAGAGAGAGATGGGGGAAAAGAGAGAGACTTTGAACGTGAGAACTCGTGACTTAGTCAGCAAAGTCAAGTTAACAGGATGGAGATTATAAGAGAAGACATACATTAATATGTCAAAACTCTGCTACATTTTGATGAGAAAGATTAAGCCTTCCTTATTTTATTTGAAAAACTGGAGTGGGCGAAGATTTATGGGTAATGCTCATTCAGACTAAATTGCTAAACAGAGCTAGTGAGGTATTTGTTGCGCTGTCAGATGAAGTGTCAAGAGATTATGAAGAGGTTAAACAGGTTAGATTAAGTGTTTATGAATTGGTACCAGAAATGTATAGACAGCGGTTGAGAAACAAAAGAAGGAATCAGGTCAGACGTACGCTGAGCTTGAAAGAATTAAACATAGTCATTTTGATAGATGGGCATGTGCTTTGACAATAGATAAGATCTTTGAGGCTCAAAGAGAGATTATTCTGCTGGAGGAGTTCAAAAACTCATTTCCAGAGATGGTAAGAATTCACGTGGAGGAACAGAAAGTTCAGGAAGTGAGAAGGACAACAGAATTAGCAGATGAACACATGTTGGTGCATAAGACAAGCTTCCGGCCAGAATTTCATCCTGTGAAGGATACAAGTTGATAGAAAGGGAGGTCCTACACTACGAAAGCAAGAGTTGAGCGCACTGGTAAGAATTTACTACATGTTAAAGAAGTCCAAGAGGTTCAAAAGGAGATAAAAGGCCTTAGATGTTTCCACTGTGGTAAAGTGAGACACGTAAACTCACATTGCTGATCATTAAAGAAAGACACTGTGGTAAAAGACGTGGTAAAAGATGCTAAGCCAGTGGCATTAGTGAAGGTAGTAAAGGAGACCCCAAGATGAGCCGAGGAGCTGCAGGAGAGTGCACAACATAGACAGAGGCTGGGTATGGAGTTACTACCTGATCTCCACAAACAATTTGCCTCTGTGGGTAAAGTTTACCCAGAAAGAACAGCGGGAGAAGGATAAGAAGTTATAATTTCGAAAGTCACAGGATCTAACCAGTTGTTGTTAATTTGTGGGATAGATGGACAGGAATTTAATGTTCTCCTATGTAAGATCAGGTTGGATGCCAACTCAAGAATGGGGAAGTTACAGCGGGAGTGATTGACGGAGCGTCAGTTCCAGGAATTCAGTTTGTTCTTAGGAATGATTTAGCAAGGTCCAAGGCACGAGTGACTCTGCTTGTTGTGGAGAAGCCCAAAGAAGACCAAGAAACTGAGGTGTTAAAACAGAAATATCCTGGCATTTTCCCAGGCTGTGTAGTAACTAGATCCCACTATCATAAGTCACAGCACAAAGCAAAAACTAAAGAGAAAGGAGTTGAGGTTCAGTTAGCGGACACCCTGTTTGATGTAATGGTGTAGGGAAAACCTGAACAGGCAGAGGGCCAGGCAGAAGTGTTTAGTCCTGAAAGGCTAAGGGACTTGTAACAGCAAGACAAGGTGATAAAAAATATATATGTGGATGTGTACTCCAAAAAGGAGGCAGTGAATATTCTGGAGGGTTATTATCTGAAATATAAAATCCTAAGATAGAAATGGAGACCACAGCAGGTTAGTGCAGAGGAGAAATGGGCTAACGCGCATCTGATTGTGTTGCCGGTAGCACATGAACTGCCAGTAGGAGGTCACCTAGGGGTACGAAAGACTAAGGTTAAGGTACAAAAACATTTTTATTGGCCTTAAATGCACAAGGGTGTGGTTAACTTTTGCTATATGTGTCATACGTGCCAAATGGCAAGTAAGCCACAGGCGGTAATAAAACCAGCTCCTTTGTGGCCAGTTCCCACATTTGAAGAACCTTTCATGCGGGTTATAATTGATTGTGTAGGTCCCCTCCAGAGAACTAAAAGTGGGAGCCAGTACTTATTAACCATAATAGATGTGGCTACCGGATTTCCGGAGTAGAGGAAAGGGTAGTAGAGGAGTTAGTAGCTTTCTTCATACAGTATGGGCTACCCAGAGAGATTCAGATGGACCAAGGGTCAAATTTTACTGCTAGGCTGTTTACGGAGGTCATGGATAGCTTAGGTATGCAACACTTTAAATCTAGTGCGTATCATCCTGAATCCCAGGGAGCTTTAGAAAGATGACATCAGACCTTGACGACAATGTTGAGAGCGTACTGTCAGGATTACCCGAATGATTGGGATAAAGGTATCTCATTTGTATTGTTTGCCATTTGACATGACCCAAACGAATCGACTCAGTTCACTCCCTTTGAGTTAATATTTGGTCATGAAGTGAGAGGCCCAAAATTGACAGGACCAAAGTCAGAGGTGGCACACTTAGATTATGATTTGGAGGTGAGGGAGAGACGAAATCGAGTAGTTAGCTAAACAGCACCTAAAGAAGGCACAGTGTGGAATAAAGCAGGTGGCAGATAAAAACTCTGAGATTCAGACTTCTCCAGAGGGGATAACATGTTAGTACTGTTACCAGTGCTAGGAGATCCCTGCAAAGCCAGGTCTACTGGTCCCTGTCAAATTGAGAAAAAGTTGAGTTCAGGTGAACTATTTAGTAAAGATGCCAGATAGGAAAAAATGGGATTGGGTATGTCATGGTGAACATGGTGAAACCGTATTACACTAGAGAGGAAGAGCCAGAGAAACAGGTGTTAGCTATTGCCCCGCAGAGTGAGGAATCAAATCCAGATGATGTGGATTTTTAAAAATAGATTCAAAAATGAAGAAGTCCTTGAGGAGTAGGATAGTTTGGTAAGCTATCTGTCTCAGGAGCATAGAGCGCAGATGAAAGATTTGTTACTGCAGTATAAGGACATATGTAAGAATCAGATGGGGAGGATTAATGCTATTGTACATGCAGTAGACGTAGGGAATACTGCTCCGATTAAACAACATCCCTATCGGCGTAATCCTTTCAAAGTCAGACAGGTCCAGGCGGAGGTGAAGGCCATGCTCGATGAGGACATCATCAAACAAAGCCAGAGTGAGTGGAATTCGCTGATTGTCTTAGTTCCCAAACCAGATGGGACGCAACAATTCTGCATGAACTATTGGAAGGTTAACGCTGTTACAAAATCAGACTCATATCCAATTCCTAGATTGAAGGACTGTATTGAGAAAGTCGGCCGAGCCAGTTACATCACCCAGTTAATGCATGGTAACTAGCAGGTACCTTTATCAGAGACGGCGAAAGGAATTTCTGCGTTTGTAACCCCAAATGGGCTATATCAGTTTAAAGTGATGTCCTTTGGAATAAAGAACGCACCGCCACATTCCAAAGACTCATGAACAGGGTTGTGGTTGAGTTAACAAACTGTAGTGTCTATTTGGATAAAGTCGTGATCTTTTGTAAGTCCTGGAAAGATCACATGGTACAGTTGGCAGAGTTCTTTGAACGACTACGAGAAGAAAAACTAGGGATAAACTTAAATAAAACAGAATTTGTGAAAGCAAAGGAGATGTTCTTGGGACATAACATCGGTCATGGAAGGTTGACCCCACGGAACGCAAAGACGAAGGCCATCAAGGAATTTCCACGACCAACCTTGAAAAAAAGAGTTGTGTTGATTCTTAGGACTCTGCAGATTCTATTGGAAGTTTGTTCCAAATATCAGCAGTGTAGTGGTACCGTTAACCAATTTGCTGAAGAAGAACACAAAGTTTTGGTGGATAGAACAATGCCAGGAGGACTTCGACTATTTGAAAGCAATATTAAACACCAAACCAGATTTAGCTCCACCAAACTTTTCAAAACCTTTTCAAGTCACCATCGATAGGAGTTGGAGCTGTAGTCCTACAGGAAGTTGATGATGGCATTGAACTGCCAATTGGTTACTTTTTGAAGAAGATCAACATCCACAAAAGAAAACACTCCAGAATCGAAAAGGAACTATTGAGTTTGGTACTGGCCTTCCAGCATTTTAATGAGTCTGTCACAAATAATGTGTCAGAGACAGTTGTGTACATGGATCACAATCCACTTACGTTCTTAGAACGCTTTAAAGACAAGAAGATGAGACTATTCTGTTGGAGTCTTATGTTACAGACTTTTAAATTAAAAATCATACATGTTGCTGGTTGGAAGAATGTAATTGCAGATGCTTTATCGTGGATTTAACTGATAGAGTTTAGGTGAGATTTGTATTTATTTAATCTTATATATATATAATAGGTAGATGTTAAGGTGAACTTATGTTAAAGTTATCTGTATGTTAGGGTATTGTGTTTTAAAAAGAAGAAAAAAATGAAGCCATCTTTTCATTATGATGGTTGATCTTTTCTTAAGGTGGGAGGTGTTATGAAGGTGTAGAAGTGTCTTGTTTCTTTAAGAGAGTGAAGGATTTGGCAAGCACACCAAGTGCTGGAGGATTTACAATGCAAAACTTTGGTTCAAAACAGATAGGACTGGCTGAGTTGCTATGAGACAAGAACAAATTTGAATTCGGCCAATCAGTTTAAATTATACCAAATCCCAATCAAGTTTGAATTTAGTATACTGACAATGTTAAAAACCAATGACACAGTCCGATGCTTTGGGTTTTAAGAGCAGGGAGAATTGGACAGTTGAGAGGAGAACTGCCAAGCCAGCATGTAGAGACTGCATGAAAAATAGCTTTCTTAAAAGTACCTTTATCGATCAGTAACCTGTGAAACAGAATCCCCAAGAAGAAGAAAAGAAAACAAGGATACAGAGAAGAACTGGAAGGTGCCTGGTTTTGAGATAAAAAGTTTTGTTTTGTAAATCTTAATCGGGGATTTTATTGGCCTAGAATTGTAGAAGGGGAAGGTAAAAGATAGGTTAGAGGAAGGAGTTGTAAATAGTTGTTTGCTAATTATTCTCTGTTATACTTTAAGAAATAGAGTTATTATTGTTAATTTAACTTGTTCTTGGCCTACTGAATTTTCACAGATTTTTGCATGGGATAAATCTTTTCTGTGTGGCTGGGTTAAAATAAACAGGAGGGTTTACCCCGTGTCATAACCTAAGAGGAGAAAATATATACATCTACCACAGATTCTCACCCTTAAACGTGAGCATGTGTCTTGATGATTCAACTAGTTATAACTGACAGCAATCAGATTGTCAAGCCTGTTCAAAGAGATGGCAGCCTGACAACAACTGGTTAAGGAACAGCCTGTTAAGGAAATGTTAGTAATTGAAAACAAACAGTTGTTCAGCAACTGCAGAGAGTGGTGGGTGCATGGAACGCACTGCCAGAAGTGGTAGTAGAGTCAGAGACATTAGGAACATTTAAGCAACTGCTGTGCAAACACATGAACAGTAGTAGATTGAGGGGTGTGTAGTTAAGATTGACCTTTGATTAAGATAAATGCTTGGCACAACATCATGGGCCAATGGGCCTGTACTGTGCCATACTTTTAAATGTTCTCTGTTCTAACCGGTCAAGAGTCAAGCCGGAGATAACTTATTTGATGAAGCCAAAAACAAGGCAGAATCCATTGACAACACCAATGTTGACATAAAATACTTGATTCATATGGTCAGCAGGATGGAAATCGAAGACTATACAGGATTGGCAGGAATGTTTTCCAGTTCTACCATCTGGAAAGAATAAAGTTCAGATACCAGAAATGATGACGTTTTGGAAATTAGGAGAAAAATTATGAGCAGTATGACCATTTTGAGTTCATTGATGAATCTTTAATTGGAATTGCTCACACAAAGCAAACTGCTTCGGGGAACAAATAGAATCATTCAGTCCAACCAGTCCGTGCCGACTATAATCCTAAACTAAGCTAGTCCCACTTGCCTGTGCTTGGCCCATATCGCTCTAAATATTCCCTACTAATGTATTCATCTAAATGTCTTTGAAATGTTGCAACTGTACCGACATCCATCACTTCCTCTGGAAGCTCATTCCACATGCGAACTTCCGTCTGTGTAAAAACGTTGTCCCTCGTGTCTTTTCTAAATCTTTCTCCTATCTCCTTAAAAATACACCCCACAGTTTTGAAATCCCCCACCCTCGGGAAAAGACACAATACCCCTTGTGATTTTATAAACCTCTATAAGATCACCCCTCAATCTCCTACACTCCAGTGAAAACAGTCCCAACCTATCTAGCCTCTCCTTATAACTCAATCCCTCCATTCCTGACAATATCCTCTATTGCACCATTGCAGTCCGTGCTTACTTCATGAAAGCCACCAATGAGGTGAAATTGCCTATGTCCACTGCTTCAGAACACTGTCAATAATAAATTATCTGGCTCAGAAATCCAGGAGACTGCAAAAAAAAGCAAATATTTGTGCCTTGGGATTCCTGAGGTTAAAGGTTTTTGATTAGATTAGATTAGATTCCCTATAGTGTGGAAACAGGCCCTTTGGCCGCCAACCCTCCGAAGAGCAACCCACCCAGACCCATTCCCCTACACCTAGCACTATGGACAATTTAGCATGGTCAATTCACCTAACCTGCACATCTTTGGACTGTGGGAGGAAACTGGAGCACCTGGAGGAAACCCGCACAGACACTGGGAGAATGTGCAAACTCCACACAGACAGTTGCCTGAGGCCAGAACTGAACCCAGGTCCCTGGCGCTGTGAGACAGCAGTGCTAACCACTGAGCCACCATGTCACCCCTAAAGGTCCCTTGGAGGATGTTATGGGACAATTATTTGTTTCAGTCGGAAAGCGTTCTCCTATGAAGGAAATTCAGGAGATTAAGGATGCTTCAAATGGACCAGCTGTCAGGGTCAGCTGGAATATTATCATCTGCAATGGATGTCCCAGAGGTAACAGGTCCCAGTGAAGACACACTGTAAAGGGTTCAAAAGGGAATCAAGGTCAATATTCCTCAAGCTCAAGATCTACCAACCTTCCTGATCTGATGAGAACTAGTTCTGAGAGAGTTGAAAATCACACAACACCAGGATATAGTCCAACAGGTTTGATTGGAAGCACTAGCTTTCGGAGCGACACTCCTTCATCAGTTGGTAGCGTCGCTCCGAAAGCTAGTGCTTCCAATTAAACCTGTTGGACTATAACCTGGTGTTGTGTGATTTTTAATTTTGTACACCCCAGTCCAACACCGGCATCTCCAAATCATTGTTCTGATAGAGTAGCGAAACCTCCAGATTGTTGGAATTTGTGATGTTAGACACTTGGGGTTAGATAACATAACGGTGAGGTAAGTATATACAGGAGACATGCTAATTCTGGTAAAAGATTCATGGCCAGATGATGATTCAGATAATGGATCTATAAGGGTTAATACTGAGGACAGCATGAAGTTCCACCCAATCCGATATTCTCATAAGGATTTGGGTGGGGAAAAGCAGAGCATCTTAGGATCTTTATCCTGGGTGTCGTCTTAGTAACAAAGTCCACCATACTAATGGATCGTATAACTGATTGTTATATCACTACATCAGGGTTGAGATAATTGCCTCTTCTTATTAGAATACTAAGTGTTTTTCCTCAGGTATGCCCTGTAGACTCATTCAGAAAGAAGCTAGCAGCAGCACAGTGGCTCAGTGGTTAGCACTGCTACCTCACAATGCTAGGATCCTGGGTTCAATCCCACTCTTGGGTGACTATCTGTATAGGCTTCCTCCCACAGTCTAAATGTGTGCTGGATAAGGGATAGGTCCGGGCGGGATGTTCTTCAGAGGGTTGGTGTAGACTTGATGGGCCAACTGGCCTGTTTTCACACTGTAGGGATTCTATGTGCTGACAGTCCAGCCTGGAATCAGATCCTGGCATTTGTTTGTAATTCACTCAAATGCAGTAAGCTCCAAAAATATTTCATTGCTGGCAAAAGTGTGATTATAAAAGCTACTGGAATTTTTTTTTAAAATGTGGCACTTGCTTTCTTTATTAAAACACACAAAAGTAGTTTCTTCCTGGCTGGTTTCTGCACCCAAATAATTTCTGGCACAGAATAATACTGTGCAAGTGCAACTTCCTTCTGTTCGCGGGGCTCCAGTGGAGCGGACAATCAGACGCTATTGTTAAGGGACGGAGAGGGGGGATAGGATAACTGGGCTCTTTCTCCCCTCTGCTCTCTGAACAAGGCTGCTGTTTGCCATTTGCCTTTTTGATTCCAGGAAACAATGAAAATCAACAGCAGAAGCTCAGGAAAAAAAACAACTCTCCTTTAAAGCAGTTCAACTTTCTGATGGGGCAATCATTTTAATGGTTGAATTTATTCAGCATGGCCCAGAAAAAAAAGCTTCTTAAATATAAAAAGGAGCTGAAAATTCACTCCCTGTCAAGATGAGAGTAGGGTAGATCGTTACAAAAGCTCAGGCCCCATACTTATGCAGCAGTGTATCCCTGGGTGCATGGCTGTGTAGTTGAGAGAGAAGGATGCCAGTTTGGAAGTTTGCCTGCTCAGTGCACATTCTGATTTTTGTTTCTCCTTGTTGCTGTTCAGGCATTTTTAATTCCGACTGTTGCAAACTTTCTGGCTGACACACTTTTCCCAGTCAGTGGCTCAGTCGATGGCACTCACAATCTCATGACTTCAACTTGCACTCCAGAGACTTGACAAAATATAAGCTGACATTTCAGTGCAGTGTTGCACATGAGATTTTAAATCTAGGCATCGTCTGCTCTCTCAGATGGACTTGGAAGATCCTGTTTTGAAGGAGAGTGGTGCAGGAGAGATGGGGAGTAGGGGAAGGTTCTCCCTTTTGCCTTGGTCAATATAAACTAGATTATTAGATTCCCTACAGTGCGGAAACAGGCCCTTCAGCCCAACAAGTCCACACTGACCCACCGAAGAGTAACCCACCCAGACCCATTTCCCCCTGAATGATGCACGTAACACTATGGGCAATTTAGCATGGGCGATTCACCTCACCTGCATATCTTTGTGGATTAGTGGTGCTGGAAGAGCACAGCAGTTCAGGCAGCATCCAAGTAGCTTCACAATTCCAGCATCTGCAGTCATTGTTTTTAACCTCGTTGATTTTAATCCTACTGAGAATCCTCTTGCAAGGATGCCTGCCTTGAAAAAGTTTTCCTCCTCTCTCCACAAGAATCTCAGGGAGTCCCTCTCCCACTGCAACTCCCAGGTCATTTCCTCTGCCCTGAAGCTCTTCAACCATGTCGTGAAACAAACTCGCTACCACAGCCACATTTGCTTCCTCAGTGCCTGCCTCCGTAACCAACTCATCCCACACGGACTCCTGACCACCTTTAAACCAGCAGAGTTCGGACCCGAGCAGGACAAACAGTACAGACTACAGATTCAAAAACACCAGCAACAGTTCTCCTTCAAGATCCTCCGCTCCACGCTTGCAGCAATGCGCCGGCACCTAACCTCTCTACAGTCAGCCCTGCCTCAGCTGAGGGTCACACTCTCTCAGAATTGCAAAGGACCCACTCTGTACTGCATCCTCAGGAGAATTCATACTCTCAACAAACAGTATTTCAATTCCATCTCAAACATCAAAAACTGTAAGTACAACAAACTTTTATCCACCCACCTCCATAACCAGCGCTCCTCAAACATCCCAGAAGATTCCCCTGGCCTTGGAACCTATTCCACCATTAGCCATGAGGCTGATGCAGCTGTCACCCCCACGCTGATTGATGATGACACTTCCGCCCCCATCATGACCACTCCCACAACCACTTCCACCCCTCACAATTCCTCATGCATCACACCTGACATCACTTCTGCCCTTCACATCATCGCTGATGGCACATGCTCAGTGACTTCCGCCACCCCTACTGCCATGGTCACCACCACTTCCGCCCCCACCAGCGCCACTCACCTGCATTCTGCTGACATGCCCCCCACAGACCCCACTGTCACTATCCCCACCCCCCAGAACCCCAAGGGGAATGCTACCCCTGCTCATGACTCCACCCCCATTCCCCCCACCATCACACCCACTCCAGTTACAGGTTCCGCCCCCACTCCCAGCTCCACACCCACACCAGATCCCAGCTCCCAGCCCTGCCGAGTTTTCACCATCCCCCCAGACCTCCCCCTCACTGAGGACGAACGATCAGTCCTCAGCAAGGATTCACTTTCATCCCGCTCCGTCCACGCATCAATGAATTTAATACACGCTGTGATGTCGAACAATTCTTCTGTCGCCTCCACCTCTGAGCTTACTTTCACAATCAGGACTCCCGCCCACCTTCCGAGGACCCCTTCGCCCACCTCCAACACACTGCATCCACCTGGACACCCTGCGCTGGCCTATTACCTGCCCTCGACCTCTTCATTTCTAACTGCCGCCGGGACATTAACCGCCTCAACCTGTCTACCCCCCTCCCCCACTCCAACCTCTCACCCTCACAACATGCAGCCCTCCAATCCCTCTGCTCCAAACCCAACCTCACCATCAAGCCAGCGGATAAAGGGGGCACAGTGGTAGTCTGGCGCACTGACCTCTATACCGCTGAAGCCAAACGTCAACTCGAGGACACCTCTTCCTACTGCTCCTCGACCATGACCCCACCCCCCCCATCACCAAACCATCATCTCCCAGACCATACAGAACCTCATCACCTCAGGAGATCTCCCACCCACAGCTTCCAACCTCATAGCCCGGGAACCCCGCACTGCCCGGTTCTACCTCCTTCCCAAGATCCACAAGCCTGACCACCCTGGCCGACCCATTGTCTCAGCATGCTCCTGCCCCTCTGAACTCCCATTTCTACCTACCTCGACACTGTCCTATCCCCCCTAGTCCAGGAACTCCCCACATACATTCGAGACACCACCCACGCCCTCCACCTCCTCCAAGACTTCCATTTCCCTGGCCCCCAATGTCTCATCTTCACCATGGATATCCAATCCCTCTACACCTCCATCTGCCATGACCAGGGCCTCCAAGCCCTCCGTTTTTTCCTCTCCAGACGTCCCCAACAGTACCCTTCCACCGACACTCTCATTCGTTTGGCCGAACTGGTCCTCACCCTTAACAATTTCTCCTTTGAATCCTCCCACTTCCTCCAGACCAAAGGGGTAGCCAAGGGCACAAGGATGGGCCCCAGCTATGCCTGTCTCTTTGTTGGCTACGTAGAGCAGTTGATCTTCCATAATTACACCGGCACCACTCCCCACCTCTTCCTCCGCTACATTGATGACTGCATTGGCGCCACCTCGTGCTCCCGCGAGGAGGTTGAGCAATTCATCAACTTCACCAACACATTCCACCCTGACCTTAAATTTATCTGGACCATCTCTGACACCTCCCTCCCCTTCCTGGACCTCTCCATCTCTATTAATGATGACCAACTTGACACTGACATTTTTTACAAACCCACCAACTCTCACAGCTACCTGGATTACACCTCTTCCCACCCTACCTCTTGCAAAAATGCCATACCGTGTTCCCAATTCCTCCGCCTCGGCCGGATCTGCTCCCAGGAGGACCAGTTCCACCACAGAACACACCAGATGGCCTCCTTCTTTAGAGACAGCAATTTCCCTTCCCACGTGGTTGAAGATGCCCTCCAATGCATCTCGTCTACATCCCGCACTTCCGCCCTCAGACCCCACCCCTCCAACCGTAACAAGGACAGAACGCCCCTAGTGCTCACCTTCCACCCTACCAACCTTCGCATAAACCAAATCATCCGCCGACATTTCTGCCACCTCCAAACAGACCCCACCACCAGGGATATATTTCCCTCCCCACCCCTTTCCACCTTCTGCAAAGACCGTTCCCTCCGCGACTACCTGGTCAGGTCCACGCCCCTCTACAACCCACCCTCCCATCCTGGCACTTTCCCCTGCCACCGCAGGAACTGTAAAACCTGCGCCCACACCTCCTCCCTCACCTCTATCCAAGGCCCTAAAGGAGCCTTCCACATCGATCAAAGTTTTACTTGCACATCCACTAATATCATTTATTGTATCCGTTGCTCCCGATGCGGTCTCCTCTACATTGGGGAGACTGGGCACCTCCTAGCAGAGCGCTTTAGGGAACATCTCCGAGACACCCAAACCAATCAACCACACCGCCCCGTGGCCCAACATTTCAACTCCCCCTCCCACTCTGCCGAGGACATGGAGGTCCTGGGCCTCCTTCACCGCCGCTCCCTCACCACCAGACGCCTGGAGGAAGAACGCCTCATCTTCCGCCTCGGAACACTTCAACCCCAGGGCAGCAATGTGGACTTCAACAGTTTCCTCATTTCCCCTTCCCCCACCTCACCCTAGTTCTAAACTTCCAGCTCAGTAACTGTCCCCATAACTTGTCCTGACTTGTCCTACCTGCCTATTTTCTTTTCCACCTATCCACTCCACCTCTCCTCCCTGACCTATCACTTTCATCCCCTCCCCCACTCACCCATTGTACTCTATGCTACAATCTCCCCACCCCCACCCTCCTCTAGCTTATCTCTCCACGCTTCAGGCTCACTGCCTTTATTCCTGATGAAGGGCTTTTGCCCGAAACGTCGATTTCGAAGCTCCTTGGATGCTGCCTGAACTGCTGTGCTCTTCCAGCACCACTAATCCAGAATCTGGTTTCCAGCATCTGCAGTCATTGTTTTTACCTTGCATATCTTTGTGACTGTGCACAGACACAGCGAGAACATGCAAGATCCACACAGATAGTCACCCGAAGCTGGAATCGAACCTGGTTCCCTGGTGCTGTGAGGCAGCAGTGGTAACCACTGAGCCACCGTGCCACCCACAGACAGCATCACTAAAAGGTATTGCCTCGATCCTCCAAGAAGCAGTAATTATCATTGGATTGCCATTTCACTTCAACCTTCCTCCTCCTTTACTCTGCCCTGCATGATCTTGCTGGTTGCTCTCAGTCCAGCTTAGCCCGAAACAGCGAACATGGAGTCCCTCAAGGAGTCCTGTTGCTGTCCTAAACTAGGGAGTGGGATAAGAGAAGCTCTTCTTTTACCCACTAGCTGCTGTCAGGTAGGTTTAAATGTCCAATGTGAGTGTTAGTGAGTGGGTGAGCACAAGGGAGATGTGAGTCATAGAATGGTGTCATCCCTACAGTGTGGAAGCAGACCATTCAGCCCATCAAGTCCACACCAACCCTCTGAAGAGCAGACCCCCAGGACCCCTATCCTATCCCTGTAAATCCTGCATTTTGCATGGTTAACCCACCTAGTCTGCACATCCCTGGACACTATGGGCAATTTAGAATGGCCAACCCATCCAACCTGCACATCTGGAATTGGGTTGGCAGATTCAGTGGGTTGGTAGGTTGGAAGAACAGTAGGCGGTTGAGTTGGTAGCCGACTGTGTTGGCAGCCTAGGCAAGGTGGTTGTCAGATGGTAGGTGAGTAGAACGTTCGGCGGTTGAGGTTGTAGCATGGCAGGTCGAGGTGTTAGGTGAGTCGAATGGAAGGTGAGGTGTTAGCTGGGTAGACTCTCATACAGTTATACAGCACTGAAACAGATTCTTCGGTCCAACTCATCCATGTCGACCAGGTTTCTCAAACTAAACTAGCCCCATTTGCCTGCATTGACAAACCACGTCTCCCATATTTTCATCCAAGTAATGTTGGTAACAGTGGCAGAACGATAGTGTGGAAGGTGGGAAGGGTGGCGTGGGTCAGGTGGGAGGTGGTGGGCTGGCAGGTGGTGAGGTGGTCCTCAGGTCGGATGCTGAATCAAGGGGCGGGGTGGCATAGGTGGGTAGTGGGGAGGGTCAGTTCAATTCCGCATGTCAATGGGGAGAACATGATTGGTCAGATGTAGCCTTAAGGGATAGTCAGGAGCCATGGGGATAGTTTAGGGGGAGCAGGCATGGACCTTCAAGGTTTGGAGGGTAGTCAGGCTTTTTGCAGGGGGGTGCATTCTATGGGGTGGGGAATGGACATTGTGTTGGACCAGAAAGGATGTGTGGCAACCCTTTGAAAGAGGGTCGTGCATAGAATGAACTTTCAGAGGAAGTAATGGATGCAGGTATAGTTACATTTAAAAGACATTTGGATAAGTACATGAATAAGAAATGTTTGGAGGGATATGGGCCAAGCACAGGCAGGTAGGACTAGTTTAGTTTGGTCTAGTTGGACTGAAGGGTCTGTTTCCTAGCTGTCTGACTCTATCTAAAAGTGTGGTGTTAATAAGCCATGGCCAACACCAATAATTTTCTTTATTCAGTCACAGGATGGGGGCATCACTGGCCAGGCAGCATTTATTACCCATCTCTAATTGCCCAGAGGGCAGTAAAGAGTCAATCACATTGCTATGAGTCTGCAGTCCCATCTAGGCCAGACCAGGTAAGGATGGAAGGGCATCGATTAACAGCATGGGATTTCTCCTGATAATCAATATGATCATCATCAGACCCTTAATTGCAGTGATTTTCAGAAAAAAAATCAAATTCTACTATGGCAGGGATTTGAAACTAAGTCTCTCGAACATTACCCTCTTCCGATTGCAGTTACAAATATAGGGGTTGCACAGTGGCTCAGTGGTTACCACTGCTGCCTCACAGCACCAGGGACTGGCATTTGATCCCAGCCTTGGCAGAATGTCTGTGTAGGGTTTGCCCATTCTCCCTGTGTCTGAATGGGCTTCCTCTCACAGTCTAAAAAATGTTAGGTGAATTGGCCATGCTAAATTGTCCAGAGTGCTCAGGAATGTGTAGGTTAGGTGCATTAGTTAGGGGTAAACCGAGGGGAAGAGGATAGGGGAATGGGTCTGGGTGGGTTACTGTTCAGAGGGTTGGTGTAGACTTGTGAGGCCAAATAGTTTGTTTCCACACTGTATGGATTCTATGGATATTTTTGTTCCATTTCTCGGGAAGAACTGGAATGCTACCTCACAGATATTATGGAATGATGGTCAATTTATGAAATGTTTGAACCTAAAGCAGTCACTTCGCAAAGTGACAAATTAAGACACGGATATTTAGGAAAATCTCAAATCTCAAAGTGCAGTTCTTTGCTGTTTAAGGGAAGGATCATTTCCAGCACGATTAGTTTAACTGGCTCAACAGTTCAGGATTCCTGCATGCACAGAAAATACTTGGACATGAACACGTTTTGAATGTATGCGTTGTTGAAGGGCTACCTTAAAGTTCTTCGCCTTTCAGAATTGCCTTCTGCTGAGCAGACACATTTGGTGTTGAGCGGGTAGAAGGTTCATTAGTATTAATGGCCTTTAAGATAAAAGATTTATCAATGCGTTTGGACCAACCTGCACAGATGTGTTACAGGAACAAGGAGCCCAGGCCTTGTGGCCCAGAAATAGTGACACTACTGCTGCACTGCAAGAGTCCTTAATAAAGATTTGTAACCTTGATGTTGACAATCTATTAGTCTTTGAGGACTTTCAGAAATCAGGACACAGGTATCAAAATATATGAATTACACCTGGGAGATGATCCTTCACTTCTCAATGAAATGCTCAGCAGGACATAACCACAGAGAAGTTTATATGAAGCATAACTTTGCACAGTGAAGTGTTCAATACTGACCTTCAAATGCAGAATAACAGGAGAAAACATAGACGTATAAGAAGAGTGAACACAATTGCACAATTGCACAAAACCTTAGATCAAAGACAGCAATGCATTTCTCTCTTTTGTGGTTTATGGCATTTCAACAGTACTTGACTAAGGTAAACGTAAAGTTGTCATTGTCCTACCAGACCATAGGACTGCTCTCCCATTACAGAGACTGGTGGTGGTTTAACGTCAGGGTCACCACACCTCAAGCAAGGGGAGGGATTGCACTTGAATAGATCAGAAATAAACCAATTTGGTTTACAATACTTTTTAACAAAAACAATTGCAACTTTTGCACTGATAATGGTAAGTGTTGATCGACCACATGTAAATATCAACCCTTCCAGGCATTTAGCCAAAACATCCAAAATCTTTGTACTTCAGACCTATTTCCTGCTGACATCTTGCCCTGTTACAAATCTATTTGGTGAAGTATTGAAGAGTACATTATTCAGGATAATTGTTCAGTTCCTCGTGCCTATACATGTCAATACGTGATGTTGAGGCTGCTACCATACTGATGTGCACTACGTTTGGGGACTGGGTTAGCAGAAACAGACTCCAATTTAGTCAACTCTGCAATCATGAGATGACAGAAGAGGATGAATTTCCACGCCTCCAACATGTTACTCATGGAAATTTCAGGAGTCCTTTGTTTTGATTAAAAACGTAACCTTAGAAACTTGACTTTTATACGTGTATGGATTATCATTGCAAAGATGTAACTGTTGGTGTTAGAACATAGAACATTACAGCGCAGTACAATGTTGCGCCAACCTGTGAAACCAATCTGAAGCCCATCTAACCTATTCCATTTTCATTCAAATGTTTATCCAATGTCCATTTAAATGCCCTTAAAGTTGGCAAGTCTACTACTGTTGCAGGCAGTGTGTTCCACACCCCTACTACTCACTGAGTAAAGAAACTACCTCTGACATCTGAACCTATATCTATCATCCCTCAATTTAAAGCTATATCTCCTCATGCCACCCATCACCATCTGAGGAAAAAGGCTTGGTTTAAGAAAATGGTTTAAGAAAAAGCATTTAGGCCTCAAAGACCTGGACTAGAGTCAAGTGGGAAATGAACACAGCACCTGTAATTTTCGTGAAGACAGGAACTGGGAGGGTGGATTAGGATTTGAACTTGCATGTTCCATGTAGGCTACTTTATGGATCAATGGATGCTTGCAGTCATGTGATTCTGGTGAGAAACCTGATCTGTACAGATGAGACCTGGTAGGAACAGAACTAAAATTTGAGAAGTCCTTTGGAAAGATAGATTATATTTTGGAGAGGCACAGCGAAAATGCCTTTGGATATGATCCTGAGGCAGCTTTTGGATCAGGTGCCCTTTAGGAAAGGACAAGTTTCCCTTCATGGTACACCAGCTACTCTTTGCAGAAGATGAGGTGTTTTTTGGGATTGATAAAAGTGGACATGAATGTGCAGAAGAGGTGCATTAACTCATTGGAACAAACTAAGGTAACTATGAGAGGATTTGTCAAAGTATCAAATAGCACTATCAAAAGACACTGTCAAAGCCTAAAGACACTTATAACTCCTGTCCTGGAGTTGGAAAAAACTCATTGCTTATTATACCAATCCTTCTGCTGGCATATACCTGAGGATCATCAGTACTGGACAAGTGCTGCTTGACTGACTTCACAACCTCCCACTATCACAGTGGGGCCACTATCATCTCATATTTTTATTGATAGCGCCAAGTGGTTGAAGTGGGACTATGAATTCTAATTCTTGCACTTAAGATTTATGCACTTGTATTAAATGCTTCTGTTATAAGGGATTGTTAAATTGAAGAAATACACATGAGGCTGTATGAATGAGAGCATTTTCTTCAATGTAGATCCTTAGAATCTTAATTTATTATATGTCAGCATGTATCCTGAAGGGTGCCCATTGTGGAAACTGGGTAAAATGGCATGATAATTGTCAGGCCAAAGAGTTGACACTAAGTTGGCACAAGGCTATAAATGGTCAAAAGTTGGTATGGAAGGTATGGGATTATGGAAATTGGAATGGGGCCTAGGTTATTAGGAAAGGGAAAAGAGACCACGTGCTGGGTGCCATGGCATAGATTGGCATCCAGAGAACAAAGGGTTATGGGGTATGATGAGCTATGAGGTGGCATGGGTTGGAGTGTGTAAGGGAAGTGTATGGGGGAGTGAAGGGATGTGAGAGGGAGAGCTGGAGGTATATTTTCAATTTTATTATTTTCCTTAAAACTTCAATGCGACACTGGATCAGATCCCCCCAGCCTTCCGCCTCAACCAGCAACCTCTACATTTATCTGGGGTCTCCAAGCCTGACTCACAGGGAGCCCCAATGCCCCAGATCAAAAATCTCAAGTGCCAGGTCACTTTATCCCAGAGTGGGATTTGTGGAGCTATCCCCTCTCCGTGATCCTAACCCGAGAATGAAAATTCATATTAAAGACCCTGAGAGTGATGTTTCGAAGTCTGCTGATATTACAAAGAACCATAAGCAGTGAGGAAGACAACACAAAGATAGCTAGACAGGCTGGGAGAATGGCAGATGTAGTAAAGATAACATCACAATAGTCCTGCTCTTTCCCATTAGAGAGGGACAACTAGTGGTGGTTTAACGTACAGTCAAGGGGAAGAGCTTGAGAAGGAGAATACTTCACTGTGCCCTTAGTCAGTGCCAAGAATTGAACCTACACTGTTAGCGGCACCAACCAGCTGTCTGGCCAACTGACTTAACAAAGCCCCATAGGACGAAGGAGTACAACGTGGGGAAGTGGGAGCCCATCCATTTCAGCAGTAAGAACAGAAACACATAAGTTTCAAAAGTCAAAAAGGCTGTGTTCAGAAAGATTTGATTGTCCTCATACAGGAAAAACAGAAATTAGCAAACAAGAGGTGAGCAAGGACAGGTGATTGGCTCATGGTTTTATCGCTGGACTGTTAATCCAGCGTGCCAGGTAATGTTCTGGGGACCTTAGCTTGAATCCCGCCATGGCAGATGGTGGTATTTGAATTCAATAAAGATTTAGACTTAAGAGTTTGATGACGACCATGAATCCATTGTCGATTGTCAGAAACAACCATATGGTTCACAATGTCCTTTAGGGAAGGAAACTGCAGTCCTCACCTAGTCTGGCCTACATGTGACTCCAGACCCACAGCAAGATAGTTGACTGTTAACTGTCCTCTGGGATTGGCAATAAATGCCAGCCTAACCAGTGATGCCCACGTTTTATGAATGGATTAAAAAATTGCAGAAAATGATAGGAAGGTAAATAAATGTTGGCGTAAACTGCAAAGCTATTGGAGCACAAGGAGAAATAAATTTTGCCAAAATTGTAAAGGATGTGGTCAAATGTACTGTGCAGTTTTAGTCTCCATGTCTAAAGAAGAATATCCTTGTATTAAAAAGCAGTGCATAAAGGTTCACTGGATTGGGATGAAGGACTGATGAGAGACAGAGTAAATTGGAACCATATTCTCTGAAGTTAAGAACAATGACAGGCGATCTCATTGAAACTGATAAGATTCTGAAATGGCTGGACACACTGACAGGTTACTTGTCCGATTGGGAAATGTGGCCTCAGATTAATGCGGGAAGATATTTTTTTCCTCAACTCGATCCTGAGAGGGCTGTGAATCTTTGGAGCTGTCTAGTTCAGGCAGTTCTACATCATGGAGTACATTCAGGTCCGAGATTGATAGATTTTATGGTCTCTCAGAGAATCAGGGATATGGGGAGCATGGACAGCTGAGCACGAAAGAAGTGCAGCCATGATTGTATAGAATGGCAAAGTAGACTCAAGGGACTGAATGGTCTACTTCTGCTACTATTTTTTATGTTGGTTCGAACCCAACATTGATCATGAGTCTCCTTTATCTGTTTCATTTCAACCTCTGTGATCAAGAGTTTTACTTGTGGCATGACCAACAATCTAGGAGCAAGCCGAGCTCATAATTATGTGACTTTTCAAATGTTGTTTGCTCAAGTTTCTGTTTATACGCACTAAATGAACCACAATTTGCATGAACCGCAGAATGTTCTGTGGCGTGCAATTCTTTTGCATTAAAAAGCGTGTGTTGTTGTGCTTCAGAATGGCAACTTGGTGTAGTAGGACCAGTATCCCACACAAAGTCAGCATTTTAGATCAGCGCTCCCAGTAAGCGACCCAAATTAAAACGATTGAATATGATTTTAAAAGTGCTGTGCATAGCCATTAACTGGTAAGGTACACTGGTCACTGTTTTTGGTCAATTAGACAAATGTTCAAAAACTTTTAAATGCTTTTCTTTCGTGCTAATGTTCCTAAAATAGGCTTAATTTTGAAGCCTTTTAAAGTCCAAAGAGGCACTGACAGTGGCAACACTTTGTGAGCTCCCTATGGCAGATCTTCTCATATTTCTCATAATCATTCTGCACTTTTAAATGTAAAATCTAAGCCCCTAAAAGTGACTAAGAATGTTCTCCAACTTCAAATAATGTTGGTCTTATTAAGTTGATCTTGCTTTGCACAATTCCTGTACAGCTGTAACCTTGTGAGTCTTGCTCTGTCGAGGTACCCAATGATCTGCATGTCCTTGTTTGCTTTTCACTGTATTTAGGTACATGTAACTACAATAAATTACATCAAATCAAGGAATTGGCTTTGGTGAATTATTTGGTCGCAATACGGAGTTGCTAGTGCAATGGTATTGTTGCTTAACAAGTTAAGCCAGAGACTTGAGTGCAAAGATAACAATCTCTCCCTCAACATCAGCAAAACAAAAGAGCTGGTCGTTGACTTCAGGAAACAAGATGGAGGGCATCAGTAGAGCTGAAGTGGAGGTGTTCAAGAAAGTGAAGTTCTGAGGAATGATGATCACCAACAATCTGTCCTGGGCCACCTATGTTGTTGCTACAGTCAAGAAAGCACAACAATGTCTCTACTTCCTAGGAGGCTAAAGAAATTCGGCATGTCCATAAGGACTTTTACTAATTTTTATAGATGTATCATAGAAAGCATCCTATCAGGATGGTACCAGGGCTTAGTATGGCAACTACTCTACCCTGGACTGTAAGAAACTACAGAGAGTTGTGAACACAGCCCAGTCCCCACACAAGCCAACCTTCCATCCATTGACTCCACCTACACTTCCCACTGCCTCAGGAAGGCAGCCAACATCATCAAAGACCCCTCCCACCTTGGTTATATTCTCTTCCAACCTCTTCCATCGGGCTGAAGATATAAAAATGTAAACACACACACCAACAGGTTCAAGTACAGCTTCTTTTATTAGACTTCTGAACGGACCTCTCAAATTTCAAATCTAATGTTGATCTTGCCCTTTATGTACCTTGTCTGCAGTCTTAACATTATATTCCTCACTCTGTTCTATTACCCTGATGCACTTTGTACAGTATGATCCACTTGATAATAGACAATAGACAATAGGTGCAGGAGTAGGCCATTCTGCCCCTCGAGCCTGCACCACCATTCAATATGATCATGGCTGATCATCCTCAATCAGTATCCTGTTCCTGCCTTATTTCCATAACCCTTGATTCCACTATCCTTGAGAGCTCTATCCAACTCAATCTTAAATGAATCCAGAGACTGGGCTTCCACTGCCCTCTGGGGCAGAGCATTCCACACAGCCACCACTCTCTGGGTGAAGAAGTTTCTCCTCATCTCTGTCCTAAATGGTCTACTCCATATTTTTAAGCTGTGTACTCTGGTTCGGCACTCACCCATCAGCGGAAACATGTTTCCTGCTGCCAGAGTGTCCAATCCTTTCATAACCTTATATGTCTCAATCAGATCCCCTCCTAGTCTTCTAAACTCAAGGGTATACAAGCCCAGTTGCTCCAGTCTTTCAGCGTAAGGTAGTCCCGCCATTCCAGGAATTGACCTCGTGAACCTACACTGCACTCCCTCAATAGCCAGAATGTCTTTCCTCAAATTTGGAGACAAGAACTGCACACAGTACTCCAGGTGTGGTCTCACCAGGGCCCTGTACAGCTGCAGAAGAACCTCTTCGCTTCTATACTCAATCCCTCTTGTTATGAAGGCAAGCATGCTATTAGCCTTCTTCACTACCTGCTGTACCTGCATGCTTACCTTCATTGACTGGTGTACAAGAACACCCAGATCTCTTTGTACTGCTCCTTTACCTAAATTGATTCCATTTCGGTAGTAAAGTGTCTTCCTGTTCTTGCCACCAAAGTGGATAACCATACATTTATCCACATTAAACTGCATCTGCCATGCATCTGATCACTCACCTAACCTGTCCAGGTCACCCTGTAATCTCCTAACATCCTCCTCACATTTCACCCTGCCACCCAGCTTAGTATCATCAGCAAATTTGCGAATGTTATTACTAATACCATCTCCTATATCATTAACATATATTGTAAAAAAAGCTTGTACTGCACGCCAGACAAAACTTTTCACTGCTGAAAATGTGTTGCTGGAAAAGCGCAGCAGATCAGGCAGCATCCAAGGAGCAGGAGAATCGACGTTTCGGGCATGAGCCCTTCTTCAGGAATGAGTCGATTCTCCTGCTCCTTGGATGCTGCCTGATCTGCTGCGCTTTTCCAGCAACACATTTTCAGCTCTGATCTTCAGCATCTGCAGTCCTCACTTTCTCCTTGAAAACTTTTCACTGCACCTAGCTACATGTGACAATAATAAATCAAATCAAAAACTCAGCAGATGCTCTGAGTTATGTGTTCAAATCCCAACATGGCAAATACTGAAATTTGAATCAATGAAAATCTGATAATTGGAAATGAAAGAAATACTAGCTTAATGGTGACTATAATCATTATTGATTGTTGTTAAGTACTTGCTTGGTTCACTAATACCCTTCAGGGAAGAAAATCTGTGAACCGCACCAGGTCTGACCTATATGTGGCCCCAGACCTGTGACAATGTGGTTGGCTGTCTTCTAGAAAAGACCCCAGAAAATAATCAGTTCAAGTGACAAATAGAGATGGCCAACAAACATTACAGGAGGCCATGGCCTAGTGTTATTATCATTAGATTGTTAATCCAGAGACTCAGGTAATGTTCTGGTCAGTCCAAATCCTGCCACAAGAAGATGGTGACATTTGAATTCAATAAAAATCTGGAATTAAGAGTCTTATGATGATGACCATGAATCCACTGATGGGGAAGACCTGCCAGGCTTGCCTGTTTAGGGGAGGAAACGACTTGGTCTGGTCTACATGTGACTCCAGATCCAATTCAATGGTGTTAATACTTAAATGCCCTCTGGGTGGTTAGGGATGGGTAATAAATGCTGGCCCAGCCAGTGACATTCACATCTTGTGAATGAACAAAAACAAAATGCTGGCCCAGTCAGAAATGAATGCAGGAACGAATAAAGAGAGGGGGAAAATAAAAATGCCAGTTTTGTGGGCATGTTGACTTCTGGCACATTATTTATTCCATATAATTTGTTTGTTGAAAGTAATTTTCACCATGAAATCTTTTGTGGTGACTAGGAGCACTTCAGGTGAATCGCTCTAAACAAAACACTAAATGGAACACCAACACCTATACTTCCTTAACTTTGCCTGCTGTCCTCTCACCCTTATGGGAATGTGTGTCACCAGATCCTAAATAATCTTATCTTTGAATTCCTACCTGCCAACCTTTGGTTCCAATCCACCTGGACCAGATTCTTCTCAATTCAACAAAATTGTGCTCCTCAAGTTAACATTTTTCATATTTCAATTTTTGTTGTCCTTATCCATAATGACGTAAATCTAACAATACGGTTATCTCCTGTCGAGGGTGAACACTCTGTTCTCAATTATTCATAGGCCTTTACACCATGGAAGGAAGCCATTCGGCCCATTGTATGCTTGCTAGTCAACAGAAATCTAACTGCACTAATCCCATTTTCCAGCTCTTGGCCCATAGACAGTATAAATGAATATTTAAATATTGCTTAAATATTACAAGGGTTTTGATTTAACTGGCCTTTCATGCAGTGTGTTCCAGACTCTCACCACCCTCTGAGTGAAAGAAAGTTCTCCACAATTTTCCTTTTGAACTTCTACGTCTTACTATCGATCTCCATATCCCCCCCCCCATCAATTCTTGACCCCTCTTCTAATTGAAAAATGTCTTCCTGACTATATCCTGAATAAACATATAGATTACTTACAGTATGGAAACAGGCCTTTCAGCCCAACAAGTCCACACCGACGTGCAACCCACCCAGACACATTCCCCTATACCTAATACTACGGGCAATTTAGCATGGCCAATACACCTAACCTGCACATTTTTGGCCTGTGGGAGGAAACCGGAGCAAACCCACGCAGACACGGGGAGAATGTGCAAACTCCACACAGACAGTCACCCAAGGCTGGAATTGAACTTGGGTCTCTGGTGCTGTGAGGTAGCAGTGCTAACCACTGTGCCACCATGCCACCCACCTCTATTAGGTCTCACTTCTCCAGAAAAACCTCCCCAGAGTCTATCCAACCATTCCTCATAGCTCAAAGCCTCCAGCCCAGGCAGTGTCTTGTGCACCCTCTCAAATACAATCATACCCTGATTATAATGTGCTGACCAGAACTGCGCACAGTACTCCACTTGTGACCTGGCCAGCATTTTACGCAGTGTCCAGCATAATCTTCCCTGCTTTTGTCTGCCTCAGCCAGTTAAGGCAGATAACACGGTGGCTCAGTGGTTAGCACTGCTGCCAGGGACCTGGGTTCAATTCCCGCCTCAGGCAACTGTCTGTGTGGCGTTTGCACATTCTCCCTGTGTCTGCGTGAGTTTCCCGCGGGTGCTTCGGTTTCTCCCACAGTCCAAAGATGTGCACGTTCAGCGAATTGGCCATGCTAAATTGCCCGTGGTGTTCGGTGCATTAGTCAGGGTCAAATGTTGGGGAAATGGGTCTGGGTGGGTTGCTCTTCGGAGGGTCGGTGTGGACCTGTTGGGCCGAAGGGCCTGTTCCACACTGTAGGGAGTCCAAATTAAAAAAACACAGATCCCTTCTCAACCACCTTATCACTCCACCCTGCTACCTTCAGCAAGGTCCCTCTGACGTTCTGCTCTGCCTAAGCAACACCAATCAATGTGATCACCCAAGAATGAATGTGCCATACCCTTCGTCTTCACTGGCTAGGAGTGATTCAGTGGTGGCACTATTACCACTGAGTCAGAAAGTCATAGGTTCAAACTTTTACTTCAGAACTTGCCGACAAAATCTAGGCTGATACTCAAATGTTGCACCGAGGAGGCGCTGCACTGTCAGGAGTATTATTGTTCTGATGCCCTGTCAATCCTCTCAGGCAACATTTCCCATAGCACTATTCAAAGAAAATGGTCAATATCTATTCTTTAAACAGCATCAATATTATAGAAGCAAAATCAGAAGTTGCTGGAAAAGCTCAGCAGGTCTGGTAGCATCGGTGGAGAGAAATCAGAGTTAATGTTTCGGGTCCGGTGATCCTTCCTCAGAACTTCCCCAGTTCTGAAGAAGGGTCACTTGACCCGAAACATTAATCGGATTTCTCTCCACAAATGCTGCCAGACCCACTGAGCTCTTCCAGCAATTTCTGTTTTTGTTTCTGATTTACAGCATCCGCAGTTCTTTTGGTTTTTCTCTATAATACAGAATTACCTGGGCATTGTCTCATTGATGTACTTGGTGCCCTAGTGTCTGCTAATTGGCTATCTATTGCAAGAGTGAACTTGTTTCATTAATTATAAAATGCTTTGGAACACCCCAAGGTCGTGAAAGGCACTATATAACTCCAGCCCTATTTATTTTCCTTTCTGACATTTAACAGGATACAGCGAACATGGCAAACAAGTGGAATAATATGATGGTAACTCTCTCATCTCAAGATGGCTAATGACTGGGGGCTTCCTGAAGCAAATTGACACCAATTTCCTTTTTAAAGAAAGTAGGACAATGCAGTCTACATCGCCAAAACTACCTTCTATCTATGCTGACAAGTTAAACCTTCTGAGAAACCTGACAATGAGTTAAAGCTGTTGACATTAATTCTTCAGGTCATAGATTTTCCCTGTGGTTCTAAAAGTAATTTCAGTTTATTTCACCTTGACAAGTCCTTTTAACTATTCTTCATTTAAATCCTCATCCCAAGACAAATATAGAAACTGGATATAAGACAGCACCTTGTGTCGAAAAGCCAATTGCTAGATTGGCACTGTTTCAGAGTGACCCTGATATAGTTTCCCCAGTGGGCACCAAAGACAGATTTCCTTCAAATTGCAAATTCAGTGTCCTGGGACCACGAGAGCTTTTAGTAGGAGCTAACGGTGAGTCAAGTACTGGAAACTGCTGGAACAGAAGGTGTGCAAATTAAACAACGGGCTTAGTTATTCTGAGGGTCAGTTGTCCTTCACCCCTTCTGAGTGCCACCAGACCATCTAACAAAAACATCTGTTGAGTCTGGCGCCTTGTAGGGGTGGGCCCTCCCAGTTCCAGTTAAATCCTGGCAGCACGATGGCTCAGTGGTCAGCACTGCTACCTCACAGCGCCAAGGACCCGGGTTTGATTCCACCCTCAGGTGACTGTCCGTGTGAATTCTCCCTGTGTCTGCGTGGGTTTCCTCCGGGTGCTCCGGTGTCTTCCCACAGTCCAAAGATGTGTAGGTCAGGTGAATTGGCCGTGCTAAATCGTCCATAGTGTTCAGGGCTGTGTAGTTAGGGACATTAGTCAGGGATAAATATAGGTGATAGGATAGGGGAATGGGTCTGGGTGGGTTAGTCTTCAGAGGGTCGGTGTGGACTTGTTGGGATGAAGGGCCTGTTTCCACGCTGTAGAGAATCTAATTCTAAGTGCCCATTAATTATCCACTTAAGGGCTTCACTTGGTCAGTGAGGATGAGACCTTGGAGTGAAGGTTCATAGCTCCTTGAAAGTAGAGTCACAGCGAGATAGGATAGTGAAAAAAGCAGTTAGTATGCTTTCATTTTTTGGTCAGAGTATTGAGTATAGGAGTTGGGAGGTCATATGGCTGTACAGGACATTGGTTAGGTCACTTTTGGAATATTGTGTGCGCTTCTGGTCTCCTTCCTATAGGAAGGATGTTGTGAAACTTGATAAGGTTGAGAAAAGATTTACAAGGGTGTTGCCAGGGCTGGAGAATTTGAGCTAAAGGGAGAGGATGAATAAGCTGGGCCTGTTTTCTCTGGAACATCGAAGGCTGAGGGATGATCTAATAGAGGGGCATGGATAGGGTGAATAGACAAGGTCTTTTCCTTGGGTGGGAGAATCCAGAACTACAGGGCCTAGGTTTAAGGTCAGAGGGGAAAGATTTAAAAGAGACCTCAAGGGCAAGGTTTACACATGTGTGTATAGAATGAGCTTCCAGAGGAAGTGGTGGAGACTGGTACACTACAGCATTTAAAAGGCATCTGGATGGGTATATGAATCGGAAGAGTCTAGAGGGATATGGGCCAAGTGCTGGCAAATGGGAGTAGGTTAATTTAGGATATCTGGTCAGCATGGATGAGTCAGACCAAAGGGTCTGGTTCTGTGCTGTACATGTCTGTGACTGTATGGCATATATGCTGTCAGCCGTGACTCCTGACACTGAGAAACGGCAAATTCCTGTAAATATCCGGAGTATGTTTCTAAATGGGGATGGAACAGGTCAGGCAAGAAGAGAGAAGTGTGTTGGTTGCTAGGTGACAGGCAGACCTGAATGTCAAAGCCACTGGTTTGGGGTTTATGTGGTGGGGGAGGGGTGGGGATGGACAGGGAGGAGCACATACCATCCAGCTGCTGGTGCCACCTCTGCTCTTGCACTTCCTCCCTAAGCTATGTCACCTTTCTGCATCTATCGCTCCTTCTAAGATGCTTTTCAGAACCTACATTTTTGACTGAGGTTGTGGTACCCAAGCAAATACCCCTCAGTAACTCAGTGTCACTGTTTGGCTGATCTTATCTCTGTGAGGCATCTTTGGATGTTTTAGATTGTTGTACAAATGGTGAGGTGATAGCCGAGTGATATCATCTCTTGACCTATCAACCCAGGAAATGGGTTCGAATCTTACCACAATGGAGTTTGAATTCAATATTAATTTGGAATTAATGGTGACCACGTGCCTGTTATTGGTTGTTGGGGTAACAGCCCATCTGATGTGCTAAAATCCTCAGGCAAGGAACCTGCCATCGTTACCTGGGCTGGCCTACATGTGACTCCAGACCCACAAAAATGTTGTTGATTCTTAACTGCCTTCTGGGCAGTTCACATTGGGCAATAAATGCTGGCCTAACCAGCAATGCCCACACCCTCCAATTGAATTTTAAAAAAGACCAGCAAATGTTGTTGTCAGTGTGGGATGTGACTTGCCTCTCATGACGTAACAATTTAAAGAGTCAATTTTTTTTTTGGTTGACTGTGAGATGTAAACATCACTGGCTGGGCCAGCATTTATTGCCCACCCCTGGTTGCCCTTGAGAAGGTGGGGGTGAGCTGCTTTCATGAACATTCCATAAATTAATGATTGACAAATGATATAAGAACAAGAATTATACTGTCTTGCAGGTCAGGTAACAGCTGTCCACTATACCTTTCTGCTCTCTATGTTGTGAGCTCAAAGAGTTTATTAGCTGCTGATTATTCAGACACAGTTTCTATCATGAACTTAAATCTCCTTCTCCAACTCGAACTTGACAAGAGCCATCACTGACATCAAATCAATGAAATGAAATCATCAAAAGAGTGCAGAATACTCTTAGTTAAAAATCACACAACACCAGGTTATAGTCCAACAGGTTCATTTGGAAGCACTAGCTTTTGGAGTGGTGCTCCTTCATCAGGTGTTGTGGAGTATAAGATGGTAAGAGACCATCTTATACTCCACAGTCTTACCATCTTATACTCCACAACCACCTGATGAAGGAGCAGCGCTCCGAAAGCTAGTGCTTCCAAATAAACCTGTTGGACTATAACCTGGTGTTGTGTGATTTTTAACTTTGTACACCCCAGTCTAAAACCAGCATCTTCAACTTCAGAATATTCTTGGTCAACCTGAAACCTCTTGGCAACCATTGACCCAGAAGCAGTTTGAACAGGAAGGAAGTTAAAATTTGGAGGCTGTGTTGTAGATACACAGACACTGAGAGAAGAGAGGAGACGAGGTGCCAGAAAGATGTGTGCCAATATGTGGGAGATTCCATGGATGGAACCCTGTACACTTGGAAACTGTAGCCAGAAGGAAATTGATTAATCTTTTAAAAGAAAGCAATGGAATTCTGTTTGGAAGAACAGTATGGCTGAAACTATGACCCTACAGGAGGAGTGGACTACCTACTATCTCTGTGACAAACCTCTTTGTTTGATCCATTTATAATTTGTGATTTAATCCATGTTAAATTTGTATTGATTCTGATGTATGTTGAAGTTATAGCAAGTGAAATCTTGGGTAATTCAGTTCATTTGTGCATAATTAGGGAAAGTAATGGTCTGGTAACATTATCACTGGACTATTAATTCAGAGAACTAGGTAACATCTTGGGGACCTGGGTTTGCATCCTGCCACAGCAGATGGTAGAACCTGAATTGAATTAAAAAATCCGGAATTAAGTCTAATGATAACTGTGAAACCATTGTCAATTGTCAGGAAAAACCCATCTGGTTCACTATTGTCATTGAGGGAGGGAAACTGCCCTCTTTACCTGGGGTCAGGCCAACATGTGACTCCACACCCACAACAATGTGGTTGGGTCTTAAACTGCTCTCCAGACAATTAGGGATGGGCTATAAATGTTGACCTAGACGGTGACCTCCTGAAAAAAATATTGTCTTATAGATCCCTAATGGGGATTGTGGTAATGGTTAAAATACGACCTCATTAGCTCATTTACTGGCCACACAATCGCACTGAGATTCCAATCAATGTCGAGAGTGTGGTGCTCGGAAAGCACAGCAGGTCAGGCAGCATCCGAGGAGCAGGAAGATCAACGTTTCAGGCATAAGCCCTTCTCTTGCTCCTTGGATGCTGCCTGACCCGCTGTGCTTTCCCAGCAACCACTCTCGACTCTGATCTCCAGTCCTCCCTTTCTCCCTGAGATTCCAATCAAGCCAAATTCGCCAATTCTAATGAAACTACTGCAGCAACATAAGTGATGAGACTCGATCCAGATTACAATCTGAAATAACACGATGATTTTCCCTGACTAATGAGTCAACTTTGTTTCTCCAACGCTGAATTTATAAATGGAACCAAACACGGCTCTCTCCTTTTCAGCTCTCCCCTTTCCAAAGACCTCTCAGGCGTGAAAGATGGGTTTTGTGTGACCTGATGACCTGTCTCACAACCCACAAGTACCAAATAACACTATGAAGCTCTGGCATGACATGAATATTGCTCTTCTTCAGAGAGTGCTTTACCGCCTGTGTTGAAAATGTGGTGAGACAGTTTGCTATTTTGGGTGGTGTGTTGATATTGTACAGTAACCTTGTGACCAACCACAGACTATTTTCCTGTAAAACTGCAAGGATAGTTTCATAAACACCTTTGAAGTGTTCTCCAATGCCTCAGTCAGGTGTCAAGTTTTCTCCGAAATTGACAAGACGACAAAATAAAAAGCCACATCGTAAGTGCTGCAAAAAAAAAATTTCCAAAAGCTTTTGAAATCCTTCAGTAGCTCTGTGTTGTAACTCATCACTGTCAACAAGATATTTGGGGAATGAAGGACATTTCAGTTTGAGGGAGGTTTATGTTGCATTTCAGTATCAGTGAAGGGTTTGCAAAATCTCTCGATCCTTCCCAACTGCAAATTTAAGACCCACAGGTAAATCAGAAACATTTACAATACCAGCTTGCACAACGACTGCCCTTTGGTCTGTTGTGGGTCGACTGTGCTCTGGGAACAGAAGCAACAAAGACTTGTCAAGAAATTAAGCCTTCAGAACCGCACGGGTATGCCAAAGTACTTTTCAATGTTACTTTTCAAATGTACTTCATAGGGCACAGAAAGAGTCTGCACACAGCAACAGGGATCAGATCAATTTGTCTTTGGTGATGTTAATTAAAACATGGGAGTAGGCCATTCAGCCCATCGAATCTGCTCTACCATTCAATGAGAAAGTGGTTGATCCTCAAGCCTACCTTCCTGCTTTTCCCCATTACCCTGCATTCTCCTGAATGATCAAAAATCTATCAGCCTTGGTGACCCAGCCTCAACAGGCACCTGCAGTAAGGAATTCCGCGCATTCACTACCCTTTGAGAAATGGGGTTGCTCCTCATCTCCAGCAGACCTTTGACAAGGTGCCGCATAGGACGCTGTTAAATAAGATGAGTCCATGGTGTTAGGGGCAAGGTACTGGCATGGATTGGCTGACTGGCAGAAGGCAGAGTGTGGGGATAAATGGTCTTTTTCAGGATGGCAGCCAGTGGCTAGTGCGGTTCCACAGGGGTCTGCCTTGGGACCACAGCTATTGATGTTATACATGAACAATCTGGGTGAAGGAACTGAGGGCATTGTTGCTAAGTTTGCAGATGACACAAAGATAGGTGGAGGGACAGGTCGTAATGGGAAAGCAGGGAGGCTGCAGAAAGACCTGGAAAGGCGAGGACAGTCGGCAAAGAATTGTAAGATAGAATACAGTGTGGGAGAGTGTGAGGTAGGAAGAATAGAGGCATAGGCTATTTACTAGAGAGGGAAAGGCTTTGAAAATCTGAAGAGTGGATGTGAAGATGTTTCCACCAGTAGGGAAAGACTAGGACCCGACGGCATGGACTCAGAATGAAGAGACAACCTTTTAGAACTGAGATGAGGAGGAATTTCTTCAGCTAGGGGATGGTGAATGTGTGGAACCCGTCGTCATTATGGAGACTGTGTCACTGAGTATATTTGAGCTGAGATGGATAGGTTCTTGATTAGTAAGGGGATCAAGGGCCACAGGGAGAAGGCAGGAAAATGGGGTTGAGAAATATATCAGCCATGATCGAATGGTCTAATTCTGCTCCTATCTCTGTCTTGAAACTGCAACTCCTTCCTTTAAAATTATGCTCTCTGGCTTTAGACTCTCCCACAAGTGGAAGCAACCTTTCCACATCTACCCTCCAAGAATCTTGAATATTCCAATAAGGCAATCCTTTGTTCTACTACATTCCAAGGATAAACGGCAAGAATTCCGGGGAGAACCTCCCTTCATCTCCAAATAATGTATTGAGACTATCTGATAAAGCAAAATTGGTTCTCAGTTAAATGTCTCATGGACCTTCAAGTACCTGAGACCAGTTTTAACAGCAGGGAAATGGAAATGGAATAATGTATTGGATCAGCTGGACTAAATGCAATGGAATTTTATGTGATAGAAAAGTTGCCTAAAACTGAAAGGAAGGAATTACTAGACTGTTTAAGGCTGATCATATATCATGCAGAAACATGGGAAATATCAAGAAGAGATTAACCACGTCATTAATAATAAGAAATGGAAGCTTGGATGGTTGTGTGGGTCAAAAAGCAAGGAAAATTGTCAGATTTTTCTTCAGAAGAACAATGATTTCTAGTCATGCCAAACTCAGAATGTTATCTCAGCTTATCTCTCTCTACAGATGTTACCAGATCTGCTGAGTGCCCCCAGCATTCTCCTTGGCTTGTTGTAGATTTCCAGCATCTGCAACATTTGCTTTCACGTCATTGCTGTGATTTATAGAAATGGGAGATGGTGGCATGGTGGCACTACTACTGTAGGAGCCTAACCTAACACTCTGAAAGTGTGGGGTCAGATCCTACCATTGGGCAGCAGTGGTTAGCATTACTGCCTTCCAGCGCCAGCGACCTGAGTTTGATTCCACCCTCAGGTGACTGTCTATGTGGAGTTTAAAATTCTCCCTGTGTCTGCACGGGTTTTCATGGGTGCCCTGGTTTCATCCCACAGTCCAAAGATGTGCAGGTTAGGTGGATTGGCTGTGGGAAATTGCCCATAATGTCCAAGCATGTGCAGGTTAGGTGGATTAGCCACGGGAATTACTGGGGTAGGTTGGTGGTTCTGGGTGGCGTGCCCTTTGAAGGGTTTGGTCTTGTCTGAATGGCCTGCTTCCACACAGTAGGGATTCTATGATTCATTGGAGTTGATGAATTTAAGGTCAAGTAGTGGAAAGCTAATATCAATACTGGGGAAATATCTGTCAACATACTGTATTACGGCTGACTGTTAGCTGTCTGCTAATGTGCCCTATAGTGGTTTACTCAAGGTGTACTATCCGGGTATAGAAAGACGACAACTATCCATAAAGTTGGAACAGCAATATTTTCTCAAGGCCAATTAACTTCCTTGTCAGCAATACTCAGCCTCCTTTCCCAGTGAGAGAACATGTTTTTTTTAGATGCAATATTCATTAAAAAAAAATGAGTTTTTTTTTTCTGGTATTCTTGCAATTTTAGACATCTTAGAAATGAAAAGAGGAAAATGGTGGAACTATTCAGCAGTGAGGAGAAAAAAAAACCAAAGTTGGAGGTCAGGGAGCTTTTTCAGAATTCAGTCAAAAGCTCAGTTGTGCCTTGATCAGGGTACAGAGAGGTGCATGCAAGGTCCACAGCTCTGTGAAAGAAAATAAAAGCTTACACTCCTGTAGCACTTTACATAACCTTAACATCTCAAAGCATTTTCCAACCAGTGAAGAGGTTCTGAGTTGTGGTTGTACGTGTTATGTTGAGAAATGCAGCAGCTATTTTGCATGTAAACCCACAACTGCTTTAAATTGAAAGCTGAATGTGTCACCAGTTGAACCCAACCTGATGCATAAAGAACAGGTGGACAAGAAATTTTGGATGATTAAACTGTCCAAAAGACTTTATACGTTTTAATTTGATGATTTCTCCTTTTGTTTTAGTTTCAGGGAATAGAAACACATTCTCCTAACGGAACAGCCTTCTGATCCCAGAATCAGAATCAAAAGAACTCCCGTTTCAATTCCTCCAAACAAATAGGCCTTAGGTAAAGAGGCCAGAAACATGCAATGTTTTCCAGATGTGCTCTCGTCAAAGTCCCACATGATTTCCTCACTTAAATTGGATAGCTAGGTCTATTCACCTTAGAAAAAGACAAGATTGAGATGGGATTTGATGGAGGTGTTCAAAATCACAAGAGATTTAGACACTTCACTTCAACACACAAACTTTTCCCTCACCAACATCTCTGTCTTGGGCTTGCTGCAGTGCTCCAGCGAAGCTCAGCTCACTCTGGAAGAACAGCATCTCATTTTCCACTTGGGAACTCTCCAACCTTCTGGGCTCAATACTAAGTTCAACAATATGAGGCACCTTCTCCCTTGTCCTTGCTCCAACCCCCACACACCACGCCTTGTTATCACATGATTTGCTATTACACACAATTATTGTTAGCCACTAATTGTTTATCATAGAATCACAGAATCCCTACAGTGTGGAAACAGGCCTTTTGGCCCAACAGGTCCACACTGACACTCCGACAAGTAATCCTCTCAACCCATTCCCCTACTCAATTACTCTACATTTACCCCTGAACACTATGGACAATTTAGCACGGCCAGTTCACCCTAACCTGCACATTTTTGGACTGTGAGAGGAAACCGGAGCACCCGGAGGAAGCTCACACAGACGCAGGAAGAATGTGCAAATTCCATACAGAAAGTCGCCTGAGGCTGGAATTGAACCTGGGTCCCTGGCGCGGTAAGGCAGCTGTGCCAACCATTGAGCCACCTTGCTGCCATTAATAGATAATCGTTCTTCCAGGCTGATCGTTATCCACTCCTTTGTCTGACAATTGTTCTTCTCTCTCTTTGGGCTGTGCCTCCACCTATTGTTTACTCCTTACCCCCTCCCCCAACCCTATCTTCTGTGTCAAAACCAACTTTTTTTTTAGCTACCATCAGTTCTGAGGAGGGCTCACTGGACCTGAAACTTTAACTCTGATTTCTCTGCACTGGTGCTGCCGGACCTGCTGAGCTTTCCCAGTAATTTCCATTTTGTTTCTGACTTCCAGCACCTGTAGTTCTTTCGGGACTTAGACAGTGTTGATAAGGTGGAACTGTTCCACTTGGAAGGATCGAGAACATGAGGACACTCGGTGACTGAGAGAACTACAAACGTTGACCCCCCACATGAGAGAGAGTTCTTGCAAACGACAACTGATTTGGATGTGGGATGTTGTCTTGGGGTTGTGTGGCTGAGTAGACACAATTGGAGCTTCCAAAGGGAACCAGAACAGCATCTGAAAATAAAACATTTGTCGGGTGAAGGAGAAAGGATGGGGGGCGTGAAACTGGCTGAGTTGCTCTTGCTCGAGAGTTGGCATTGACTCAGTGCAACAAATGGCCTCCTTCACCGCTGGAACCATTCTGAGCTTCTATGCTTCCTTCTCTTCGACTTGAGCTGCCTGTCGAATTAATTTAAAGATTCTGTTTGAGGGTATGACCCGATAGGGATTGGGGCATCAATCATCTTAGTCATCACATTGAAGGTGAAACTTTCTACACATAATGTAAACCAACCTATCAAGACATGCGGACTGTGAAAGATTGAGAAATGCTGGCTCACCTGTAAAAGTGTACTTAGAAATATTGTCTAGCAACCATATTTACAGCTGCCTGGAGTGACAGTCCAGTGAAACCTCATCATTAAAGTTTTAGGGAAGCAGTATCAAGCAGTCTCTGAAAGCTGAAAACTGTTTCGAGGATTTTAGTTGAATAGAGTCCAACAGCACAGAAACTGACCCTTCGGTCCAACCAGTCCATGCCGATCATAATCCCAAACTAAACTAATTCCATATCCCTCTAAACATTTCTTATTCATGTACTTATCTAAATGTATCTGCACTGGCATCCATCACTTCATCTGGATGTTCATTCCACACATGAACCACTCTCCGCGTAAAAAAGTTGTCCCTTGTGTCATTTTTAAGCTTTCTCCCTTGTGTCAAATTAAGCTTTCTCTTCTCACCTTTAAAAATGCCCCCGAGTCTAGAAATCCCCCACCCTAGGGAAGAGACACCTGCCCTTCACTATAGCTCTACCTTTCATGATTTTATAAACTTCCACAAGATCACCCCTCAACTTCCGATGCTCCAGTGAAAGAAGACACAGCCTATCCAGCCTCTCGTTATAGCTCAGACCTTCCATTAATGTTTATTGTTAATGTTTCCAAAGATGGCACCAAGTGGGACCTCACTAAACTATTTACTCATTCAAAATTTGAGAATTGCTCAGTTGGATCATTCCCTTGATTCCATGCGATTAGCTAGAAATTATCGGTATACTGTACTTCCTGCCCCTTGTTACTTTCTGCTGATCTGAAGCAGTGTGTACATTGGACTGGCCTACTTAATAGGATAGTTGGAGTGGAAACATTTTCTTGCTGGGAGATCTTAAACAGAAAAGTGGACGTAAACTTAAAATCAGAACTACGTGGTTCAGTGTTAACAAGAGGAAGATAATATATGTGCAAAAAAAAAGGGACTGGGGAGTATTGGATGTGGTGTGATGGCTCATGGTCAGTATGCCTTTAAACGATGCACCAACATATGGACATAGGGATGAGGAGTAGACTATTCCATCCCTCAAGCCTATTCTATCATTCAATAAGATCACGGTAATCTGATTGCTACCTCGACTTCATTTTCGAACCTACCCCGATAATGGTCCACCCCTTTGTTCTTCAAGAATTCCAGTTCTGGGAAAGAGTCTCAGGACCCAAAACATTAACCCTGATTTCTCCCCACAGATGCTACCAGACCCGTGAGCTTTTCCAGCAATTTCTGTTTTTGTTTCTGATTTTCAGCATACACAATTCTTTCAGATTTTATTAAAAATCTATCTCCCTCTGCCTTATAAATATTTAAAGACTGCCTCTACCACCTTTGAGGAAGAACATTTCAATGACTACAATCTCTTTAGCCAAGGGCAAGTTGTTGAAGGGAATCCTGAAGGACATGATGTACATGTATTTGAAAAGGCAAGGACTGGTGAGAGATAGTCAACAAGGCTTTGTGCGTGGGAAGTCATGTCTCACAAACTTGATAGAGTTTTTTTGAAAAAGTAACAAAGAGGATTGATGAGGGCAGAGCAATAGATGTGATCTATATGGACTTCAGTAAGGCGATAAGGTTTCCCATGGGAGACTGATTAGCAAGGTCAGATCTCACGGAATACAGGGAGAACTAGCCATTTGGATACAGAACTGGCTCAAAGGTAGAAGACAGAGGGTGGTGGTGGAGGGTTGTTTTTCAGACTGGAGGCCTGTGACCAGTGGAGTGCCACAAGGATCGGTGCTGAGTCCTCTACTTTTTGTCAATTATATAAATGATTTGGATGTGAGCATAAGAGGTACAGTTAGTAAGTTTGCAGATGACACAAAAGTTGGAGGTGTAGTGGACAGCGAAGAAGGTTACAACAGGATCTTGATCAGATGGGCCAATGGGCTGAGAAGGGGCAGATGGAGTTTATTTCAGATAAATGTGAGATGCTGCATTTTGGGTTTGCAAATCTTAGCAAGATTTATGCATTTAATGGTAAGGTCCTAGGGAGTGTTGCTGAACAAAGAGACCTTGGAGTGCAGGTTCATAGCTCTTAAAAGTGGAGTTGCAGGTAGATAGGATAGTGAAGAAGGCGATTGGTATGCTTTCCTTTATTGATCAGAGTATTGAGTACAAGAGTTGGGAGGTCATGTTGCGGCTGTACAGGACATTGGTTAGACCACTGTTGGAATATTGTGTGCAATTCTGGTCTCCTTCTGATCAGAAGGATGTTGTGAAACTTTAAAGGGTTCTGAAAAGACTTACAAAGATATTGCCAGGGTTGGAAGATTTGAGCTATCGGGAAAGGCTGAATAGACTGGAGCTGTTTTCCCTGGAGCGTCAGACGTTGAGGGGTGACCTTGTAGAGGTTTACAAAATTATGAGGGGCATGGATAGGATAAATAGACAGAGTCTTTTCCCTGGGGTCAGGGAGTCCAGAGTTAGGTTTAGGGTGAGAGGGGAAAGATATAAAAGAGATCTAAGGGGCAACTTTTTTACACAGAGGGTGGTATGTGTATGGAATGGGCTGCCAGAGGAAGTGGTAGAGGCTGGTACAATTGCAACACTTATGAGGTATTTGAATGGGTATATGAATAGGAAGAGTTTGGAGGCATATGGGCCGGGTGTTGGCAGGTGGGACTAGATCGGGTTGGGATAGCTGGTCGGCATGGACGGGTTGGACCGAAGGGTCTGTTTCCATGCTGTACACCTCTATGACTCTATAACTCTATGGTACATACAGGGTTGTGGGGATAGGGTGGAGGGCTGTGTCTGTGTGGGATGCTCTTCAGTGGGTCAGTGCTGTCTCAATGGGCCGAATGGCCTCTTTCCACACTGTAGGATTTTACAATTCTCTGAGGGAGAAAAAAATCTCACATATTCTCTGCTATAAGTTGATTTTTAAACAATGCTGGATTCTCGCCATAAGAGGAAGTATCCTTTCCACATCTCACCCATTTCAATCAAGTCACCTTTTACTTTTGTAAACCCTCGTGAATACAAGCCTAACACATTCACATTTTCACAGAACTCAACCCACTCTTTCCAGATATTAGTCTGGTAAACCTTCACTGAACTGCCTGCAACACTTAACATCTTGTCTTCAGTAAGGATGACTAACACTGTGCACAGACATGATCTTACCAGTGTCCTGTGTAACTGAAGCATAACTTCTGTACTTGCTGACTCAGTTCCACTTGTGATAACACTTGGAGCCAGGGCATAGAATACAGGAGCAAGGAAGTCTTTTTACAACTTTACAAAACAGGGGTTAACCCTCCAATTTGGCACGGCCTCTTGACCAGTCCCACCTGTCCATCTTCCTTCCCACTTATTCCCTCCGCGCTCCCCTCATTAACATTAACATTAACAAAGAACACAACAAAGAAAATTACAGCACAGGAACAGGCCCTTTGGCCCTCCAATCCTGCGCCGATTCAGAATTTGTCGGCTATTTTCTAAGGATTTGTATCCCTCTACTCCCTGCCCATTCATGTATCTGTCATGTATGTGAGATTCATAAAGAAGAGGTGTTAGCAATTCTGGAAAGTTTGAAAATAGGCTGGACCCCAGGGCCAGATGGCATTTATCCTGGGATTCTCTGGGAAGTCAGGGAGGAGATTGCAGAGCCTTTGGCTTTGATCTTTATGTCATCATTGTCTACAGGAATAGTGCCAGAAGACTGGAGGATAGCAAATGTTGCCCCCTTGTTCAAGAAGGGGAGTAGAGACAGCCCTGGTGATTACAGACCAGTGAGCCTTACTTCAGTTGTAGGTAAAGTGTAGGAAAAGGTTATAAGAGGTAGGATTTATATTCGTCTAGAGAGGAATAACTTGATTAGGGAGAGCCAACACGGTTTGTGAAGGGTAGATTGTGCCTCATAAACCTTATTGAGTTCTTTGAGAAGGTGACCAAACAGATGGGTGAGGGTAAGCAGTTGATGTGGTGTATATGGATTTCAGTCAGGCATTTGATAAGGTTCCCCATGGCAGGCTATTGCACAAAATACAGAGGCATGGGATTGAGGGTGATTTAGTGGTTTGGATCAGAAATTGGCTAGCTGAAAGAAGACAGAGGGTGGTGGTTGATGGGAAATGTTCATCCTGGAATTCAGTTACTAATGGTGTACCGCAAGGATCTGTTTTGGGGCCACTGCTGTTTGTCATTTTTATTAATGACCCAGGTGAAGGCGGAGAAGGATGGGTTAGTATATTTGCGGATGACACTGAGGTTGGTGGAGTTGTGGATAGTGCTGAAGGATGTTGCAGGTTACAGAGGGACATAGATAAGCTGCAGTGCTGTGCTGAAAGGTGGCAAATGGACTTTAATATGGAAAAGTGTGAGGTGATTCACTTTGAATGGAGCAACAGGAAGAAAGGGTATTGGCTAATGCTAGGATTCTTGGTAATGTGGATGAGCAGAGAGATCTTGGTGTCCATGAACATAGATTCCTGAAAGTTGCCACACAGGTTGAAAGGGTTGTTAAGAAGGCATACGGTGTTCATTTGGTAGAAGGATTGAGTTTCAGAGCCACGAGGTCCTGCTGCAGCTGTACAAAACTCTGACGCTGCCACACTTGGTGTATTGCATACAGTTCTGGTCACTACATTACCGGAAGGATGTGGAAGCATTAGAAAGGGTGCAGAGGAGATTTACTGGGATGTTGCCTGGTGTGGAGGGAAGGTCTTAAGAGGAAAGGCTGAGGGAGTTGAGGCTGTTTTCATTAGAGAGAAGAAGATTGAGAGGCGACTTAATTGAGGCATACAAGATAATCAAAGGATTAGCTAGGATGGACAGCAAAAGCCTTTTTCGTTGGATGGTGATGGCTCGGCACTAGGGTATTTAGCTTTAAACTGAGGAGTGATAAATATAGGACAGATGTCAGAGGTAGGTTCTCTACTCAAAGAGTAGTAGGTGCGTGGAATGCCCTGCCTGCAATAGTAGTGGACTCGCCAACTTTAAGAGCATTTAAGTAGTGATTGGATAGACAGATGGACGAAAATGGAATAGTATAGGATAGATAGGCTTCAGACTGATTCCACAGTCGAGGGATGTTGGCGCAACATCGAGGGCCGAAGGCCCTGTACTGCACTGTAATGTTCTATGTATCTTAAATGATGCTATCGTGCCCGCCTCTACCACCTCCACTGGCAACACAATCCAGACACACAACACCATCTGGTAAAGAACTTTCCACGCATATCTCCCTTAAACTTTTCCCCTCTCACCTTGAACCCGTGACCACTAGCAATTGAGTCCCTCACTCTGGGGAAAAAGCTACTTGTTATCCGCCCTGTCTACAACTTTCATGATTTTGTAGGCCTCAATCAGGTCCCCCCCTACCTCCCTCTTTCTCATGAAAATAATTCAAACCTACTCAACTTGTCTTCATAGCCAGTGCCCTCCAATAGCCTTGCCAGCCACCTTCCCCTGACCCCCACTCCCACCCTCCTCCTCAGGTGGGACTAGTTTAGTTTGGAATCTCTTGAAGAAGGGTTATGTCGACTCTTTTGCTCCTCAGATGCTGCTTGACCTGCTTCATCAACCATGAGAATCTCTTCCCAATTACAGACGCGTCTAAAATCAGAGGGCATAAGTTTAAGGTGAGGAGTAAGTGGTTTAGAGAAGATCCAAGGACTTCTTTTTGGTCTAGAGGGTAGTAGGTACATGGAGTGAGCAATCTGTCAGAGTATTGGAGGCAGATACTCTCACAACATTTAAGAAGCAGCTGGATGAGCATTTAAAATGTCAGGGCACAGGAGGCTATCAACCAAGTGCAGGTAAATGGGATTAGTATAGTTGGTATTTGTTGGTTGGCACAAAAATGGTGGGCTAAAGGGCCTGTTTCCATGCTGTATTACTCTATAAATGATAATATTCTATTCACTTTCCTAATTCCTTGCTGTACCTCCAAACCAACCTTTTGTGATTCATGCACAAGGATGCCCAGATCCATCTGCACTTCAGACCTGTGCAGCCTCTTACCATTTAAATATCATGTTTATTTTCTACATTTTCCTACATTATATTCAATTTGTCACAACTATATGTTTTTGTAGCCTCCTTATATAGAGTTATAGAGTCAACCAGTCCATGCCAACCATAATCCCAAACTAAACTAGTCCCACCTTCCTGGTCCATATCCCCCAAAACATTTCTTATTCATGTACGCATCCAAATGTCTTTTAAATTTTGTAACAGTACCCGCATCCACTACTTCCTCTGGACATTCATCCCACACGAACTACTCTCTGCACAAAGAAATTGCCCGTCATGTAATTTTTAAATTGCTGCCCTCTCATTTTAAAAATATGTCCCCTGGTCTTCATTTGATTTGATTTATTGTTGTTCTGTGTACCTGAGTACAGTGAAAAGCTTTGTTTGTGAGCAGTACAGGCAGATCACAGCAAACAGGGACATTCAAATTATCGAGTGCATAGACAGAGTGAGACACATAGGGTTACACTGGGATCAACATTAACAAAATCAACATTTCCTTGAGGTTAGAAAATCCATTCATCAGTCTAATAATAGCAGGGAAGAAGCTGTTCTTGCAGCTGTTGGTGCTTCTGTATCCTCTGCCTGACAGGAGAGGTTGTAGGAGAGCATTCGAAATCCCCCACCCTAGGGAAAAGACATCTACCATTTACCTCATCTATATCCCTTATGATTTTATAAACCACTATAAAGTCAACACTCGACCTCCCATGCTCTAGTGAAAAAGTCCCAGCCTATTTTTATAACTCAAACCCTCCATTCATGGCAACAAAATCTCTTCTGAACCCTCTCCAGCTTAATAATATCCTTCCTATAACAGAGAGACTAGAACTGGAGAGAATACTCCAGAAGGGGCCTCATCATCATCCTGTGTAACTTCAATATAAATCTTGTACGCAAAAGTCTGAGCAACTTAGTTTCTGAAATTTCTTTGTATCATCAGGTCTTTCCTATATATCTTAGCCTTTGGGCTGAGGTGATAAAGATCACATGCTCCATCTTACTTTGGATCATTTGAAGCATGACACTCTGCTGGAAGCATTCTACTCTGCAAACTAATCACTTAACAATAGCCCCAATTTTAAAGATTACTGAAGGAAGGCAGACAAGTGGAATTCAAATACAGATCAGTCATTATCTAATTGAATAAACACCTCAAGAGTTTGAATGGTGCCTGTCCAGTTCCGAAATTCCTTTCAAACAAAATAATAAATGACTTTTGCATGACGGCATTTTTTTCCTGTGTTGTATCCTGATTAGTGCAGTCTTACTGTCACAAAGCCTGATCAGTGTATAAGTTGTAGCTGACAGTGAGTCCTATGTATTGCTCCTGATACAAGTCGAAATGTGAAATCAGGGCAGCTTCAAATCAAAACAAAAACAGAAATTGCTGCAAAAGCTCAGCAGGACTCACAGCATCTGTGGAGAGAAATCAGAGTTAACGTTTTGGGTCCTGAGACCCTTCCCCAGACGCTGCTGGACCCTGCTGAGCTTTTCCAGCGACTTCTGTTTTCATTTCTGATTTATAGCATCCAGGGGTCTTTCAATTTTCAGTCAGCTTCAAATGCAGACGTTGAATGTCCACAATACCTCTGGAGCAGAGTATTTCACGGCATATTCCCAAGTTGGCTATCATGCTTAAATGTGTTTTGCATTGCAGATTGTTGGCAACGCCGTAATGACACAATAACAGACATCATAGACTGTGGAGCATAACAAGCAACGGCTGCTCTCTTTAACAAATGAGACTGAAAGGACTGATAAATACACACTAACAGAATAAGAAATCTGTAAGACCGTAAGAAATAGGAGCAGGAGTAGACTGTTCAACCCCTCAAGCCTGCTCCGCCATTTAATAGGATGGTGGCCAACCCAAAATTCTTCATGTCCACTTTCCTGCCCTTTCCCCAAAGCCGGTGAATTAGAGTCAGATCAGCAATAGAGAGAAGTAAATAAAGGAGAAGTAGTACTGGATAATGAAGAAGAAAAAGGGACAGAATAGAAAATGAGAAAATAAATGGAAGTGTTAAATAATAAAATGATACTACCTTCTATGGTGGCTCAGTGCTTAGCTCTGCTACCTCACAGCTCTCGGGACCCAAGTTCAATTCCAGCTTCCATCTGTGTGGAATTTGCACATTCACCCTGTTTCTGCATGGGGTTTCCTCTGGGTGCTCTAGTTTCCTCCCACAGTCCAAACATGTGCAGGTTAGGTGGATTGGCCATGGGAAGTGCAGGGTTACAGGAATGGAGATATTCTTTGGACTCAACAGGCTGAATGGGATTCTATGATTCCATTGTCGGGATTGTGTGATACTGGAGTGAGATTATGGTTTCAGCTTTGTGTGTCTGGGCCGAAGAGATTGAATTGCAGGAACGTAAATCCCATTATTAGAGGGCCATTTTGTTATTAAACATCGTTCTCTTGCTGTTTGAAAATGCTGCAGGATGACCAGCAGCCATGGTCACTCTAACAACAATCTGCCTTTGAATGTTTACACATATTGCTCTGTAACTGCAAGTTATCAATGTGTCTGGTATGTATGTATGCATCTGTTCCTCCACACCCCCACCCCCACGTTCCTGATAAAGGTCTTATGCCCAAAACGTTAAAATCTCCTGCTCCTCGGATACTGCCTGACTTTCTGTGCTTCGTCGGCGCCACACTTTGCAACATCTGTTACGTATACCTGTTTGTGATTTTCCTGTAAATTGAACCTGTGCCACTATTCAGCAAGAGAGTAGTCATTTTGCATTAAGGAATACAACAAGAAATACCAACACTACCTTTTCAAAAAGAAAATTTTATTAAGCATGCAAGTCTCAAATTTTCTTGAAACCACAAGGTCAATTTGAGGGTGAGCTGTCATTTTCCAAGGTTAACAACTACCTTGACCAACAATTTGAGGTTAAGTTGCAACTCACGAGATGCCTCCTTGCAGTAATTTCTGCAGACTTTAAATTCATCCTTATTTTCGCAGAAAATTCTGCTCCCTTGAACTCTAACCAGTTGCAAGTTATTTAAAGTGCCATTTTGGGGGGAAAAAGAAGACTGAGTGAAGAAATGCACCATGAAGCTTGTTACTAAGGCAACATCAGGATGAAACAATCAAGGGAATCCCACATCCAACCTCTGTTCTGCGGTGCGCAAATTACTGCAGATGCTGGAGTCTGTACTGAAAGCAACAAATACTGGAGATCACAACGGGTCAGGCAGCATCAATGCAGAGAGAACAAGCTAATATTTCCAGTCTAGGTGGTGCTTCATCATCTCTACTTGAAATGCTAGCTTGCTCTCTCTCCCACAATGCTGCCTGTCCCACTGTGATCTCCAGCATTTGTTGTTATCAGTCTGCTTTGAGGTGAGTTGACTGATATCAGTTGGCTTGGCAGTGGGAGGGTAAGCGACAGGCTAAAGGGAGGTAAATGACAGAGAAAAAGGAATATCTGTCAGGCTCCACATTATCCACAGCCCATCGTAGTAGGGCAGATATTGAAGAACAACACATCTTTCCTTTCAATCTAACTTTATAAAACAATGGGACATGACGGCAATCAAAGAATTCAGAATGGCAATCAGGGGATATAGCAGTTATTACCTATTGCAATGTAATTTTGGACGTAATTTAACTTTTAATGAATTTGCCATCAACTCAACATAGTCATTGTCTCTCAGTCAATGACAATGCCTCAATGTGCTTTGACATTTGTCAGCTTCAACAGTGGACACATTAGTTAATGTACTGCTGGCTTCATGAAAAGCTATGGAAAACACAGGAACATTGAATCCCTACAGTATGGAAGCAGGCCATTTGGCCCATCGAATCCGCACCTACGCTCCAAACAGCATCACCCCCAGACCCAACCCCCACCCTCTCTCTGATACCCTGCATTTCCCATGGCTAATCCACTTAGCCTACACATCCTTGGACACTATGGGGCAATGTAGGATGGGCAATCCACCCGAGTTTGCACATCTTTGGATTGTGGGAGGAAACCAGAGCACCCAGGGGAAACCCAGGCAGACACAAGGAGAATGTGTGAACTCCGCACTGACAGTCGCTCAACTCTGATCTCTGTGAGCTCACCAACGAACCACCATGCCATCCTAAGGAAGTGAGAGGGGAAGGGAGAATCACATGTAATACCAGGGCAACAATGCAATGGGTAATTGATGCATTTCTGTAACCCTCCATTGGCCATTACGCTGTGATTGGGCAAAACCCTTCTGAAGAAGGGTCACTCAACGTAAAATGTTAACTCTGATTTCTCTCCACAGATGCTGTCAGACCAGCTGAGCTTTTCCAGCAATTTCTATTTTTGATTCTGATTTACAGAATCCGCAGTTCTTTCAGTTTTTATTTGGGATACAATATCCTGAGCAATATTGGTCTCGTTACTTGGATGTAAATGCTTTGGAGGCTATTCAGAGGAGTTTTACTGAGTTACTAGATTTACTGGGTTGTCTTAGTGGAAAAACTGAACTTACTTTCACTGAAGCTTAGAAGAGTGAAGGGTGAATTGATAAAAGCAAATAACATCCTGAATGGTCTTAACAAGGTAGACATGCAAAGGATGTTTCATCTTGACTCCAGAACTAGGAGGCACTATTTCAAAATTAGGGAGCAGAGCTGAGGGGTTTTACTTCTGAGGACTGCACAACTTGGAACTCTCTGTCTCAGGAGACTGGAAAGGTGGAATAATAAATATTTTTAAGACAAAGATGAATAGCGTCTTGTTCGGCAGGGAATCAAGGATCATTGGGGTAGATAGGTGTAGTGGCTGGATCCAATGGATCTCATTGACTATAAGATCCTTGACTCGGATTGTTAACCTGGGCCAATCAGGAAGGCTTGGCTGTCCAATATAACCAGGATAATCTTCTCTGTTTCTGGTTGCATTTCAGTCCCACAGTCCTGATCTTCGGTACGGAGGAGGGAGGGCAGGTCTGAAGATCTCCTCGTGGGTCTGCTCCTGGGCCTGGCCAAACTGGCCATAAACAGTTCGAGGCAGCAGGCCGTGGAGGGGGTCGTTAGGGCCGACTGCCTGCCCCTCTTCCGGGGTTACGTTAGAGCCCGGGTGTCCTTGGAGAAGGAGCACGCGGTGTCCACCAACACCCTGGAGTCGTTCAGGGAGAGGTGGGCGCCGCAGGGAGTGGAGTGCATTATTTCGCCCTCCAACTCTATTTTGATTTAGCCCCTGCACTCCCCCTTCACTGTTTGATCGCACAGCATCGCCCTTTGATGTGAAGGGCACTGCTTGGCACTGGCCACTCGGGTGTTTCCTATCTTCCTGGTGGTGGAAAGTGAATAAAGATTTGTGCACCTTGTGTCTTTCACTAAAAAAGAAAAAAAATAATAACCAGGGGATTTCACAGAAGCATTGGCCCTGGGCTTTGCTTGTCACTCGTTCCTTGGCCACATGAGTGCTTTTCCTGGCTGTGGAGTAATGATCAAGTTATTTACACTTGGTGTTTTCACTGCATCTTGCACCTACACAAACACAATGATGGGTGCTGGAGTATAACCATGGTGTGGCAGTGGAAAGAAAATATAACCAGGAGATTCAAATCTCCTTAGTTGAGGACTGACTCTGAAAAAAATATATAAGTAGGGGATTTAGTTCAGGGACGGACTCCAAGCTGGCTGGCCCCAGTCAGTGTCAGTGTGCACAAGAAAATACAGGTTGACTTGGTGATGGGATACCGGCCGCTGTGCTGTTAAATCAATAGGAGTGTGGAATTCGAAACACAAATAGATCAGCCACAATCTTAACAAATGGAGTAACAAATGGTCTACATCTGGCCCTACTTACAATGTTCCTAAGTGATCCATATCATCTCTTCTAACAAATGTAACTTTAAATGCACAGTCAGACCCGATGATTGAGATATATTGTTTCGGGTACTTACAAAATCAGAGCGGTGGTGTTACGGATTATACAGTGATTTTACTTTACAAGTGTACAATTAAATGGACGGATTTTATGATTTTACCTAAAAGTTATCAACTTTCCAATATTGTTGTGAAATCTCCAGGAATTAGAGATTAATCTCAACACACAAGGAGGCAAATCGTTTCAGTACATCTTTCTGTTCAGTTATTAGTTATAAAAAAGATTGTGAATGAGAGTAAACGTCTCTTTGATTGGATGGGAGGCTCTGTAATGATAATACCGAACCAGACTGCCACATGCAGTGTACCCTCCTGGTGTTTTGGGCTCTGTTCGTTCCATGTGGGTTTGGAATATGCTGGACCTTTCCAAGTCACAATTCGTTCTGCGGCATTTATGGGAACACACATTTGTCAAATTTGCCTCCTGAAGTGAGAGTCTTTGCGCCTCAGTGAATATATCTGAGATGGATGGTGACCCCACTGGTATATGGAAAGCCTTGACGCAGCATGTAGCATTCCTGTTTCCAAATGGATAGAGTTGCATGTTGTAGAGAGATTAGCGGGCTTCATTATCCTTATGTAATGACATGAAATTAATCCACAGTGAAGCCTGACAACAGCAGCAGAAAATCACTCCTGGCTCTCCAACTGCTCCCTTTCAGTCTACTGAGATGGTGTGAAGGGATTACATCAAAGTGGGTCAGTAGAGCACTGCTGGGAAAACAGCCCAGGTATCAGCACTGACCTTGTAAATTGAAGGGAGTAAACATAGCGAATGATTCATCCAAACAGCTATTATCTCCACACAGTCACAGCCTCCAGCCTTGTTGCCAACGACTATTTTAGTTCCCAACTCAAGCAAGCTAAAAGCGGCCAGAGTACAGCATTTTCAAAACTAATAAGGAAAAGCTAGTGAAACCCATAAAGTGACAAGTTGTAAACTTTTCACTGTACTCATTTGCGCACATGTGACAATTAAAGCCAGTTCATTCATTAAAATTTGTGAATGATGTATACTGATGATGTATACTGATCCAAAGCTCACAACACTGCGCCAGTATGACCAATACATTCATTTCCACATCTTAGAGATTTTTTACTGGTTTTTCCCTCTGGTTTACATTTATGCAGCATTGCGATTGTAGTAAAATACCTCAAGATGCATTGTCAAAAGAATTTGCCACAAAGACACATACAATGAGACATTTTAAAGATCAATAGAAACAGGGGTAAAACCCTGGAAATCACACTCCACTCCGCCCAAGGACATTGTGGGTCTACTGACAGCACATAGAGTCATACAGCACAGAAACAGATCCATCGGTCTAACCAGTCTATGCTGTCCACAATCCCAAAGTAAGCTAATCCCACCTGCCTGCACTTGGTCAATATCCCACCAAACGTTTCTTATTCATGTACTCATTTAAATATCTTTTAAACATTGTAACTGCACCCACATCTACCACTTCCACTGGACGTTCATTCCACATGCAAAAACTATCCTTCATGTGTTTTTTAAATCTTTCTCCCCTCACCTTAAAAACAGACCTTCTAGTTTTGAATTCCCCTACCCGAGGGAAAACACCAGCCATTAACCTTATCTATGCCCCTCATTATTATTTAAACTTTTATAAGGTCAGCCCTCAACTTCCTACGCTCCAGTGAAAAAGGTCCCAGCCTATCCAGCCTCTCCCTATAACTCAAACCCTCCATACCTGGCAACATCCTGGTCTGTCTCTCCTGAACCCTCTCCAGTTTAATAATATCCTTTCTATAACAGGGCGACCAGAACTGGACACAATACGCCAGAAGAGATCTCACCAATTTCCTGTACAATCTCAACAGAACGTCCAAACTCCTATACTCAAAGGTGTGAGCAATGAAGGCAAGCGTGCCAAATGCCTCTTTAACCACCCTGTCTATATGTGATGCAAACTTCAAAGAACTATGTCCCTGAACCTCTAGGTCTCTCTGTTCAAAAGCACTGTACAAGGCCCTACTTTTAATTGTAGAAGTATAATTGGATAAGTGCTGCCCTTGTTTGCTTTACCAAACGTTTACCAATACACATCAACTGCAGTGGCTGAAGAAGTCAGTTCACCACCACCTTCTCAAGGCAATGATAAATGTTGGCTCAACCAGCAATGCCCACATCCCACAAGTGAATAACGAAACAGGCAGAGAAGATTCCAGAGTTCAAGGCACAAATGGTGGAATATTTCCAATCAGGGATGCATCGGACAATATATTTCCAAAATGGAAGGTTAAGGAAAATTGAGCCCAACATATATCCTGTTGATAATTAAACATCCTTGACATGGCAATCATACAAGTTTCAAAATGCATGTTTTTGAATCAATCCAAAAGAAAGGCAACAAAACAAATTAATCAAATAAAATTACAAGAACGTGTAGAATATTTCTACAACGCCCACTTTGATGCAAATTGCCAGTCAATCAATTGAGTACAGCTGGTGCTTAGACTTTCTTAATGTTCAAAACAAGGGCACTTTTTTAAATAAGCTAAAGGTTTAGGGTGTAGCTTTGCTCGCTGAGCTGTAGGTTTAATATCCAGACGTTTCATTACCTGGCTAGGTAACATCATCAGTGGTGACCTCCAAGTAAAGCGAAGCTGTTGTCTCCTGCTTTCTATTTATATCTTTCTCCTGGATGGGGTTCCTGGGGTTTGTGGTGATGTCATTTCCTGTTCGTTTTCTGAGGGGTTGATAGATGGTATCTAGATCTATGTGTTTGTTTATGGCGTTGTGGTTTGAGTGCCAGGCCTCTAGGAATTCTCTAGCATGTCTTTGCTTAGCCTGTCCCAGGATTTTGTGTTGTCCCAGTCGAAATGGTGGTTTTTTCCATCCATGTGTAGAGCTACAAGGGAGAAAGGGTCGTGTCTTTTTGTGGCTAGCTGTTGTTCGTGTATCCTGGTGGCTAACTTTCTTCCTATATCGTCCTACGTAGTGTTTGTGGCAGTCCTTGCATGGAATTTTGTAGATGACGTTGGTGTTGTCCATGGGCTGTACTGGGTCTTTTAAGTTTGTTAGTTTTTGTTTGAGAGTGTTGGTGGGTTTGTGTGCTACTAGGATTCCGAAGTAGCACACAAACCCACCAACACTCTCAAACAAAAACTAACAACCTTAAAAGACCCAGTAAAAATTCCATGCAAGGACTGCCACAAACACTACGTAGGACAAACAGGAAGAAAGTTAGCCACCAGGATACACGAACAACAGCTAGCCACAAAAAGACATGACCCTCTCTCCCTTGTAGCCCTACACATGGATGAAAAAAACCACCAATTCGACTGGGACAACACATCTATCCTGGGACAGGCTAAGCAAAGACATGCTAGAGAATTCCTGGAGGCCTGGCACTCCAACCACAACGCCATAAACAAACACATAGATCTAGATGCCATCTATCAACCCCTCAGAAAACGAACAGGAAATGACATCACTGCAAACCCCAGGAACCCCATCCAGGAGAAAGATATAAATAGAAAGCAGGAGACAACAGCTTCGCTTCACTTGGAGGTCACCACTGATGATGTTACCTAGCCAGGTAATGAAACGTCTGGATATCAAACCTACAGCTCAGTGAGCAAACCTACACCCTAAACCTCAACCTGAGTGACAAACCTTGCAAAAAGCTAAAGGTTACCTAAACATTTAAATATCAATCCAAAATGTGGAAGAAATATTTCGGTAGTTTCAAATGCAATACAGCACTTCCTCCTTTGGCAAAAAAGGCTTTGTAATACATGTCAACACTTGTGTAACAGTGACCAAATTAATGGTTAAGTTACATTTCAGCTCCATAATCAATCATTGCAGTAAAGGTATCCCTGACATACAAAACACAATCTATTGAAACAGAAAACAAAACAGATTTTTTCAAGTCATAGAGATGTATAGCCTGGAAACAGACTCTTCGGTCCAACTCATCCATGCCGACCAGATATTCTACATCAATCTCGTCCCATTTGCCAGCATTTGGCCCATATCCCTCTAAACCATCCAGATGCATTTTAAACTCTGTAATTATACCAGCTTCCACCACCTCCTCTGGTGGCTCATTCATACACGCACCACCCTCTGCATGAAAAAGTTGACCCTTAGGGCAGTTTCAATCTTTCCCCTTTCACCTTAAGCCTCTAGTTTTGGACCCCCCTACTCTCGGGAAATAGACCTTGGTTATTCACCCTCTCCACACCCCTCATGATTTTGTACACTTCTACAAGGTCCCCCTCAGCCTCCGACGCTCCAGGGAAAACTATCCAGGAGGGGTACCTGTTTTGTTTAGGTTCCCTGCTTGAGGCTGTTCTTCTCCTGTGAATCATGGATTGTCTGAGGTGCTGTAGATGATGTCTCCTATCAATACAGGTTGTAGAAGTAGCTAGTGTTCCGAAATGCCCAGCGACACAATGGAAACGTGGGATGGTTGAGAGTGGACTTGCTATTCACACCGTTTTCCTGGGGTCACGAAACATCCCACAGGATGGGAACACGGGCAGGAATCCGCAAATCAGACCATGCCCGTCAACCAGGAGAAGGGGTCATCAGGACACGTGAGGGAATGATTGTCAGGAAGAGACATATGAGCTAGTGCCAGTAACAGTCTTCAGCACGGCTGTGAATGGGAACGTGAGACTGCTGCACATCCCTGCTCCATATTCAATTAATAATTCTTGTTAAAAACTTCCATGTGGGTGAGAGCCTCCACTTGTATTTTTAAGGAGCCACTGAATAGACAATATGCTAATTGCCCTGAAGTGAACTGGCCCAGCATGGCAGATCAATTTTGCTAACACTTTGTTTTCAGACATCAACCCTGCCTGTCTCTTACGCTGTCTTTATTGAAACGGTAGAATCCTTGCTTCTAGAATGTCATAAATGAACACTCCACATCCACTGAATTGCTGCTACCAATGCCAAAGTTGTGCCCAAAAATGGCTACTGCATCATTGATTATCTAGACATACGTCTCCCAATTCTAAGACATTCCCAGCCAGAATTCCACACCACCAATACCATCTTATTATCAATTTACAACAGAAATCAAAGGCATCAAACTTAGACAATCCTTTCATAACTTTGCACTGAAAAAGCTTGTCTGCTTGAAACTACTGCAAGTAACTTTTGAAATCATGTGACTGTCAACAGTCTCAGACATAGGCCGCAACTAAGCACGCACCCAATATTATCTGAAATGAAATTTTAAGACAACATCACAAGTCACACAATGTCAGGTTATAGTCCAACAGGTTTATTTGAAATCGCAAGCTTTCGGAGTGCTGCTCCTTCATCAGGTGAAGTCAACCTGCTGTTTTTAAAATGTTAAGACACCAACGTACAATCATGTGATTATTTGAATGGATTAATATCTCCACATCAATAACGATCCACTTCATTTTCAAAAGTTTAACATTTCTGTTCCAACAGACTAACACATTCACTCACTTGCAATACTTACCATAACATATCCACATTGAGTAATTAACACCTTCACCTATAATAATTAAATTGCAACCTTAAATTTTAAAAATAATATCCAAAACTCACAATAATTAACAACTGCATTCTCAACAATTGAATCTGCAAATCAGAATAATTAACATTGTCCAATCATGATAATTAACATACATGGATAAGTGGATAAGTGAAATCTCCACTCTCAATAATTAACACCTCTACGATCATGTATTAAAACCTCCCATCTCATTAATTAATGTCACAACTTGTAAGAATTCACAATCACTTTTTCAATCCTTAAATAGTTAACGACACAACGTTAAAAAAATCCTTCACCAACAATAATTAACATTCACTACTGTGTGTAATCAACACTCTCATTCATAATAATTAGCACACTCAACTCTCAATCAATAACCCACTCATCATTCAACAATTAAGATTCACACCTTTAATTGGCAATAGTCTCCACTCTCAATGATTCACTTTCTCCATCATCAACAATGGACACTGTCAATAATTAACATTTCTCACTGGGAACATTTAACCTTTTCATCCTCAATAATTAACTTACCCCACTCTCGATTGCTGACATTCTCACCATCAATAACAATATATTAACCACCATCAATAATTAACATCCTCAGTCTCAACAATTAATATTTGGCATCAATAATTAACCTGCTGTCCCTCGAGAGTGCAGACTTGCTGAAAATCTTTACTTATTGCACTCATCAGGACACGTGTAAGAATGTTAAATTTCAGCTGCTCACAATTCAACACAACAATTCAACTCTGATTATCGAGGTACTGCCATGGAGAAAGAAAGAAGGAGCAAGAGGCTCCTCAAACTCCCAGGTAAGTTGGTAAATGCACAAAGCGTTAATGTTAACATATCCCTATAGTTTGTAGAGAAAACTATGAATATTTGTTGCTTATAATGAGAATAAATGAGCTATGTTGTAACTTCAACCGATTAACTTAAGTATCTTTTTGGTGAGCTATTGTGGCACTTGCGATTGTTCAAAAGTGCTGCCCATGCAGAATTATGTCTAACAGGAGACAGTCTGTTCTGTGGGTGGTCAGGGCTGATCTGTCTATTACAAACAACTAAAGGGATATGCCGTTTAATTCGATCAGCCAATCAGCAGAATGCCTGTCCTGTGTATCCAGCAGGCCCCAGTCATGCTGACAAAACCTGAAACAAATTGTTCTTGTTAAATGTGATTCCATGATTACGTCGCGTTTACTGGAACAACACTGACTGCTCTAAGAGCTATACTATCGACCAATTTAACATTACCATAAGACCATAAGACATAGGAGCAGAAAATAGGCCATTCAGCTCATTAGGTCTGCTCCACCCTTCAATGATGGCTGGTAAGTTTCTCAATCCCATTCCCCTTATTTCTCCCCATAATCTTTGATCCCCTTGACACTCAAGAAGCTATCTATCTCCGTCCTAAATATACTCAATGACCTGGCCTCCACAGCCTTCTGTGGCAATGAATTCCCTTGATTCCCCACTCTCTGGCTGAAGAGGTTTCTCCTTATCTCCAATCTAAACAGTCTTCCCTTTACCCTAAGGCTGTACCCTCAGGTCCTAGTCTCTCCTACCTTCCCGACTTCTATTCTGTCCAGGCCATTCAGTATTCTGTATGTTTCAATTCAATTCCCCCCCCCCAATCCCTCGAAACTCCATCAAATATAAACCCAGAGTCCCCAAATGTTCCTCATATGTTAAGCTTTTCATTCCTCAGTGCATTCTCATAAACCTCTTCTGAACACTCTCCAGGGCCAGTATTTCCAGTTGAGAATATAACATGGCTCATTTATGTTTGCTAAAGGAATACATCTATACGTAGGTGTCTGTTCTGTGCAAACATAATAAGCAGCATAGTTAGGCCTTGTGTAATTTTTAATTCTGCAGGTACTTGGGAAACATCTAATTTCCTGTCCCTTCCTCCTTGTCAACTCATCAGCCAATCAGAGACAACTTGTCAGCTAATTATCACTTCTTTTCTCTGACAAGAGATTATTTGAAATTTGGCATTCTTGCAATTGTCCTGATGAAAGATGAGAAACTTTGGCAAGATGTTTCTTTTATTAGCAATTGACATCCATCATTGTCAATAATTAAAATTCTCACTCAATAATTAACATTCCCCATTATCAATAAAGAAAATTCTCAATCTCAGAAAATAACAGCCTCCATCATCTTTAATATTCCTGAATTTCAATATTCAAAATTCTATGTCAATATTTATCATTCTCAATCATGAATATTCATCATTCTCTATCAATATTTAACATTCTCGATCATGAATATTCAAAATCTCTATCAATATTTAACACTCTCACTCTCAATAATTAATATTCTCCTTCATAAATAATTAACTTTTCCAGTCTGAAGATTTAATCCAAAATTTAGAGTAAGAAAGATCTTTCTTCAATAATTTTCTCCTCCTATTCCAATAATTAACAGCTCTCTCAATAATTACTATCACTGATGCAACTCTTAATAAATCTTGTCTCAATAATTAACTTCACCACCCTCAATAATTATCAAATCTACTCTCAATAATTTGTTCCTCTACTATTACTAATTAATCGTTACACTGTTGGAAAAAAAACCTACCTTGCTCAATAGTTCATTATTTATAGAGATGGTGTTAATATTACTATTTTCAGTAACTGTCTACCAATTTTAATAATTAACACTCCACTGAATAATTAGCATCTCTACTTTCAATAATTGTCACTTCCAATTTGAATAATTATCACTCTACTCACTAATTAACATCTCCACTCATAAATTCACATTTTTCACTCTCAATAGTGAACATCTGCACTCTCAATAATTAAATCTACAAGTCAAAATAATTAATATCCCCACTCCCAATAATGATTTCCTCTTTCAATAATTAACATCACACTCTCAATAATTAACGTCTCCATTCTCAATAATTAACTCAGGCACTCTCAATAATTAACATCTCCACTCTCAATAACTAAAATTTCCAGTCCTCGTTGTTAATTTCTCTATCTCAATAATTAGCATCTCCCGTGTCAATAATTAACATCTCCTCTCTCCATAATTGATTCCTCCTCTCTCAATGATTAATGCCACTGCTCAATTAATAACACCTCTGTTAAAATGGCTGAGAGGACTTTTCACACAAACACATTAATCACTTGAATGTGTCTACCCTCAAGGATTTGACATTCTGTGTACTTTTCAGTCCATCTTGAGTTCTACCTAACAACTGTGACTGATCTATAAGCTCCCAGAGCATAGTGTTAAGGGAAGTGTATAGCCCAGTCAATATATGATGCATATGGCTATTGACTGTACCCTGCAACTCTGTGCAATCTGTGCTTAGATCCATACACGTGCTTATCCAAATAGCTTCCTAAACAGGATACATTGTGGTTCTTGTTCACTACACAGGTGAAACAGTATAAATTCACAATATGTAGCAAGTTATCAACACAGCACAATTATCAGGAAAAGAAGTCATAGAACTTATGACCAGTTTATCATATCCTCAAGGCACACTGAAGTGTTCACAACCAACTGACCAAGTTATAATTGCAACCACTGTTGTTTTGTTGGAATATTAAATCATGCCTACAATACAGTGACTACACTTTAAAATGTGCCTCATCCATTCGAAAGCTCATTGGGATTTCCTGACATTGCCAGAGATGCTTTATGAGTGCAAGTCTTTTACTTCTTTCAGACTTATTTTAAGACCATAAGACATAAGAGTTCATTCCACCATTCAATCATGGCTGATGGACATTTCAACTCCACTTTCCCATCCTCTCCCCGTAGCCCTTAATTCCTTGCAGGATCAAGAATTTATCAATCTCTGCCTTGAAGACATTTAACGTCCCAGCCTCCACTGCGCTCCATGGCATTGAATTTCACAGGCCCACCACTCTCTGGCTGAAGAAATGTTTCCTCATTTCACTTTTAAATTGACCCTCTCTAAATCTAAGACCTTGCCCAAGGGTCCTAGTCCCACTGCCTAATGGAAACAAATTCCCAGTGTCCACCCTTTTGATACAGAGGTGACAATATTGTCACAGCAAGATGCTATCAGCATCAATAGTAGATTTGGTCACATGATTTACATTTCGGTCATGGTATAGAACACAAGAGCAGAGGAAATAGAAGCAACAGTAGGCCATTCTGCCCCTCAAGCCTCCTCCCACCATATATTTATATATATGATCTGCCCCAGTCCTCGACTCCTCTCATGTGACCACAACTTCCTGATATTTCAAACATCTACTTATCTCTTCGAATTACAGAATTCATGGAATGACAGAAGATGCTCTTCGGCCAATTGAGTTTGCACTGACAAATGACTACTTTAAATGTACATTAGTCCAACTTCACAGCACTTGGCCCATAGCCTTGACTATTACATGCACATCCAAGTTAAAGGTTATGAGGTGCCCCGCCTCAACTATCCTCCCCAGCAGTACACTTCAGCTTTCTGCCATCGTCTGGGTGAAAAATACTTCCTCAAATGCTCTCTAAACCTCCTGCCTTAAAGTGATGCCCCTTGTTCTTAACTTTTCAACTAAGGTATCAGTGGCTCCCTATTCACCCTGACCATGCCCCACCACAACCTTATCCACCTCTATCAGCTTCTCTCTCAACCTTCTCTGTTCCAAAGAAAACAACCTGACCTTATCCAGCCTCTCTTCATCACAAAAGAGCTCCATCCCAGGCAACATCCTGGTGAGTCTCCTCTGTACCCCATTCCTATTGTACGGAAAACAGGACTGCACACACAGCTATGGCCTAACAAAAACCCTGCATAGTTCCAACATAACATCATAATTCCAACATAAGTCACAATTTCAGTATGACATCACAGTTCCAGCATGACATCACCATTCCAACATGACATCACAGTTCCAACATGACATCACAATTCCAACACAACATCACAGTTACAAATGACATCACAATTTCAACATGACATCATAGTTCGAACGTGACATCACAGTTCCAACATGATGTCACAGTTTCAAAATAACTTCATAGTTCCAATGTGACACCATAGTTCGAACGTGACATCACAGTTCCAACATAACATCACAGTTATAATATAACTTCACAGTTCCAACATGACATCACAGTTCCAATATAACCTCACAGTTCCAACATAATTTCACAGTTCCAACACAACTTCTGAGGAAGGGTCACTCGACCTGAAATGCTAGCCCTGATTTCTCTCCACAGATGCTGCCACAGTGCTGAGATTTTCCAACAATTCCTTTTTTGTTTCCGATTTGCAGCATCTGTAGTTTATTTGTTTTTTCCAACATAACCTCTGTGCTCTTATCGAGTCATAAAGTTGTACAGCACAGAAGCAGATCCTTCAGTCCAACTCATCCATGCTGACCAGATATTCTAAGTTAATCTAGTCCCATTTGCTGGATTTTGTCCCACATTCCTCTAAACCCTTCTTCCTCATGTACCCTTCCAGATGCCTTTTAAATTTTGTAATTGTATCAGCCTAACCACTTCCCCTGGCAGCTCATTCCAGACTTTGGCTTTTCACCCTATCTACGCTTCATATGATTTTATAAACTTCTATAGGGTCACCCCTCGGCCTCTAATGCTCCAGGGGAAAATAGCCCCAGCCTCTGCCTATGACTCAAACCTTCTAACCCTGGCAACATCCTTGTAATTCTTTTCTGAATTCTTTCAAGTTTCACAACATCCTTCCTCTAATAGGGACACCAGACTTGCACACAATACTCCAATAATGACCTAAACAATGTCTTCGACAGCCGCAACATGACCTCTTAAATTCTATACTCATTGCACTGACCAATAAAGGAAAACATACCAAACTTCTTCTCCACTATCCTGTCCACCTGAGACTCCAATTTCAAGGAACTATGAACCTGCACCTTAAGGTCTCTTTGTCCAGCAACACACCCAGGACCTTACTATTAAGTGTATAAGTCCTGTACTAATATGTCTTTTGAAAATGCAGCACCTCACATTTATCTAAATTAAGTTCCATCTACCACTCTTCAGCCCACCGGCCCAACTGATCAAGGTCCTGTTGTACTCTGAGGTAACCCTCTTCGCTGTCCACTACACCTCCAATTTTGGTGACATCTGCAAACTTACTAATTATGCTCACATCCAAATCATTTATATAAATAATGAAAAGCAGTGGACCCTGCACCGATCCTTGTGGCACTCCACTGGTCCCAGGCCTCCAGTCTTTAAAACAACCCTCCACCACCACCCTCTATCTTCTACCTTTGAGCCAGTTCTGTATCCAAATGGCTAGTTCTCCCTGTATTCCATGTGACCTAACCTTGCTAACCAGTCTATCATGCAGAACTTTGTTGAACGCCTTACATTCATATCGATCACATCCACCGCTCTGCCTTCATCAATCCTCTTCATTGCTTCTTCAAAAAACTTGATCAGGTCCCGGACATTTATCCACCTTTATGTTTTCTAAGATCTCTAGCACTTCCCCTTCTGTTACGTGAACTTGTTTTCAAAACATCAATATTTATTTCCCAGAGTTCTTTAGCCTTAATTTCTTTCTCCATAGTAAAAAAAATGACGTGAAATATTCATGTAATATCTCTCCCATCTCCTGAGGTTCAACACAAAGATGACCTTGTTGATCTTTAAGGAGCTTAATTCTCTCTCTGGTTGTAGTTTTGCTCTTAATTTACTTGTGGAATCTCTTTGGATTATCCTTAACCTTATCTATCAAGGTTATCTCATATCCCCACTTTGTCTTCTTGATTTCCCTCTTAAGAATGCTCCTATATTCTTTATATTCTTCAAGAGATTCATTTGATCCCAGTTGTCTAGATCTAATAAATGATTCTGTTTTATTTTTGATTAGAATGTCAATATCTTTATTCATTTATTGTTCCCTAATCTTACCAGCCTTACCTTTCACTCTAATGGGAGCACAATGCTTCTGAAAAGCCATGATTAGTAAGCTTGCAGATGACATTAAATAGACGGTATCATGGACAGATAGAAAGGTTGCAAGAAACCGATCAGCTGGGGAAGTGGCCGAGAAATGGCAAATGAAATTTAATGTAAATAAGTGTGAGGTCTTGCATTTTGCAAAGTCAAATCAGGGTAGGAGTTTCATGGTAAATGGTAGGGCCTTAAGGAGTGTAGTGGAACAGAAGGACCTTGGAGTTCGGGTGCATGGTTCTCTGAAAGTGGAGTCCCAGATAGACAGGGCAGTGAAGAAGGCTTTTGGCACACTGGCCTTCATCAGTCAGGGCGTTGAGTATAGAATTTGGGAAGTTATATTGCAATTGTACAGGGTGTTGGTGAGGCCACACTTGGAGTATTGTGTTCAGTCTTCGTCACCTGGCTATAAGAAGGATGTTATTAAACTGGAAAGAGTGCAGAAGAAATTTACAAGGATGTTGCCAGGACCCAACGGTCTGAGAGATTGGACAAGCTAGGACTTTTTTCTTTCGAGTGTAGGAGACTGAGGGAGTATCTTATAGAAGTGTATAAGATCATGAGAGGCTTAGATAGGGTGAATGCACTCAGTCCTTTTCCCAGGGTTGGGGAATCAAGGACTAGAGGGCATCAGTTTAAGGTTAGAGGGGAAGAATAAAAGGGAACCTGAGGGGTAACATTTTTACACAAAGGGTGGTATGCATAAGGAAAGAGCTGCCAGTGGAAGTGGTTGAGGCGGGTACATTAACAACATTTTAAAGGCATTTGGACAAATACATGGATTGGAAGGATATGGGCCAAGTGCAGGGAAATGGGGTTAGAGTGGATGGACATTTTGGTCGGCATGGACCAGTTCGGGCCGAAGGGCCTGTCTCTGTGCTGTAGGACTCTGTGGCTCTCTGACTCTTGCTATCACACTTTTGAAAGCCTCCTACTTGTCAGCCATTTCTTCACCTGAAAGCACTCTACTCCAATCAACTTTTGAAAGTTCTTGTCTCATGCCATTAAAATTTGCCTTACTCCAATTTAGAACTTTAATTTTTATGGAAGACTTCTCCTTTCTCGTAACTATTTCAAAACTAATAGAATTATGATCACTGGTCCCAAAGTGTTGCCCACTAGGTCTCTTTTAAATCTTTCTCCTCTCACCTTAAACCTATGCCTTGTAGTTTTGGACTCCCCTACTCATGGAAAAAGGTCTTGTCTATTTACCCTATCCATGCCCTCATGATAAGTTGCATCAAGACACTGTTCAAAAGGGCCACAACACACTGCGGGACACCATGAACACCAACTAGCCACGAAATGACACGGCCAGCTATCCTTAGTAGCCACACACGCAGATGACAAGCAACATGAATTCGACTGGGACAACACTACTATTATAGGACAAGCCAAACAGAAAACAATCAGGGAATTCCTAGAGGCATGGCACTCATCCACAGATTCAATCAATAAGCATATCGACCTGGACCCAATATACCGACCACTGCAACGGACAGCTGGAACTGACAACCGGAAGCGGCAGATTCAAACCACTATAAATGCCTGAGGAAACATCACAGAAGCGCTTCACAGGAGGCTCCCAAGCACTGAGGATGATTACTTAGATTACTTAGATTACTTACAGTGTGGAAACAGGCCCTTCGGCCCAACAAGTCTACACCGACCCGCCGAAGCGCAACCCACCCATACCCCTACATTTACCCCTTACCTAACACTACGGGCAATTTAGCATGGCCAATTCACCTGGCCTGCATATCTTTGGACTGTGGGAGGAAACCGGAGCACCCGGAGGAAACCCACGCAGACCCGGGGAGAACGTGCAAACTCTACACAGTCAGTCGCCTGAGGCAGGAATCGAACCCGGGTCTCTGGCGCTGTGAGGCAGCAGTGCTAACCACTGTGCCACCGTACCGCCCACTATCTAGGCTGTCACCTAGATAGGGGACGAAACGTCTGCAACACAAATTCCCAGCTCGCCGAGCAGATCCACAATGAGCACCCGAGCTACAAATCTTCTCACAAACTCTGAATGCCCTCATGATTTTATAAACTTCTATAAGGTCACCCCATAGCCCCCGAATGCTCCGGCGAAAATCACCCCAGCCTAACCAGCCTCTCCCTTCAACTCAAATCCTGTTACTCAAGAAAGTTACAATTGATACCTTTACAACTGAAGCAAACTGTTAAACGCCCTTTCCAAACCTTGAAAAGCAATGACAGATTGCACAGATATTTAATGGTGATTACAACTTTCCCTTATTTCTGGGTCAAAGTTCAGCACAGTGTGATGTGACCTGTTCCCATTTCCATAATCACCAACCCACTTGAAAGTGCTTATCCACAGGGAACATTAAAGGGTGTCTGTCCACATGTCTAATGTTTAAAAGGTGCAGGGATGCAAAAGCAGAAATTCCCAAATTCTAGCAGCTTTCCTATTCTCTACATAAGAATCCCTGTGTCTGATGTGCAGACTTTTAAAGAGATTATCTACAGAGCAGTCAGTGCCGTACTTTGCATGGAGGTGATTTGGAAGATTGAGCAGCAGGTCAGCCAGTTGCTGGTGTCAATGCAATCTGTTAAACAAAGCTTGTCCCATAGCTTCAGGCCAAAACGAGGTTGCTTGTTCCACTATACACTGCTTGGCAGATTTCCTAATAGCCTCAACCACAAGCTCCCTATAACAGTTCAAAGAATGAACTGGAGCTGATCAAAAGCATAGTGCTCTGCAAGAGACTAAAGCCCAAGCAAGTAGGTTACTATCTATACCAACAGGCCCAGGAAGCAACCCAGAGATACTGTTGAATTTTCTAAATAATAATGGCACATTTGTCATTACATCTCAGAGGAACTGGACTTGATCGTTGTGGCTACAGTTATTTATTTACGTAAAAATTGCTTTGTTGGTTGAATACACACATTTCAATCCTTTTGTTAAGTTCTTTGTTTCCCCCGAGGTTCTTACGCACTTGATGCAACTGCGGCATGCCAACTTCTGTGAACAACAACCAAATTTTATGAAGCACGGTATAATACAAGCTTTGGAGAAACTCTGAACACTCCTTGCCATGCTTGCCAGGTGTTTCTCTCCTTGGAGGAACCTTTAACACACACCTCGCAGGGCTAACTGGATCATGGCAAAAGCTCTCCCCGAACAAAGGGAACAGTCCTTCCTTTTATACAACATCTTTACATCACAGTCAGTAATGGTCACAAGACAACCCCCAGTCACTCCCTCACAGTGACATGCCACTCAAGATACAATACAGTGACCACCTCACCTCGAGAAACAATGTCATGCAAATCACCCCTTAATGGCCAGATCTGGTGTGAATTGTATTTTTTTGTAACTATAGGGGAGTTAGTCAAATTCCAACTGTAATGTTCTTATAGACTTCTGAATAGGGGATGAAAACAATGTAAATTATCCCTGAATGGCAAGGAGTGGGAATGTGAACCTCCCACACTCCACCTATAAGACTCACCACCCTATCCCCAGGGCATTCAATTTCTTGCAGGTCATCAGAGCAAATTAACTCTTTAATATCACACCTTCAATATGTTTTGATCAAATGTGTGTTACAATCTTATGATAGACCAATAGATATTGTCTTTTTGCATGACTCCCCTACCACAAATACAGCTGGGTCATTTGCAGTTAGTTATAAAATACCACACTTTTGCTTTTCCAAGGGCTATAACTGGCAATGTAAGAGTTAAAAGTGAAGCAAAGAATAAATATTCTTGAACAGCGGGTCACATATGTTGAAGTGAGAATTAATTAAATCTTATGCCATTTCAAATTTGAAAAACAGAGATTTAAAAAGCTGTTGAATGACTGGTTTGATTGACAGGCCTTCAGTGTAGGCTAGAAAACAAATGATCATCCCCTTCAATAGTTTCAATAACATTCAATTTCTCTGTGGCTATGATTACAACCAAAGTCATTATGAATGTTTAAATGAGTATGAAAAGTTTAAAGTGCTCTTATCTCATTGGGAGAGGGGTTGGTGGCTTCACGTTTTGATTGACAGTTTAAAAAGACGATTCAAGATTTGCGAACAATTACAGTGTCCCACAAAGTGAAGCATCCTCTCTATACATATTGAGTTTGTGAACAGACTGTCTTAATTCCAGACTGCTGCCAGGGACAGGAATGAAATCAGTAGCTTGGGAACAGAGTTCGGAGTGAGGATGTTTAAAAGACGCTTGAATAGGAAAGCTTTGGAAGCTTATGGGCCAGAAGCAAACAGGTGGGATTAATGTGGTTTGTGGTAACATTCAGTATGGACTGTTAGGACTAAATGGTCTGTTTCGGTACTGTATGGCCCTATGACTGAAAATGAGGGCTCCATCCAGCTCTGTGTTTGACTGGAAGACATTTATGCCAAGAGTGTGGTGCTGGAAAAGCACAGCAGGTCAGGCAGCATCCGAGGAGCAGGAAATTCAACGATTCGGGCAAAAGCCATTCATCAGGAAGAAATTCATGCTCCTATCGTTGATGCAGTTACTGAAATGAAATTTGTTGATTTTGGGTACTTTCTCCCAATACAAAGTGTGTATGAGCTGTTATGGCTGCTGAGGTCCTCTCATGATTAATACTGTATTACGAGTTGTGAGACGGTATTGAAATGGAGGGGGATTGAGTGGAGAGAGTGATGCATGGGCGGGGAGCCGAGTGGAGAGAGTGAGGTATGGGTGGGGGGGCTGTGTGGAGAGAGTGAGGTATGGGTGGGGGGGCTGTGTGGAGAGAGTGAGGTATGGGTGGGGGGGCTGTGTGAAGAGAGTGAGGTATGGGTGGGTGGCGCAGAATGTGGAGAATGAGTTATGGGTGGAGGCTGAGTGGAGAGAGTGAGGGTTGGAAGGGGGGACTGAGTGGAAGACTGAGGTATGGGCAGGGGGTCTGCGTGGGGAGAGTGAGGTAAGGACGGGGGTCTGAGTGGAGAGAGTGAGCTGTGGGTGGGGGGTCTGAGTGGAGACACTGAGGGTTGGACAGGGGGACTGAGTGGAGAGACTGAGGTATGGACGGGGGGACAGAGTGGAGAGAGTGAGGTATGGATGGGGGGCTGAGTGGGGAGAAGGAGGTATGGGCGGGGGAGCTGAGTGGGGAGAGTGAGGCATGGATGGCGTCTGAGTGGCGAGAGTAAGGTATAGGCGGGGTCTGAATGGGGAGAGTGAGGAATGGGCATGGGGTCTGAGTGGAGAAAGTGAGGTGTGGGCAGGGCCTGAGTGGGGAGAGTGAGGTATGGGCAGGGGGTCTGAGTGGAGAGAGTGAGCTGTGGTTGGGGGTGTCTGAGTGGAGACACTGAGGGTTGGACGGGGTGACTGAGTGGGGAAGTGAGGTATGGGGGGGCTGATTGGAGAGAGTGAGGTATGGGCGGGGTCTGAGTGGAGAGAGTGAGGTGTGGGCGGGGTCTGAGTGGAGAGAATAAGGTATGGGCGGGGTCTGAGTGGAGAGAGTGAGGTGTGGATGAGGGGTCTGAGTAAGGAAAGTGAGGGTTGGAAGGGGGGACTGAGTGGGGACAGTGAGGGTTGGAAGGGGGGACTGAGTGGAGAGAGTGAGGTTGGGAAGGGGGGCTGAGTGGGGAGAGTGTGGTATGGACGGGGGGGCTGAGTGGGGAGAGTGAGGCATGGACGGTGTCTGAGTGGCAAGAGTAAGGTATAGGCGGGGTCTGAATGGGGAGAGTGAGGAGTGGGCGTGGGGTCTGAGTGGAGAAAGTGAGGTGTGGGCAGGGGGGTCTGAGTGGAGACACTGAGGGTTGGACGGGGGGACTGAGTGGGGAGAGTGAGCTATGGGCGGGGTCTGAATGGAGAGAATGAGAATGGGCGGGGTCTGAGTGGAGAGAGTGAGGTGTGGACGGGGGTTCTGATGGGAGAGAGTGAGGTGGGGGCGGGGGGTCTGAGTGGAGAGAGTGAGGTGTGGATGGGGTCTGTGTGGAGAGAGTGAGGTGGGGGCGGGGGGGTCTGTGTGGAGAGAGTGAGGTGTGGGTGGGGAGGTCTGAGTGGAGAGAGTGAGGTGTGGGTGGGGTCTGAGTGGAGAGAGTGAGGTGTGGGCGGGGGGGTCTGAGTGGAGAGAGTGAGGTGTGGGTGGGGTCTGAGTGGAGAGAGTGAGGTGTGGGCGGGGGGGTCTGAGTGGAGAGAGTGAGGTGTGGGTGGGGTCTGAGTGGAGAGAGTGAGGTGTGGGCGGGGGGGTCTGAGTGGAGAGAGTGAGGTGTGGGCGGGGGGGTCTGAGTGGGGAGAGTGAGGTGTGGATGGGGTCTGTGTGGAGAGAGTGAGGTGTGGGTGGGGTCTGAGTGGAGAGAGTGAGGTGTGGGCGGGGGGGTCTGAGTGGAGAGAGTGAGGTGTGGGTGGGGTCTGAGTGGAGAGAGTGAGGTGTGGGCGGGGGGGTCTGAGTGGAGAGAGTGAGGTGTGAGTAGAGTGTGGCATTGGTTTAATAACTGGGAGGAATTCTGCAATTACAGAAGCACATCTTGTAACGAACTCCCCTCAGTAACTGACCTTGTGTCCACTCTCCAATCCTTTCCCTGCCTTCCTAATGCAGGAAATTGTGTGTTCTAATGCCCTTTATGTTAACAAACCTGCAGAGTTTAGATATTTGCGGCTCACCTCAGTCAAGAAATTCTAGTCCCAGGTTACATGAGAGCTTTGCAATGTGAGAGTCAAAAGCTTATGGGGTAGAATGAACACTCGTGAACAGCGGTTCACATGTTTAAGTATAAGTGCATGAAATGTCTTGCCTTTTAAAATTTGGGAAAAGGACATTAGAGATTAAAAATGCTATTGATTGACAGGCCTTCAGTGTAGGCTAAAAGACAAATGGCCATATCCTTCAGTAGTTCAACAGTGTGAATTGCTAACATTTTTCTGTGGCTATGATCACAATGGAAGTCATTATGAATGCTTTAGTGTGTATGAAAAGTTGAAAATGTTCTCATCTCAGTGGGAGAGGGGTTGGCGATTTCACATTTTGATTGACAGTTTAAAAAGACTATTCAAGATTTGTTAAAGGTTACACCGTCCCACAAAGGGAAGCATCCTCTCTTGTAAAATAAAACCTAGAAATAAAACCTATTTACTAAATTTGTGAACAGTTTAGGCACAGGTGTAAGCAATTCACCCTTGAGCCAGATCCACCATCTAATATAATCATGGCTGACCTCATCTTGGCCACAACTCCAATTTCTCCCTCAACCCTTTAACCCATTACTAATTAAACGTCTGTCTTTCTCCTCCTTACATGTATTCGGTCTGCCAGCAGCCGCATCACTCTGGTGAATTCCACAGGTTCTCGACCCTTTTGTGAGAAGTAATTTTTCCTCCTCTCTGTTTTAAATCTGCCAACCCTTGTTCCTAACCCTCTCGTTCCAGCTTGCCCCACAAGGGGAAATATCTGCTCTATGTCTCCTAGTGAAGGGGCTGTCTTAATCTCAGACCGCTACCAGGGTCAGGGATGGAATCAGTGGTCCGGCAGCAGAGTTTGCCGTGAGCACTGCAAACAAGGGCTCCAGACTTCATCGACTGGAGGATATTTCTACTCATGTTGTACTGGGTGTCAGTGTGATAATATAGCAACACATGAGGGGAGGAGAGAGGTGGTTCTGAGGTAGACCTGGACACTGTGAACCACATATGTAAATGTACGCTGTGCTTTTCATGTTTCTGAGTGACAGCATATGGATGATAATGAAAACAGGGGCCATGGGTCGAACTTCAGGGGTCAGCTCTGAAGTGGAGTGAGAAACTATTTCAAGTAATTCTCTGAAAGGGTGTCTTTAACCCTTTATTTCCTTTCAGACTAGAAGGTTCCTTAAGTATTTACTCATGCATCAATGGGAGACTTACACATGATGATAATGACACAGAGCTCAAACCATAATGACAAGAACACAGCGTTTACATCACAGATAATAATCAAAAGGTTACATATTTAATTACCCACATCCCTACCCAACCAGGTTTGAGTCGTTAATATTCTGAGTTAGTACACATTAATATAATATCTAATTATATTCACAATAACATACATGATTATCTTACCCAAACATATCATTACATACTTGTATCTTGTAGCTGCTGTGTGTGCCTGTGATGACAAGAAAATCTATATTGTCTAATCCACGCCCACTAACTCCACTCCCCATCATACTCTGATCATGGTAACAATAATGATTCATTCACTAAAATATCAGAAGAAATTGATCACTCTTCATGGCACTGAGGATCCATTCCCTCTTCACATTTCTGCGGATTCACCGATCCCTCAAATCGTTAAGGATCTAGACATCCTTCTCTGAGTGAACACATCACTGGGGTGGCTCCGTAATTATAACTGATGCCTCACAACACTCAGGGCACGGGTTCAATTCCAACCTCGGGTGACTGTCCGTGTGGAACTTGCATACTCTCCCTGTGTCTGCCTGGGTTTCCGACCATAGTCCAAAGATGTGCAGGTTAGGGCAGATTGGCCATGGGAAATTGTCCATCGTGTGCAGGCTGGTTGGATTAGCCAAGGGAAATGTAGGGTTATAGGGATAGGGTGGGATGTTCCTCAGAGGGTCAGTGTGGATTTGATGGGCTGAATGGCCTGCTCCCACACAGTCAGGATTCTATAATATATTCAATTTTATTCATCTATATTATCATAAAGCTTTAAGTTTCAAACTGGCACTTCATCTGGAAATAATTAAATTGTTTAGAGTTTAATTTGACAAGTAAATTTCTTTGACTTGAAAACAATTCCACTGAAGGACACATCAAATCATTTGAATATTAGACATTTGAACATAACATCTACTGCAGAACCAAATCATGACAGATAGTACAAATATAAGCTGTTTGATGTTCTGTGTGCTTAATCATTTTCCAGTTAACCATTTTCATTATCTTTCCAAAACAAGGAGTTCTTGGAATTGAGCCTAAGATTCAAGGCCATATACTTTACCTAAAAAGATGATGTATTTTTAATGACATTGCCGATACTGCAGTTTCAGGCTGAGCAGCAATTGCAGCAGTGATCATTGCAAGTAGAGCAGAGCTGGTTAAGGTATTCCGCAGCAGAAATTGTTAAGGCAAACACTTAGGCTTGTTCCTAAGCCGCAACGTAAACTCTTTGTAAGTGCAACAGCCCAATGCTATGTTGCAATTTATCCTGTTTGGAAATGAAACATGCACAATCAACTTTGCCTCATGAGTCACAGACTATGTAGTCATGATGCTCGTAGAGCCCAGAGCATAGCGCAAAGATGCCTTTTGTAATTCTGTACTGAAGGTCGAGGTGCACCAGTTCCATATTCTGCAAACCTGACTGGGGAATAAATGTTCCAGATATTTGGATTTTCAATCTAGCTGGGTGTTGGCAGGAGGGATGGATGTTAAAAGGAGTGGGTGCCCAATGCTAGTTTGTGGCACTCCCATGGCCAAGGAGGGGCCTATGTGAATGGATTGGATTGCTAGGTGCTCTGAGACTTTGTCCTCAGTATAACAAAACAAGACACCCATCTAGCCTTCACCTCCCACACCTTTTCACTCAGCCTTCACTTCTCTGGAACGTTCATGCCAACCCATGGCAGTGCTGCCTAATGCCCCCATAGCATCCCAAACCAACTCCCATGGTACTTTGATAGCCCCTACACCATAGGTAGACAACTTGTACCAAGCCCATGCCTTTAAATCCTCAATAGCCATGCTGACAGTAACAGAAATGGGAAGAGCTCAGATATCATTCCAGGATGAAACAAAATACTGAATCTTTACAGCAGATGTCACTTGACAAATAATTCTCATGAATACTATTTAAATTCTTTCAAATAACTCATCCTTTAGAAAAACAAACATTTGTAGTCATAACCACTCCTCCCCTTTCAAAACCAGATTACGTCTTTATAACCTCTCAGAATTAGTGGGGCTGCCTCACGGCGCCAGGGACCTGGGTTCAATTCCCACCTCGGGCGACTGTCTGTGTGGAGTTTGCACGTTCTTCCTGAGTCTGTGCCGGTTTCCTCAGGGTGCTCCAGTTTCTTCCCACAATCCAGAAATATGCAGGTTAGGTGAATTGGCCATGGTAAATTGTCCATAGTGTTAAGTGCATTAGCCAGGGGTAAATATAGGATAGGGAGTGGGTGTGGGTGAGTTATTCTTTGGTGAGTCGGTGTGGAGTTGTTGGGCTGAAGGGCCTGTTTCCATACTGTAAGGAATCTAATCTAATCTAGTGTCCATGGAATTCAGAGGGAAAATTCTGCTGGCTGGAATCATACTGACTGCAAAGAATGATGGCTGATGGAGGTCAATCATCTCAACAGGACTTTCTCAGTATGAATGCTTTCCTCACCAACCTACCCAGAGATGTTACACACCACTGGAACAGATGGGACTTATACCTATGTCTCCTGGCTCAGCAGCAGAGACATTACTACTCCATCATAAAGGCCTTGGTTCCTCAGGGTAGTGTCCTAGGCTCAACCATCTTCAGCTGCTTCCTCAATGACCTTCCCTCTATCACAAGGTCAGAAGTGGAAATGTTTACTGATGATTGCATGATGTTCAGCACCATTTATGACTCCTTAGATACTGAAGAGTCCAAATGCAACAAGATCTGAACAATATCCAGGCTTGGGCTGACAAGTGACAAGTGCTATTTGCACCAGCAATTTCGAGGCAATAACTATTTTCAACAGGAGAGAATTTAACCATTACCCTTCGACAATCAATGCCATCACCATTGCTAAATTCCAGCTCCATCAACACTCAAGAATCTGGACATCATCCAGGACAAAGAAAACTGCGTGATTGGTGCTACATCGTTGAGCATCCACTCCCTTCACTGCATACACTCAGTAACAGCAGTGTGTACCATCTACAAGATATGCTGCAGAAATTCAGCAAGGCTCCAAAGACAGCACCTTTCAAAACTGCGATCACTATCATCTAGAAGGACAAGGGCAGCAGATACATGGGACCTCAAAGCCCTTCGCTATTGGATATATATTGCCTTTCCTTCATTGTCACTGTAATGAAATCCTGGAAGTCCCTTCCTAATGGCATTGTGGGTCCACATACACTAAATGGACAGCAGTGTTTCAAGAAGGGAGCTCACTACCATCTTCTCCACACCTGGCTGTGTGGAGTTTGCACACTCTCCCTGTGTCTGCGTGGGTTTCGTCTGGGGGTGGGTGAGTCCAGAACTAGAGGGGATAGGTTTAGGGTGAGTGGAGAAAGATATAAAAGAGACCTAAGGGGCAACGCTGAGAGTGGTACGGGTATGGAACGAGCTGCCAGAGGAAGTGGTGGAGGCTGGTACAATTGCAATATTTAGAAGGCATGTGGATGGGTATATGAATAAAAAGGATTTGGAGGGATATGGGCCGGGTGCTGGCAGGTGGGACTAGATTGGGTTGGGATATCTTGTTGGCATGGACGGGTTGGACCAAAGGGTCTGTTTCCATGCTGTACATCTCTATGACTCTGTGTGCAGGTTAGGTGGATTGGCCATGCTAATTTGTCCCATAGTGTTCAGTGATGTGCAGGCTAGGTGGGTTAGCCATGTGTTACAGGGATAGAGTAGGAGGGTGAATTTGAGTGGGATGCTCTCCAGAGAGTCAGAATGGGCCAAATGGCCTGCTTCCACAATGTAGGGATTCTATGATTCTAACGAGGAATGGGCAGTAATTACTGGCCATGTACCATAAACGAATAAAGAAAACCTGAAACTGTCAATTAATTCAACGAACAGAGAATTAGCAAGCACTTTACTGTCAACTGCAACAAAATGTGTAACTCTTTGGGCGTGCAACTGTCTTGACTGCTTGATAGTTCCACAGACCTTATCCCCCTTCTTCACACAACCTCATCTCCTGTTAACAATCCCAAAAGGGCAGCCATCCTCCCACAAAGAAATACCAAAAGACCACCCTACTTTTCCAAATAACTCACAGAATCATACGGTTCTGTACTGCTAAAGATTCTGGTGCTTTAGACCTTTTCCTGAAATATTGAAAGACAGTCACGTGTTAAAAATCCGAATAATGATAATTATTTTTGATTCACGGCAGCTGCAAATTTCTACCGTGTAACTATGCAATCACGGAGGCGCAAAATATGCCTCCATTTCACACCACCCCACCCCCTGGAAATAATGGCAGAAAGACACGTTCAGGTTGTGACTTCCTGAATCGAGTTTTCAGTAGCTGTTTGACTGGGGCATGGACCTCAGTTCAGGAGGGCATGGTCGGTACAAAGATTCAAGACAGAGATTGATAGATCTTTAAGAAAATACAATTGACCTTAAGGGAGATGGCATTGAGGTTAATGATCAGCCATGATCCAGAATGGAAAGGAAGCTCAAGGGCTGAATGGCCTGCACCTGTGTTCCTTAAACATTCACACTCAAATGGAAATTTCTGACATTTTCTAATCAACTTGTTCAGAGCTGTGATGTCACACCTCTCGATGCAAGTAGGGCTTAACCCCAGTTCCTAGGCCCAAAGGTGGGGATATTTCCAATGCATCCCAAGTGCCCATATGTAGACTTTACCCCATAGTGACGTTACCTGATATCATCAAAAATGCCGCAAATTGGCTGGTTTAAAAAAATAGCAGAAATGCAGTTTATTTTTCATTTACTGTTAGGATTTGGGTTTAGGTCGGAAAATTGACTTTTATTTCCCATCCCGAAGGCTTCCGGAACCCAGCAGTCTACATTCAATGAGCAGCTTGTTAAAACTGTCTGGCTTAGTCCACTTAGAGACCAATCTGGAGTCAACCACTGTGGTGTGGGATTCAAATCAAATACAGGGTAGGCCAAGCATGTATGGAAGCTCTGTCTCCAATTGGGGTTTTTACGACAACCCGACAGTTTCATGGTTTCTTTGACAACACTAACTCTTGGTTCCTGGAATTTTAAAAAATGAACTGTGCTGTTGCAATTCAAACTGAAAACTCTCTGGATTGAAAGTGCCAGCCTCCAACATAACAAAACCAGAAGAATATACGAATGCCAGAACTTTGTTAAGATTCATTTCAAGTTGTGGTTGTCCCTGACCTGACCTGCATTGATTTGCCCACCTTCCATTGCCCTGGTGGAGGTGACCTGGCGTTTTTGAACCACAGCAGTGCTTGGGATGGAGAGCTGTTAGGAAGGGAGTTCCAGCATTTGGGAATGTAGGGATATGGAAAAGTATGGCACATTAGACTGTAAAAATAGGAGCAAGAGTAGACCACCTTGGCCCCTCGAGCCTGCGCCACCATTCTATAAGATCATGGTTAGCTTTTCCATGGATTCATTACTGACTGACTCACCATAAGCCTTAATTTCTTTACTGTTTTAAAATCTATCTTTCTTTGCCTTAAAATCATTCAATGAGGTAGCCTCAACTGCTTCACTGGACAGGGAATTCCAGATTTATAACCCTTTGGGTGAAGGAGTTCCTCTTCAGCTCAGTCTTAAATCTGCTCCCCATTATTTTGATGTTGTGCCCCTAGTGGTAGGAAGAAAATCCCAATATTTTAATATAATGACAGTGAAGGATTGGTGATGTATCTCTGAGTACAGTAGATAGGAGGAGGTGAACTTGCAGGTGATGGTGTATCCATGCATCTGGTGCCATTGTCCTCCCAGGTGGACCATGAGTTGGAAGGTGTTATTGGAGGAGCCTTGTTGAATTACTCCAGGTCATCTTGTAAATAGTACCCACTGTTGACGCTGTGCATCGATGGTGAGGGGAGTAAACGTTGAAGATAGTGGATAAGGTGTTAATCAAGTGGGCTGCTTCATTTTTGATGGTGTCAAAGCAGTTATCGGAGCTGCACACATCCAAGCAGGTGGGGAATATTTCATCACACTCCTCACTAATGTCTTGTATTTGGTGGATAGGCACTGGGGAGACCAGAATTCCTAGCCTATGACCTAATTTTGTAGTCACAGTGCTTAAATCACTTGTTCAGTCCAGCTTCTGTCCAATGGTAGCCTCCAAAATGGTGAAAGTCAAGTATTCAATGATGGTACTACCATTAAACATTGAGGAGTGATGGTTAGAGTTTTTTGGGATAGTGGGAAGTTTGGCCATTTGGTTAGAGAACTGGCTAACCGGTCAAAGTCAGAGAGTGGTGGTAGATAGCAAATATTCAGCCTGGAGCCCAGTTACAAGTGGAGTTCCGCAGGGATCAGTTCTGGGTCCTCTGCTGTTTGTAATTTTTATTAATGACTTGGAAAAGGGAGTCGAAGGGTGGGTCATTAAATTTGCAGATGATACGAAGATTGGTGGAGTTGTGGATAGTGAGGAGAGCTGTTGTCGGCTGCAAAGAGACTTAGATATGATGCAGAGCTGGGCTGACGAGTGGCAGATGGAGTTCAACCCTGTCAAGTGTGAGGTTGTCCATTTTGGAAGGACAAATAAGAATGCGGAATACAGGGTTAACGGTAGGGTTCTTAGTAAGGTGAAGGAGCAGAGGGATCTTGGGGTCTATGTTCATAGCTCTTTGAAAGTTGCCACTCAGATGGATAGAGCTTGTAAGAAGGCCTATGGTGTATTAACGTTCATTAGCAGAGGGATTGAATTCAAGAGTCGTGAAGTGATGTTGCAGCTGTACAGGACCTTGGTAAGGCCACATTTGGAGTACTGTGTGCAGTTCTGGTCGCCTCATTTTAGGAAAGATGTGGAAGCTTTGGAGAGGGTGCAGAGGAGATTTACCAGGATGTTGCCTGGAATGGAGAGTAGGTCGTACGAGGATAGGTTGAGAGTGCTAGGCCTTTTCTCATTGGAACGGCGAAGGATGAGGGGTGACTTGATAGAGGTTTATAAGATGATCAGGGGAATAGATAGAGTAGACAGTCAGAGACTTTTTCCCTGGGTACAACAGAGTGTTACAAGGGGACATAAATTTAAGTTGAAGGGTGGAAGGTATAGGGGGGATGTCAGGGGTAGGTTCTTTACCCAGAGCGTGGTGGGGGCATGGAATGCGCTGCCTGTGTGAGTGGCAGAGTCAGAATAATTGGCGACCTTTAAGCGGCAATTGTATAGGTACATGGATGGGTGCTTAAGCTAGGACAAATGTTCGGTGCAACATCGTGGGCCGAAGGGCCTGTTCTGTGCTGTATTGTTCTATGTTCTATGTTCTATTTTCTTGGAGTGAAGAAACATCATCTCAGTCCTAAGTGTCGGTGCCTTAACCTGAAACTGTTTTCTAGATTCACCAGGCAGTGAAAATAATCTCTCAGTATTTAACTCCGTCCTGCTCAAGGTGTGTCTGAGTCATACTTAACGCAGTCTATCACAACCACTCCTAGAGACATACAGCATGGAAACAAACCCTTTGTTCCAACTTGTATATCCTAAACCCAACTCGTTCCATTTGCCTGTGTTTGGCCCATATCAGTCTCAATCAATGTAACCATCCAGATGCCTTTTAAATGTTGCAATTGTACCAGCCTCTACCAGTTCCTGTAGCAGCTCACACTACCCACTGTATAAAAAAATTGCCCCTCAGGTCCTCAAACCTCTGCTCTCTAAGAGCAAAGAACAAAGAAAATTACAGCACAGGAACAGGCCCTTCAGCCCTCCAAGCCTGTGCCGATCTAGATCCTCTATCTAAACCTGTTGCCTATTTTCTAAGGATCTGTATCCCTCTGTTCCCTGCCCATTCATGTATTTGTCTAGATACATCTTAAACAACGCTATTGTTCCCGTCCCTACCACCTCCGCTGGCAACGCATTCCAGGCACCCACCACCCTCTGTGTAAAGAACTTTCCACGCATATCTCCCCTAAACTTTTCCCCTCTCACCTTGAACTCATGACCCCTAGTAATTGAGTCCCCCAATCTGGGGGAAAAAGTTTCTTGCTATCCACCCTGTCTATACCTCTCATGATTTGGTAGACTGCATTAGGTCCCCGTCAACCTCCATCTTTCCAATGAAAACCTACTGAAATTCTCTTCATGGCTACCACCTTCCATACCAGGCAACATCCTGGTGAACATCCCTCTGCACTCTCTCCAAAGCATCCACATCCTTTTGGTAATGTGGCAACCAGAACTGTATGCAGTGTTCCAGATTTGGACTCTCCTACCTTGGGGAAAAGATTTTGTCTGGCTACCCTATCCATGCCCCTTGCAATTTTTTTAAACCTCTACAAGGTCACCCCTCAGCCTTCGACACTCCAGGGAAAACAGCCACAACCTATTCAGCCTCTCCCTACAGCTCAAACCCTCCAACCCCAGCAACATCCTTATCGATTCTTTCTTCACCCTTTCAACATCCTTCCTTTAACAGGGTGACCAGAATTGCATGCAGTATTCTAAAAGTGGCCGAACCAATGTCCTGTACAGCCTCAACGTGACTTGCCAACTCCTCTACTCAATGCTCTTACCAATAAAGGCAAGCATGCTGAAAGCCTTCTTCACTGGCCTGTCTACCTCCGACTCCACTTTCAAGGAGCTATGTCTCTTTGGTCTCTTTGTTCAGCAACACTCCCCAGAGCCCTACCATGACTGTGTAAGTTCTGCCCTGGTTTGCCTTACCTAAAAGCAACACTTAACATTCTGAGTCAGATAGTAAAATGACTATTCCGTTTGGTGGTTGGTACAACTCCATACATTACACTGTCTTGCAGCTACTTTGCTAAGGCCTGTTATGTATCCTAGTTTGGTCAGCCAGATGGGGCACAGGATTTTGTGACATTTTCCCAAGATATCACTGCTGCTGTGGTTTCATATATTTTGGGGAAAACAAGGAGGCAGTAAATTAACTATTCCCAAACACAATTTATTCAATGACTGAGATTTGCTCCAATCGCTCTCTATAGCCAATGAAATCTCAAGCTGGACAGCAATATTAATGGACTGAAAACAGAAAGTGCTGGAAATATTCAGAAGGTCATAACTGTTGGATGAAAATGTCATTGGCTTAACTTTATTTCTCTCTCCACGGATTCTACCCAACCTGTTGAATGCTTCCAGCGTTTTCTGCTTTTACTTCTGATTTCATTTTGCCTTTGTAAGGGAAGCACTAACAGTCCCATTTGCAATAGAATTCTTAAATGTGTGCAAAAATACATCTCTCCAATGTGGTTCTCATCAAAATATGCAATGGAACAAATCCTAAAATGACAGGAATATGAGTACATTAAAGCCAACTTCGCATGTGTCGGAATAAATCCACTGTAACAGAGTCATAGAGATGTACAGGATGAAACAACTCATCCATGCCGATCAGATATTCTAAATCAATCTAAATCCATTTTCCAGCATTTGGCCCACATCCCTCTAAACCCTTCCTATTCATATACCCTTCCAGGTGCCTTTTAAATGTTGTGATTGTACCAGCCTCCACCACTTCCTTTGGCAGCTCATTCCATACACGCACCACCCTCTGTGTGAAAAGGTTACCCCTTACGTCCCTTTTAAATCTTTCCGCTCTCACCTTAAACCTTCACCCTCTAGGTTTGGACTCCCCCCACCCTGGGGAAAAGACCTTGTCGGTTTACCCTATCCATTGTACAAACTTCTACAAGGTCACCTCTCATCCTCTGACACTCCAGGAAAATAGCCCCAGCCTGTTCAGCCTCTCCATACCCTGACAATATCTTTGTTAATCTTTTCTGAACCCTTTCGGGTTTAGTGAGCTTACACTTTATCTCCAGACTGCTGCTGCTTGGTGTTTTGCTCCATTACCACTATCATCATGGGCTGAGCTCCAACACTTTGTGACAACATCCAAATGGCGCACTGGGGTTGTGGGTTCACACAAAGGTTTTGGCCACAATCTTCCAAAATTTGGAAAGTTATCATGTAGACAGAGGAAACAGCACTTTGTAGATGCAGAGCAGAGCTCACCTCATCTCAGGTCAGGGGAAGTGGCAGCCAGTTTCCCCATAGCATTGTAAAAGGAGCTGCCCTGGAAGGCGAGGGCCTCCAGCCTGAGGTACTGCTGCCAGTCAGCAGAGTCTGCCTCAGGAACAGGACCATTCACAGGCATCTGTTCCATCAGATAGGCTGACTAATTCAGGTGAACAAAGGTAGGCCACTCAGCCCTTCAAGCCTGCCCTGCCACTCAAGAAGAGCACTAAAAACATTCAATTATGCCTTTCAAAAAACTGCCGCACAAAGGACAACAGCCTCCCTGCTCTAAGACTAACAAAGGAAAGAGAGGAGGGAGGAGGGAGGAGGGAGGAGGGAGGAGGGAGGAGGGAGGAGGGAGGAGGGAGGAGGGAGGAGGGAGGAGGGAGTCCTGGACTGTAATATCTACATGATCTTGTCCTGGGCTATAAGATCTACGTGATCTTGTCCTGGGCTATAAGATCTATAGGATCTTGTCCTGGACTATAAAATCTATATGATCTTGTCCTGGGCTATAAGATCTACGTGATCTTGTCCTGTGCTGTAAGATCTACGTGATCTTGTCCTGTGCTGTAAAATCTATATGATCTTGTCCTGGGCTATAAGATCTACATGATCTTGTCCTGTGCTGTAAGATGTATGTCATCTTGTCCTGTGCTGTAATATAAATGTGAGTTTCCATCAAAATTGCTGCTGATAATTTGATTTGATTAGCTATGCTCAGGGACAGGGATTGATAAGCATAATACCAACAATGTGAGTTCGGTCCTCCTTCTCAGCGTCTCCCCTGGCCTGAGACATAATGACCCTCAGGTTAAAACACCACCAGTTATCCCCTTCTTCAATGGCAGAGCAGCCCTGCTGTCTGGTAAAACTTTGGCAATTTACATAGAATACATTGGTTGAGATGGCACCTGCCTTTGTTTTGCTGTCTGCATCATCATAAAGTGGCGATTGAAGAAGCTGGTGCACTAACTTAAGTGCAAAGTTAAAACCACATACCTAAAGGAAAAGAAACTTCAGAATAAGAATGGTCTAAATTTGTGGGTGGCACGGTGGCACAGTGGTTAGCACTACTGCCTCACAGTGCTAGAGACCCGGGTTCAATTCCCGCCTCAGGCGCCTCTCTGTGTGGAGTTTGCACATTCTCCCCGTGTCTGTGCGGGTTTCCTCCAGGTGCTCCGGCTTCCTCCCACAATCCAAAGATGTGCAGGCTAGGTGAATTGACCATGCTAAATTGTCCGTGGTGTTAGGTGAAGGGGTAAATGTAGGAGTATGGGTCTGGGTGGTATACGCTTCAGCGGGTCGGTGTGGACTTGTTGGGCCGAAGGGCCTGTAAGTAATCTAATCTAATCTAATGTGTAGGTTAGCTGATTGGCCATGCTAATTGCCAATAGTGTCCATGGATGTGCAAATTGGGTGGGTTAGCCATGGGAAATTACAGGGATGGGGTGAATCTACGTGGGATGTTCTTTAGAGGGTTGGTGTGGATTCAATGAAGTGAATGGCCTCCTTCCACACTGTAGAGATTCTATGATTCTAACAGGGCAATAATGATAACTGAGGTAATACCCATGAATCAATGATGGTCATGAAGGAGCCGTGAATAATGGCAAGATATATAGACAGAGTTAACCATATCGGAATTATATAGACAGACAGATCTGGAGTGGCCAGCTCGATGATGGTCAGGTGTGCATGTACCCTCTGTGGTCCATCTTGATAGCTATCATTATAACGGTGTGCACAGAATCATTAAAAAAAAACATTCTGCCTTTGGCATTCCTCTCTACGTTTCAGATCGTTATCTGTATTTTTCTGAGAAGCTTGCTTTGTACCACAGAAAGATTTAATCATTATGCAAGATGGAACAATTCACAGTTGGGTTTAATTTGCAGAATATTACAATTTTACAATGCTCTGAAATCAAACAGCGCACTCAATGGAGCTTGCTCGACATTTTTAGAGTACATGTTGTCTGGCTGAAAGATTTGAGTGTTAAAAAGAAACGATGGCCCATTAGGGCACTAATCCAACTCACATGCCCAGAGCTCGCTGGCACAAATTCAGTAATAACTCCCAGACCCTGGAACAAAACCTTCAACGTACCAAATGTGGCTATGGCTACTGTGTACACAATGCCTGACCTGCTGTGCTTTTCCAGCGCCACATTTTTCGACTCTGATCTCCAGCATCTGCAGCCCTCACTTTCCCCACAACCAAATCACTGCCAGGCTTGTGAGAAAAACCTCCACTCAGTGTGAATGCACAATGCTCTATACATCACGGTGGTGGCTCAGTGGTTAGCACTACTGCCTCACTGCACTAGGGAGGCTGGGTTCGATTCCAGTCTTGGACAACGGTCTGTGTGGAGTTTGCACGTTCTCCCTGTCTCAGTGTGGGTTTCCTCTCCCAGTCCAAAGATGTGCAGATTAGGTCAATGGGTGATGGTAAATTGTCCCATAATTTTCAGGGATGTGTAGGTCAGGTGCATTATTCAGGGGTAAACGTAGGGGAATGGCTGTGGGTGGGATGCTCTTTGGAGGCTTGGTGTGGTCTTGTTGGACTGACGGGCCCGTTTTCACACTGTGGGGATTCTATTCTATCATGGGCCAGTGTTCTGATCATGGTACTTTTTCCCATGGGGCCAGACTGAGTTTTAAGAGAGGCCCACAACTGCAAATGGAATATTTCTGTTCAATAGACAATAGACAATAGATGCAGGAGTAGGCCATTCAGCCCTTCAAGCCTGCACCGCCATTCAATATGATCATAGCTGATCATTCCCAATCAGTATCCTGTTCCAGCCTTATCTCCATAACCCTTGACTCCACTATCTTTAAGAGCTCTATCCAATTCTTTCTTAAATGAATCCAGAGACTGGGCCTCCACTGCCCTCTGGGGCAGAGCATTCCACACAGCCACCACTCTCTGGGTGAAGTAGTTTCTCCTCATCTCTGTCCTAAATGGTCTACCCCGTATTTTTAAGTTGTGTCCTCTGGTTTGGCACTCCCCCATCAGCGGAAATATGTTTCCTTCTGCCAGAGTGTCCAATCCTTTCTTAATCCTATACGTTTCAATCAGATCCCCTCTCAGTCTTCTAAACTCAAGGGTTCATGCCTCCTGTGGCAGAAACGTTAAGCATTTAAGGAGGGTGCTGAAGCAATTCTCAGCCTGCACGAAGCTCTGCATTTTCAGAAGCCAACTGACAATTTAAACCGTCGTGTAAGCATTTTGTGTTTTGTCATTTCTCGCAGAACCTCACTCTCTCTCCTCGACTCAATGGCCAGCCACAGTAAATTTCCTGTACCATCAGCAAGTCGAAAGCCTGACATGCGTGTTTGCGACACACATGGCGGCAGCAGCTGAAAAGTCGAGGAGAGGTGTTCATTTTAATCCGAGCAGTTACAAATAAGATGTGAACGTTTTAGTGTGCCGCTTGATTAAGTGAGTGGCTGAATGGCCTGTATTTAGACTTGGCCAGTGAATGTCCGGGTCCAACCGTTGCATATTCAATCTGAATTGGTACAAATGGGGAAAAATTACTCACCTCTCATTGATCTGGGCCATACCATTTCTAAAAACCCCTACCCTTACAACTTCTCTTCCCCCTTCCTCAAACCAAACATCTGTGCTGTACATCTCTATGACCTCTACGTATCTTCAGGTGAATTTTCACCCCCTTCTTTTCTGCATCACTGTTATTTCCTAATTAACTCATGGAAGCTTTACCCCTCGAAAAAAAACCAACAGGAATTCAAGCACCTCGGTGCCCACTGAACACACCTCTGTGACCCCACGGTTGAGTACATTAACGATTGACTTGAGAATATGCCCCAAATTAGCGTTTTGTGCCATTCAGCTCTACAGTCTTGATTCAGTGTCACTATCCCATCACAGAATGAACTGCTTCTAAAAATGCAAGAAGCCTATGCAAGGAACTGAATGAAACATATTCGCTGCATGCACTGAAACAGATTTCATGCCAGCTGTTTGACAACAGCTCCTTCCTGTCAGCATTGAGATTTTTTTTTTCATCGGTTTTTGCCCGGAATTAAACCTCCTTGAGCATCGATCGTGAAGATGAGAAGTATCCTTTCAATCATCTCAGTACTGTTTGGTCGTGACTGAAACTAGCTGTGTCACTGGAAAAGGCCACTGGTACATCAGTCTTACTCAAAATGAAAATGGTGAAGAGGGTTATATTTTCCTATGACTACACAGCAAACTGAACACTGGCTTCTAAGTTTGGTCACTGACAAGTGGATTAACTAACAGTTGACAGGAAATTACAAGCAAGTGAGTGCCCCAGTTTTGTTCAATGGCTTCCATTTTGAAAGCTTTGTACAGCACTGATGGCCATTGTTAGGGTTAGTGTACAGAATTCAGAACTTTGTGTGTATATCGCTGTAAAGGAAGATCGAGTTGCAGGCTCAGCTAGAGACCTGACAGGAATGTTTGTGTGTGCAGGACCTGGGTGGGGGAATTAACAAGATGGGTCTGAGTATTAGCAGTGTCCACTGGCCCACTGGGTGCAATGTTATATGGATGGAATACAATGTTATCTTCCTTTATCTCTCATCTCTTCTCATGGTCAGACCAAGAAGAATAGTTGACATTATCAAACCCAAACAAAAACAGAAAGTGCTGGAGAAACTCAGCAGGTCTGGCAGCGTCTGTGGAGAGAGAGAAAAATTTTGAATCCAGTGACCCCTTCTTCAGAACAACTCACAGGACTGGAAACTTTAATTCTGTTTTCTCTCCGCAGATACTGCCAGATCTCCAGTTTCTGTTTTTGTTCATTTTAGATCTCTAGCATTCGCAGTTCTTTATTTTAATATTTTTCTGCTACTGCAGATTTGCTGTTTAAAAACTTCATGTCTGGACAGTAAGCTTTCTGTATGATGATTCTATCTTTCCCTCTTCAGAAAAAGGCCTCAGCAGATTTCTCCCTGATCTGAAGCAGGTTAATCCCACAAATCTTGCCTGATACCGATAGATACCAAGCAGTCTGAGTCCTGGCATTATCTGCATCTGTGTTCTTGATTTGATTTGATCTATTATTGTCACATGTATCTAGATACTGTGCAGTACAGGCAGATCACACCACACAAAGATCATTGAATGGAACGAGGCATACAAAGTTATAGCTGCAGAGAAGGTGCATGAAAAGCAAGATCAACATTAGATTTGAAATGTGAGAGGTCCGTTGAGAAGTCTAATAGCAGCGGGGAAGAAGCTGTTCTTGAGCCTGTTTAAGCTTTTGTACCTTCTGCCTGACTGAAGAAGTTATAACCGGATGGGAGGGCTCTTTGACAATGTTGGCTGCCTTCCCAAGGCAGTGAGAAGTGTAGATGGAGTCAATGGATGGAAGGTTGGCTTGTGTGATGGACTGGGCTGTGTTCGCAACTCTCTGTCGCTTCTTCCGGTCCTGGACAGAGCAGTTGCCATCCCAAATGGTGATGTATCCATTCTATTGTAGAAAACCTTGAGGCACTAACTACACTGCAACAGGCAGTGGTCATGATCTGCATAATACCGTCTGCTGCCTAGTGCTCAGGTGATGGAAGATAGCTTTAAAAAATGCTTTCTCTGCACTTGCACAAAGGCTGTGTGAAACATGCAGACTAAACTTCGGTAAATATAACTGTTGGTAAGGTTCTGAGGGGACAGCACTGCAGCGACTAGCAGTGTAGTCAGCAGTCAATGAAGTTAGACAATAAGTCTTAACCTGCTCACTTAATCTTTGCTGAGATATTCCGACCCGCATCAGCCATTTTTTTCGAGGTGTGAGCAGATAACAGAGTTTCCAGTTAGGACAAGTTTATTGAGTTCGACACGCTGAAATATGAACCTACAACCATTCTCGACTTCCCTTTCTCAAATTGAGCTGTCATTTCAACCTGTCTTAACTTCCCAGAAGCTCAAACCTGGATGCACAGTCATAGCAAAACGAAGGCTTGAGATGGGAGCGAGTTGAAAGAACCCATGTCACTTGAATGTAACCCAATTTGCCTGTGACCATACTAAGTTTTCACACATCTCACACACACACACACTCCAATTTAAAGTGCACTAGAAGCACAGTTGTTAAAGATAAGAGATCTCACCACAAGACTCAACATACGACAATGTGGGAAACCCCAGTCAACTCGGCAGATGCCCTTTGACAGTATCGTCCGTCTACGATAGCTGGTGAAATAAATTGCAAATTCAACAACTTTTATTATTTGCTGAACCAAAAAGTGGTTTGCTCTTCAGGCACTGGAGATTATACAGTCATTGGGTCTTAACAAAACACACCCTCCGCATGGCACGCAGGAAGCCTAAGATATAAAGATCCTACAAAGCAAAAATGGCACCTTGTGAACTAATTCAGCAGAACATTAATCAAATCAGTTGAGGCAATGTGTTGGTATTACAATTAAATATGTAGCGATCAAAATTCTCCCTTTACTTAGATATTGTCTAGGAAACAAAGGCAGGAAGCTTAAAAATATTATGGCCCCCAAATTCAATGAGGATGGGTTCACTTCTCTGATGTTAAACAGATAACCACACTCCAATATTGTCGGCAAGAAGCAGATAGAGTCATAGAGATGTACAGCACGGAAACAGACCCTTCAGTCCAACTCGTCCATGCCGACCAGATATCTCAACCCAATGTAGTCCCACCTGCCAGCACCTGGCCCATATCCCTCTAAACTCTTCCTATTCATTTACCCATCCAGATGCCTTTTAAATGTTGTAATTGTACCAGCTTCCACCACTTCCTCTGGCAGCTCATTCCATACACACACCACACTCTGCATGAAAAAAGATGCCCCTGAGGTCTCTTTTATATCTATCCCCGGTCACCCGAAGCCTCTAGTTCTGGACGATATTCATTACCAGCTGAAAGTGAGTCATCGTCATATCTTGTACCTTAAACACACATTAATACAGTGTGTGCGGAAATAATGGGGTCTAACAGCCATTGAACTCCCATTTCAGTCAGTGGTGTTCAGTCTCAATCATTTGATCAACCCTGAATGAGCTTCTATGTTAAGTGAGAAAGCTATATTCTCCACTGTTTAAAGATTACTTTCATGGGATGTGGGCTTTGCTGACAACTAGTTGTTCATCCCTAATTTCCCTTTGAACTGAGTGACTTTCTCGGCCATTTTCAGAGAGCAGTTCAGAGTTGCCCACATTTCTGTGGTTCTGGTTTTCGGAACAGATCTGGTAAAGGTGGTAGGTTTCCTATTTTTAAAAAATATATTTTCTGCCCAAGCTGTTCAGAGAGGATATTACACACCTTTGGAGCAGATCCAAACCTCCAATCCAGGCCTCCTAGCTCAGAGGTAGGGACGCTGACTGAGGAAGAGACAGTCCAGGCAGCTGGGACTCGGAAATCTGTCGGAAACTGAGATAACTCCCGAGAGGCTGGTACCTCATCACCAAGTCAACATTTATTTACATATAAACAGTGCTTTACCATGATTGTCTTCTACAGAGACAGGTTTCAGAGGCTCAGTATCTCTGACACTCATCCTTTTTATGTGTCAGCCTGGGCTCCCTGATTGGACTAGACTAACAGTTCCTATCAGGGAACACACATTTTAATCATAGAATTCCTATGGTATGGATACAGGCCATTCAGCCCATCAAGTCCAAATTGATCCTGTGAATAGCATCTCAACCCAGACCCACCCTATCCCCACAACCCGGCACTTCCTGTGGCTAATCCAACTAGCCTGCATATCCCTGGACACTGGACAATTTCCTGTGGCCAATCCACCTAACCTGCACTGTTTGGGCAGTGGGGAGGAAACCAGAGCACCCGGAGGAAACCCACACAAACACGGGGAGAATGTGCAAACAGACAGTCAGCCGAGGGTGGAATTGAACCCAGTTCCTTGGCGCTGTGTGGCCGCAGTGCTAATCACGGATCCACTGTGCCGCCACCTCATATTCTATGACTTCCAGCAGGCTGCCCTCATTACAATCCTACAGACACTAGGTGCCTGTCAGGAGAGGATCCTGTGGGATCAGTCAGAGATTTTATCTGAATGTAGAGAAGGGAGTAGCGTGCCTGACATGCATCTGGGACACAATGGCCCCCTCATTATCTGGAAGCAGCAGAGTGCAATAAATCATGCGATGGGTAGATTGGCAGCAGCCATAGAGACCAGGCCCAGCACCATCCAAGGATGCTGGAGATGTGTTACACTCCTAACTTTCATTTCCAAAGCCACTGAGGACTAATGGTATGGTGAAAGGGACCAAAGATACTTGACCTCAGACCAGAGCCCCAACCCCAGGAGGAGGGAGGGCAGTGCCAGGAGGACCCAGGAGGAAGCCCACATACGTCCCTCAGAGGTCTCCTCTCAAGACACCCTTGAGATGGCTGCCTAAGTTTCTGGCACATAGTGTGGGTGTCAGATTGGTGTAGCAGACTGCCCTACAGCCAGATGTCCACCCCCTATGACCTGACCAGTAAGGAAGCTGCCTTGGTTGCTGATTGTGCCAAATGGCACGGCAAGGCATTCACATTGGTAAGCACTAAGTGAGCGAGCGCTAAGGCAGCAAGCCTGGTCCAATCGGTCAGCCTGGTGTCAGTCCCTTGTATACAAAGTGTTCCTGCTGCAGCCTCCCAATGCTGGCTGTCAATGTGTCTTCCAGTGCATATCTGTGCTTCCAGAATGCTTAATCAGTGCATCGGAGAGGTGTCAGCATGAAAGGTTGCCAGACGTTGCACGCCGATGTGTGTGGAGTGTGTGTGTGCATGGCTGGTGCCCGTAGATCACACTCTGGGCTAGGGTTTGGCCAATAGCAACATGAAGGTCATTCAGAGTAAGCAGTAAGCTGAATCTGCCAGGTACCCGCTCTGGTTTCCATGTCAAGTTCTCTCAATGCCAAGCTCATTTGGTAAAATAAGAAGCGGATTTTCTTTCCTGAAGGACATTAGTGTGTCAGATGGCTTTTTCCGACAATCAACAATGACTGTATAGTCATCATTCGACTTTTAATTCCAGATTATTTATTGTAAGGCCATTCTATTCTATTGAAATTCACCATAGAGCCTGAGACAGCACTTTCCAAACCCATGATCACTTCTATCTAGAAGGACAAGGGCAGCAAGGTACATGGGAACACCACCATCTGCAAGTTCCCCTCTAAGCCACTCACCTTGGAAATATATCGCCGTTTCTTCCTGTCACTGGCTCAAAATTTTAGAACTTCCCTCTCTAAGGGCATTATGGGTCTACCTAGCGCACATGGGATGCAGTGGTTCAAGCAGGAAGCCCACCACTATCTGCTCAAGAGCAACTAGGGATGGGCAATAAATTTTGGCACAACCAATGACTCCCACATCCCACATATGAAAAACAGAACTCAAACGGATTTGACTTCAGGACAGTAGTTGAGTTTCTTGATGGATTGTACAGCAACAACACCACCACTTGGCCACCAACAGTCCAAGGTCACCTCCCTCAGGCAAGGGAAGAGGTTGAGAAGTAGAGTCCTTCAGCCAGTGCAGGAATTGAGCCTACACAGTCGGCATCACTCTGCATCATAAGCCAACTTTCCAGCCAACCAAGCTGCCCATCCTCCATAGCAAGTATGATTGGTTCTTTACCGTCAGGCAACAGCATAGAAAACTGTCTCCAGCTACTTTGCCTGACCTGATATGTCACTGGTGTGAATCTGGTATGTCCCTCCAATGCCAAGAATGCCAATGGCGTGAGGTGCATGGGACTACCACCAGCAAATTCCCCTTCAATTCCCACACAATCCTGACTCGGAGCTTTGTGGAATTGAACTGAATTGAATTGAATTGAATTTATTGTCACGTGTACCGAGGCACAGTGAAAAGCTTTGTCCTGTGAGCAATACAGACAGATCACAGAGTTAAGTGGCATAGATAAGTAAATAATAGGTAAACAGCGGCAAAACAAAAACACAGGCGAATGTTAAGAGTTTGTGAGTCCATTCAGTATTCTAATAACAGTAGGGTAGAAACTGTTGTGAAACCGGCTGGTGTGTGTGTCCAGGCTTCTGTACCTTCTCCCCGATGGTAGAGGTTGTAGAAAAGCATTGCCAGGGCAGGATGGATCTTTGAGAATGCTGGTGGTCTTTCCTTGACAGTGGGCCTGGTAGATGGTTTCTATAGATGGGAGGTTGGCCTTTGTGATTGTCCGGGCCGAGTTCACCACTCTCTGTAACCGTCTCCGATCTTGAATGGCACAGTTGCAATACCAGATAGTGATACATCCAGACAGAATGCTCTCGATGGCGCATGTATAAAAATTGGCAAGGGTATTCACCGTCATGCCAAATTTCCTCAGCTGCCTGAGGAAGAAGAAACATTGTTGGGCCTTTGTAACCAGTGCATCCACATAAAGAGTCCAAGAAAGCTTGTTGTGGATGACCACTCACAGGAGCTTGACACTTTCCACTAGTTTCACCTCTGTACTGTTACTATGTAGGGGGCATGAGTAACATCCTGCCAAATGTCAATAATGAGTTCCTTCGTTTTGATGGCATTGAGAGCTAGGTTGTTCTCAGTGCACTATTTTTCCAGATCTTCCACCTTCTGTCGAAAGTCTGTTTCATTGCCATCTGAGATTCGACCAACTATGGTGGTGTCATCAGCGAACCTGTAAATGGCATTAGTCTGGTATTTGGTGACGCACTCATAGGTATACGGTGAGTACAGTAGGGGGCTGAGTACGCACCCTTGGGGGGGCTCCAGTGTTGACTGTTAGTGATGATGAAATATTGTCCCCAGTCTTCACTGATTGCGGTCTGTGGGTCAGGAAACTGAGGATCCATTTGCAGAGAGTGGGGTTTAGTCCAAGGTCACTAAGTTCAGTAATCACTCTCGAGGGGATAATAGTGTTGAAGGTTGAACTATAGTCAATGAGTAGGATTCTTACGTAGCTGTTCTTGGTGTCAAGATGTTCTAGGGAGGAGTGAAGGGCAAGTGATATGGCATCTGACATGGATCTGTTGGTCTGATAGGCAAATTGGAGTGGGACAAGAGTAGTGGGGAGGCTGGAGTTGATTAATGCCATGACCAGCCTTTCAAAGCACTTCATGCCCACCGACGTTAGGGCCACTGGGTGGTAGTCATTGAGACATGCTGCACGAGCCTTCTTAGGCACAGGGATGATGTTGGCATCTTGAAACAGACAGGGACAGTGGCCTTCTACAGGGAGAGGTTGAAGATGTCCAAGAAGACCTCTGCCAGTTGATCTGTGCATGCTCTGAGTGCACAACCTGGTACTCCGTCTGGTCCCATCACTTTTCTTGGATTCACACGAAGGAAAACTGATCTGACCTCTGATGCAGTGACTGTTGGGATAGGTTCATAAGGACTTGTCAGAATAGGTGTTACCTCTCTGCCGAAATTCTGCTCAGAGCGAGCATTGAAGGCATCGAGATGATCTGGGAGGGATGTGTCATCGTCTGCTATCTTGCACTGTCTCTTTTTAGAACCTGTGATGTAATTCAGTCGATGCCGTATTTGCCGGGTGTCTGTCTGGGTCTCTAGTTTGGATCGGTATTGGTCCTTGGCTGTCTTAATGGCTCTGCGGAGGTCAGACTTGAATTCCCTATATTTGAGTGGGTCTCCTGATCTGAAGGCCTCACGCCTGGTTTTTAGCAGGTTCTGTATGTCCTGATTCATCCAGGGTTTCCTGTTGGGGAACACCCGGGTTGACTGCCTCGGTATGCAGTCCTCCACACACTTGCTGATAAATTCTGTGATGGTGGTGGCGTACTTGCCAAAGGTACCTGCAGACTGTTTAAACATGGTCCAATCAGCCGATTCCAGACAGCACCGGAGTTGATCCTCTGCCTCCTCCGACCAGCACTGGACCTATATCCACGAGGAGATCTCCTACTTGAGCTTTTGCCTGTAAACTGGGAGGAGAAGCACGGCACTGTGGTCGGAGTTCCCAAAATGAGGGTGGGAGATGGAGCAGTAGTCATCTTTCACAGTGGTGGAGCACTGGTCTAAAATGTTTGAGGTCCTAATGGGGCAGATTCTATTGGGTCAAATTCCAGGATTTCTCTCCCTAAAGACACTGTGGGTGTAACTTCATGAGGATGGACTGCAGCACCATCTTCTCAAAAGCATTGTGGGATGGACAATAAAAACTAGCAATATGACTCACTGGAACTCATTGCTAAAGTTGGGACAGGCAGGATCCCTCAGATCTTTGAAGGTGTATTCAGATGTGCACTCGCAATACCAAGACACACAAGGCTATGAGGCCAAGTGCTGGAAAATGGGATTAGAATAGTTAGGTGGTTGCTTTTCACCAGTACAGCTTTGATGGGCTGAAGGGCCTTTTTCTGTGCTGTGGATATCTGTGGCTGCACAGCAACACCCACATCCCCAAGAATATTGATAAAAATTATAAATCTATACTTGTTCTTCAGACAAACTCAGAAACTGCGCCAGCTCCTCCTAGCAACGTAGTATCCTGGTCCAACTAAAACAATCCGACAGTTTTCCAGGTTATTTCACCGATAATCACGAAACAAACTACCCAATTCGCAACCTCTGGACCATTAGACAGGTACCGTAAATATTAGATTCCCATTTGATTGTCTGAATACCATTCAAAATGACCCTGAAAGTCACTCATTTAGAAAAGTAATTGAGATTGGGATGGAATCATGGAAACCCGAGAGAGCAGGAAGAGGCCAATCAGCCCACTGAGTTTGCATTGACCCTCCAACTAGTATCTTATCCTGACCCAGCCCCCCCACCCAATTCCCTTAACCTAACGTTTCCCACAGCCAACCCACCTAGCCTGCACATCCCTGAACACTATGGGCAATTTAGCATGGCCAATTCATCGAATCTGCACATCTTCGGAGGAAACCAGAACACCTGGAGGAAACCCATTGCAGACACGAGGAGAACGTGAAAACTCTACACAGTCAGTCTTCTGAGGGTGGCATCAATCCCGGGTCCCTGACTCTGTGAGGCAGCAGTGCTAACCACTGAGCTATCGTGATGCCCACATGTGCCCTTTCCAGCTTCACCAACATTGCTTTGACAAATAAACAAATAAACTGCTTCAATAACAAATGACTAGCCAATCTATAGGTTCTAAGTAACCCTGTAATACTGGAGGGCATTAGCAACAATAATCAGTCCAAGATACAATCACTTTGCTGTCTGAGAGCTAGGAGTGGGATAGATATAATGAAACATTATTGTGTTGTAAACTCTTCCCCCACTGGGTGTGGATGGTGTCTCAGGGGACACCCCCCCCCCCCCCCCCCACCCTCTCCCCCTGCCCCCCCCAACTATCTGGCTGAGATCCCAGACTCAACAGATGTGTGGAAGAGAATCTGCATTTCCCGATGTTCCTGAAGTACTGCACTGCACCACCAAGTAGGATCACATCACTGCTGGGACTCTGGGACGGACTAATATTAGCAAGTGATGTTGCGTATTCCCAAAAATGTAGAAGAGACTTCAGAAGCGGTGTGCTAGTTAACCCAAATAACTCACATTGTATTGTGTTTCTCAGCAAGCAGGACAAGAAGGACAGCAGAAAGTGGGAAACTGATAACGGATAGTGATTGGACACTTTGTCAATGAAAGCACAAAAACAGATTTGCATTTCTCTTCTGCCTTTGATCAGCTCATAACAGAACGTTTTAATTCAATAGATATCTGCAATTAAGAGTCTGATGAAGACCATGAATCCATTGTTAATTGTCAGGAAAATCCCTTCTGGTTCATTAATGTCTTTTAGGGAAGGAATCTACATGGTCTGGCCTACATGTGACTCCAGACCCACAGCAATGTGGTTGACTCTCAACTGCCCTCTGGGATGGGCAATATATGCTGGCCTAGCCAGTGATACCCACATCCCATGAATGAATTAAAAACAGGATTAGAGTCATAGAGTCATAGAGATGTACAGCACGGAAACAGACCCTTCAGTCCAACCCATCCATGCCGACCAGATATCCCAACCCAATCTAGTCCCACCTGCCAGCACCCGGCCCATATCCCTCCAAACCCTTCCTATTCATATACCATCCAAATGCCGTTTAAATTTTGCAATTGTACCAGCCTCCACCACATCCTCTGGCAGCTCATTCCATACACGTACCACCCTCTGTGTGAAAAAGTTGCCCCTTAGGTCTCTTTATATCTTTTCCCTCTCACCCTAAACCTATGCCCTCTAGTTCGGGACTCCCCAACCCCAGGGAAAAGACTTGTAGAGTCAAGGTTAGAATCAGATCAGCCATGATCTTTTTGAAAGGGGGAAATGGGCTTGAAAGATCAAATGGCCTAGTCTCGCTTCGTGTTCATATGTTTATAATAAAGTCCTTTTCCACCAATGGAGTACAGGGCATTTCAGAATCATCATCACTGCTGTTTTGTAGGATTATGCTTTGATGCACTTGTGAATGAGGAGAGAAATGGTAAAGTGTTTCTGAAGTGTTTGAGAGGCATGAAAGCATTCAAGGAATGATGATGTTAAAAGTTGAGGAGGAGAGGCGGACATTCGATGGAGTAGAGTTACATAAACAGGGTTGTGTGCTTTGACATGACAACTAAGAGACTTACAGGACCGATTGGGTCTGTACCCATTTGGAGTTTAGAAGAATGAGAGGTGATTTCATTGTAACACATATGATCCTGAGGGGACTTTATAGGATGGATGCTGAAAAGATATTCCCCTTGTCAAAGTCACTCGAAATAGAAGACACTTTTACAATGAGCATTTTAACTGGAGCTGAGGAGAATTTCTTTCTCTGTGAGGCTTGTGAGACTGCGGAACTGTCTTCCCTTGGAGTTCAGCGGAGGCCAGGTCTTTGAACACTTAAAGACAGAGATCAATAGACTTGAGCATGGCTAAAAGAAAACATTTTGTCAAAGCTGTTGGTCTTGTGATCATCAGATCAATTCACAAGGATACCAATTCAATGGGAAACCCAACATTTACACTGTACAAGAGAAGAGTATTGTTTGGTTGGACTTTGATGAGCAGAGGCGTTGGCATGGAGAATGCACTAACTGATGATGATTGACAGTTAACTGCCAGGCTTTGTTTAAATCTTAAACCATGCAGGTTAACTCTGTTTGTTCAGGTTAATGTCCTAAGAAATGAACTAGGCACTGGCTGTCAAGTATCCTGTTGAGTTGAAACAGATGTAGTGTGTGGTACAAATCCTTTCTGTGTGCAAAGAACATGGCCTGGTGTATTAATAATATGGTTCTGATCATGGATTGGCCATGTTGGTGTTCATCAGTGGTGTACTGGCTCTTGCCTGAAACATCGACTCTCCTGCTCCTCAGATGCTGCCTGACCTGCTGTGCTTTTCCAGCACCACACTCTCGATGCATGTCATTTTTCCACAGTGATCCTGTGTAACCTCCACTTGGAAAGCAGTTTGACTTCCAGCCCTCGTCATTGCAACAACTCATCGGAAACCACAACAGCAGCGCTAGGCAAAGTATTTTGATAGCAGTGATAGCAGGCAAGACAGATGAAGTTGACATGAAACAAAAAAATGGAAATTAGTTTACAGAAGAAGGCCACTCATGCTTTCGTGTTTCACATAGAATCCCTGCAGTGTGGAAGCAGGCCATTCAGCCCACACTGACCCTCCAAAAAGCATCACACCCACTGTCATTCCTGTACCCCTGTATTTCCCACCTCTAATCCATCTAGCATGCACATCCCTGGACAATTTAGCACGGCAAATCCACATAACCTCTAGATGCTTGAAGCACCTGGAGGAAATCCACGCAGACACAGGGAGAATGTGCAAACTCCACACAGACAGTCAGCCGAGACTGGAATCAAACCTGGGCCCCCGGTGCCGTGAGGCAGCAGTGCTAACCACTGAGCCACCGTGCCCACTTCTGTTGGCATTTCAACCAGAGCTATAGCAAATCTACTGTCTTCCTTTAGTCTTTCCATCTTTCAGATCAGACAGTTAAGCTGATAGTCCGTCTGTCAGTTTGCGTGGATGCAAGAGATATCTTGCCTCCAGAAACCAAGCATAGAGTTCTTCCAGGATTTACTAGCAGAACAATGATGTCTGCAATTCAAAAGCAATTCATCTGCTCTTTTGGAGATTCCAGTTTTACACCAATGCAATCCTTTCTTATTTCTGCATCTTTTTGAACGCTACACATTTAAATATTTATTCAATTCCCTCGTGAATAATAATGCTCCATCTCATCACCCATTGAAAACAAAGCACTAATATTCTAAGAAATCTTGTGTTTGTGCTACTCATCCGACTTCCTATTTCACACACAATTCAAATGTTATTACATAAAGAAGTGTCAAAAAGGAGCTTTCAGCTTGAATCAGCTCAGCTTCAACATACTGTACAAAAATAACCGCATTAGCACATTTCATCATTATTTCTAACACTTTCCTCAATCACATACTGCAGTGAAATATTTAACTTTTGCACAAACAATTGTTCATCGAAAGACACACCCCTCTGCACAGCAATAACAAACTGATCATGTTGCCCACAATCCTTATCTTGCTCTGTTCAACACATTGACATGAGCAAGGAGGAACTGGCAAAATATAGCAGCCATCGGGTTGAATTGAAGGCAAGCCTTGCAGAATTCAATTAGGTCCTTAAATGCTGAATGATAAAGCACACCAAGGTACAATATTTTATTAAAATACAGAAATATTAAAAAAACAACTGAAAAACTGCACCGAAAAACTATTATCATGCATCTTAACAATGCTAACACTTGGAGTGGCAGCTTATTTTCCAAGTCTGGCTTTGCTGCAAATGTTTGTGGCTGGTTGAAGTGTAAAAGATTACTTAATCTTTTCCACCGATACAAAGATAGAACAAAGTTGCATGAATGTACACCTTTCACTGCCTCAGACACTGGAGTGGCTGACTGAATGCATAAAACAACTATCAAAATGCACATTTTTAAAATCCCATTACAGACCGTTTAAACTGGGACACATTGACAAAAATTGCACTGTCTTAATTACCCCACTGTCCTTCCTGAAGTTTGATTAAACTGAATCTTTCCACCCTTTACAGTTTAAAAACACCCTCCTTATAGCAAGACGACCAGAATTATAAGGAGTACTCCAAATGAGGCTTTACAACCGTACAAAATATTGGTGAGGCTACATTTGGAGTACTGTGTACAATTCTGGTTGCCCTGCTATAGGGAGGATGTTATTAAACTTGAAAGGGTGCAAAACAAGTTTACAAGAATGTTACTGAGGCTGGAAGGTTCGAGTTATGTGCAGAAGCTTAATAGGTTGGGATGGTTTTCACTGGCACATCGGAGGCTGAGGGGTGACCTTCTAGAGGTTTATAAAATCATGGGGGGCAGGGATAGGATAAATCGACAAGGTCTTTTCCCTGGAGTGGGGGAGTCCAAAACTAGAGGGCATAGAGTCATAGAGATGTACAGCATGGAAACAGACCTGTCGGTCCATGCTGACCAGATAGCCTAACCTAATCTATGATTTGGAGATGCCGGTGTTGGACTGGGGTGTACAAAGTTAAACATCACACAACACCAGGTTATAGTCCAACAGGTTTAATTGGAAGCACACTAGCTTTCGGAGTGAGGCTCCTTCATGAGGTGGTAGCGTCACTCCGAAAGCTAGTGTGCTTCCAATTAAACCTGTTGGACTATAACCTGGTGTCGTGTGATTTTTAACTTTGCAACCTAATCTAGTCCAGCACTTGGCCCATATCCCTTCCTATTCAGATGCCCATCCAGATGTCTTTGAAATGCTGTAATTGCACCAGCCGCCACCACTTCCTCTTGCAGCTAAAGTGAGAGGGGCAAGATTTAAAAGTGACCCGAGGGGGCAAATTTGTCACACAGAGTGTGGTGTATGTAAGGAATAAGAGTGTATGGAATTGGTCGAGTTGGGTACAATTAAAACATTTAAAAGACATCTGGATGGATACATGAATAGGAAAGGTTTAGAGCGAAATGGGCCAAATGCTGGTAAATGGGACTAATTCAGTTAAGGGAATCTGATCGCTTTGGACAAGGTGGACTCAAGGGTCTGTTTCCATGCCGACTCTGACTCTTCATGAGGTGTGTTTGTGATGTATGCTACTGGCAAATGCTCAAGGTATGACATTGGTGTAACATGGTGCCATACAGAGACGTATCCATCCCCTTGACTGTTCACTGCTCCAATCTGTGACGAGCTGCCTGCTCTCACCCGCGCTGAAGAACAATCAAAGCCACAGAGGTTGGCCGGATCTAAGTGAGTGAGTATGGAAAGAAATTAAGATTAGAGCCAGAAGATGCATCTGGTGTAGATGCAGGAGATGGGTGTGTGTTGTCCCTGCTTGCCCTGAGAGCCACCAATTGGTGCCTCTGAGCTCCAAAGTCAAGGCCCGTAGACTGAAGAGGTTTGAGAGTCGGGCATGATGATGCGGTGAGGGCTGGTCACAGGGGCAAAGGGTTGAGGAGAGTGATGTCCTTGGAGCATCAGGAACATTGCTGGCCAAGATAGTGGGGGAAGGTGGCCGTGGGTAGGCGACCAGTGAGCTGTAGCCAAATAATACCCCACTTCCCACTTTCATATTGGGAATTCGCACCGTCCAGTTTCCCGGAGGTCAATTAGAATTGACACAGAAATGAGGCAGGTTGGGCGAACATTGAGATATAAATGCCTGGAACTAAAATAATTAGAGATTCAGTAATGAAATTCTAAAGTCACTGGTTAAAGTGAGAAACGGGATGTGTTTCTCTTGATATCAAAATTCCAATTTGTTTTCCCTTTTTTCTCATGTTTTACCAATCTTCCGACCATTAGAACATGCTGCTCCACAGAGAAGTTAATTTCACCCTGGGCTCCATTTTCACAATGATGAAACATTAGGCAAATCTAACGACGATATTGCACAACCCATTGCTCAGATCCACAATCATTCAGTTTTCAAAGCATCAGCAATGTTCTGGGGCCACCACATAACATGCTGTTTGAACCACAGAATTATTACAGCACAGAAGGTGGCCATTTGGCCCATCATATGCACCAGTTCCATTACCTCGCGCCATATCTCCTGCCCTTTCTCCATCCTTTTGCCCACCATAGATGGCAGGGTGGCTCAGTGGTTAGCACTGCTGCCTCACAAAGCCAGGGACCCTGGTTCAATTCCAGCCTCGGGCGACTGTCTGTGTGGAGTTTGCACATTCTCCCCGTGTCTGCCTGGGCTTCCTCCTACAGTCCAAAGATGTGCAGGTTAGGGTGAATTGGCTACGCAATTGCCCATAGCATTCAGGGAATGTGTAGGTTAGGTGCAATCATCAGGGGAAACATGGAGTAATAGGGAATAGGTCTGGGTGGGATACTCTTTGGAGGGTCGCTGTGGACTTGTTGCCTCAAATGGCCTGTTTCCACACTGTAGGGAATCTATGATTTCCATCCAATGCCTCTGTTGTACCTGCCTCCATTTCCAGCCACCGTAACTGCTCATTGTGTGATTAAGTTTTTTTCTCACATCACCCTTGCTTCCTTTGCACAGCGCTTTCAACCTATGGCCCTCTGGTTCTTGTTACTTTGATGAGCAGAAACAGTTTCTCCCTATCTACTCTATCCAGCCTGCCCCTGATTTTGAGAACCTGTCAGATCTCCTCTCAGTTGTCTTTAAGAGTAGGGGATCTTACTGTAACTGTACAAGGTGCTGGTGAGACCACATCTGGAGGACTATCCGCTGTTCTGGTCCCCTTATTTAAGGAAAGGTACCATTTCATTGAAGGCAGTGCAGAGTAGATTCACTGGGATGATCCGTGGTGAGGAGAGATTGTGTTAATGAGCAAAGGTGAAACAGGTTGGGACAGAATTCACTGAAGAATGAGAGGTGATCTCATCGAAACATATCGAATTCCTAAGGGGCTTTGAGAGGGTAAACGCTGAGACAATGTTTCATAGTCTCAAAGATGAGGAGGAATGAGGAGGGCATAGTGGTTAGCACTGCTGCCACACAGCGCCAGGGACCTGGGTTCAATTCCCACCTTGGGCAACTGTCTGTGTGGAGTTTGCACATTCTCCCTGTATCTGTGTGGGTTTCCTCTGAGTGCTCCAGTTTCCTCCCACAGTCCAATGATGTGCAGGTCAGATGAATTGGCCATGCTAAATTGCCCATAGTGTTAGGTGCATTAGTCAGAGGCAAATGTAGGGGAATGGGTCTGGTGGGTGGCTCTTCAGAGGGTCATTGTGGACTTGTTGGGCCAAAGGGCTTGCTTCCACACTGTAGGGAATCTAATCTAATCTCCGAGGGTTGTGAATCTTTGGAGATCCATGCCATGGAGTGCTGTGGGGGAAGAGTCATTCTGTATATTCAGTATTGAGATAGATTATTGATCTGATGTGGATCAAGAGTTACGGGGAATGAGCAGGAAAGTGGAGGTGAGGAACATTGGATTAGCCATGATCTTACTGAATGGCAGAGCAGGCTTGAGGGGACGAATAGCCTACTCCTGTTCCTATTTCTTATGGTCTTCTCTCCAGGGAGAATGGTGAAGTTCTTCAACATGTCCTCACAACTGAAGTTGTCCATCCCTGGGACATGATCGGCATGACTGAAGACCATGTATTAGGAGAGTCAGTGGCATCTTGAATTAAAAGAAAAGCCTTAAGGACGGAAAGTAGTGAACCATGGTAAATAGTTATTTTTCTGACTGGAGAATGGCAGCCTGTGATGCTAGCCAAACGTCAATGTGAAGCTGCTGCTTTTCTGAAATATACAAATGACTTGTATATTGTAATAGAAAGTAAAATGACAAAATCTGCCAATGATACCCAACTTAGAGGAATGGCAAACAGTGAGAATGCCCACAACAGGACAGTAAAAGGCTAGAATAATTGGGGAAAGTGGGTGAAAAATAAAAGCCTCAACATATATGAAGCAGCTCAAAGAATATTCCTTGGATGAAGTGGACTCGTGCTGAAATATGGAGATATATTTTTAATTAACCCTAAAGGTGAGCTGAGAGGATCTGTATTTGGCATCAGGGCAGTACCCGACCCATTGTGGCATCGAGAAGCTCTCACAAAACGGACACCATTGGGAATGGAGGCAAAACTGTCGCTGGTTGATGTTTTACCAACCACAAAGGAAAATGGTCGCGGTGTAGAAGGTCAATTTTCTCAACCCTAGGACACTTCTGGCGTTCCACAGGGTGGTTCCTAGGCCCAGCCATCTTCAGCTGCTTCATCAATGACCTTCCTGTAAGGTCAGAAGTGGGGATGTTCTCTGAGTATTGTGCAATGTTTAGCTGTTTGTAATTCCTCAGATATTGAAGTAGTCTGTATTTATACACAGCAAGCTGATAAGTGGCAAGTAGCACTTATGCCCCACAAGCGCCAGGTAATGACCATCTCCAACGAGAGTAAATTGAACCATCACCCCTTGCTGTTCGATGACATTACTATTGCCTAATCACTCACTACCAACATCCTGACATTAATAGTGACTGGAAACTGATATGGACCAACATTGGCTACAAAAGGAAGTCAGAAGCCAGGAATTCTGCAGAGGTGGTAGAGGCAGGCACGGTAGATTCATTTAAGATACGTCTGGACAGATGCAGGAGTAGGTGGGGAGCAGAGGAAACAGATGCTTAGGAATTGACCGACAGGTTTAGACAGTACATTTGGATCGGCTCAGGCTTAGAGGGCTGAAGGGCCTGTTCCTGGGGTGTAAAATTTCTTTGTTCTTTGTTCTATCTCCTGTCTATCCAGTATTTGTTCACCATCTATAAGGTATAAGTCATGGGTGTGGTGGAATATTCTCCAATAGCCTGGCTCATTGGAACTCCAACAATATTCAAGAAGCTTGACATCAATCCAGAACAAAACAGCTGTTTGATTGGTGCAACTATCCACCACCTTCAACATTCATTCTCTTTATCACCAATTAATTGTCAGCAAGACGCACTGTAGTAACTCAGCATTCTCCAAACCCACAACTTCTACCATCCGGAAGGATGAGGGCAGCAGATATATGGTAACCCCACCCCCTGCAGGGTACCCTCCAAGCCACTGACCACTTGGAAATATAATACTGTTCTTTCGGTGGAAATCAGGAGAAAATAAACAATATGTTTTTACAATTGCATTCCACCTACTGACCGTGGATCGGCTCAGCAGATACAATGTGACAATCAAAATGTATGGCTATCATTTGCAGACCAACAAGACAGCTATCCATGTACACAGACTGAACACCCCCAAGCAGCATTGGGCACTTTGATCAAACCGAATCCAATCTATCTCTTCAAAAAAAGACTCATATAATACTGTCCACAATCTCAGGGAATTCCAAAGTATTTCACATCCCACAAAATAATATGGAAATATTGTCATTCTTGTAACTTAGGAAGTGCAGTTGACAATTTGACCATAGTAAGCTCCCACTAATAGCAATATAATAATGGCCAGATAATCTGCTTCGTTTAAACTTATTTCGGTCCTTGAATTAGCATCTCATCACAAAGTCTGTCCCTAAGCCAGTGCCCTCAATACTGTACTACAGTACAGTTTTGTTCCTTTTGACAGAGAGGTTAGAGTACCAACAACGATGTCAAGGCTGAAAAAAAATGCACGTAAAATATTTAAATCTGCACCTATCTAAATGGTCCATTAGTGGATTGTGACCCCAGGTCAACCACGTGTTAATTCCCATGCAATAGGAGGCAGAGGGTGGATTGGTTGACTTTGTGTCATTTATCAGAGTCTAATCCATTTCTAGGTTATATTCACTGCAGAGTCTGTCAGATGTTCTCACAGGAACCATGAAAAATGACAGCAACGTAACATTTATCAAAGCCACAGTACCCTTTAATTTATCAAATCAAATATTCCAGTTTTCCATATTTGACCAGGGGAATACTTCTTCAAAGGTTTGATTAATGGTTACGATGGCCTGTGACAGGATTCGATAAGTAGCTCAACATTCTTTCCTTTTTCCTGAATCCCATCCTGGGAAATGGTTTAATCATCAACGATGAGAGTTGGATTTTGGGCTGACTGTGGAGAATGGGGTTCGCTGATCTCACACAGAACACTGCACCAGCCACGGTAAAGTAGGTGAAAGTGAGGACTGCACAGGCTGGAGATTAGAGTCGAGAGTGCGGTGCTGGAAAAGCACAGCAGGTCAGGCAGCATCCGAGGAGCGGGAGAGTCGGCGTTTCGGGCAAAAGCCTTTCATCAGGAATAGAGGTCTCATTCTCGATGAAGGGCTTTTGCCCAAAGCGTCGATTTTCCTGCACCTGGGATGCTGCCTGATCCGCTGTGCTTTTCCAGCACCACACTCTCGATGGTAAAGTGGGTGACCATTCGATTCATCTATGACTTCTCACAACTGATCATTGAGCACTTTCGCTATGATCAGAGACACTGACAGTCCTTTGACAGAGGAAATCCTGCTGATTGGTGAGTGGGATCCCCTAGGAATAGGGAGGAAAACCGAACAAAAAGACGGAAACTGTCCCCTTGAAGCATTCATGTTTGTATACGGTTGCATTTTTTTGCCAATTCAGTATAATCACAGGTTCCCACCTTACTGATTATATGAAACAATTGTTTTATGCCAACTAAGGTGGGTAGCACTGCTGCCTCACAGCGCCAGAGACCTGGGTTCAATTCCCGCCTCAGGAGCGTGGAGTTTGCACGTTCTCCCTGTGTCTGTGTGGGTTTCCTCCGGGTGCTCCGGTTTCCTCCCACAGTCCAAAAATGTGCAGGTCAGGTGAATTGGCCATGCTAAATTGTCCATAGTGTTAGGTGAAGGGGTAAATGTAGGGGTATGGGTGGGTTGCGCTTTGGCAGGTCGGTGTGGACTTGTTGGGCCTGTTTCCACACTGTAAGTAATCTAATCTAATCTAATCTAAGTAATCTAAATTTATTTCTCTATTGTCTAAGATCTTGTAACTAAAGAGTTGTATCTAGGTACCTTTGTACCAAAGATGGTAGTATGAGTGGCGACATATAAGCTTTTTAATGTACTCATTGAGTATATGTGACAATAAAGATTAATTATAATTCTAAATGGATTCTGATTTTTTTGTTTAGGTTCTGCCACAGATAAGGGTTTTCTCAGAAATCTGTCCTTCAACATGTTGTTACTGGGCCAGCTGTTCCTTAACTTAATAAAATTTCAATAATTCTTGCCTTTAATGAAAATCGAGATCAAGAGATAGCTCCCTACTTGAGAGTGAGAATTTTTTATTACTTTCAAACAGTAAGGTCTGGCTAGGCCAAAAATCAGTTACTTTGTGCGGATTTCAGGATTTTGAGCTGATATGAAAAGATTAGGTCCACTGCGGCAAACACAGAGAACACTTGAGAAACTCAGCAGGTCTAGCAGCACTCGTGCAGAGCAAAACAGAGGTAATGTTTCAAATCTAGTATAATCGCTCATCAGAATTGCGCAGTGCGGACGTTGTTCAATTGTAAGTGTTGCTACACGTCAGTGACTGCATCAACAAGAAGTTATAAAAGTCCACAGTTAATCAAAAACTGGATAAAATGAAGCCTTCATAGAATCATAGGATCCTTACAGTTTGGAAGCAGGCCTTTTAGCTCAAGTCCACTCCTCTGTCCTATCCCTGTAACCCTGCACTTCCCATGGCTAATCCGCCTAGACTGCACATCCCTAGGCACTATGGGAAGTTTAGAGAGTGTGTTGCTGGAAAAGCACAGCAGGTTGGGCAGTATCTGAGGAGCAGGAAAGTTAACGTTTTGGGCTGGAGCCCTTCTTCAGTCCTTCCTGATGAAGGGCTCTGGCCCGAAACATCGACTCTCCTGCTCCTCCGATGCTACCTGACCTGCTGTGCTTTTCCAGCAACACACTCTCAGCTCTGATCTCCAGCATCTGCAGACCGCACTGTCTCCACTGTGGGCAGTTTAGCATGGCCAATCCACTTAACCTACACATCTTTGAACTCATTGAGTCATACAGCATGGAAACAGGCTCTTCGGTCCAATCAGTCCAGGCTGACCATAATCCCAAACTAAACTAGTTCCATCTGCCTGTGCTTGGCCCGTACCTGTCCAAACCTTTCCTATTCATCTACTTGTCCAAATGTATTTTAAACTTGGTAAATGGCGGCAGGGTGGATCAGTGGTTAGCACTACTGCCTCACAGCACCAGGGTCCCAGATTTGATTCCAGCCTTGGGTGACTGTGTGGAGTTTGTACATTCTCCCTGTGTCTGGGTGCTCTGGTTTCCTCCCACAGTCCAAAGATGTGCAGGTCAGGTGAATTGGCCATGTGAAATTACCCATAGTGTTAGGTGCATTAGTCAGAGGGGAATAGGTCTGGGTGGGTTACTCTTCAGAGGGCCAGTGTGGACTGGCTGGGCTGAAGGTCCTGTTTCCACATTGTAGGGAATCTAATCTGCAGCCACCCCTTCTCCTGGAAATTTACTCTATGGATGAAACACTCTATGGGCTAAAATATTTGCCCCTCGTGACTTTGTAAAATCTTTTTCCTCTCAACTTAAAAATATTCCCCCTCAGCTTGAAATCCCCACCCTAGGGAAAAGACACCTGCCATTCACCTTATCTATATCCCCCATGATTTTATCAATCTCTATAAGGTCACCTTGCAACCTTTCTCAACAATTTTCCATGTGAAGAAAAGACATTACTTTTGAAGCGGAATTATTGGGCAGAATTTTAACAATGGGGTGCCATTCCTATTGGTAGAAATAGGAGTGCGAACCTTTTTTACTCTCATAGTGATTCCCATGAGATTAAAATTAAAATGTTGGCTTAAATGCAATTTTGAGGCAAGGTAGGATTTTCAATGATGAAATTTGCCTTCAACTGACAATTCAACAGGTACGAGGTTGAGGGGCAATTAAAGATTCTCTTGAACCAGTAAGGAGTCTCTTAATCATGGCCAGCCATTGCTATTGACATAATACTCATTGGCAACACAATGGGTATTTTTAAAATTTAAATTTCATTTATCAATATTTCCTCTTACTTTGACTTCACTTGATTCCTGTGTGCACCATAGTTTTTTTTGTTGTGGTGAGCTCAGTCAGAGAGTTACACATACCAGCACACCTCAGCTTATTGATATTTCTGGGTGAGTCCGGAACATTCTATCATTTGGAAGAGACAATGCTGTGTTTTTGTGTCCATTCTATGTTGAATGACCATGTCAATGTCCAGTCTTGTACTCACCAACTGGGTGGGACACCTTCCCCCCAGCCCCACTTCCCTCCCATTTATCTCTCAGCCCCCTTGGGGCCACCCCACATTCCGGATGAAGGGCCTATGCTTGAAGCGGTGATTCTCCTGCTCCTCGGATGCTGCCTGACCCGCTGTGCTTTTCCAGCACCACACTCTCGACGCTGATCTCCAGCATCTGCAGCCCTCACTTTCTTCTTTGCCAGTTTATGCCCAGTTTAGAAGAATGTTTCTCATAGAAACATCTAAAATGAGGAAGGGAATAGATAAAATTGAAACAGGGAGGTTGTTCCCACTGGCAGGTGAAACCAAAACTAGGGGCCATAGGCTCAAACTAAAGGGGAGCAGATTTAGGACCAAGTTGAAGGGGAACTTCTTTACCCAAAGGGTTGTGAATCTATGGAATTCCCTGCCCAGTGAAGCAGTTGAGGCACCTTGTTGAACACTTTTAAGGCAAAGATAGATGTTTGAACAGCAAAGGAATTAAGGGTGAGCGGGAGGGTAAGTGGAGCTGAGTCCACATAAAGGCCAGCCATGATCTCATTGAATGGTGCAGCAGGGTTGATGGGCTAGATGGCCTTCTCCTGCTCCTATTCATTATGTTCTTATTATTTCTTATGTTCGCTGTGATGCATTGTAAAGGGCATTGTTCATTCTCAGTCTCAGTCCTGAGGTCACTCTCAGCGACGATGGACTTCCTTGCGTGTCGCCATTCTTCTGCTCTGCCGCAGAATCCAAAAAGGAACACCACTGAACACTGCCACGTAGAATACTGGAACAGATGTAGGCCATTCAGCCCCCCTCCAGTCTTCTCCACCTCCAAACCCTACAAAGTCAACTGGTGTAGGCCATCTTCAGATGTATGAGAACCAGATGCCATCAGGTTTTCATGCACTGATGACTTGATCATGAAAGTAGGACAGGTATTCCAATAGCTTTTGAAAATAAGGATCAGGCATGTGTATTACACGTAGGAACTGACTGCAGGTTCCCCTGATACTGGATTAGTGGTGCTGGAAGAGCACAGCAGTTCAGGCAGCATCCAACGAGCAACGAAATCAGGCAGCATCCAACGAGCAGCGAAATCACCACTAATCCAGTATTTGGTTTTCAGCATCTGCAGTCATTGTTTTTACCTTGCAGGTTCCCCTGAGCCAAGACATGCCACAACCTGCATCTCTATACCTTAACCCCCAATTGGGGAAATCAAATCTCCATCAAATCTCTTGCAGGATCCATAAAATTCCCTCATCATGCTCCCACAGCCATTGTCCCAGCACCTAGCTATCCATTGGACCCATGCTTTTGTTTAGTTGCACACAACACTTTCAGAACTGTATTAAGCCCTAAACTATCATCATTTTAACCTTTCTGCAGCCCTGGCAATTTCTTGACTGTGTATCTCTATGCGATAACTGCTTTGTTCTGTGTAATCTACGCAGTAAATTGAATCAGATAACATTCTGTACCTTTTAACTGTTGTTAAAGCTAATGACTATTCACAACACATCACATGATTTAATGATGGTGTGACAGATATGGGAAAAGCATAGAGTGGTTGAAACCAGATAACTCCTTCAAAGAGCTGGCAATAGGAACAATGACCTGCCTGATCTTTTTCTATGCTGTAAAATCAATGATTGAATATCGCATTGTGTACAGTGAGATTGAACTGGGATCAATCTGCTGCTGTCGGTTTCTCTCCTGTACATAGGTCCCCGATTTGTAGACGTCTGACTTACGAACATTCGTATTTACAGAAGTGATCCCATGCAGGATTTTAAAGACACAACACACCAATGTTTCCTGTAGTTCCAGAACAGAACCCATTGGCAACCTGAGGACTGCATTTACATTAATTCGGAAAGAATAGTGACAATGATCATTGCCAAAGTAATATTTGCACCATGTGAGTGCTCATTTCAAAAAAAAGGAGAATGTAGCACGGTTCATTGGCTTAATGGTTAGCACTGCTGCCTCCCAGCACCAGGGACCTGTGTTCGATTCTAGTCTCAGGTGATTGTCTGCATGGAGTTTGCACGTTCTTTCTGCAACCGTGTGGGATTCATCTGGTTTCCTCCCACAGTCTGAAGATGTACAGGTTAGGGGAAATTACCATGTTAAATTGCTGAGAGTTTCCAGGAATTTAGGGATAAAGTAGTGGGGGTGGGACTGGGTGGGATGCTCTGAGAATTCCTACAGTGTGGAAACAGGCCCTTCAGCCCAACAAGTCCACACCAACCCTCAGAGTGTCCCACTCAAACCCATACCTCTACATTTACCACTGACTAATGCACCTAACCTACACATCCCTGAATACTATGGGCAATTTAGCATGACCAATTCACCTAACCTACACATCTTTGAATTGTGGGAGGAAACCCACACAGACACTCTGTGCAAACTCCACACGGACAGTCGCCCAAGGCTGGAATCAAACCTGGGTCCCCCTGCTGTGAGGCAGCAGTACTAACCACGAAGCCACCATGTGTTGGTGTGGACTCGATGGGCTGAATAACCTGCTTCCACATTGTAGCACCTGCGATTCTTTTTGTCCTTAACATTCAATGGTGTTACCATTGCTGAATCCTCCACTTCAAGCACCCAAGGTGCTATTGACCAGAAATTGTACTGGACCAGCCAAATAAATACTGTGGTGACACGTCAGAGTTAGGAATTCTGCACCAAGTAACTTCCTTCCTGACTTTCAAAGCCAGTCCACCATTTACAAATCCCAATGCAGCAGTGTGTGGAATGCACTCCACTTGCCTGGATGAGCAAAGTATCAGGAATTCTCAAGAGGCTTGACACCTTTTTCAGGTAAAATAATCCTACTGTTAGACACTCCATGAGCCACGTTAATCTTTCCCTCCTGCACAGTAGCAGCACTGTGCACCATCTACAAGACGCATGGCGACAACTCATCAAGGCTCCTTTGAGAGCACTTTCCAAACTGAAGTTGAACAGGCTGGGGCTGTTTTCCCTGGAGCTTCAGAGGCTGAGGGGTGCCATTATAGAGGTTTATAATACCATGAGGAGCATGGGATAGGGTAAATAGACATTGTCTTTTCCCTGGGGTGGGGGAGTCCGGAACTAGAGGGCATAGGTTTAGGGTGAGGGGGAAAGATTTCAAAGGGACTTAAGCGACAATGTTTTCACGCAAAGAATGGTGCCTGTATTGAATGAGCTGCCACAGGAAGTGGCGGATGCTGGTACAATTACAATGTTTAAAGGGCATCTGGATGGGTATATGAATGTGGGCCAAATGCTGGCAAATGGGACCAGATTGATTTAGGATATCTGATTGGCATGGATGAGTTGGACGGAAGGATCTGTTTCCATGCTGTACATCTCTATGACCGTATAACCACCATCTTGGTGCTATCCAATTCTATCACCTCAGGATATTTCAGGATATTTCTCATATCATGCCTTCAGAATAGCCTTTACATGTTATGAGATCACAGATTAATAAACGCCTTGTCAGACTTCATATCTGAACTAGAGCATAAAGCATACAATCATGTATGGAAACAAACTCTTTGGTACAACTCATCCTTAACAACCAGATATCCTAAATTAATCTAGTTCTATTTGCCAGCATTTGGCCCATATCCCTCTCAACCCTTCCTATTCATATATCCATCCAGGTACCTTTTAAATGTTGTAATTGTACCAGCCTCCACCACTTCCTCTGGCAGCTCATTCCATACATGTACCAACCTCTGCATGAGAAAGTTGCCCCTTAGGTCCCTTTTAAATCTTCCCTCTCTCACCTTAAACCTATGCCCTCTAGTTTTGGACTCACACACCCCTGGGAAAAGACCTTGACTATTCACCCTATCCATGCCCCCCATGATTTTATAAACCTCTATAAGGTCACCCCTCAGCCTCCAATGCTCCAGGGAAAACAGCCTTATCCTCTCCCTATAGCTCAAACCCTCCAACCCTGGCAACATCCTTGTAAATCTTTTCTGCATCCTTTCAAGTTTCACTACATCTTTCCTACAGCGGAGAGCAGTTGAGCCAATACAATGCAACTACACTTCAATAGTGTTTTCAACTGTAAAGGATTTAAGGATATCCTGAAAAGTATATAGAAATAAATACAGGCTCTTTTCTCCGTCTCACCGTAAATTATACTTAATTATCACATTATAGCTTGTCCCTCAGCTTTTCTTAGATTAAACTTATCTGAGATAGAATTAATTTCAAAGTATATACCAGATTTGTCATAAAGAATTGAGGTTAAGATTAGAGAGGTGGTAATAGTCACAAAGAAGTATAAATGGGGAATTATGAGATTTACTTTCAATTAAAGTCATTTTCTGTCTGTTTTTTATTTAATGGATGAATGTGAATAGTAGGATGCACAGTGGGAGGGTGGCATGGTGGCACAGTGGTTAGCACTGCTGCCTCACAGCGCCAGAGACCCGGGTTCAATTCCCGCCTCAGGCGACTGACTGTGTGGAGTTTGCACATCCTCCCCGTGTCTGCGTGGGTTTCCTCCGGGTGCTCCGGTTTCCTCCCACAGTCCAAAGATGTGCAGGTCAGGTGAATTGGCCATGCTAAATTGCCCGTAGTGTTAGGTAAGGGGTATGGGTGGGTTGCGCTTCGGCGGGGCGGTGTGGACTTGTTGGGCCGAAGGGCCTGTTTCCACGCTGTAAGTAATCTAATCTAAGCTCCACAGTGCTGCTGAGTTTGAAAATGCCAAAGATTCAATTAAAATTAATGACGGCCAGGACTAACAAGTGTTTTCATTCAACTCACTGACATCATCCACATCGAGGTCAATTGCCCTGGTCAATAACTTGAGATTTTGTTGACACACAAATGTATAAGGACAATACTTGGGGAAAAAAAATCAAAATGGATAAAACAGTCAAAGGTGCACACATCACTGAGCTCTGCCTCTCTCCAGCAGCACAAGTTGGGTAACCCAGCCAAAATGGGAGGTAATGATCTACTGGCATTTTCATGGGACCGTTAATCCACAGCAGATGGTGAAATTCGAATTCAATAAACATCTGGAATTAACTGTCTAATGATGCGCATGAAACTGTCATCAATTGTTTCGTTTCAACAAAATTTAGTATTGACTGTCAGGAAAATCCCACCTGGGACACTAATGTCCTTTAGGGAAGAAATTTTACCTGGATTGACCTGCACGTGACTCCAGACCCACCGCAATTGACTGCCCTCTGGGATGGGTAAAAAAAAATGGCCGAGGAAGTGATACGCGCTTCCCGCAAATGAATTTTAAAAAAACTTGCATTCATAACAGTGCTTTTCAGTTGATTCATCTACTACTTTTTGTTGCATTAGTTCAAGAATAGTTGAGTCACAATACGAAGCCAGAAAAGCCTCAGCGGGACAAACCAGATGGTTAGTGGGCCTTTCCAAATTTTTTCTGAAGTATACATCTGTTGTTTTGGAAGTATTGTCGAGTCATAGAGATGTATAGCACGGAAACAGAACCTTTGGTCCAACTTGTCCATACTGAACAGATATCATAAATTAATCCAGTCCCTGTTGCCAGCAATTTGGCCCATTTCTTTCTAAACCCTTCCTGTTCATATACCCATCCAGATGCCTTTTAAATGTTGTAATTGTACCAGCCTCTACCACTTCCTCTGGCAGCTCATTCCATACACTCACCACCCTCTGTCAAAAGCTTGTCCCTTAGGTCCCATTTAAATCTTTCCTCTCTCACCTTAAACCTATGTCCTCTTCTTTTGGATTTCCCTACCCTGGGGAAAAGACCTTGTCTATTCACCCTATCAATGTCCCTCATGATTTTATAAACTTCCATACGGTCACCCCTCAGCCTCCAACGCTCCAGGGAAAACAGCCCCAGCCTATGCAGCCTCTCCCTGTTGCTCAAACCCTCCAACCCTGGCAATGTCCTTGTCAATCTTTTCTGGACCCTTTCAAGTTTCACAATATCCTTCCTACAGCGGGGAGACCAGAATTTAACACAGTAGATCAACGCTTCTTGCAACTTACGGAATAGTGAGAGGCTTGGATAGAGTGGAGAAAATGTCTCCATGAGGAGGAGAGACCAGGGCCTGAGGGCACAGTCTCAGAGTGAAAGGAAACACCTCAGAACTGAGATGAGGAGGAATTTCTTCAGCCAGATGTTGGTGAATCTATGGACCTCATTGCGGCCAAAGGCTGTAGAGGCCAAGTCACAGAGACAGGAAGGTCCTTGATTTGTAAAAGGTATCAAGGGTTACGGGGAGAAGGCAGGAGAATAGGGTTGAGAAACCTATCAGCCCTGATCCATTGGTGGAGCAGACTCAATGGGCTGAATGGTCTAATGCTGCTCCTCTACCTTATGGTCTTATAGCCAGCTGGAAAGGGTCATGTAAAACCTGAAGGAGATTTCTCAACTGGCAAACAACTTACAGGTAGGTTTTAAAGAGTGTCTCGGAGGAGGAGAGACAGGTGGATGGAAAGATGTAGAGAGGAATCTCCAGAGGCTTGGGGCCTATTAGGCTGAGACTGGAACCCTGACGGTGAAGAAACAAAAATTGGTGAAATGCAAGGGGCCAGCATTGGCAGAGCACAGCTATCTTGGAGCAGGAAGACTTGTGACGACAATGTGTGGAATGCACTCCACTTGCCTGGATGAGCAAAGCATCAGGAATTCTCAAGGTGGTTAGCACTGCTGCCTCACAGCGCCAGAGACCCGGGTTCAATTCCCACCTCAGGCGACTGACTGTGTGGAGTTTGCACGTTCTCCCCATGTCGGCGTGGGTTTCCTCTGGGTGCTCCGGTTTCCTCCCACAGTCCAAAGATGTGCAGGTCAGGTGAATTGGCCACGCTAAATTGCCCGTTGTGTTAGGTAAGGGGTAAATGTAGGGGTATGGGTGGGTTGTGCTTCGGCGGGGTGGTGTGGACTTGTTGGGCCGAAGGGCCTGTTTCCACACTTTAGCAATGCTTTCCATCCCACCCTGGCAATGTTTTTCTACAGCATCTACCATCGGGGTGAAGGTACAGAATCCTGAACACATGCACCAGCCGGTTTCGAAACAGTTTCTACCCTACTGTTGTTAGAATACTGAATGGACTCACAAACTCTTAACATGCGCCTGTACCTGTGTTTTTGGTTTTGCTGCTGTTTACCTATTATTTACTTCTCTAGGCTACTTAACTCTGTGATCTGCCTGTATTGCTCGCAAGACAAAGCTTTTCACTGTGCCTCGGTACACATGACAATAAATTCAATTCAATTCAATTTTCTGCTATCTAACACAATCCTCTAAAATACTCCTATGAATAATTTAACACAAGCCTAAATTAAATTGGAAATGTCAGAATCTTCATCAGGTTTTTTCATCGCACAGAGATTTCCTCTTGATGAGTAACATTGAGCCACTTCCACACACACACCCACACCTGCACAAACACACACCTACACCCACACACACACACACACACACACACACACACACCCCACGTGCCCACACCCACACACATGCACCCACACCTACACAAACCCAGACCCACACCCACCCACACACACACACCCCACACGCCCACACCCACACAAACCCAGACACACCCACACCCACACACACACTCACACATGCACACCTACATACACTCACACACACACCTACATACACCCACACACACAGACACACCCACACACACACTCACAAATACAGAACACCCAGACACACCCAGACACACCCACACGCACACACAGACACACCCCCCACACACGCCCACACACACAACACCCACACCCACACACGCACCGTGCACACACACACCGTATACACACCCACCGTGCGCACACACACCCACACACACATACCCACACAAACACCCACACACAGACACACCCAAGCCCACACACGCACACACAGACACACCCACACCTACACATACTCTCATACACATACACACCCACACGTACTCATACACACACATACACATCAACCACACGCACACAGACCCATCCACACACTCACATACAGACACAGCCACACACACAGACACACACACACACACACACATTCTCCTTTTGAAAGGCTCAGTTAAGAGTCATAGAGTCATAGTGTTGTACAGCACGGAAATAGACTCTTCGGTCCAACTCGTCCGTGCCGACCAGATATCCGAACCTAATCTAGTCCCATTTGACAGCATTTGGCCCATATCTCTCTAAAACCTTCCTATTCATATACCCATCCAGATGCCTTTTAAATGCTCTAATTGTATCAGTGTCCACCATTTCCTCTGGCACCTCATTCCATACACGCACCACCCTCTGCGTGAAATAGTTGCCCCTTAGGTCGCTTTTATGTCTTTCCCCCCTCACCCTAAAGCTGTGCCCTCTAGTCCAATGAAATGTGAATGACGTTATTTCAACAAACCATTCTGTGACTGAGATTTTGGAAAACTTGAGACAACGGAAATTAAAACGTAAGCATTCGAAAAGAAAATGTCAAAAAAAATTATATTAAAGGCTAACGGGAGTTGATGCGGCGAACCCAGCCAATTCTTCGGCACTAAAGGACATTATTCTGACAATGTTTTCCTTGTGTCTCTCAATTCCTGCTGGGTTATATTGCACAGCGCTGGCAATCACTTACAATTTGTTACTGAGTGTCAGTAAATATCACAGCTTTGTGACACACAATTCCACATTCCGTGGAGAAATATTCCATCGCATCACTTTCGCTTCATTCCAATATTTTCTTAAAAAATATACCCTCCAATCTTCCAATGTGGAAGCGAAGATTCACTATGTATATTGTCATAATCTTGCAATATTCTGAGGTAGATGAACCTCTAACTCCTCAATAGGTGTCCAAAATTGTAACTGTTCACCTCCCCATCAATCAAGTGACTTTGTACTGCATGTGGGGAGATGTTGGTCCAATGGTATTAACGCTGGGCTGTTAATCCAGAGATCAAGGTAATATCCTGGGGACCCAGGTTTGAACCTTGCTGTGGCAGATGGTGAAATGTGAATTCAATAAAAATCTGGAAGTAAGAGTCTAATTAATCCATTGTTGATTGTGTAACTACTGTCAATTGTTTGTTCTATTAAAAACAACATCATGTTCACTAATGTCCTTTAGTGAAGGAAACTGCCATCCTTACCTGGTCCGGTGTCCATGTGACTCCAGACGCACAGCAATGTGGTTGACTCTTAACTATCCTCTGGGCAGTTGGGGATGAGCAATAAATGTTTGGCCTAGCCAGTGAAGCCCTTATCCCAACAATGAATTTTAGATGAATGGTTTTTATATCATTCCTGAACTTTGAAATGTCCACAATACACCTGAGGCCTAACTGAGATGGTGTCGAAGGGTTCTGTCACCTCAAGGGGAAGAAAGTGATGACTGCAGATGCTGGAGATCAGAGTTGAGAGTGTGGTGCTGGAAAAGCACAGCAGGTCAGGCAGTATACGAGGAGCAGGAGAATCAATGTTTCGGGCATGAGCCCAATAGGGTTTGGTTAGCTCAGTTGGTTGGTTAGTGATGCTAACAGTATAGTTCAATTCCCACACCAGCTAAGGTTACCATGAAGAACTCTCCTTCTCAACCTCTCCCCTTGCCTGAAGCATGGTGACCCTCAGGTTAAACCACCACTAGTCAACTCTCTATTTAATGATAGAACAACCTTCCAACCCAATAGTATCATAGCAGCCTTACCCATCACAATATGTCTCCTGGTTCAGAACCAATAACTAAGCTTGTGTGTGTTTTTCATGGCTTATCTGCTTATGCTATTACCTGTAAATTCTCTGTAAGATTCTGCCTGACCAATCTCTTGGACATTTTGTGAAGGACGTTCCGATGAGCAGAGTCCAAATCCAGAGATTGCAGTCTAAGGATACAAAGGAGGACATTTAGAATTGAGATGAGAAGTTTCTTCACTCAGCCAGTGGTGAACCTGTGGAATTCTCTGCCACAGAAAGTGGTTGACACCAGAACATTATAGGCTTTCAAGAAAGGGTTAGGTATAGTTCGTAGGGCCAAAGGGATTAAAAGGGTGAAAGCAGGAGCAGCAGACTGAATAAGATGATCAGCCATGATAATATTGAATAGTGGAGCAGGCTCAAAGGGCTGAATGGCCTACTTTGTATGTTTTGAGGAAGCAACATCACAAGAGCGAGGAGGATTGGAGATTGTTTACGGTGAGTCATTGAGTATCATAAGCATTGAGTATAGGAGTTGGGAGGTCATGTTGCGACTGTACAGGATGTTGATTAGGCCAATTTTTCGAATACTGCGCGCAGTTCTGTTCTCCCTCCTACAGGAAAGATGTTGTGAGACTTGAAAGGGTTCAGAAAAGATTTACAAGGATGTTGCCAGGGTTGCAGGTTTGAGCTATAGGGAGAGGCTGAACAGGCTGGGGCTGTTTTCCCTGGAGCGTCGAAGGCTGAGGGGTGAACTTATAAAGCTTTATAAAATAATGAGGGGCATGGATAGGATAAATAGACACGGTCTTTTCCACAGGGTATGGGAGTCCAAAACTAGAGGGCATAGGTTGAAGATGAGAGGGGAAAAATATAAAAGGCACCTGAGGGGCAATGTGTTCACCTTGAGGGTGGTGTGTGTACGGAATGAGCTGCCAGAGGAAGCTGGTACAATTACAACATTTAAAAAGCTTCGGGATGAATATATGAACAGGAAGTGTTTCGAAGGATATTGTGGTCAAATGCTGGGAAATGGGATTAGATCCATTTCAGATATCTGGTCAGCATGGATAAATTGGGCTGAAGGGTCTGTATCCGTGCTAAATAACTCTATGAGCTTAAATGAGCTCAAATAAATTGAGGAAAAATCAAACCTAATGCACTGCTATCCTGGTCTAACCAGACCTTATGGCAGAGTAGTTTTCTCTTGGTGTTGGTGAGCACGACCTTTATAATCTTCTCCATGTGGAATGCTGTAATTTTTCTCCTCCCACTATATTCTCTCTTCTGTTTCTCTGCTGTTAGTTGAGGCAGTTATGGTCAGGCTACGACTGAGCTAAAGACCTTTGAAAGTTCAGCTGGGATCCTGTTGGAGATGGTCAAAGCATCCTTACTGTGTGGAAACAGGCCCTTCAGCCCAACAATTCCACACCAACCCTCCGAAAAGTAACCCACCCAGACCTCATTCCCCTACATATTTACCCCTGACTAATGCACTTAACCTGCATACTATGGACAATTTAGCCTGGCCAATCCACATAACCTGCGCATCTTTGGACTGTGGGAGGAAACCCACACAGACACAAGGAGAACATGCAAATTCTACACAGACAGTTGCCCAAGGCTGGAATTGAACCCGGGTGCTTAGCAGCTGTGAGGTAGCAGTGCTAACCATTGAGCCACCATGTTTGTCTAATTACAGGTATAGGCCTAATGTGCAGCCAGAGGCTGTTTTCAACTCCTGCAGAAAGAGGTGGAGGAGGCTGACAGGATACTTGCTGAGATTTTTCCTCTGTGAAAGGCTTTTCAGTTACCTTGATTACTTATAGTGTGGAAACAGGCCCTTCGGCCCAACAAGTCCACACCGACCAGCCGAAGCGCAACCCACACAGACCTATTCCCCTACACCTAACACTACGGGCAATTTAGCATGGCCAATTCACCTGACCTGCACATTTTTGGACTGTGGGAGGAAACCGGAGCACCCGGAGGAAACCCACGCAGACACGGGGCGAATGTGCAAACTCCACACAGAGAGTCGCCTGAGGCGGGGATTGAACCCAGGTCTCTGACGCTGTGAGGCAGCAGTGCTAACTGCTGTGCCACCGTGCCGCCCATGTGAGTGTTGCTGAACTGAAGATAATGAACTTGAGCAGATCATATCACGCTCACAGCCTATAGATCTGTTTCTGTATCTGCATTCAGGGCCTCCTGCTCATATATGTATACACGAAAATTGTTTCATAAGTGCAGCATATCGCCTTAACTGTAAATGATCAAGGATGCAAAGGAACAGAAACCCTCGTGAAAAACCACAGCTGTGGTGTTTTTCAACAAAAGATCGAAACGGTTGTATGATAAAAATAAAGAGGTCATGTTTTCAGCTACCACAAAGGCTGATAAGAGCTGGAGCATGCAGCCGGTGGATGTGCCAATTTGATTAATATTTGTCAAAAACAAAATATTAGCAATACGAATTTATCACGGTAGACTAGGGAAGCAACGGATCAACAAACTGTGTGCGATTTAATCGAGATTGTTTCCAGAAACCGATGCGTGTGTATATTACAATCGTAAACTGTTCTTATTTGTGTGAAGCAGTTACCTTTTGTTTCCTTTATTCTATTCATTCATAACATGCAGGCGTGACTGGCCAGGGACAACATTTATTACCCATCCTTAATAGCCCAGATGGCAGTTGGGAGTCAATCACATTGCTGTGGGTCTGGAGTCACATGTAGGGAAGGTAAGGACGACAGCTTCCTTCCCTGAAGGACATGAGTGATGGATGGATTTTTCCCGACAATCGACAACAGATTCATGGTCATCATTAGACTCTCAATTCCAGATTTTAACTAGCTTTGTGCTGGTTGCTCATTTGAATAATTGCTGTGTGGAGTCAGCGTTCTGCTGCTCATTGACCGTATTTATCATAGAATCCCTGCAGTGTGGAAGCAGGCCATTCAGTCCATTGAATCTGCACCAACCCTCCCACCCAGCCCCATCCCATCTACCCCATCCCTAAAACCCTGCACTTCCCTGACACTGTAGGTAATTTCCCATGGTCAATCCACCTAACCTGCACAACTTTGGACTGTGAGAGGAAACTGGAGCACCCGGAGGAAACCCATACAGACACGGGGAGAATGTGCAAACTCCACACAGTCGCCAGAGGGTGTATGAGCAGGGGGTCCCAATGCCATGATTTTTGAGGACCAGTTAAAGTTAGTCACTACTCAAAACTGGGTAGTACCTCAAAAGGAGAGGAATATTGTAGCTGGAGCAGGGACGAGGTGGCATCCAGCAAGTGAATCCTATGTCAGGAAAATAAACAGAATAGCACTACACTATTTGACTAGGACAACACATCCATCCTAGGACAAGCCAAACTAAGACATGCACGAGAATTCCTAGAAGCATGGCATTCCAACAACTTTATCAACAAACACATCGAGTTAGACCCCACCTATCACCCCCTGCGAAAAGGAACAGGAAGTGACTTCACCACAGGAAATAACATCACCACAGGAAATGACATCACCAACCCCAAAAAACCCAAACATATAAATAGGGAGCAGGAATTTTCAGCATTGCTTCACCTGAGGCCCACTGAAGATGTTACCTACTGGGTAACGAAACATCTGGAAATGAACCTTGCAGCTCAGCGAGCAAACCTACATCCATAATACTATCCTTTCTATAACAGGGTGACCAGAACAGGACACAGTACTCCGGAAGAGACCTCACCAAAATCCCAACTCCTGTACTCAAAGGTCTAAGCAACGATGGCAAGCATTCTAAATGCTTTCTTAACCACCGTATCAATGTATGACACAAACCTCAAAGAATTATGCACCTGAACCGAGGTCTCTGTGTTCTACAGTACTAGGCAAGGCCATACAATCAATTGCATAAGTCCTGACGAGACTCTGAATTGCCCAAAATGCTAGCCTAGCAGTGATGCCCAAATCCTGTGAATGAAGAGAAGCAATAAGTATGGGAGGCTGTGGATTCTAATGCAGAATGTAGGAACAGTATCCTGTGTCCACTGTGGGCCAGGTAAGGGCTCAAAAGGTAGTGGCACCAGATAGGCATGGTTGGCAGTGCCAGGTGTCAAATATAGAGGACGTCAAGGTCGAGAGTGTGCTGCTGAAAAAACACAGTAGGTCAGGCAGCATCTGAAGAGCAGAAGATGAAGAGCTTATGCCTGAAATGTCGATTTTCCTTCTCCTCAGATACTGCCTGAGCTGCTGTGCTTTTCCAGCACCACAGTCTCGACTCTGATCTCCAGCATCTGCAGTCCTCACTTACTCCACAGAGGACCGCAATGCAGTTCCACAGAAATACAATAACTTCACACACGTGGCCAAGGTCAGTGAATGCATCTTCAAGTGCCATGTCTTACCAACAGTGCCACCCACCTCAGGCACTTTTCTAATCACAACACCCACATCACTCACCTAACAACGATCACCACAACTACCTAAAATCAAGTCTAACATTCACATCCAGCAACTCCCCTTCACAGACTTAGCTACATCGCTCAGCTTGGATCAACCACAGGCACATTAGCCAGAAACATTTCACCACACTCAGTGTTCTGCTTCCCCATCTCAGACAGGACAGAATGACACACAATTTCCTCCATTTCCTCCCACAGTTCAAAGGTGTGCAGGTTAGGTGGATTGGCCATGGGAAATTACCCATAGTATCCAGGGATATGCAAGCAAGGTGGGTTAGCCATGGGGAATGGAGGGTGAAAGGGATAGGGGAGCAGGGTGAATCTGGGTGGGATCTCTCTTTGGAGAGTGGGCATGGACGCAATGCCCGAATGGCCTGCTACACACCATAAGGATTCTATGGGAAGGCAGTGTGGGTCAGTGCTGGGATCCCCATTGCTGAGGCTATGAACAGTCATTTGGCTGGAATGACTGAAAGAGACAATATCCTGAGACATCAGCCTCCTTTTCATATCCCACATCCCCTGGCCACATGCTCTCATCTGATACATAACCTGCAAAAACCTCAAAAAATGATCATCTTACCACATCTTCTTGCACCGAAACCGTACACTAGTATCGTTTTTCCATTCAGATACACAAGATCTACAACTTGGCCAGGTGATGGAGTAACATGCTGAAGACCCAGCCCCAGCCTTTGGACTTCACACTCACAGCTCCCGGCTCAGACACTGACGCAGTGTGCATGCCCAAGGAGAGAGTTGAGGTACACAGTGACCGCAGGGCAGGCCGGGGAGCGAGGACAGCAAGAGACGGCTTTCCTTAGGGTGAGGTTACACACGAGGCAAAAGTGAGGACTGCAGATGCTGGAAACCAGAGTCTAGATTAGGGTGGTGCTGGAGGCCTCCATTCCTGATGAAGGGCTTTTGCCCGAAACGTCGATTTTCCTGCTCCTTAGATGCTGCCTGACCTGCTGCGCTTTTCCAGCACCACTCTAATCTAGACTCTGTTTTCCAGCATCTGCAGCCCTCACTTTTGCCTGCCTGAGGTTACACACTGTTTTAGTGACAGAGAGCTCAGAGTGTTAGGGGCAGCATATAGCAGAATGCTGTTAGGTTTGCGCAGCAAAATGCTGGGTCCATTGGGAAGTTCAGCAGAAGGTGTGTGATCTACAGAAGGAACAAGAGAGAGTCCAACACCAGCCAGGCACATGACTTCAGACTAAGCCTGGTTCCATCCAGGGAATTTCTAGCAAATCTTCACACAGTGTAGAACCAATAATGACACACTGCCTGCCATCCAAGGTTTGTAGCGTTGTTTGACATTTACTCAAGAGGGTCATGGGCATTGCTGGCTGGGCGAGCATTTGTCGCCCATCTGTTGTTGCCCTTGAGAAGGTGGTGGTGATCTGCCTTCCTGAACTGTTGCATCCAAAAGCTAAAGGTTGACCCACAATGCCCTGAGGGATGCAATTCCAGGATTCTCACCCAGTGACACTGAAGGAACGTCAATATATTTCCAAGTCAGGATGGTGCATGGCTTGGAGGGAAACCTTCAGGTGGTGGTGTTCCCATGACTCTGCCTCCCTTGTCCTTCGAGGTGTAAGTGATCATGGATTAGGTGGATGCTGTGTAATGAGCTTGGGTGAACTTCTGCAGTATATCTCACAGACAGTACACACTGCTGCTACTAAGTATCACTGGTGGAGGGAGTGGATGGAAAATGCAGAGATAGGGTGGGGGGAGGTGGGGTTTGGGTAGGATGCTCTTTGGAACGTCAGTGTGGGTTTGATGGACTGAATGGCCTGCTTCCACACTGTAGGGATTCTATGAATGATAAGTGGTGGGTGAATAAAGAATCGGGGTTGCATGTAATAGTATTTGGAAAAGCTCTTTCTTGCGAGAAGAGTTGTTTATAGGTTGCTTTCTGTCTTTCTTTTCTGCTTGTTATATAGTTGAAGGTAGGGGCTGTTGCCCTGATGATTGACAGTTTTTGCAGTGTACAGGAGGCTATTCCAGAACTGGGGGACCCTCATGAGGAGAACGGCCAAGTTTGACATTTTTAACAAATTTAGCTGGGACAGCTCTGAACCTCTCACATAAACAATCCCGAATAAGGACAAAAAAGCCCAGTTAATGTTCATGGTTACAAGGCTACCAACTGCCTGCTGTCCCAAACTGTGTAGGAAATGCAGTAGGGGTCTATTCTTACACGGTGTTAGCTGACCTCGAGCTGGGCGTGAACAAGGGGGTGACATCATTATGAAAGTTGGAGTACTCATAGGCTCGAATGATTCAAATGGATGGTTGAAATTGCGTGAAGTACCAGTCCCTAGAAATGGGTTATGTCGACAGAGAGAGTGAAATTGTGAGGAGTCCTTACCAGGTGGCAGTGCTCACCAATCACCTGGCTCTTTTGGATGGGACATGACCCAGGTGAGGAGGAATGGATCCCAAGGAACTCTTCAGATGGAGACAAGTTGCTGCCTCCGCCACTTCTATATGTAAATGGCCGTATATTTGTTTTCTGTCCAATGAACTAATTTACCCTTTCGAAACTGTTGATTCTTAACAGACTTTAAAAGCAAACCATCTGAAAATTCCTTACCAATGCTGGGTAACTGTGTTCCCGAGACCCCAGATCTCCCCACCTCCACCTTGCTGAGTTCCACAGACGGGAGAAGAGTTGGTCCAACTCTATCGCTATTGTGAGGCAGCGGGACTGTACTGTAAGGACGCTGTGCTCACGTGCATGGGTCGCACTCCAGAGGCATCAGCCACACCCTTAACAGAGACCCCTCGGTGCTCCGTTGCTACCCTTTGCTACCCTTTGCAAGTTGAGATTACTTGTCACAGCAACCTCTCCAGGCCGAAGGTGTTGTGACTTCTGCTAGGAATGCCACACACTGACTTTATGAATCAGTAACACTGCAACTGAGGGACTGGAGTTGCATTCGTTGCAGTGTGGGGCAGAGTTGGCATGTGCTGTGCAGAAATCAAAGTAGACACAGTGATTGGAGCAATGTGCCACGGAGAAGACAAGCTCATTGAGTCATAGAGTCACACGGCATGGAAACAGGCCCTTAAGCCCAAACTGGTCCATGCTGACCATGTCGTCAATGCCTGCATTTGGTCCATATCCCTCAAAACCCTTCCCATCCATGCACCTACCCAAATGTTTTTTAAATGTTGCTATTGTACCTGCCTCAAACACTTCCCCTGGCAGCCCATTCCCATATACGCACCACTCTCTGCGTGAAGAAGTTGCCCCTAAGGTCCTTCCTAAATCTTTCCCCTCTCACCTTAAACTGATGCACTCTATTTTTCAATTTACCCTCTCAGGGAAAAAGACTTTATGCATTCATCCTCTCTATGCCCCTCTTGATTTTACACACCTCAATAAGGTCACCCCTCATTCCCCTACGTTCTAAGGAATAAAATCCTTTCCTGGCCAACCTCTTCCTATAACTCAGGCCTACTCATCCTGGCAACATCGTTGTAAATCTTCTATGCACTCTTTCCAGTTTAACTATGTCTTTCCTATAACAGGGTGACCAACATTGTACACCGTACTCTAAATGCAGCTTACCAATGACTTACACAACTGTAACATAACATCCCAACTCCTATATATAATACCTTAACCGATGAAGGCCAGCATGTTAAATGCCTTCTTCACCAGCCTGTCTACCTGTGATACTGCTTTCAAAGAACGATGTACTTGTACTCCTTGGTCCTTCTGTTCCACAACATTCCTCAGGACCTTACCGTTTGCTGTACAAGTCTTACCTTGGTTTGGCTTTTGAAAGTGCAATACCTCACACTTAGCTGTATTGAATTGCATTTACCAATTACAAGTCCACTTCCCCATCTGATCAAGATCCTCTTGTAATTTTTGATGACCTTCCTTGCTAACAATACCTCCTCATTTTATATCATTGGCAAACATACTAATCGTTCCTTTTACATTCACATCCAGATCATTTATATAAATAACAAATAACAAAGGTTCCAGCACTGACCCCTGTGGTGCACCACTAGGCCTCCAATCTGAGAAACAACCTTCAACCATCATCCTCTGCTTCCTACCACCAAGCTAATTTTGAATTCAATTAGCGAGCACTTCCTGGATCCCATGCAACCTAACCTTCATGACTAGCCTTGTCAAATGCCTTACTAAAGTCCATATAGACAACTTCCACTGAGCTACCCTCAACTATTCTCTCGGTTTCCTCTTTGAAAACCACTAAAAGATTTGAGTCGAGCACTGATGCAAGGCCACTGATACATTGGCAAAAGGGAAATGTATTGTGACAATACTATGGCTTTAAGACATGCATTTTGTCCTTGGTCTTTTTGTTGGTGAGAGGTTTTAAGTAAGATGTACTGTGCTGTTATGGAAAACCCTTAATGTAACAGCTTGTGAGACCATGGATCATTTTTTATAATTGGAACAATAGAAGCAACCTGAATGGGTGACACCAGCTCCCACAGAACCTAGATTTTTAGTTTTTTTTAGTTTTTCAGTAGCAGTTGCTCTTCAAGAGGTCTTGAAGATGGGGAAGCTGTTTTTTGTTTCCTTCTCTTGGTTACAGTTGAAAGCTTGGGGTTCTCTTCCTGCTGCTGGAGTTGTGTGTAAGACAATCTTGTTTTTTCTGAATTTGCCTTTGCCAAGGGAGTGTTTATGCAATGTTACTACATTGGAACAGTTACTGTTTAGCTGTTAAATCATCCTTTATTCTGTTAAGTTTTCCAATTGAGCTAAGTTATTCCAATTCCTTTTTTCTTTTTTTTTTCTTTTTTAAAAATAATGTATGAATTAAGTGTGTTTTGCTTCAAATCTGACAGTTTGACCAATCAAATTGCATTGGGATTGTAGCATCTTATATGTACCTTTAAAATAAGAAAAAGCTTGGATCAAGACTGTCTTCTTAATATATTTTGAGGGGGTCTGGTCTAGCCCATATTAGTAGTTAACTCTGATTCAACAGACAGCCTCAGTGACCATCCTCCTACAACAGTGGATATCAAATTGTGATATGTTGCAAATATCTTCTCCAATCCCTCAACCCGCCAAGATATTGAAGCTCATTTAATGTTGGCCATTTGTGCCAGCTCTGAATAATTCTCCATTGGTGGTCTCTCGACATTCTCCACTTTGTTTTCTCTTAAAGTCTATTCTCTTTACCCAAGCTTTCGGCCGTTTGACCTAATAAGTCTTCAAGGGGCTCGGTGTAATAATTTCTTCTCTAACTTTCCTGTGAGGCAATTTGCGATGTTTCCTTGCACTATCTATGCATCAAGCTATTGTTAATGGTTAACCTCTGAAGTTATGGTCGAACTTGAGGAAATCCAGAATGATAGACTTTCATCCTTCTCATCCCCGACCCCCCCACCTTGCTAACCTATTCAGTTATCTTCGATTTCAGAAAGATGCACCATTACTTCTGGGTCAGAGAGCTGTGAGTTCAAGTCTCATTCCATGAACACAAACACATAATCTAGGCAGTCTCTTCAATGCGTTACTTGGGGAGCACTGGGGAGGTGATAGGCTAGTGGTATTATCATTGGACTGTTAATCCAGAGACACAAGTAGTGTTCTGAGGACCCAGGTTTGAATCCTGCCACTACAGATGGTGGAATTTGAAATCAATAAAAATCTGGAATTAAGAATCTAATAATGGCCATGAGTTGATTGTCGGAAAAATGCATCTGGTTCACTAATGTCATTCAGGGCAGGAAACTGCCATCCTTGCCTGGTCTGGCTTACGTGTGACTCCAGACCCACAGCATTGTGGCTGACTCTTAACTGCTCTTAGGGATGGGCAATAAATGCTGGCCCAGCCAGTGTCCTGTGAGTGAATAAAACTGGGGGAGAACTGCACCTGCCTGAAGTGCTGGCCTCAAACGAGATACTAAATTAGAGACTGGCTGCCTTATCAAGTCGATGTACAAGAACCCACAGCACAGGCTCAAAGCAGGGAAAAAGATTATTCCCAAGTGTTCTGACCAACATTTATTCTTAAACCAATGTCAACGCAACAGATCCGGTGATTATCGCATAGCTGCTTGTGGGAGTTTGTCACGGGCAAATTGACTGCCACGTTTTCAAGATTACAGCACTGACTCCGCTCCAGAAGTAGATCATTGACTGTAAGTCACTTTGGGACATGCTGATGTCCTGAAAGGCATTCCATCAATCCAACTCTTCCCTTTCGAGGGCAGAAGACAGAAAGGTCATTGAGTTGACTGCCCTAACCGGCAGGATTGAGAAGGGATTGGCAGAGTTGATTTCAGTTCTGTACCATGGTGGCCTGCACTGGATTTGAAGGGTTTTAAAAATACCTTTCTGCTAATTATCCTTCTCCATTTCAGTCATTTTTTACCTGAAGCAGCAGGGGACCTGCTAGACAATCCGATTGGATATTGAGCAAAATGGGTTGGTACATTTATCACCACTGAGCCTCTGCTCAAGTGGTGTGTGAAAGATGAAATTCTAATTAAATAAGAGGATTGATAATGCATTCCTCTTCACTTTCATCTTCCTTTCAAATATAATTAGGAATTCTAAATTTAAAGGTTTCAAACTGCATTAATATTGCTGTAGAGAGAACCTACACCTTTACCTGTGGCTGGTGATGTACCTTGAGAAAACAATCCTAGAGAAAAGGTTCTTTCACTAACTTTGAAATCAAGTTGTTTGCTGCTTTATTGTTACATATATGTGATGGCTCAGTGGTTAGCACTGCAGTTTTACAGTGCCAGGGACCTGGGTTCGATTCCAGCCTTGGGTGACTATCTGTGTGGTGTTTGCATGTTCTCCCTGTGTCTGTGCAGGTTTCCTCTGGGTGCTCCAGTTTCCTCTTACAGTCCAAAGATGTGCAGGTCAGGTGAATTGGCCATGCTAAATGGTCTGTAGTGTTAGGTGCATTAGTCAGAGGGAAAGGGGTCTGGCTGTGTTACTTTTCGGAGAGTTGGTGTGGACTTGTTGGGTTTAAAGGGCCTGTTTCAACACTGCGGGGAATCTAATCTAATCTTGTACTGCTGCCTCACAGTGTCAGGGACCCGGGTTCAATTTTTGCCTCGGTCAACTGAGTGGAGTTTGCACATTCTCTGAGCGGATCTGCTCCAGTTTCCTCCCACCTTCCAAAAAGATGTGCAGGTCAGGTGAATTGGCCATACTAAAAAATTGCCCAGAGTGTTAGGTGCATTAGTCGGGGGTAAATGTAGAGAAATGAGTCTGAGTAGGGTTACTCTTTGGAGGGTCGGTGTGGAAGTATTGGGCCGAAGGGCCTGTTTCCACACTGTTGGTAATTTAATCTAATATTAGGGACTCATGTCAACAAAAACACTACGCTGTCATGAAGGTTCATCAGATGCAATTGTGGAATTTTTAACACATGCAATGTATCAGTCCTATCCACAGTCAGTCAAATGGGAGGGGTATTTTTAAAAAAAAACTGAAAGAACTGCAGATGCTAGGATTCGGGACAAAAAAGCAGGAATTACTAGAAAGGTTCAGCAGGTCTGGCAGCATTTATGGAGAGAAATCAGAGTTAATCTTTCGAATCCGGTAACCCTTCCTCAGAACTGATGGTAGCTAGAAAAATGTTGGCTTCTATAGAGAAGATGGGGTGGGGGGAAGGGGTAAGAAATAAATGGCAGGTGGAGACAGAGCCCAAAGCAACAGAAGCATCCAAAGATGTGCACGTCAGGAGAATTAGTCATGCTAAATTGCCCACTGTGTTCAGGGATGTATAGTTTAGTTTGTATTAGTCAGGGGTAAATGTAGGATAATAGGGTAGGGGAATGTGTCTGGGTAGGTTACTCTTTGGAGGGTCGGTGTGGATGTGTTGGGCCAAAGGGCCTGTTTCCATACTGTAGGGAATCTATGATTCTATAACAGTTGGATAGACAAAGGAGTGGATAACAATCTGGCTAAGAGGGTGAATAGCTGTTAATGGAGGCTGTTGTGTAACGGCTGAGTATGTGATAACAAGGCCTGGTCTGTGGGGTTTGAGGTAAGACCATGGGAGAAGGTGCCTCAAGCCCTAAGATTGTTGAACTCGATATTGAGTCTGGAGGGCTGTAGAGTCCTCAAGTGGAAAATGAGGTGTTGCTCTACCAGCTTGCGCTGACCTCCACTGAAGCACTGCAGCACCATGAGACAGAGATGTTGGCCAGGGAACAGGGTGGGGTGTTGAAGTGGCAGGCAACTGGAAGCTCAGGGTCTCTTTTGCAAACAGAACATAGACGTTCTGCAAAGTGGTCACCCAGTCTACAGCTTCATTCCCCCAAAGTAGAGCCAACCACATTGTGAGCAGCGAATGCAGTAGACTAGATTGTGGGAGGGGTTGGTAAAATGCTGCTTCACCTGGAAGGTGTGTTTGGGCTCTTGGATACAGAGGAGGGAGGAGGTAAACAGACAGGTGCCACACCTTATGTGGTTGCAGGGCAAGATGCAAGGGGCTGGGGGAAGGAGGGGTGTTGGGAGTGAAGGAAGAGTGAACCAGGGTGTTCCAGAGGGAACCTAGTTACCATCAGCTTCCTATGTACCACCAGTTCTGAGGAAGGGTCACTGGACCTGAAAGATTAACTCTGATTTCTCTCCACACACACTGCTAGATCTGGTCAGCCCTTCCAGTAATTTCTGTGTTTTTTTAAAATGAATATCTCAATGTCAGAACATATTCCACTTCCCAACTGCTCTCATTGCCTGTTCAGAAAAAAAACACGCCCGAATTCATATCACATAAGTGTCCTTTGTATCTACCGACATTCACAATGAATAAAATCTGCAGCTGATCCCCTGATAATTATACAAGCTTAGATTTACAGAATAGATATTTTCCTCATCCATCTGTTTAGAGATGTCATTTTTTAAATTAACCTGTTTTTTTCTCATCAACCTGGACAAAGTGAGGACTGCAGATGCTTCAGATCAGAGTCGAGTGTGTGGTGCTGGAAAAGCACAGCAGTTCAGGCAGCATCCGAGGAGCAGGAGAATTGATGTTTCGGGCAAAAGCCCTTCATCAGGAACGAGCCTCATTTCTGATGAAGGGCTCATGCCCAAAATGTTGATTCTCCTGCTCCTCGGATGCTGCCTGACCTGCTGCGCTTTTCCAGCACCACACTCTTGTTTCTAATCAACCTGTTCAGAGATGTCACTATACACCGCTACGGCAGGTGGAATTCAACTGAGTTCTCAGAGCTAGGGACGCTACCACTGTGTCACAAGAGCCCTTTACATTTACAGAGTTGCTTTGTCAATGACCTGCCCTCTATCATAAGTTCAGAAATGGGGATGTCTGCTGATGATTGCTCTAGTGTTGAGCTCCAATTGTAACTCCTCAGATAATGAGGCAGTCTATGCTAGGCCCAAGTGCCTGCGTTAGTGGCTGAGCATTCCAAACACCTATATGGAAATAAGACTTAGACTTTGATGGATGGATGGATTTTCCACCTCGTAGTTTTCCTTTACTTCAACTGTTGTTTCTATAATTGCAGTTTTTTAACTAAGATGGCATCGAAGAATGGCAACTTTGACACTTTTGGGGGTGGCACGGTGGCTCAGTGGTTAACACTGCTACCTCACAGCATGAGGGACCCAGGTTCGATTCCAGCCTCAAGCGACTGTGTGGAGTTTGCGCATTCTCCCCATGTCTGCGTGGGTTTCCTCCGGGTGCTCCCACAGTCCAAAGATGTGCAGTTTAGGTGAATCAGCCATGCTAAATTGCCCATAGTGTTCAGGGATGTGTAAATTAGGTGCATTAGTCAGGGGTAAATATAGAATAATAGGGTAGAGGAATAGGTCCGGGTAGGTTGGACTTGTTGGGCCGAAGGGCCTGTTTCCACCCTGTAGGGATTCTGAGGTTCTAAGATTTTCACTGCACTCATGTATTCCTAAACCTGAGTACACATGACAATAGAATCTAATTCTAATTCTAAGAATGGATGGTTTTGGGAAGAGAAGTGTTGTACGATCAGGTTACAGGCTGCTTAAGGGATCCTGAACCTTACAGGGACAATCTGTTTACAAGAATCTGACAGAGAGAGAGAAAAAGAGTTAAATGTAACAAAACTTGATCGTTCACCATTCAGAATGTGGATGGGATCTATTGTGGACCAGGCCAGACCCCCTCAAAATATTTCAAGAAAGTAGCCCAGACCCTAACTTTGCTTGTTGTTTCAAGCAGGTGTAACACGGATATTCCAGGAGGGATGCAGCTGGTCACACCACTTAGTTTTAAACAAAACAGAACTTATTTCAAAGATTGCCACATGAAACAGAAACAAAAGAGTGAATAACTTAAACTATCCGAAAACCCAACAGATTATCCCACTTTAATGATGCTGTTCCAAATACTTGCAATAATCCTCATAAACACCCCTTGGCACAAAAGGCAAAATCAAATGCAGGATCTTACAAGAGAGAAATCAAAGACAGGGAGGATCAGCATGGACCTACTTCTTGATCCAGTAGTTGTGGTTCTGTTCGCCGAGCTGGGAATCTGTCTTGCAAATGTTTCGTCCCCTGTCTAGGTGACATCCTCAGTGCTTGGGAGCCTCCTGTGAAGCACTTCTGTGCTGTTTTCTCTGGCATTTATAGTGGCCTGTCTCTGCCGCTTCTGGTTGTCAGTTCCAGCTGTCCGCTGTAGTGGCCGGTATATTGGGTCCAGGTCGATGTGTTTGTTGATAGACTCTGTGGATGAGTGCCATGTAGAGAACAGCCAGGGAATTCCTGGAGGCATGGCACTCATCCACAGAATCTATCACAAACACATCGACCTGGACCCAATATACCGGCCACTACAGTGGACAGCTCGAACTGACAACCGGAAGCGGCAGAGACAAGCCACTACAAATGTCGGAGAAAACAGCACAGAAGCGCTTCACAGGAGGCTCCCAAGCACTGAGGATGTCACCTAGACAGGGGACGAAATGTTTGCAAGACAAATTCCCAGCTCGGCGAACAGAACCACAACAACGAGCACCCGAGCTACAAATCTTCTCCTAAACTTTGATCCAGTAGCTTTAAAACTGCCTGACTGCTGTCAGTGAGTAGCCAGACCGCCAAATACCATATCAAACCAGAGGAAAGCTGAGCTGGGAGAACTGGCCACTCCCCTTTCATTGTAGAAGTGTTTTTTTTAAAAAAAACTTTAAACCCTTTTTCCTGAGGCAGTATCTGCTAGCTATAATCAAATGAACTCTTCAACTCCAGACTATCAGAACCTGTGCTTTTACGACCTTGTGAAAAAAAATACCGAGGACAACATAACCTTGAGCTGCATCATCACAGAGTTTACACTTGGATTGAAGAGACCATGTTCATGAGGTTTTACTCAAGACTGGAAGATTCAGCTAGCTTTGTCTATGGGGATGTTCTGGAGGACAACACTCTCCATGAAAGGCATTTGGAGATTAAACATTGCTGTCTGGAAAAGGGAAAAAGAAGTGAGCCATTAGAACCTTATGTGTTCTTTCCTCCTTTTACTATTGATGAGAGTTTTCTAGCATTGGTGGCTTATTAGAAATCTTTTACTTAGGTTAAACTGACAAAGTTAGCAAACCAATTTCAGGCAGAAACAAGTCTTGCAAGGACGAGAAGCTTGAAATATTTGCCCAGCATTTAGAGATGAAAGGGGGAAGATCTGAATTGGTGCATTATTATTGGAATTAACAAGAAATAAGTGAAAATGAGAGAAAAAAAAACTTTAATTAGAAGAGAAGAAGGAGAAGTCAAAAAAGTAGAGACTGAACCGAGAAAAAGGAGAAATAAAGGAAAGTATCATCAGAAATATAAAAGTTTGAATTGGCACAAAAGCAGAAAGAAAAATGGAAAGAAATGAAAAGAGATGGAAAAGAAAATGGAATTTTAAAAATGTTGAAACCCAAAGAGAGAGGGAAATTCGATAACAATACTAGTCTAGGCAGAAGCTCAGAGCAAAAGAAGGAAGTGAGGTCATAGTTAAGAGGATGGCTCTGACCTCAAAAAGGGTTATTTTAAAATAGAAATCTACAGTTAATGCCTACATTTACAGAGGATGGAGTTGAAAGGTATTTCACCTCATTTGAAAAAGTAGAAAGGTAAAATTGAAGTGAGCATAATCTAACAGAGTTCCCTAATAACTGTGAACATATCCATCATGATACAATGCAAGAGGTCTTTCAACATATTGTCCCTGTGTCAAACTTTGATAGAATTCTCCAACTGATCCCACTTCCCTGCTTTTTATATCTTTTTGTTTATTCTTGAAATGTAGCCATTGTTGACAAGCAAAGATTTTTCGTCCATTCCTAATTTACCTTGAGAAGTTAAAAATCACACAACACCAGGTTATAGTCCAACAGGTTCAATTGGAAGCACACTAGCTTTCAGAGCGACGCTCCTTTGTCAGGATGATGAAGGAGCAGCGCTCCGAAAGCTAGTGCTTCCAATTGAACCTGCTGGACTATAGCCTGGTGCTGTGTGATTTTTAACATTGTACATCCCAGTCCAACACCGGCATCTCCAAGTCATGATTACCTTGCGAAATTTGTGTTAACTTACCATTTTGAAAAACAACGGTCCATTCTGGAGCAAATGTGCTCACAGTGCCATTAGGAAGTAGATTCCAGGAATTTGACCCAATAACAATGAAGGAATAGCAGTACAGTTCCAGGTCAGGGTGTGTGTACCTGGAGGGTTGTGTAATTTAGAGGAGTATTTGTACTGTTAGAATGCACCTTGAGACCAGTAACTTATCAAACCCTTCCAGTGATCGTCTAGAAGGATCACATAATAAAACTTTAACTTGCATGACAAGTAAACTCATAGCGACATTGTGTAAACATTATTGTGTTGGAAACATGTATTCTAAACTTGAGAAAAGGTCCCCAGTTTAACTTTTAAAACAACAGAAAAGTTCCCTCTGTTTGTCCCTTAAGGGGTATTTCATTCTCCAAAGACCAAGTCCAAAACATTTCCACCTATTTCTTGCTAATTCCAGCGTGGCTTCATGAATGGGAAATCATCTCTGACAAAATTAGTCGAGTTTTCCAAGGAACCTCTACCAGAGTGGATACAGGGGACCCATTAGATTCATTGCATTTGGACCTCCAGAAGGCATTCCAGACAGTATTTCGCAAAGGGCCAAGAACCTATGGTGTTTGAGATAGTATACTGGCATGGATAGAAAATTGGCTAATGAGCATGAAACAGTGAGTGGAGATAAGAGGTTCTTTTTCAGGTTGGTAAGCTGTAACCAGTGGGCTTCCACAGAGATCACTGCAGGGTCCACAGCTGTTTACAATATATATTAATGACTTGGAGGAAGGAAGTGAATGCAGTCAAGTTTGCAAATGACACAAAAATAAAGTTAAAAATCACACAACACCAGGTAATAATCCGACAGGTTTATTTGGAAGCACAAGCTTTCAGAGCGCTGCTCCTTCATCAGGTGGTTGATGAAAAAGCAGTGCTCCGAAAGCGAGGAAGGCGAATAGAATGTTGCTCCTTATTTCAAGAGGGTTGGAGTATAAGAGTAGGGAAGTCATGCTTCAACTGTCTAAGGTGCTGGTGAGACCCCATCTGGAGTACTGTGAGCAGTTCTGGTTCCGTTATTTAAGGAAAAATATCATGTCATTGGAAGCAGTTCAGAGAACGCTCTTGAGGATGATCCCTGGTATGGAGGGATTGTCTGACGAGAAAAGGTTGCGTCTCTACTGTCCAGAGTTTAGGAGAATGAGAGGTGATCCTTAAAAGACTTGACAGGGTAACTGCTTTCCCCTCATGAGCGAATCTAGGACCAGAGGGCATAATCTCAGGAGTAAGGGGTGCCAATTTAAAACTGAGATGAGTAAGAATTTCTTCTCTCAGATTGTTGTGACTCTTTGGAATTCCTTACTACAGAGAGCTGTGGGGGTAAAGTCCTTTTGTGTATTTAAGTCTAAGATAGATAGATTCCTTGGTCACTAGGGGAATCAAGGAAAGTGGACATGAGGACTATTGGATCAGCCATGATCCTATTGAATGGTGGAGCAGGCTCAAGGGGCCAAATGGCCCACTCCTGTTCCCATTTCTTGTGGTCCTTTGATCTCATAGTCAAAAGTATTTTTGAAATTCCAACCCATCTAGTATCCTGCACTGTTTTTAGGCTCAGCACCTTCATATACAGAGGAACCTCGATTAGCCGGAATGCAATTATCCAAGTTTTGGATTATCCAGAGAGACCACAAGGTTCCGATACTCGGCTAAACGAGGTTATCCGGCATTCGATTAACTGAACAAAATATTCCCCGCCCCTGTACTTCAGATAATCGAGGTACCTCTGTACTCGCTTTTAATGATTTGGATATTGCTCTTAAATTGAATGGATGTCAAAGAAAGAAGTGAACCATCAATTTGTCATGAACGCAGTTGATGGTAATACCAGACAAGTCAGATGCCAGAGTGAAAGCCATCCTGAAAGACCATAAATTTTACTTTTTTACAGTTTGTTTACTGTCACAATGTGTAACTGAACATATTACACACAAAAAGGAAAACAATAATCAAACTATTTTCCACTATGTATAAACTATTTTGAAATGGTCTTATCACAGCTATCAGAAGTCATCGTTCAACACGCCTGACTTCAGAAATGATCTCAAGCCTCAGTGAAGATTTACCCAGTTTCTACTTTCGGTTTCCTTGTTCAGTTGGCTGCTGTACTTGGGTTCTTTCCAGGTAACTGTCTGCATTCCCTTGATCTTATCTTCTCTAGTTAATGTCTCTCATGATTCTCAAACACTTAAACAAAGCAGAGAATCGTGGTCGCTGGAAATCGGAAGCAAAAACAGAAATTGCTGGAGAAACTCAGCAGGTCTGGCAGCATCTATGCCGAGAAAGCAGAAGAAGACTTGAAATACTAACTCTGCTTTCTACCCTACATTTACAATAATAGTAGTAGATGAATGGAGTGCATACAGATTTTTTTTTAAAGACCAGTACATTGAGAACCAGCTCAGGAACAGGCCTTCCTTGATCTTATCTTGTGCAATGAGAAGGGGTTAGTTAATAACCTTGCTGCAAGAAATCCTTTAGGAAAGAAGTGATCATAACATGATAGAATTCTTCATTGGGATAGAAAGTGAAGTAGTCTGATCCAAAGATAAATCAACACAAAGCAAACTATGAATGTGTAAGGGATACGTTGTGTATGATAGACTGGGTAACTTAGACCATAAGACCATAAGACATAGGAGTGGAAGTAAGGCCATTCGGCCCATCGAGTCCACTCCACCATTCAATCATGGCTGATGGGCATTTCAACTCCACTTACCCGCATTCTCCCCGTAGCCCTTAATTCCTTGTGACATCAAGAATTTATGAATCTCTGCCTTGAAGACATTTAGCATCCCGGCCTCCACTGCACTCTGCAGCAATGAATTCCACATTCCATATTCATTAAGTCCATTCCAGTGGACAGGCAATGGTTAATACTGACAGAATGAATGCTAACACTGTAACAGTTTGCACATTCCTTTTTGATGAAAGAACACAACTGGAAACAAAGGCCCCACCATGATTAACGTAAGTAATCAAGGATTGTATTAGATCCAAAGAAGAATCATACTAGGTTGCTTTAAAAAGTAGTCAGCCTCAGAACAGGGAGCATGTTCGAATTCAATAAAGGAGAACCAAGAGGTAAATTCATACCGGAAAAATATAAACTTGCAAGAAATATATGAGCTTCAGAAAGTTTATAAGAAGAAAGGTTAGTGAAGACAATAAGCCCCTTATAGACTAAATTGGTAATAGAGAACAAAGATGTGAGAACAATTAAACAACTATCCTTGCATCTGCAGTTCTTTGTTTATTTAAACAACTGCTCATGTTCTGTCTTCACGAAAATGGAAATTGCTGGCGAAACTTAGTGAGTCTGACAGAGAGAGAAACAGAGTTAACATTTCAGGTCCAGCAAGTGCAGTCTTGAAGAAAGATCTCTGTCTCAAAATATTAACCCAGTTTCTCTCTCCAAGGGTAATTGCTTAATTGTTCTCCATCAGCAATTTAGTCAATAAGGGACCTACATTGTCTTCACTAATCTTTCATTTTGAGAAGGAGAAATGTAAAGAAATTAATCAATGTTTGGTGGTCATCTTCCAAAATTCCATACTTTTTGGAAAATCCCCAGCCGATGGGAGGGTGGCGAATGTAATTCTATTGTTTAATAAAGAAAGGAGGGAGAAAATGGGGAACTGTCGACTGATTAACCAAACATCAACAGGAGGGCAAATGCTGTACTCTTTGACAGTGTACTGGAGTTTTGAGGACATAGCAACTAGAATAGATGAGGGCGAACCTCGGATAGGATACTGAATATTTGGATTTTCACAAAGCTTTGATAAAGCCCCATTTAATGTTACCATGCAAAGGCAAAGGGCATCCCCTTTGAAATATACCAGAATGAATTGAGGGTTGGTTAGCAGACAGGAAATAGTGGGTTGAATCTAATTTGTTTTGGCAAAGTCTGGAGTGCGTTGAGTCTTTTTGGTGGGTTTATAGAGTCATAGACTCATCGAGATGTACAGCATGGAAACAGACCCTTCAATCCAACCCATCCATGCCGACCAGATATCCCAACCCAATCTAGTCCCACCTGCCAGCACCCAGCCCATATCCCTCCAAACCCTTCCTATTCATATACCCATCCAAATGCCTCTTAAATGTTGCAATTGTACCAGCCTCCACCACACCCTCTGGCAGCTCATTCCATACACGTACCACCCTCTGCATGAAAAAGCTGCCCCTTAGGTCTCTTTTATATCTTTCCCCTCTCACCCTAAACCTATGCCCTCTAGTTCTGGACTCCCTGACCCCAGGGGAAGACTTTGTCTATTTATCCTATCCATGACCCTCATAATTTTGTAAACCAAACGCATCTCATTAACTACCTACCCCATCCTTATGGTACCCCAATTCCATCCCCATCTTACTACATGCCAGTTCCAAAACAACTTGACACTCAGCATTTATCACAGAATTCACCTCATTCCTTACTCCCACCCCAACTTGAAGAGCCTGCAGTGCACCCAGACAAGCACTGTCAGTCTGGAGTGCACGGCTCCTGACATTTGCCCCCTGACCTGGGGAGATCAGTGCCCTGTTTTGTGGGAAAGGGGTGGCACAGAAGTAGGACTTCCTCTTCTCCCAGGAGGCTAGGACACCAGCCCTGCTCTGCCCGATCTGAGCTCACCGCAGTCTCAGCCGTGTGAAGGAATGTCTAGGAAGAAGGTTAGTATCCTCCCCCACTCGAGTAGCATTGGGGTGCAGAAAGCAGAGGCCTGTAAAAGGGTAGCAGATGTGCCATGTGGGTATCTGAGATACTGGTATGTCTCGTGTGCTTGTGTCTGTGGTTGTAGTGTGTATGTGGAGTATTGTGACAATGCTGTGGCTTTAAGAGCTTATTTTGTCCTGGCTTTTTTTTAAAAGAGAGATTGAATGAGAGGTACTGAGCAGTCGGTAAGAAAGTAAATAAACAGCAGGCTGGAAGAACACAACATGCCAGGCAGCAGCCAGGAGGTGGAGACGTCAATGCTTCAGGTATAACCCTTCTCCAGGACTGGAAAGTAAACAGCTTGTAAGGTCTTGGTTTTTTTTTTCAAATTGAAACAATAGAAGCAGCCTGAATGGGTGTAGTCACACTTGCACAAAACCAGGGTTTATAGTTTAGCTTTCAGCAGTTACTGTTGGGTTCTTGAAGAAGTGGAAGCTATTTTTCCCCTCTCTCAGTTACAGCCATAACCTGGAGGTTGTCCTGCTGCTACAGAATTTGCATGTGTTTGAATTTGCTTTTGGTCAAGGTGCGTTTATGGGATGTTTTGGAACAGTTAATTAGTAATAATTACTGTATCTATTATTCTGTTAAGTTTTCCAATAGAGTTGTTATTCCAATTGCTTCTTTCTTTTGATTTTTTAAATTATAGTGGATGAATAAAGTGTGCTTTGCTTCTGACCTGGTAGTTGGACCAATCAAATTGCATCAGGAATGCAAGACTTTACATTTACCCTTAAAATAAGGAAAGGTTAGGGTCTAGACTATCTGCTTAATATTTTGAGGAGGCTTGTTCTGGTCCATAACAGCATGCCCAGAGATGTGGGTGAACTGTCTCGTCCTATTTCTCATTCTTATGTGAAGTCAATGTAAATTGCAGTTGCAAGCATTTAAAGTCTCCGATGATAGGTTGGGAATGCCAGGTGTATCGAGAACACCAGATAAATGTGGAAGGTGATCCAATTCAAACCCAGTCATAGAGTCACACAGCACAGAAGCAGACCCTTCGGTACAACCAGTCCACAGCGAACATTTTCCCAAACTTAACTAGTCCCACCTGCCTGCACCTGGCCCATTTCCCTCTGAACCTTTCCTAGTCATGTACTTATCTAAGTGTCTTTTAAATGTCATTATTGTGCCTGCATCCACCACTTCCTCTGGAAGTTCAATCCACATGCCAATCATCCTCTGTGTAAAACATTTGCCCCTCATGTCTTTTTAAAATCTATCCTCTCACCTTAAAAATATGCCCCCTAGTCTTGAAATTCCCCCATCCTAGGGAAAGACACCTACCATTAACCCTATCTATACCTCTCACAATTTGGTAAACCTCTATAAGGTCACCTCTCAACCTCCTCCACTCCAGTGAAAAAGGTCCCAGCCTTTCTTTATAACTCAAACTTTACATTAGATTACTTACAGTGTGGAAACAGGCCCTTCGGCCCAACAAGTCCACACCGTCCCGCCGAAGCGCAACCCACCCATACCCCTACATTTACTCCTTACCTAACACCACGGGCAATTTAGCGTGGCCAACTTACCTGACCTGCACATCTTTGGACTGTGGGAGGAAACCGGAGCACCCAGAGGAAACTCATGCAGACACGGGGAGAATGTGCAAACTCCACACAGTCAGTCGCCTGAGGCGGGAATTGAACCCGGGTCTCTAGCACTGTGAGGCAGCAGTGCTAACCACTGTGCCACCGTGCTGCCCACACATACTTGGCAACATCCTGGTAAATCTCTTCTGAACTCTCTCCGGTTTAATAAAATCCTTCCTATTACAGGGCGACCAGAACTGCACACAGTACACCAGAAGAGGCCTTACCAACGTCCTGCATAACCTCAATGTGACGTCCCAACTCCTATACTCAGAGTAATGAGCTATGGAGGCGAGTGTGTTAAATGTTTTCGTGGCTGTCCTGTTTACATGTGACACAAACGTCAAACATTTATCTAATGTACCCCCAGGTCCCTCTGATCTCCAGCATCTGCAGTCCTCATTTTCTCCCTGTAGGGATACTATGCTCTTTACTATCCCCCAGGCCCTGTCATAACATAGGCTGCTTTGAGCACAGCCAACACACTCTCACCTCCTGTTCTACAACACTACCCAAGGCTCTACCAGTAATTGTGTAAGTCCTGTCCCTATTTGTTGTACCAAGATGCAATACCTCGCGTTTATCCAAATTGAACCTTGCATTATATAATTTCCATTAAGTGTAGCTCATGTGCAGCTATAACCATCTGTGTTCAGAGTATGTATGGAATATAGGAGAAAGTGAGGACTGTAGATCCTGGAATACCAGAGTTGAAAAATGTGGTGCTGGAAAAACACAGCAGGCCAGGCAGCATCTGAACAGCAGGAGAATTGACGTTTCGGGCATAAGCCCTTCTTCAGGAATATGTATGGAATATGACACACCTCTGTTTAAGCTTTTTGCATCTAAACTGGGTGTCAGCACTCAGGCTCCACACATAGACTGCAATTCGCTTTAGTTTTTTTGTAAAAAACAATTAGCTAACTCTTCTTCTTTGTGGTGATTGTGGCAAAATGAGAGGGTTTGAAGGAGGGGAGCTGTGTTTTTTCCAGGGATCCACCTGCCACTGACAGCAATTATTGATCATCACTCACCAGTTTAACAAGGGAAGAGAAATACCCAGCTGCCAAATAACAACTCAAGTCATTGACAGTTCAAAATGATCTAACGTTTATCACCTTTTGAAGAATACAATCTTCCAAACAACATGAACACCTTTGTCCGTGTCATGGGCAGCACAGTGGCTCAGTGGCTAGCACTGGGGTAACTCAGCAGAACTGGCAGCTTTTGAGGAGAGAGAGAAAATCTGAGTTAGTGTTTCAAGTCCAGCTGGACTCTTCCTTGGAGAGACTTTGGGGTTTGGAAGAGGACTTGCTGGACTCCGAACATTACCTCTGTCATAGAGTCATGGAGTCATAGAGGTGTACAGCATGGAAACAGACCCTTCGGTCTAACCCGTCCATGCCGACCAGATATCCCAACCCAATCTAGTCCTACCTGCCAGCACCCAGCCCATATCCCTCCAAACCCTTCCTATTCATATACCCATCCAAATGCCTCTTAAATGTTGCAATTGTACCATCCTCCACCACTTCCTCTGGCAGCCCATCCCATACACGTACCACCCTCTGCGTGAAAAAGTTGCCCCTTAGGTCTCTTTTATATCTTTCCCCTCTCACCCTAAACCTATGCCTATTTACCCTATCCATGTCCCTCATGATTTTATAAACCTCTATAAGGTCACCCCTCAGCCTCCGATGCTCCAGGAAAAACAGCCCCAGCCTGTTCAGCCTCTCCCTGTAGCTCAAATCCTCCAACCCTGGCAACATCCTTGTAAATCTTTTCTGAACCCTTTCAAGTTTCACAACATCTTTCCAATAGGAAGGAGACCAGAATTGCACGCAATACTTCAACAGTGAACTAACCAATGTCCTGTACAGCCGTAACATGACCTCCTCTTTCTCTCTCTCCACAGATGTTGCCAGATCTGTTGAGTTTCTCCAGCACTGTTTAAGAAACAGGTATTTACAAATTTGTCATTGTAAAGAAAAATACATAATTACATCAGGGATGCAGGGTGGCTCAGTGGTTAGCACTGCTGCCTCACAGTGCCAGCCACCCGGGTTCAATTCCATCTTCAGGAAGACTGTCTGTGTGGACTTTACATGCTCTCCCTGTGTCTGTGTGGGTCCCCTCTAAGTATTCCAGCTTCCTCCCCACTGTCCAAAGGTTTTGTGGATCGGTCATGGGAAATGCATGGATAAGGTAGTGGTGTGGGTATGGGCGGGATACTCTTCAGCGGGTTGGTGTAAAATCTATGGGCGGAATGGCCTGCTTCCACACTGTAGGAATTTCTGACGAAGAGCTTATGCCTGAAACATCGACTCTCCTGCTCCTCGGATGTTGCCTGACCTGCTGTGCTTTTCCAGCACCACACTCTCGACTCTGATCTGCAGCCCTCACCTTTTCCCTGTAGAGATTCTATGGTCTTCACTAACCCCCAGGCCCTGTCATGACATAGGCTGGTTTGAGCACAGCCAACACACTCTCACCTAATCATGGTTCCCACTTTCAACTTTTCTTTTTCCCTGGCTTGCTATCACTCATTGTTTTATCTTCCTGATTTCTTTTCTTTCTTTCTCTGAACTCTGTTTCCACCTCTCTGCTCACTCCCTATTCCCACCACATCCCAATGACCCTCTCACGTCAGCACCAATTCCACTGTTTCTAGCTACTCTAAGTTCTGAAGAAGGACCACTGGACCTAAGTGTTAACTTTGTGTTTCTCTCTCCACTGATGCTGCCAAATCTGCTGAGTTTCTCCAGCCATTTCTAGTTTTGTTTTAGATCTTTGGCATCCATGGTTCTCAGCTTTAGCTTAATCCTACAAAGGATTCTTTAAATCTAACGTCACAGAAAACCAGCAATGAGATACGTGAGGATTGCGAGGAAGAAGTTTTTTTAACACCGAGTGATAATGACTTTGAACTTGCTTGCCCACAAGGAAGGTGCAAGCCAAGAACATTTTAGAAGGAAATCGGATGTACACTTGGGAGAATGAACTTGCGCGATTGCAGAGGTAGAGTGTGAGTATAGGGCAGACTGGATTACTCAACAAGGAGTTAGCATTAGCTCTATGGGCTGAATGGCTACTTTCTGCGCCATAATCACTGTGAAGCTGAAATATGGTCTGGTGATCTAACTAAGCTGTCAGATTAAATACAGAACATCACTTTCTCAACTCTTCCATAAAGCTCCTTCAACAGCACATTTCAAACCCATGACCACTTCCATCTAGAAGGACAAGTGCAGCTGATACATGGGAACACCTCCCCCTGCAAGTTCCCCTCCAAGTGACCCTTTGTCTCTCGATAATTATCTCACTCTGTAACTATCTCTCTATTGCTCAATAATATTTTGCTGTGTAACTCTCCCTCTGTCTGTCACTCAATAACTTTATCCCTCTGTAACTCTCTCTCTCTATTTCTCAATATCTACCTCCCTCTGTATTTCTCTCTCTATCACTCAATAACTATCTCCCTCTGTACCTATCACTTAATAACTACCTCCTTCTGTAACTCTCTCTATCACTCAATATCTACCTCCCTTTGTATTTCTCTCTCTATCACTCAATAACTATCCCCCTCAGTATCTCTCTATTACTCAATAACTATCTCCCACTGTATCTCTCTATCACTCAATAACTACTTTCCTCTGTAGCTCTCTATCTTTCTCTCTCTCTCTCTTTCCTGTAGTGTTGCTGGGTCAATTTCTAGAATTCCCTCTCTATGATGTTGTGAATGCACCAAATAGACTGCAGCAGTTCAAGGCAGCACCACCACCTTCTCAAGGGGATCCAGGGATGAACAACAAATAACCACAAAGTAATAAAAACTATAACCAAATGGAGCTGTCAATCAAACTAGGATTTGGCAATAATTGCTGGCCCAGCCAGCGGTGCCCACATCCCATGAATGAATCAGTCAAAATAAGTCTTTCCCAGCAAAGATGCAACACAAAATAGACCCAGTACAAATCCCCACAAACTGTTCCATTGGACATCCCCAAACAATATTCAGAATGGGTTTGTTACAGACTGAGGAGACCCTTAAGTTTTCTCAGGACAGGAACAGCAAAAGGCTAAATGTGAAGTCAAGCTGTTTCTGAGACCATCCCACCAAATTCTAAGGACAGGTACACCAGATGTGGGGGGACTGATAAACCTCAGCACTTATATTTTAATATCAGCCTGACGGAGCACTTCAGGCTGCACACATACCTCCCCTCCGTGGGAGTGATTATATTGTCTAGACATGGTCACCAACTATCTGCCAACTTCTCATGAAGTATGGGCTGGGGATCAGGACTGGTAAGAACAATTTGGCAGACTGCGATAGCCATGTCACTTGCAGCAACAACTTGCATTTGATTAGCCCCTTCAACACCATCAAGCAATCCCAAGCACTTATGTGATGCCATTTGACGTGAAGCCACAGAAGGAGAAATTAAGTTTGGTCAAAGAGGTTTGTTTTTATGAAGTACTTATAAGTAGAAAGGAGGGAAGATTTATGGATGGATTTGCACTGCTAAACATCTTGAACACTTTAACAGTTAGGATGGGCTGAGAGAAGGATAAATGTAGTCTGAGGTAAATTTATTCTCAGTCCCTGGAGATCTAAAATCCTTTAGCGCACAGCTCAATCTCCAAAGCCTTCAGTTTTTAAAATCTGACAAGAGGCGTAATGCTATTACTTTGGTTACGGTGCTTTCTCTGTAACTCCAAGATCAATTTATCACTCGCAAATTAATCTTTCATTGGTGATTTCCTCAAATTACACAATGGGCCCTTAATCAGAGTACACTGGAAACAATCCAGCAGACTGGATCCAAAATTCACTGAGAGATTGTACCACAAGCTCCACAGCAGTATTCCAAAGGAAACCACTGTGAATCCAATGCAGCATCTGAGTCTCTGGGTCAGATTGTCGATTTGATGCTTCTTTGGTACAGAAGTTACAGCCCAGTGACAGTAGCTGGGCTCAATAAGAACAGAAGGTACCTTGTTGCCTCTTTCTGTGCTGTAAATATTTTGCAGTTGTGAAGCATCAAGATCAACACAGAAATCTGGAGCTTTTGATTCAGGAGAGCAAAGTTTAGATTTTGAATCCAGGCTGAAGGTATTCTGGCTCTGTTAAAAATAGCACTCGCTAGAGGGAGCTGCTGTTTTTCAGAAGTCCATCTATTCACATTTGAGTCCCTGTTTCAGGTCTCGCCTGTACAATCTCCAGTGGAGCTTGTTGCTCCTAATGCCTAATAATAACCGTTATCCTGTTTTCATTGTTTACTCATGAGCTGAATGTAAATAAATGCTGTGTAAAGACAGCCAATGGTAATGATAAACATGTAAATACCAATGACAATGCAAAAACTGAGGCTGAGCCAGGCAAACCACAAACCTCTGCAATTTTATTTTTCCTCAATTATCCGGAGAGCAATTTTGGTGATTTGAAGAATATTAGATTATATTACAGCGTGGAAATAGGCCCTTCGGCCCAACAAGTCCACACCGACCCGCCGAAGCGCAACCCACCCATACCCCTAACCTAACACTACGGGCAATTTAGCATGGCCAATTCACCTGACCCGCACATCTTTGGACTGTGGGAGGAAACTAGAGCACCCGGAGGAAACCCACGCAGACACGGGGAGAACGCGCAAACTCCACACAGTCAGTCGCCTGAGGCAGGAATTGAACCCGGGTCTCCGGCGCCATGAGGCAACAGTGCTAACCACTGTGTCACCCAAAGCAAAGTATACTTCCCAGCTATGGATCAGTTCCCTGTACTTAGGCCATAAGACCATAAGACGTTGGAGTGGAAGTAAGGCCACTTAGCCCATCAAATCCATTCCGCCATTTAATCATGGCTGATGGGCATTTCAACTCCACTTACCTGCACTCTCCCCGTAGCCCTTAATTCCTTGCAAGATCAAAAATTTATCAATTTCTGCCTTGAAGACATTTAATGTCCCAGCCTCCACTGAGCTCCATGACAATGAATTCCACAGGCCCACTACTCTCTGGCTGAAGAAATACCTCCTCATTTCTGTTCTAAATTGAACCCCTCTAAAATTGTGCCCACTGGTCCTAGGCTCCCCACCTAACAGAAACAACTTCCCAACGTTCACCCTTTCTAAGCCATGCATTATATTGTAAGTTTATATTAGATCTCCCCTCAACCTTCTAAACTCTAATGAATACAATCCCAGAATCCTCAGCTGTTCATCGTAATTTAGGCCTACCATCCATGTGAATCTCCTCTGGACACGGTCCAGTGCCAGTATGTCTTCCTGAGGTGTGGGGCTCAAACTTGGACACAGAATTCTAAATGGGGCCTAACTAGAGCTTTATAAAGTCTCAGAAGCACATCACCGCTTTTATATTCCAACCCTCTTGAGATAAACGACAACATTACATTTGCTTTCTTAAGCATGGACTCATTTGATGGAGTGGGAAGTTAACATAGAAGAGAGCAGCAGGAGTAGGCCATTCGACCTTTCGAGCCTGCTACCCCATTCAATATGATGATGCCTGATCATCAAGTTTAATTTCCTAATCGTGCCCTCCCCCCAATATCCCTTGATCCCTTCAGCCACAAGAGTCATATCCACCTTCATCTTGAAAACACACACTGTTTTGACCTCTCCCACATTCTGTGGTGATGATTTCCACAGGCTTACCAATGATGGTGGTGTAGTAGGACTCCTGAGCAAGAGCACGTTCACTCAATCCAATTCTTTTCTTTCTTTCTCTCTCTTTTTGTGTTTTTGCTTTTTATTTCTTTTTACCTCCCGTCAACAGGTGGTATCAGTATCAGTGATGTTCAGGGTGAAAGCCAGCGCAGACTCCCGGCCTCAGCGTGGACTCAGACCTCCGACCTCAGCATGGTCTTGGACTCCCGGCCTCAGTGTGGACTCAAACTCCCTGCCTCAGAGTGGACTCAGACTCCCGGCCTCAGTGTGGACTCAAACTCCCGGCCTCAGTGTGGACTCGAACTCCCGGCCTCAATGTGGACTTGGACTCCCAGCCTCAGTGTGGACTCGGACTCCCAGCCTCAATGTGGACTTGGACTCCCGGCCTCAGTGTAGACTCGAACTCCCAGCCTCAGTGTGGACTCAAACTCCCAGCCTCAATGTGGACTTGGACTCCCAGCCTCAGTGTGGACTCGGACTCCCAGCCTCAGTGTGGACTCGAACTCCCGGCCTCAATGTGGACTTGGACTCCCGGCCTCAGTGTAGACTCGAACTCCCAGCCTCAGTGTGGACTCAAACTCCCAGCCTCAATGTGGACTTGGACTCCCAGCCTCAGGGTAGACTCGGACTTCTGGCCTCAGTGTAGCCTTGAACTCCCGGCCTCAGCTTGGACTCAAACTTTGGGCCTCAGTGTGGACTCAAACTCCCGGCCTCAGTGTAGCCTTGAACTCCCGGCCTTGAGGTGAAGTCTGGCGAAGTTTGGGTTGAAAGGACTGTTATTCTGAACTCTTATTTCTTTATTTTTCTAATTTATTGCTGGGATTTATATTTGTTTATGCTTCTAATATTTCCTTAAGAATCTGTACCTAGGTACCTTGGTACCTAAGATGGCCCCACAAGTAAACTGTACACTTTACTCATTTCAGTATCTGTGACAATAAAGCTAATACTAATTCTCTGGGTGAAGAAATTTCTCCTCATCTGTGCCCTAAAAGGTTTATTCTTTACCCTTATACTATCATGGATCTGGACTTCCCCATCATCCTTCCTCATCTAACCTGTCTGGTCCTTTTGTACAGTGAGATACCCCTTCATTCTTCTGAACACCAGGGAATACAATCCTAACCGACTCAATCTCATACATCAATCTCAATCCTAACCTCATACATCAGTCCTGCCCATCCCAGGCCAATTTGGCAAACCTTCACTGTACTCCCTCTGTAGCAAGAACATCCTCAGATAAGGAGACCAAAACTGCACTCCAAGTGTGGCCTCACCAATTCCACTGCAACAGCAGCACAACAATACCGACTCCTGCAGGATCCATACATACTCTGCTCGCCTTCCTACTTTCTCTAGCGATGTGTTCTCCCCTAGGGATGCAGAGAGGAATTCAATCATTATATTTGGTGCATTATCCAATGTGTATGTACTTCAAGAAGGTGACGCAGCATCATGTTCTCAAGGACAATCCAATAAGGGCAACAAATTTAGTCAGCAACACCTATATGCCAGGAATAATAAAGAGAACAACTGCACCCATCAAATATTGAATGATTACTTTATCTGACATTGAAACTATGAATTGCTCTCAGCTCAGGTACAGCATGGTTGAGATGTAAAGCTGTAATCTCGCACCCTTCAAACATACTTATTTAATGACTGCAAAGCCCCTTGGGATGTCATTAGGTTGTGAGTGTCGCTATATAAATCTAAGATCGTTTTTTCCACTCTTCTTCACCCGCCTGAATTTCTCCTCAATTTCCCCGTGGATCCCCTTGACTTTGCTGACAGCTAACCAGTCTTTCTTAATATTGAGGGAATATAGATCCCTGAAATGCAAAATGTCATTTGAAAGGCAGTATTTCTATTAAAGCAGATTTTAATTGGAAAGCAAGTAAAAATCCCTTAATACACATATGTTTGCGTGAGCAAGTCAACCCGGGTCCCTAACCTAGAGCAATTTAGAAAATTGTTAAGTGGATGTAATACACTATGAACCGTATTTGTTTTCCTACTTTATCATTTTCAATTTCAAAGGATGAGATGAGAGACAGGCCTGTTAGCCAGCACGCACTAATTCATAGCTAATTCAGTTCTTTGAGTCTTTCTGAGTCAATAAAGTGCCAGTGTTGATATCTACAAACATGAATGGCCAGAAGTAGAGACTCAACTTTAAGTTTTCCAAGAAAACAAAACTGTCTCAAAAGTACTTTGCGAGAGGCTGTATATCTGATGGGACTTTACATAGGTTAACTTCCCTACAGTGTGGAAACAGGTCCTTTGGCCCAACAAGTCCACACTGACCCTCCAAAGAGTAACCCACCCAGTCCCATTTCCCTCTGACTAATGCACCTAACACTGTGGACAATTTAGCATGACCAATTCACCTGACCTACACGTCTTTGCAATGTGGGAGGAAACCAGAGCAAGCCCATGCAGACATGGGGAGAACATGCAAACTCCACACAGAGAGTTGCGCAAGACTGGAATTGAACCTGGGACCCTGGCACTGTGAAGCAGCAGTGCTAACCACTGAGCCACCGTGCCACCCTGTAAATTGAAAAAAAATCAAAGAACTGCAGACGCTGGAGATCTGAAACAAAAACAGAAAATGCTGAAGAAAATCAGCAAGTCCAGCAGGAGAGAGAAACAGACTTAAGGTTTCAAGTCAAGTTCTGACAAAATGGCAAAACATTAACTCTTGTTTTTCTGTCTATAGATGCTGCTCAGTTACTCCAGTTATTTCTGTTCTGAAGAATTCTCTTTCTCAACCTCTCCCCTTGCCTGAGGTAGGACGACCCACAGATTAAACCATCACCAGTCATCTCTCTCTCTCTCTCATGCGAGAGCAGCCGTATGGTGCTCTGGGATTATGGCAACATAACCTTTGCTTTTATAAATACAATCGCTGTCTTCATCAGCAGATTTCTCATCTTGCACTACCTTTTACATAAGAAAGTAACATTCACAGATAGATTTTTTTCTGAACCAGCTACTAAATTATTGTTGTTTTTTCTTGAGACAGAGAGGAAGAGCATCAGACAATAAGAAACATTGTGGGCAGAGTTTTGACTTCAAAATTCATTTTCTAGTTGTGTCCAAATGCACTTTAAATTCAATTGATTAGGTTAAGCCTCAGATTTCTACTAAAATGTACTTGTATAAGTTAATATAAAGATTCCAAGGCAGGTCAGGTAACATAATAGAATGTAACAGTTTATTTTTGTCTCATAATAATATTCATTGATATATTCAAGAGTAATTGCTGGGTACGGTTTTATTAGAAGAGCTAAAAATAGCTTAATGAGCAAGCACAAGTATTTTGAATAAGTCCATCCATTCCTCTATCTGTGAACAACCCATTCTATACTTCCTGAAAACGTTTTTAAAGAAAAGGCAGAGTGAACCATTTAAAACATGAATGCGCGTGGTTTTGGGTGTAACTCGCAGGTCTAAAATTGCCTTAATTTTCACACAACTAAGGCCGATCCTGGTTAGATCACACCAGCACAACTAATGAAATGAAACAAATATATGAGCCCTTGTTACCTTCAAGACCACAGACCAAATTGTCTGATATGATTTATATAATATTGTTGGCTGTTTTTTTATAACATTATCATCTCTGCTCATTAACTCTATCTATTACATAACTTTAAAGTTTATTGTATTTTTGGTAGGATTTTCTATATCCAGGCACTGTATAGTTCAAATAATTGAACTGCTTAAGTTTGAGAACAATATGGTGAAGCTGAAAGATAAATGATCTATTGTTATTATTACTTTGTAATCTAATTCATATAAATAACTTCTATTAAAATTTACTAAGAATCCACGTACTGTTAGGTTAATTTTTTTTGCACATTAGAAAGAAATCTGGTTACATCATGTCACTGATAGATAAAAGAAACCTAATATTGTGATGGTCAAAGCTGTTTCACCCTCCTGTTTTCACAATGTATGAAATCTCCAACTGGCATGTACAGATGACTGCTCCTTCTCCTGTGATACTCAGTAAATGTTGTCCCCTTGTCATACACGTAGGACCAGGTTTTCATGCTTCTATCTCTTTTAAATGGGCTTTAAAAATGCAGGTGAAGACCCAATTCTGGGATTTCAATTCCATTCCCATGGCCAGCTACCCCTAGCATCAGCAAGGTCAGTATCAGACCTGCAAGCGGCAATCTGAACAACGCAAGACCCTTTACAATTAGAGTTCTCGACTAACTCCAAACTGCCATGTTCATGGAAATGGACCCATTGAGTAGTCAAGTCCTGATGAAGGGTTAAGCCTGAAACATCGATTCTCCTGCTCCTTGGATGCTGTCTGACCTGTTGTGCTTTTCCAGCACCACACTTTATCAACTCTGACTGCTCCAGCATCTGCAGTTCACACTATCTCCATTGAGTCGACAATGTGATTTAGGCTTTTCAGAGGAGTTGTGAACTGCATGGGAATACTAATAGGCAGTTTGGAACCTTTTGAGAGGTAAGTTCGAAAAGATATGGCCATGGGAATGGTATTGAAATCCCAGAATTGGGTCTCCACCTACAGTTTTAAAGCCCGTTTAAAAGAGATAGAAGCACGAAATTAAAGATCATAATGCAATCCTGCATAATTAACTCGTGATTTGCTTAGAAAAAGTGGGCTGTCATTAAATGGCTCGGCATTGTGGAAGTGGAAAAATCTTGAGATAAATTAAAGTATGTTGTCCATTGGATAAGGTGCACTTCAGATCTTCAGATCTCCCCTGTCAATTCAACTCTGTTTTAATATTTTTTTTTAATTTACTGTCAGATCAGCCATCCATTTAGCCTTTGAAGTCATGCAATAAATGACCATCTGTGCCACTACTTTGGAGGCTTTAATTGTTGACACAATTTTGCCATGGAATTTCACTATGGCTGAGCTCCAAACCCCATCAATTCAGCAAGAGTTGGAGATACCGTTGTCAAGAAAACAGTGACCTTCATTTTGATTCATAGTTTTACGAGCTGCAAAGAAGATTATTTTTGAGGAGGCTTTTTGACTCCCTATTTTGTTGATTTTGACAGTTTTATGACTACTTAGTAACTCCTGTGGAATGTATATGGGTTGTGTGTTGGATTGACAGCTTTATGCCGAAGTGGAACAGGTTCTTTTTCCAATTGGAAAGTGAATAATTGTCAATTGTGACAGTTTCATGGCCATCTCAAACAATGGCCAAATGTTATTAAATGGCTCATAAATCCTGTCAATTTTTGGTACTGGGTAAGTAGGCAAGAGTGATGTAGGACTCATTTGTGGATATGGAGGACACAGGGCTGGGTGAGTGATAAGGAGTGAGAGATATATATAGAATTGGACTAACGTCCCAGTGGATATGTCTTCTAATCTGCCCACCTCAATATCCACCCCACTTTTTGAAAAGCTGCAGTTCTGACTCTAATCTATCTCCATCTGTCAGTGACAAATGGACATTGCTGCATTGGGATAGTGACTGGAGGAATCCTTAGGACCCAACTCGAATTATCCATCTCATAGATGAAAGTGCCGGCCTTAGGGAATATCATTCCATCTCTGAAACTCAGTGACTGCTAACCCCTCTTGGGATATACACTGCTAAAATTAATGGGTTCTGATTTAGGTAGGGTGACAGTGGTTAGCACTGCTGCCTCACAGCTCCAGAGACCCGGGTTCAATTCCCGCCTCCGTGAGGAATCATAGAATCCCTACAGTGTGGAAACAGACCATTTGGTCCAACAAGTCTACACCGACACTCCGAAGAGTAACCCACCCATTCCCTTAACCTATTACTCTATATTTCCCCTGATGCATCCGCCTGATCTGCACATCTTCGGACTGTGAAGGGAAACCGGAGCACCCAGAGGAAATCCACGCAGACACGGGGAGAATGTGCAAACTCCACACAGACAGTCGCCCGAGGCTGGAGTTGAACCGTGGTGCTGTGAGGCAGCAGTGCTAACCACTGAGCCACCGGGCCACTTTATGCCGATGCGGAGTTCGCACATTCTCCTCGTGTCTTTGTGGGGTTCCTCTGGGTGCCCTGATTTCTTCCCAGGGTCCAAAGATGTGCAGGTTAGGTGGATTGGCCACGCTAAATTACCAAGAGTGTTCAGGCTAGGTGGGGATAGTCAAGGGAATCCTCTTTGGAGGAACAGTGTGGACTCAATGGACCGAATGGCCTGCTTCCACACTGTAGGGATTCCATAATTGCACTTTTAAGTGATGATAGCACTGATGGGAAAATCAACGCCTGTTACCCAACTGTATTTGTCCTTCCAAAGGGAGTGTGGTGAATTACTGCAGTTCATTGAAGGCAAGCATGCAGGTACAGCAGGTCGTGAAGAAGGCTAATAGCGTTCTGGCCTTCATAACAAGAGAAATTGAGTATAGAAGCAAAGAGGTGCTTCTGCAGCTGTACAGGGCCCTGGTGAGACCACACCTGGAGTACTGTGTACAGTTCTGGTCTCCAAATTTGAGGAAAGACATTCTGGCTATTGAGGTAGTGCAGCGTAGGTTCACGAGGTCAATTCCTGGAATGGCAGGATTGCTTTACACGGAAAGACTGAAGCGACTGGGCTTGTATACCCTTGAGTTTAGAAGACTGAGAGGGGATCTGATTGAGACACATAAGATTATTAAAGGATTGGACACTCTGGCAGGAGGAAACATATTTCCGCTGATGGGGGAGTGCCGAACCAGAGGACACAACTTAAAAATACGGGGTAGACCATTTAGGACAGAGATGAGGAGAAACTACTTCACCCAGAGAGTGGTGGCTGTGTGGAATGCTCTGCCCCAGAGGGCAGTGGAGGCCCAGTCTCTGGATTCATTTAAGAAAGAATTGGATAGAGCTCTTAAAAATAGTGGAGTCAAGGGTTATGGAGATAAGGCTGGAACAGGATACTGATTGGGAATGATCAGCCATGATCATATTGAATGGCGGTGCAGGCTTGAAGGGCTGAATGGCCTACTCCTGCATCTATTGTCTATTGTCTATTGGGTATACAGATTTGTGCGCTGTTGGGAGAGGAGTTTCTCAATTTTGATCCAACCACAGTAAAGGAATAGCGATATCGTTAAAATTTCGAATGGTATTTAGCTTGGAGGGCAACAGCAGCTTCTAATCATCCTGGAAGCCTTCCTGCTTTTTCTTTTGTCTGCAAGTGGTTCTCAGGTAACAGGGCTGGACTCTAACAGGCACCAGTGACTGCTGACCTTCCAGCTGCTTAATCTCTCTTCCTGAGACTGTGTTGTGTTAGGTTAGCACAGCACCACGGTGTGTCTAGTCACCAGCACGCTCCCTGCTCTCGCGCAGACAATTGGTGTTTGTGGGCTCCAGCTGCACAGAGCTAATGGCACAGAGACATAAAAAAATAGGAGTAGGCCATTCAGCCCTTCGAGCATGCTCCACCATTCAAAATGATCCTGGCTGATCATCCAACTCAGTCCCCTGTTCCCGCTTTCTCCCCCATAGATTCTTGGTAGTGTGGATGAGTAGAGAGATATTGGTGTCCATGTGCACACAGGTTCCTGAAAGTTGCCACACAGGTCGATAGGGTTGTTAAGAAGGCATACAGTGTGCTAGCTTTTATTGGCGGAGGGATTGAATTTCAGAGCCATGAGGTCATGTTACAGCTGGACTCTGGTGTGGCCACACTTGGAGTATTGTGTACAGTTCTGGTTGCTGCTTTATAGGCAGGATGTGGAAGCATCGGAAAAGTTCAGAGGAGATTTACTAGGATGCTGCCTGTTATGGAGGGAAAGTCTTATGAGGAAAGGCTGAAAGGCTGTTTTTGTTAGAGAGAAGAAGGTTTAAGAGGTGACTTAATAGAGGCATACAAGACGATCAGAAGATTAGATAGGGTGGACAGTGACAGCCTTTTTCCTCGGATGGTGATGGCTATCATGAGGGGACATAGCTTTAAATCGAGGGGTGATAGATGTAGGACAGATGTCAGAGGTAGGTTCCTTACTCAGAGAGTAGTAAGGGTGTGGAATGCCTTGCCTGCAACAACACTGGACTTGCCAACATTACGGGCATTTAAATAGCCATTGGATAAACAAAAGGATGATAATGGAATATTGTAAGATAATTGGGCTTCAGGTTGGTTTCTTGGACGGGCGCAACATCGAGGCCCAAAGGGCCTGTACTACGTTATAATGTTCTACGTTCTATGTATCCTTTGATGCTTTTAACTCGAAGAACTACATTTAACTCCTTCTTGAAAACATTCAATGCTTTGGTCTCACTGCTTTCTGTGGAAGAGAATTCCACAGGCTCCCCACTATCTAGATGAAGATATTTCTCCTTATCTCAGTCAGAAATAGCCCGACCCATATCCTTAGACTGTGACCCCTGGTTGTGGACTCCCCAGTCATCGGAAACATCCTCCTGCATTTACCCTGTCCAGTCTTGTTAGAAATTTATATTACCCATCTCATTCTTCCAAACTCTAGCGAATGTGGTCCAAACCAATCCAGTCTCTCTTCTTATGTCAGTCCTAGCATCCCAGGGATCCATCAGGTAAACCTTCAGTGCATTCTCTCCTCAACCAGAACATCCTTCCTCAGATGAGGAGACCGTAACTGCACACAATATTTCAGGTGGGGTCTCACTAAGGCCCAGTGCAATTTCAGCAAGCATCCCTACTCCTGGATTTGAATCCTCTCACAATGAAGTCCAACATCCCATTTGCCTTCTTCACCAGCTGCAGCATCTGCACAGCCGCAGCACTTAAATTGCATGGAACTGACTCTGTTATAGAGCTATAGAGTCACACAGCACGGAAACAGGCTCTTCCATCCAGCCAGTTCATGCCCAACATAATCCCAGACTAAACCAGTCCCACCTGCCTGCTCCTGGCTCATATCCCTCTTTCCTATCCTTGTACTTATCTGAATGTCTTTTCAATGACGAGAATGTGCAAACTCCACACAGACAGTCACCCGAGGCTGGAATCCAACCTGGGACCCTGGTGCAGTGAGGCAGCAGTGCTAACCACTGAGCCACTATGCCAAATGTGGAACTGGAAAAGCACAGCGGGTTAGACAGCATCCAAGGGGCAGGAGAGTCCAGGGTTTCGGCCCGATGCTGCCTAATCTGCTGTGCTTTTCCAGCTCCACATCTATTGACTAAGAACCAATGATGTTGGGGTGATACATTCGCATGGATTGAAGATTGGCTAACAAACAGCAAACCAAATAAATGGGTCACTTTCAGATTAGCAAATTCTAACTAGTTGCGTGCCACAGGGATTAGTGCTAGGACCACAATCTTTCTGAATGACAAAGATGAAGGGGCCAACTGCATCATAGCCAAATTTGCTATTGATTTGCATATGCGTGCGACAGTAAATTGTGAAAAAAAATACAAAGAGTTGATAAATGGATACAATTAGATTAAAGGAGTAGAGAGACATCTGGCAGAAATATCATGTGGGAAAATGTGAGGTTCGTCACTTTCGCAGGAAGAACGTAAAAACAGGATATTACATAAATGGTGAAATACTGCAGAATGCTTCAGAGCAGAGGGATTTGGGTGGTAATCACGAATCAAAAATGCTAGTGTGTACAACAAGTAATTAGGAAGTGAAGTGGAATATTGGTCTTTAGAACATAGAACAATACAGCGCAGAACAGGCCCTTCGGTCCTCAATGTTGCGCCAACCCGTGAACTATTCTCATCTTGTCCCCCGACACTATCCCATCATCATCCATGTGCTTATCCATGTCCTTTGCGGGATAACTTAAGGCTTTATAACAAAAGGTGACATGTCAGCTCAGACAATGTACTAAAGGTGTGAGGTCAGAGTCTGCCTGTATCGCAATCCTGAGTCAGACTGGTTCTATTTCCAAAGTGGGATTTATGAAATATTCCATGTGTCAACTGCCTGCAGACTGTAATTTGCTCAAAAAATGCACAATGTATTTGCAAATATCATTGCTGGAAGTGGGTTGGAGTATTAAAAATAAGGAGGTTTAGGGCATTAGTGAAATTGCATTTAGCATACTATGTGCAGTTTTACTTACTTGCAACAGAAGTACTTCAGAGAATGTTCCCTCGACCGATTCCTTGAATGAAAAGGTTGTGCTATGAGGGAATGTTGAGTAGGGTTTGGTCTATGTGCAATGACATTTTAAAGTTTGCAAGGTATCTTCTTGAAACATACGAGATTCTGAGGGGACTTAGGTTGATGCTTTGATTTGATTTGATTTATTATTGTCACATGCACCTAGGTACAGTGAAAAGTTTTGTTTTGTTTGCATTTCGGGCTGATCATACTATACAAAGTGCATCAGGGTAATAGAACAGAGCGAGGAATACAATGTTATGGCTGCAGAGATGGTGCATAAAGGGCAAAATCAACATTTAAATTTAAAATTTGAGAGGTCCATTCTGAAATCTAATAACAGCAGGGAAGAAGCTGTTCTTGAATCTGTTGATACATGTGTTTAAGTTTTTGTCCCTTCTGCCCAATGGAAGAGGGTTGGGACAGAGTAAAACTGAGGTGGGAGGGGTCTTTGATGATGTTGGCTGCCTTCCCGAAGCAGTAGGAAGTGTAGATGGAGTCAATGGATGGAAGGTTGGCTTCCATGATGGACTGAGCTGTGTTCACAACTCGCTGCAGTTTCTTCTGATCCTGGGCAAATGGTTCCCACATGCCAATCATTGGGGCAGAATCTTCTAATCCTAATTAGATAGGATGGTGGGGTTCCTGAGAGAGAGAGAGAGACAGAGTGTGTGTGTACAAGTGTGGGTGTGGCTGTGTGTATTTGAGTGTTAATATGTGTATGAGCGTGTGCACGTGTATGAGTGTGAGTGTGTGAGTGTGTCTGGAGATGAATGTGTGTGAGTGTGCGAGTGTGTGGTGAAGATTCTATGGCTTTAAAAGATATATTTTCTCCTTTTTTTGAAGAGAGGCTTTAAGACATTTGTGGGTGAAGATATGGACCCCTCCAGAGGGGTCTCTTGGTTTCGAGATTGATCAAAAGAATCAACAGAATGTGATCTGTACGAAACAAGGTCATTAGTTTAGTAAAGTAAGGCAGCCTGACACAATTCTGTCCAGCAACACAGAGGTTAAAACTTCTGTGCTCCACGGAAAAATTGCACAATTACAATTGAACAGTAAATATTTTTATATGTTTTTTGAGAGACAGTACAGCCTTAATTACAGGAAAAGACCAATCAACTGTAATATGATGACACGATTGACAATAGGCTAATCCAATGATATTTCCTGGGAAACGGTTCTTGTTTTACATAAATCGTCATCTCATGCTAACAGTTCAAGGTTAGTTTAAGTGGTCAATAAATGGCTCATAATCATTTTATGAAAACTCCATTGTTTGCCTTATCTTCTATTTCAGCTAATTCAGCAAAGCAGCAGTACCGGTTCACAGTGTCAAATCATAACTTGAAGCCATTTTGTTGTGTTATTTTAAACTGAAAAGCCATTTTGTCATTAATAAAAAGTCTACATATATTAGTTGCTTCTGACAACAGCTAGGATCCAAAATTTGAATCCTCATCTCCCCACTTTGGTCATTCCATGACCACATCATAAATGCGAAGGCATGGATTGAATTAATCCAATTCACTGGCAGCCAAAGACTGCCATGGCTCTTCTTCCTTCTCCTAGGAGGGACCACGGGGCAGGCAATGGTGTTTCCTCGTCTTCATTTAAATGGAGAATTTTCTGAGTGGAATCAATGTTGTCAATGGAAGCTAATATTTTAGCAATGATACATTTAACAACAGCAATACCAACAAAAAGACCAACTAAAATAATAGCAACAGATATAGCCGTATTGATTAACCAGTTGTACCATGAGCTGAATCCCCAATCTCCCCATTTTGCAGCTTCATTCGTTTGATTGACAAAAGTTATCTATAAAGATGTTATCTATATGTCTAGTAATGTTTTCAATGAGAGATTTGAATGCTTTGAAGAGAGGGTTTAAGGCACATGAGGGGAGCTGTCTATTTGAATCAAATAAAGTAAACAGCTTGTGAGGCCTTAAGGTTTTTTAAAATTGGAACAATAGAAGCAGACTGAATGGGTGTGGCCTGCTCCCACTGAACCCAGGGTTATTTGTTTTAGTTTATCAGTAGTAGTTGCTGGGGACTTGAAGCCGGGTATGGAAGCCCCCTGCTACTGTCTCTCTCTCTCTCTCTCTCTGTCTTTTCTCTTGATGCCTCCTGGACTGGAGAATTGCCCATGAGACAATCTATTTTATTGAATTTGCCTTACCAAGGGTGTATTTATGGGATGTGACTAAATTGAAACAATTACTGTTTAGTAGTTGAATAACCTATCGCTGTGATAAATTTTCCAATAGAGTTAAGTAATTCCAATTTCTTCTTTCTTTTGTTGTATTTTAATTATTGTATATGAACAAAGTGTATTTTGCTAGGAAATGAATAGCTTGACCACAGAATGCAATGCCTGCGTATGAGTGTGTGTCTGGGTGAGTGTATGTGGGTGTCTGTGTTTATGTGCATGTAAGTGTATGTGTGTCTGTGAAAGTGTGTGTGTCTGTATGAGTGTGTGTTTATGTATGTCTGTGATTGTTTCTCTGTGTGTGTGTCTGTGAGAGTGTGTGCACGTGTGTGTCTGTGAGATTGAGTATATGTTTGTGTGAGTGTCTATCTGTTTGTCTGTATGTGTGTGTGTGTGTGTGTGAGAGAGAGAGAGAGAGAGAGAGAGAGAGAGAGGTGTAGAGGTTCCAGTGTTGGATCGGGGTGGATGACTCCTGTCTGTGTGTATGTGTTTTCATGTGTGTGTGTGTTTGTGTGCACGCGTGCGTGTGTCGGCGTTTGTGTGTGTGTGTGAGTGTGTATGTGTGTGTGTGTTTCATCCCCCTTCACGAATAACCACACTCTGCCCTTTCTCTCTGTAATTCTGGACTTTCCTCTAAACCTGCTCCCCTTTAGACCTCACTCTTCTCTTTTAAAACACCTCATAAAGCCTACCTCTTTTACCAAGCTTCCAATTACTCATCCAGAATATTACATTAGGTGGATCAGCTTAAACGTTGCCTGTTAAGTCTCCTATGAAGTACCTTGGGCTATCTGAAAATGAAATATGTTTATATAAACTCTCCTCATAATTTACATTGCGATGAATCAACATTTTACTCCTCACATGGTCAGTATGTCCTTAAGGTGAAATGCCCAAAAATACGAGGAACGTTCAAATCAGAGCTTTACATAGCCAAAGGAACACTTCCTCCATTTTATATCTGAGAAGGATTTTTGATTTTTCTTCTGTCCTGACCAGGACTTTTTAATAATCTGTGTACAATGGACCTCTAAGTACCTCTGGAAGTCCAGTGTTCTGATTCTGAACATTAAAAATTACTCAGATCTGTTACTTTTTGAGCAAAATAAATGTCTTCATGCCTAACGGTACTGAAATCCATCAGCTACAGTTTTGTCTCCTCACATCATCTATCAATGACTCTGTAATGTTATGTTTCTGTCTGTAGTATTTATAAACCACCAATCTTTTTGTCATCAGCACACTTGAATATATGTCCCTCTACTGTGTTATCTAAAGTCATTAATAAATGTAGTGAATCATTAAGGTCCCAACACAGGTACTTGTGGGACACCACTTTCTTCCAATTTGAGTACATATGCATTGTCTCCGTTGTCTTTTACCCTCCAACCAATCTCCTAACCAGGTCAACAATTTGCCTTCAAATCCATGAGTTTTAATTGTATCCAACGGTCTCTTTTTGCAGAACTGCACCAAATAACCTCAAAGTCATAGTCATAGAGATGTACAGCACGGAAACAGACCCTTCAGTCCAACTCGTCCATGCTGACCAGATATCCCTATCCAATCTAGTCCCACATGCCAACACCCGGCCCATATCTCTCCAAACCCTTTCTATTCATATTCTCATCCAAATGCCTTTTAAATGCTGTAATTGTACCAGCTGCCACCAGTTCTCTGGCAGCTTATTCCATACATATACCACCCTCTGCATAAAAAAGTTGTCGCTTACCTCCCTTTTATATCTTTCCCCTCTCACCCTAAACCAATTCCGTCCAGTTCTGGACTCCCCAACCCCAGGGAAAAGAGTTTGTCTACTTATCCTATCCATGACCCTCATGACCTTATAAATCTACATAAGGTCACCCCTCAGCTTCCAACACTCTGGGAAAAACAGCCCCAGCCTGTTCAGCCTCTCCCTATAGCTCAAATCCTCCAACCCTGGCAACATCCTTGTAAACTTTTTCTGAACCCTTTCAAGTTTCACAACATCCTTCTGATAGGAAGGACACCAGAACTGCATGCAAAATTCCAAAAGTAGCCTGACCAATGTCCTGTACAGCCGCAACATGACCTTCCAACTCCTTTACTCAATACTCTGACCAATAAAGGAAAGCTTACCAAACACCTTCACTGTTCTGGATAAAAACAATGACTGCAGATGCTGGAAACCAGATTCTGGATTAGTGGTCCTGAAAGAGCACAGCAGTTCAGGCAGCATCCAAGGAGCAGCAAAATGGACGTTTCGGGCAAAAGCCCTTCATCAGGAATAAAGGCAGTGAGCCTGAAGCATGGAGAGAAAAGCTAGAGGAGGGTGGGGGTGGGGAGAAAGTAGCATAGAATACAATGGGTGATTGGGGGAGGGGATGAAGGTGATAGGTCAGGGAGGAGAGGTGGAGTGGATAGGTGGAAAAGGAGATAGGCAGGTAGGACAAGTCCGGACAAGTCATGGGGACAGTGCTGAGCTGGAAGTTTGAAACTGGGGTAAGGTGGGGGAAGGGGAAATGAGGAAACTGTTGAAGTCCACACTGATGCCCTAGGGTTGAAGTGTTCCAAGGCGGAAGATGAGGCGTTCTTCCTCCAGGTGTCTGGTAGTGAGGGAGTGGTGGTGAAGGAGGCCCAGGACCTCCATGTCCTCGGCAGAGTGGGAGGGGGAGTTGAAATGTTGGGCCACGGGCCGGTTTGGTTGATTGGTGCGGGTGTCCCAGAGATGTTCCCTAAAGCGCTCTGCTAGGAGGCGCCCAGTCTCCCCAATGTAGAGGAGACCGCATCAGGAGCAACGGATACAATAAATGATATTAGTGGATGTGCAAGTAAAACTTTGGATGTGGAAGGCTCCTTTAGGGCCTTGGATAGAGGTGAGGGAGGAGGTGTGGGTGCAGGTTTTACAGTTCCTGCGGTGGCAGGGGAAAGTGCCAGGATGGGAGGGTGGGTTGTAGGGGGGCATGGACCTGACCAGGTAGTCACGGAGGGAACAGTCTTTGCGGGAAGCGGAAAGGGGTGGGGAGGGAAATATATCCCTGGTGGTGGGGTCTTTTTGGAGGTGGTGGAAGGGTAGAAGGTGAGCACCAGGGGCATTCTGTCCTTGTTACGTTTGGAGGGGTGGGGTCTGAGGGTGGAGGTGTGGGATGTGGACGAGATGCATTGGAGGGCATCTTTAACCACCACCGCTCCCTCACCACCAGACACCTGGAGGAAGAACGCCTCATCTTCCGCCTCGGAAAACTTCAACCCCAGGGCATCAATGTGGACTTCAACAGTTTCCTCATTTCCCCTCCCCCCACCTCACCCTAGTTCTAAGCTTCCAGCTCAGTAACTGTCCTCATGACTTGTCCTGACTTGTCCTACCTGCCTATCTTCTTTTCCACCTATCCACTCCACCCTCTCCTCCCTGACCTATCACCTTCATCCCCTCCCCCAATCACCCATTGTATTCTATGCTACTTTCTCCCCACCCCCACCCTCCTCTAGCTTATCTCTCCACGCTTCAGGCTCACTGCCTTTATTCCTGATGAAGGGCTTTTGCCCGAAATGTCGATTGCGAAGCTCCTTGGATGCTGCCTGAACTGCTGTGCTCTTCCAGCACCACTAATCCAGAATTCTTCACTATTCGATCTACCTGCGACTCTACTTTCAAGGAGCTATGAACCTGCACTCCAACATCTCTTTGTTCACCAACACTACTGAAGACCTTACCATTAAGTTATAAGTCCTTTGACTCATTACGAGTTTCTTTGAAAGTTCAGCAGCATTGTAGACAGCATTGACGATCGTGTAAAGTTACAAAGGGATGTTGATAGACAAAGTGAATGGGCAAAACTGTGGCAAATGGAGCTCAATGTAAGCTGAATGTAAGCAAGTGTGGGGTTATTCGTTTTGGACTGATAAAGGGATAGATCAGGGTTCTTTCCAGATGGTATAAAGTTAAATACAATGGAGGTTGGAGGTTCAGAGTCCGAGGTCTTTAAAATGTTACAAACAGGTACAGAAAATAATCAAGAAAGCTCATGGAATGCTGGACTTCATATCTCAAGGGCTGGAGTACACAGATGCAGAAGTTACAAAAACTGAAAGAACTGGACATGCTGTAAATCAGAAACAAAAACAAAAATTGCTGGAAAAGCTCAGCACTGGCAGCATCTGTGGAGAGAAATCAGAGTTAATGTCTCTGGTTGAGTGACCTTTCCTCAGAACTGATGCAGAAGTTACATTGCACTTATACAAAAGCCTGGTTAGACCCCACTTGGTGACTCTGAGCAGATTGGGGCAGCACACCTTAGGAAGGTGCCCCGATCTGCTCAGAGTCACCAAGTGGGGTCTTAGGAAGGTGTGCAATGTAGGTTTACAAGAATGAAAGCTGGACTTCAGGGGGTCAGGTTATGTGAGAGATGATACAAATTAGGCCTGCTTTCTCTAGAATTTAGAAGGTTAAGGGGTGATCTTATCGAAGACTTCAAGATAAGAACATGATAAGGAGGTGGTGGTGTTGGACTGGGGAGTTAAAAATCACACAACACCAGGTTATAGTCCAACAGGATTTATTTGGAAGCATGAGCTTTCAAAGCACTGCTCAAGAAGCTACGAAGCTTTAACTAAGATCGCAACAGGAACAGACAAGGTACGTTCAGGAAAGACAGAAAAGATGCACTGTTTCCTCTGCTTGGGGATTCTAGATCTAGGGGTATAATCTGAAAATTAGGTCCAGACCTTTCAGGAGATATGTTAGGGAGCATTTCCAGACATAAAAGTTGGTAGATCTTCCACAAATCTCAGTGGATGCTGGATCAGCTGTTAGTTTTAAATCTGAGTTGGGCAATGTCTTTGTCAACCAAAATGACATCGGCCAAAAGCAAGTTTACGGAGTTAGGCCACAGATCAGCCACCATCTCATTGAATGATGGAACAAGTTTGAGGGGCTGAATGGCCTACTCCAATTCCTATGTTCCTACATTCTCTGCACTTGCCGTGTCACAGATTATAAAAGCAAGGAGGTGATGTTGGAGTTTTATACAAAACTTTGGTTGGGCGACAGCAGGAGTGCGGTGTGCATTTCTGGTCGCCACATTGTCGGAAGGATTCGAATTTGAATGATTTCATTGTGACACGTATTTTAGAAAATACAGTGAAAAGTGTTTTGTCACCATAATTTTGGAATACAAAGTGAACAAAAAGAAATTGCTTCAATAGATCTTCAACTTATGTTCAACTGACAGAAAAATATAAAAGCAGAAAAATAAGCAATAATGTTTAACTTTACAGCTCAGCTCCGGGTTTCCTTAAGATCTCTGGGCTTTCTGTAAAGTGTTCTGGTCTCCAAGCCACAATGAATCCTCATTCTGGGTCCAGCTGATCCTCCATGAATTCCTGGCTCTGCTCCCACAGTTACACAGACATTGTTAGGAGTCTTGATCCGTGCCCAGCATGCAGCCAAAACTGCAGTCCCTGTCTCACTGACAACACTGGGAAGTCCCAATCCAGGCCCAACATCATTAGGAGCCACAATCCGGGCCAAACATCACTAGGAGTCCCAATCTGGACCAGCATCACGAGGAGTCCCAATCCGGGCCCAACATCACTAAGAGTCCCAATCTGGGCCCAACATCACTAAGAGTCCCAATCCGGGCCCAACATCACTAAGAGTCCCAATCCGGGCCCAACATCACTAAGAGTCCCAATCCAGGCTCAACATCACTAAGAGTCCCAATCCGGGCTCAACCTCGTTTGGGGTCCCAATCTGGGCCCAACATCACTAGGAATCTCAATCCAGGCCCTCCACACAGCCAAAGCTGCACAATCCTTCCTCTAGGCCTGTCTGAACCATGAGCAACCACTGCAATCACAGCCTTCACCATGAGTCCTGCTCCAGCCTCCTCTGTGATGACCCCTCCTCCACTGCCAACTGGAAGATGAAGATGATGAATCAAAATCAGAAAGAAGACAAAACGAAAAGAGAAAGGATGTGGCCAACCTGGAGCAGACAGGCTCCGGAGCCTGAACGCCACCTACCAGGCTGGTGGTGCCACCTTGGATTGAGAATACAGAAGCATTCAGAAAAGGAATTGTTCTGTCTGACAAAAATATAGAGGGACATAGGGTACAATTTAACATTTTTAAACTAGATGTTGAATCTGGAAGGCTGCAAAACACTGTGATGCTATGGAGTGGGTACAGAGGAGATTCATCTGTTGTTGGCTGGAACAGTTAGTGATGAAGAGAGACTGGATAAGCTCAGGTTATTTTCTTCAGAGCAGAGAAGGCTGAGAAGGAATGTGATTGATGCGTACAACACAATGAGGGCATGGACTGAGTGGGGAGGAAACAGTTTCATTGGAGGGTGAATAACAAGTGGATATAATTTTAAGTTGAAAGGCAGTTGACTTAGAGAGCATTTGAGGAAAATGTTCTCACCCAGAGAATGGTGGGAATCTGGAATGCACTGCCTGGGAATCCTCAAAGCTATTACACAGTACTTGGATGAGCATTTGAAATTTTGTAACATTCAAGGCTATGGGCTGTACAATTGCAACATTTAAGAGGCATTTGGATGGGTATATGAATAGGAAGGGTTTGGAGGGATATGGGCCGGGTGCTGGCAGGTGGGACTAGATGGGGATGGGATATCTGGTCGGCATGGACGGGTTGGACCGAAGGGTCGGTTTTCATCTCTAGGGACTCTATAAGTGATGGAAAGTGGGGCTACAGTAGATTTTGTTGGTGCAATGGAAAGTGGGGCTACAGTAGATTTTGTTGGTGCAAATTCGATGGGCCAAAGGGTGTCTTCTGTACTGAGTGATTCTATGATATATTCCTCCATTGCCCTACTTTCCTTGCCTTAAGTAGTTGGCTCTCACTTTGATATGTCCAATCTCTTTCCGACACAGACTGCAAAGGCCTACTGAGGTCCATCCTCTAACTTATGGTATTCATCAATCTTTTGCTCTGCTTTGTCTCCTGAGTGTGCTATGCCAGCCTCAAAAGCAGTCTGGCTTGATTTTTTTAAAATCCTGATTCACCCCTCGATCACCTCAGAGCAAGAGTAACTATCAACCCGAGAAATATCAGAACAGGCAGCTGAGGTCTCCTGGAGGGTGAGACAAGCAGAGGACTCATCAAAGATTGCTGAACGTTTAACAAAATTACTTTATCTTTCCAGTTTAAATTAAGAAGGACTTTAATGTTAACTATTACCTTGTCACTTTATGTTTCTCCGAAGGCTATGTTTAACTTTTTAACTCTGATTCTCTTACTCCATTGTATTGAGATTTTTTTGTACCTGGGTACCTTTGTATCTAAAATGGCACCTTGTGTGGCAACATTATACACCTTTCACTGTACCCCTGTACTTCTGTTCTTGAGTCCCTGAGATAATAAATTTATTCATAGATTTAGATAAAGGTCCACTGCTTCCAGAGTCATCACATTGGAAACAAAATATGTATTGTCTGAAACTTTTGCATGCTAGTTTATATTCTAGCATTTTAACTAAAAATTGGGTTACATCAGTCAATACAAAAGTCATGTAGCACAGAAGGAGGACATTCAGCCCATCTTACCTATGCCGGCATGTTGAAAGAGCTATTCGATTAGTTCCACGCCACTGTTTTCACCACAGCCCTGCAATAATGAATTTTAGTGTAAATATAAAGACAGGAGTGCATTTTAAATATAAATTGCTTGTTCTTCTCACATGAACGGCTTCTGTGAAAGGTTTGATAAATGATAAGTTTTGTGGCTTGTTGACATGTTCTGGAATTCAAGAGCAGCAAACCTCACCATTTGTCAAAATATAACAGGCTCAGGAAACTTACTGAGCTAAACCTGGACCAAATATAATCTCTAACCTCAGCCCCAACTCGAACCACAGCGTTAATCCCAGCCTTTACCATAACCAGGTCCCAGTTCTAGAATGAACCACAGACCTAACTCTAATGCTAGCTTCAACCCAAACTCTCACACTAAATCCATTCCCAATCATTTCTTTAACGTGAATCCTTACTTGAGCTTTAACCCTCACATCAGCTGATATTTGCACTACTTTCCCACTCCCTATTACCATATCGCATGTTGAATGTAAACCAAACCATTATAACGGTCAAAGCATCCTGAAGTTCGGAAAATCCTGCCTTACTTTTAGCAAAAGGCACAATTTCATTTGAAGGTGCAATTTCATCCCAGCAAAGTACTTGAACAGATAAGCCCAAACTGGTACAAACTGTCCTCATTCACAGTAAAGCAAACAGAGTACCAGATCCCTGCTGTGCCAACAAAGCCTTTCAATTCAATTAATGAGCCATAAATAACCCAATGAACATGTCAACAAAGGGTATAATTTATCATTTATCATACCTTTCACAGGAACAGTTCATGTGAGGAGAATGTGCAGTCACAACCATACATTTACATTTAAAATGTTTTCCTGTCTTATTCACAATAAAATTCATCTTGAATAGGAATCCTCATGGGGAAAGCTGTTTGACAAATGAGCTTTGAATACTAGTGCTGGATCATAAAATAATACAAAAAATGGAAGAGACACCAACCAAAAATAGAGACTTTGAAATATGGTGCAAGTGTATTCATTCTGCGTTACAGAAAGGGCAGATTTGATAGCTTCATCTACATTACACTCATAGTTCTTCACAAGATATTAAGATGGAGCACCATTGCATCTGTTCTAATACACTGAACAATACTTAATAAAAGATCTGCGGAACTGTCAACCGTTTTCACAACATTGTTTTTCACCAGGAATGCTTTATACTGCTTTAATGAAGCCAAAGGTTAATCTCTTACCCAAGTAAACCTCAAACTTTCATTTGTACCTCAGGACGGGATAGAAGGTCATCATCGACCCACTTCTGAGGACTCCACACAGACAGTTGCCCGAGGCTGGAGTCAAACCCGGGTCTCTGGTGCTGTGAGGCAGCAGTGCTAACCACAGAGCCACTGTGCCCCCCCTCTACATTTTTCATTGCAGTGACAAATTTGTAGATACCTGTTTCTTAAAAAGGAATGGAAGTGCTGGAGAAACTCAACAGATCTGGCAGCATCCGTGAACAAAGAGAAAAAACAGATGCAGCCAGACCTGCTGAGCTTTTCCAGCAATTTTGTTTTTTGTTTCTGATTTACCGCATCCACAGTTTATTTAAACAAGGATCCTAAGTTATCTGATGGCAATCATTTTTTGAATCGTGATTTTTCAAAAGATATTATACATGCTACTCAACAACTAGATATTGGCAAGTATGTAGGTGCGTTAGGCGTTCCCAGTTATTTCCTGGTCACAATACTGCAGCTGCTATCATGCAATATCTGAAAGTGACAATCCTTTCCATCCTAGTCTCATCCCACTTAAATCTCACAGCAAGCTTTTATTACTTCCAGACTTCTGATCGCCTCTCAACTAGTGGGCAGCATGATGGCACATTGGTTAGTACTGCTGCCTCACAGCGCCAGAGACCCGGGTTCAATTCCCGCCTCAGGCGACTGACTGTGTGGAGTTTGCACATTCTCCCCGTGTCTGCATGGGTTTCCGCCCACAGTCCAAAAAACATGCAGGTCAGGTGAATTGGCTATGCTAAATTGCCCATAGTGTTAGGTGCAGGGTAAATGTAGGGGCATGGGTGTGGGTGGCCGCGCTTCGGCGGGTCGGTGTGGACTTGTTGGGCCGAAGGGCCTGTTTCCATGCTGTAAGTAATCTAATCTAGCCTCCCATTTTAAAGTTAAACTCATACAAAAGTCTGTTGTCCAGGTCCTGACTTGTCAAGCGTTCTGCTCGCTCCTCACTCCTGTGCTGTCTGACCTACTTTGGTTACCAGTCCACCAAAAGTTTGACTTTAAAATTCTCATCCTGATGTTTAAAGCCTTTCCTTGTTTCTGAACCCTCCTCCAGCTCTATTTTTTTTAGATTAGATTAGATTACTTACAGTGTGGAAACAGGCCCTTCAGCCCAACAAGTCCACACCGCCCCGCCGAAGCGCAACCCACCCATGCCCCTACATTTACCCCTTAACTAACACTACGGGCAATTTAGCATGGCCAATTCACCTGACCTGCACATCTTTGGACTGTGGGAGGAAACCGGAGCACCCGGAGGAAACCCACGCAGACACGGGGAGAACGTGCAAACTATATCCTTCTGTGAATTATGCACTCCTCCAATTCTGCCCTATCCTAGTTTCCTTCACTCTCCAGGCTGTTGGCATGCCTTCACTTACTCTGTCTCTAGGTTCTGAAATTTCCTGGCTTAACTTTTCCACGTTGAGCTCTTGCTTAAGACAATGCTTAAAATGCTTAAGATCTACCTTTTGACAGTAATCTTTATTCATTGTCCAAATGTCTCCTTGAACATCTCAGTTTCAATGTTTCTTGTTTACGCTCTTGTGAAGAACTTTAGTTCAAATTACTACATTGAGGGCACTATGTATCTGCAAGTTAGTGAAGTGGAGTGAAGGTACATACATAATTGCTACTGTATATAGTTTACTCCTTAAATTACCATGAATGGGCTTAGAATATTGAGTGTTAGTGGTCACAGGTTTTGCATATACATACATGAACAGTGACACTTACAACAAAACTCTGGGCTCCTTTTCTGAGCTCAACACACATGCTGATCAATCCTTGACTGAATTAGGAGCAGTATCTGTTCCAACACCCACTTTATATCCTTTCCACATTCCCTTTACGTGATAATTACATTTCAGAGTCAAATTTCATATATCATTCAACATTGATCTCATACAGTTCCTACAGCGTGGAAGCAGGCCAGACTGCCCATTCCACATCAACCCTCCCACCCAGAACCACCCTCCCACCCATTCCTGTAACCCTGCATATCCCATGGACAATCTACCTAACCTGCAAATCTGTGGGAGGAAACCAGAGCACCCGGAGGAAACCCACACATTCACGGGGAGAATATGCAAACTCCACACAGACAGTCACCCGAGGCTGGAATCGAACCCGGGTCTCTGGCGCTGTGAGGCAGCAGTGCCAACCACAGAGCCACCGTGCCCCCCTCTAATATAATTATGCATTTTTCATTCCAGTGACAAATTTGTAGATACCTGTTTCTTAAAAAGGAATGTAAGTGCTGGAGAAACTCAACAGATCTGGCAGCGTCCATGAACAAAGAGAAAAAACAGGTAATGTTCCGAGTCCAGCAAGACTCCTCTTCCAAGGAAGAGTCAAACACTAACTTGGATTTCCTCTCCGTCCTCAAAAGTTGCCAGATCTGCTGAGTTTTTCCAGCACTTTCTGTTTCCGTTTCAGATGTTTCAGCCTGTTTCTAATTCCATGAAATCGAGCTCCTGAAATATCCAACGTCATCAAGCTGCAGAGTTTTTCAGGCAGGCACTTGTACTCAAAACCTGACGTTTAAAAAAATGAATAAAGAATTTTTCTGACAATCATGTTAACCTTTCTCATTGAGCATCTAGTTTCACTGTTAGAAGTGCTGTATACTTCTAACAGTTTGAAGAAATCAGAATTTAAGAGTCATGTTTTATTACCATCTAACAAGAGTGATGCTTTCCATTTCAGATGTTACCTCTGATTAAAAACTCCACCATTCCTTACAAATCTCGTTTCTGAAGGTAAAATATAGACAGAAATATTTCCCGCAGAACCTGATGTGAGCTTAATTGAAGTTCCCCGCAGTATGCAGAGCTTTATTGTTGAAACTGAACATTGCACAACCGATAGATCACAAGTTAGGAATCTTAGCTGTGTTTCTCTCTCCCCAGATGCTGCCAGACCTGCTGAGTAGTTCCAGAAATTTCTGAGGGCTTCTTTTTGTACTTCAGATATCCTGCATTTACATTTTTGCTTTTGCAAGGCCTTAAGGCCAGTCACAATTCATCAGTTCAGTGACAACTGCATCAAAATTGATTAATACTTTTTCACGTAATAAGCAAAATGAAATATTTAAATTGCTGTAACACAAAGAGAAATAAAAGCAAGTGTAAAATTAGCAAAGGCACTATCTTTTTGTACAGGCTCTCCAAAGATATTCATACGGTTTTGCATAAGGGACTGTTAGCTAAAGTTAAAGCGGTTGCTGTACAGAGATTAAAATAGCAGAGAAACTAGGTTTAAAATGGACTAGATCAAACGTATCAATATTACTTGATAGGAGACCAGGATTTCACAGGCTACCAGGGACTTTCAGGGCCAACATCAAGCCCAGAGCAGCACCCAGAAAGGGTGAGAGGCACCCAGCCCAGGAAGACATCACACTGATATGGTACATCAGGAAGCATGGCTCTGTCAAAACTCTTCAGTCCTGACTCCATTCCCTTGGGATGACCAAAGTGTAGTCAGTGCCGGGTCCATATTTTCTGGGACACTGTGACAGAACTGTGCTGGTTACCGGGGTGAGGCCTGAGGCCTGCAGGAGTTGGGAGGTCACCCTCTCCTAGCGACTGTGACGGTGATAGCATCTCTGAACGTCTCTGTGACTGGCTCCTTCCAGGGAGTGGTGGGGGGGCTGTGGGGCATCTCTCAGCCATGCATTAAGCCAGTGATTGATTTGTGCAAGATCACTGCAGTTCATTTTGTTTCTCAATGGCAAGGTCAATGCTGTACCCTGGACAGTGGGATTCAGAAACATAGGTGTCTTGCCCCAGGTGCAGACAGAGGGCACTGAGAAGGCCTTACCACAGCAGGAGGGGGGGCTCCAATCCTTAAATGTTCAGGTCATCTGTGATCGTCTGAAGATGTGTGCTTGATACCCTGGCAGCTGCACGGCTCCTATACCCTGGAGCCCTCGTGTACCCAGTGTGGTTAAGGGCCCAGGTGCCTGACAAGCCTGGTTACTGGGGAAGAAGGGCTACCCACTGCCACCAGGCCTGATGACACCACTGCACAACTTCTTAAATGATGCAGAGTACCGATACAATGCTGCCATACCTGGACCAGGCCATCGTGGGTCAGCTGATTGGGCTGCTGAAGATGCAGTTCCATTGCTTGGACTGGTCCTGGGTGGTGGTGGTAGTGGGGGTGGGGTGGGGGGGGGGGAGTGGTGGTGGTTGTGGGGGGGCACCGAAGGATTATCTAGACAGGGTGCACTGCATCATCTTGGCCTGCTGTGCTTTTCACAATTGGAGGATGGCAATGAGGGGATGTGTTAGATGTTGAGGAACTGGGGAAGTGGGAGCAATGTTCTGAGGAGGACAATGAGGGGAGCAGAAAGCTGTCCTTGTCCATGATAGAGTTCCAGCCATGTTGGGGGGGTGCTACAAGCCAGATAGGACCTATTGATACCCAGTTCCATCCATCTAGTAACTCATTGCTGTTTGCCGAAGGTTGGACCTTTATAAACTTACCTGAATACAGCAGCTATTATCATGAAAATGTCCTCTCTTCTTCTGTCTCTTCTTGCTCAATGATCTTCCCGTCACCACCTTATGTTGACCTTTGGAAGCTTCAGCCAGAATTGGAAGATAGAGCTTGAAAAATTACACTAAGATCAGGTCCTGGAAATCTTCACAGGCAAACCAGCATGCTCAGCACTGACACTGATCTGTCAATCCAGGCTATTGTCATTCATCATTGTACAAGACTGAGTGACAATCCAGAGGAAGCATTTTCTTTGCCAAGTTCCAATACCCTGCTTCTCTCAAGTGTCACAAACTAGCTTCCAGGATATTATTTACAATGGTGTGCTAACCTAATCACATTTGCGAAGTGAATCGCACCTTAAAATTTGCCCCGCACCCCTGTAAATCTACAATTGAGAACAATATTATCAGTCTATGTCACTCCAGCCACCCAAGAAACAGATCATTAAAGCCTGAAATATCTGACCTCTGTTTAATTGTTTCACAGTTTCACTGGAGTAACTGCAAGACTGAATGTCACAGACGATCAATTTGTACTGGTCCCAATTTAACAGTGACATCGTATATAGTACCCTGTAGGCAAATGACAGAACATCAGTCATGACTTCGGGACAGAGGAAATAATTCTCAACTACAGTTGAGCTATGTCCTTGAAAGATTTGACTGTTTTCATTGTGAAGAAGAAAAAAAATGTATAGATCAGATATCTTAATCCTTAACTTCTCCTGACAAAATGGCAAGTTGACAAAGTAAGAATCTTTTTCAGAGTGAAAACTATGCAATTATATACCAAGGCTGTGGATAAATTAAGATAATGCTTTTCAAAACAGCAGGTAAGCCAATATGGTAATTAACAATGTTTCTCTAACAATACAAGTAAATACTTCATCCGGACTAAAAATGCATGACACGAAAATCAACTGAGTTACAATGAATACTGTTGCTATTTTAACAGTTAGCTCCAATGTTTGATAAAGCCCCTGTTAAAATAATTTAAAACATTTGTTTCAGAGGAGGATGCATAAAAAAACATGTTTTGGCAGAGGGATCTCATTCCAAAAGAATGAACAAGCAAAGTAATGGCTACCATTAACCCTGCTCTTTCTTTTTAACATTGTCAGTGAGAGAAAGCATTGAGACAATCATAAAGGTTCAGACAACTTGCTCACAATTAAACCCTTCAGTAACTCGAAATGACTATTTTTAACAAATCCTAATATGTAACCTAACTCGATTCACTCTACATGGCATCAAGAAGTGGCTGAAAGCAAGGATGTTGCCAAGTATATGGGCTCTGACAATATTCCAGCAATTGTACTGAAGACGTGTTGTCCCTTATGCCCCTAGCTACTTCCAGTACCTCAGGAATGTCCTGTCAACCAAAGCAGCTGCTGATGAAGAGGTGCCTCAGTGTTTTAGTGTAGCCTTCGGCTGCCTTTGGGTGTCCAAGGACAATATCAGATCCAACACCAAGCTGATGATATACAGAGCTGTAGTGGTTCCCAGCCCTCCTGTATGGCTCTGAGACGTGGACTGTCGACAGCAGGGACCTCAAGGTGCTGGAGCAGCCCCACCAACGCTGCCTGAGCAAGATCCTGACAATCCACTGGGACGCACCAATGCCAGAGTCCTCAACCAGGCCAACATCCCCACCATCGAGGCACTGACCCCTCCCTCAATCGGCTGCGATGGGCTGGGTACGCCGTCCCCACGATCGACACGAGGCTCCCGAGCAGGTGCTCTCCTCCCCGCTCCAAAACAGCAGGCCAGCCCCAGGTGGGACAGAGGAAGGGCCTTAGAGATATCCTCAAGGCCTCACTGGGGAAGTGCAGCATTCCCACACACAACTGGGAATCACTGGCCTCAGACCGTCCCAAAGTCGGGGAGGAGCATCTGGGAAGGCGCCGAGCTCCTCGAGACTCACCATCGGGAAAAAGCGGAATCCGGGGCAGGGCAACAGCATAAGGAGCGTGCTGCCACACCAATGCCCCACCCACCCCCTTCCCATGACCACCTTCTGTCCCCAGTGTAACAGAGCCTGGGGTAGCTGCATCGGGCTGTACAGCCACCTACAGACTGACCACGAGAGTGGGAGAGAGTCACCCCCATCAGCGAGGGACTGGTGATGATGATGATGGCAATGATGGTGATGATGATGATGCTCCTAGCGAAGTTGTTCCAATACAGTTACAACACTGATATTTACCCAACAGTGGGGAAAAATGCCCAGGTATGTCCTGTCCACAAAGCAGGGCAAATTCAACCTTGCCACTGAACATCCTATCAGTCGATTCTCAATATCATTAGCAAAATGATGTAAGGCATGTTGACAGTGCTATCAACTGATGTTTAAAGAGAGATAACCTGCCCACTGATGCTCAGTATGGACCAACTAGCACCTGACTAGATTACAGGCTAGGTCCAAATGTGGATAAAACAGCTGGATTCCAGAGGTAGGAAATCAAACAGCATTTTGACTGAGTGTAATATCAAGGAGCCCAAGCAAAACTGGAGTCAATGAAAATCAGAGGAGAAGCTGTCCACTGACTGGAGTCACACCTAACCTAAAATAAGATGGTTGTGGTTGTTGGAGGTTAGTAATTTCAGCTCCAGGACAGCTCTGCAGGAGTTCCTCAGGGTAGGCTCCTCGTCCCAACCACCTTCATCAATGATCTTCCCTCCATCATAATGTCAGAGTTGGGGATGTTAATCGATGATTGTAGAGGAGACCACATTGTGAGCAGTGAATGCAGTAGGCTACAATATGAGAAGTGCAGGTAAAGTGCTGCTTCACCTGAAAGGTATGTTTGGGCTCTTGGATATTGAATATCCCTTCCAGGTGAAGCTGCAGTTCCCACACTCTACTGCGTTCGCTGCTCACAATGTGGTCTCCTTTATGTTGAGGAAACAAAGCTTGGACTGGGTGACCACTTCGCAGAACATCTACAAAAAAGACCCTGAGCTTCCAGTTGCCTGGCACGTCAACACATCACCCTGTTCCCTGGCCAACACCACTGCCTTAGGCTTGCTGCAGGGCAAGCTAGATCCCAACTAAGCTCAGAGCAAGTTGGAAGAACAACACCTTATTTTTGGCCCTCCAGACTCAATATCAAGTTCAATAATTTTAGTGCCTGAACTCTCCCATGTTCTGGCCCCGTACCCCATACACCAGGCCTTGTTATCACACAGTCTGCCATTATACACCACCGATTATTAGTCACTAACAATCCCTATTAACAACTATTCACTTTCCCAGACAGATTGTTATCGACTCCTTTGTCTGTCCAACTGCTATCCTTCCTCTTTGGGCTCTATGCCACCCCCCTATTGTTTACTCCTTATCCCCTCCCCCATCCTATCTTCTACATATAAACCAACATTTCCCTAGCCACATCAGTTCTGAGGAAGAGTCGGCAGACCCGAAAGGTTAACTCTGATTTCTCTCCACAGATGCTGCCAGACCTGCTGAGACTTTCCAGCAGCTCCTGCTTTTGCTTCTGATTTACGGGTCTTTTGGTTTTCATGTAATGATTGCCCCTTGGCAATCAATTGCGCTACCATCACTGAATCCGACACCAACATATTCTTGGAGGTGAGCCGAAACTGAACTGGATCAACCTCACAAACACTGTGGCTACGAGAGCAAGTCAGAGAGTGAGAATTCTGCAGCACGTAACTCACCTCCTCTCTCTCCAATGCTTGTCCATCCAGTGAAGACTGTGATGAAATACTCACCACTTGCTTCCTCAGATGCACCTCCAACAACCCTCAGGAATCTTGATACCATCTCAGCTCAACCAGCTGCTTGATGTACATTCTATTCACCGCCATAAACAAATTTTAAAAATAACTCAAACCAGTATGAAAATTGCTCATTATTTTTACCTTTCCTCATGAGAAGGATTTTACATTGGAGACCTATTGGAAGGAGGTTGTGAAACTTGAAAGGGTTCAGAAAAGTTTTACAAGGATGTTGCCAGGGTCGGAGGATTTGAGCTGAGAGGTTGAACAGGCTTGGGGCTGTTTTCTCTGGAGCATCGGAGGCTGAGGGGTGACCTTATAGAGGTTTATAAAATCATGAGGGGCATGGATAGGATAAACGGACAAGGTCTTTTCCCTGGGGTTGGGGAGTCCAGAACTAGAGGGCATAGGTTTAGAGTGAGAAGGGAAAGATAGAAAAGGACCGAAGGGGCAACAGGTTCATGCAGAGGGTGGTACGTGTATGGAACCAGCTGCCAGAGGAAGTGGTGGAGGCTGGTACAATTGCAACATTTAAAAGGCATCTGGATGGATATATGAATAGGAAGGGTTTGGAGGGATATGGGCCGGGTGCTGACAGTTGGGACTAGATTGGGTTGGGATATCTGGTCGGCATGGACGAGTTGGACCGAAGGGTCTGTTTCTGTGCTGTACATCTCTGACTCTACATTGACTGATTCCACCACATTCCAGAACATGAACTCCTGCTGTGCATTTCCAACATCTGCAATTCCATTGCTTTTTCTCCCTTTGAGTTTCTTGGTCTCATTTTACAAACAATCCTGTGATGTGACACCACCCCTTATCTGTAGAATACACAGCCCATAATAGATAGAACCTTTTAATTGACGTTCTGACTTACAACAGGGAGATGGCTAAAACTCACACACAACAAGGTTATAATCCAACAGGTCATCTCAAACCTGTTGAACTATAACCTGATGTTGTGTGATTTTTAACTTTGTCTACCCCATTCAACACCAGCTCCTCCACATCAAGGAGCTAGAAACTGAAAATCAAACTCAAGGACATAGCTTGGATTTTATCCCAGATGCTTCTGTTGTATCTAAAGTGTCTTTGTAAAATGTTGGTTGATTTTTAAAAAATATACAGTTTTTACTTTTAGATATATCTGATGTCAGGTCATCCCAAAGTAATTTCTAGCCGAGTGCATATGTACATGCACAGCCTCCAACAACTACCTTCTTTCGCTTGGCTGAACTTGCTCTCAATGTGATCTCCTCTACATTGGGGAGACAAGTCACCAACTTGCAGAACATTACAGAGATCATCTCTGGGACACACGCACCAAACAACCCCACTGCCGATCACTTCAACTCCCCTCTCACTCCACCAAGGACAAGCAAGTCCTGGGCCTCCTCCACCACCAACTGACGACTGGAGGAAAAACGCCTCATCTTCCACCTTGGGACCCTCCAACCACATGGAACCAAAGTTGATTTCATCAATTTCCTCATCTCCTCTTCCCCCACCTCATCCCAGGTCCAACTTTCCAGCGCAGTACCACCCTCTTGAACTATCCCACCTGTCCATCTTCCTTTCCACCTATCCTCTCCACCCTCCTCTCCGACCTGTCACCATCACCCCTCCCACCTTCACCTACCTATCGCATTCCCGCTACCTTCCCCCCAGCCCCACTCCCCCCTCCCATTTATCTCTCAGTCCCCTTGGTCTCCACCCACTCAGTTCCTGATGAAGTGTGTATGTTCAAAACATTGACTCTCTTGCTCTTCAGATGCTGCCTGACAGGCTGTGCTTTTCCAGACCATACTTTTTGACTCTGATCTCCAGCATCTGCAGTCCTCACTTGCTCCTGAACTTGCTCCTGTTTTGAACAACTTCTCATTTAACTCATTTCACTTTCTCCAAGTCAAAGATGTGGCCACGTGTTTGCACATGGGTCCCAGCCAAGCCTGTTCCTTGTGGGATATGGAGTCATAGAATCAGTAAGGCAAAGCAGGGCAGGACTTAAACAATATCTAGAGCAATTCTTGCTCCAGTACTACCTGGGCCCTCACTCACAGCTCTTTCTCCGATACATTCACGATGTCTTTGGTGTTGTTTCCGGCTCTCGTTCAGAATTGGAAAAATTCACCAGTTTTGCTTCCATTTCCATCTATCTCTCACCTTCATCTGGTCCATCTTTGACTCTTCCCTTCCCTGCCTTGACTTCACTATTTCTCTTTCTAGAGATAGGCTGCCCACGAATATCTATTACAAAACACACTGACTCCCACATTTACCTCTACTACACTTTCTGACACCCTGCTTCCTGTAAGGATTGCATTCCATCCTCCCAGTTTCTGTCTCTGAGCGACTGTGCCACCTTTTGGATACAAGGATAGGGTTCCCATTGTCCTTGTGTCTACCCACTAGTCTCCACATTCAAAGGATCACCCTTTGCCATTGTGACCGAGCGACACTGAAGGAATGGTGGAGTGGAAGAGAGAGCACTGCTCCGATAGCTTGTGATCTTAAATACACCTATTGGACTTAGGGTGGCACGGTGGCTCAGTGGTTAGCACTGCTGCCTCACAGCACCAGGGTCCCAGGTTCGATTCCAGACTGTCTGTGCGGAGTTTGCACATTCCCCCCGTGTCTGCGTGGGTTTCCACCAGGTGCTCTGGTTTCCTCCCACACTCCAAAGATGTGCAGGTCAGGTGAATTGGCCATGCTAAATTGCCTGTAGTGTTAGGTGCATTAGTCAGCGTAAATATGGGGATTGGGTCTGGGTGGGTTACTCTTCAGAAGGTGGGTGTGCACTTGTTGGGCCGAAGGGCCTGTTTCCACACGGTAGGGAATCTAATCTAACCTGGTGTTGTGTGACTTCAGCTGAAGAATAACACAGTGGTCAGATCACAGGAAAGCTGCCCAGTTTATTTTCAAATAATGCTGAAATCCTTTATTTTCACTTGCAATGGTAGATGGGACCTCAGTTTCTAAAATGCTCATCCAAACGCCAACGCCTCTGAAAATGCTGCACTCCTTCAGCATGGGACTGGAGCCTCAGTCTGGATGAGGGGCTCAAGTGCCTTCTCATTCAGGGGACAGTGTGTTATCCATTGAGTAGGTTGAGTAAGTTATACCATTGGTTTGATGGAGTTGCAGGCAATGTCCAGGAACTTACTATCATCATGCAGTTGCTGCACAGTACAGGATGCAAATCCACAACCATTATGTACAGCACTACAATAGAGAATGTGAATACAATGGAAACAATATGGAGTTCCTCCAAAAGTCGAATTATACATGGTTCCTTTTTGTTTCCTTCAAGGGGAGGAACTCAAAAACATTTAAGAAAATGGATTCCATAAGTAACTAAAGGCTGATGTGCATTTCCAGTTCAGGTCTCTGCTCACTTACCCACAAGGAATGGGAGCAGACAAACTGAGCAATCACTTCAAAGATTTCATTGAACTGAGATTTAAAATACCCTGCCACTCGGTTTTTTTCTTTTGTCTCCCTCTTCTGTTTAATGTTCCAGGCTAAAGGAAGTATCTGATGATTTCTTGGAATCTCAGCTCCCAGCGGTGCAACTTGCAGTATCGCCAGGAGGTACTCCCATGTTAAGATGAAAGTGCGGAGAAAGAATAGAGAACAGTCAGTCAGAGAGGTAAAGTTAAACAGCAGGAATTGTAATCTCTTGTTAAAAAGAAAATAACCAAAGCTTAGAAATGGTTTCTTCACTTTAATAAATTGCTTTGCAGTACAGAATTTAAAGTTTATGATAAGAAAATGCAAAAATCAAAGCATTTTGCTTTCAACTCATTAAGGCAAGGAAGCAAAGCACCAGAATTTTTAAAAAAAATCTCTCATGGGACATTGGCATTGCTGTCTGGGCCAGCATTTATTGACCGTCCCTAGTTGCCCCTTAAGAAGGTTGTGGTGAGCTTCCTTCTTGAATCGCTGCAGTCTATTGGCTGGAGAGAGACCCACAATGCCGTTAGGGAAAGTATTGCATAATTTTGACCCAGCGACAGTGAAAGAATGGTAATCTATTTCCTGTGAGTGACATGGAGGGGATCCTGCAGGTGGTGATGTTCCCAGGTATCTGTTGCCCTTGTCCTTCTTGATGGGATGTGGTCATGGGATTGGAAGGTGCTGTCTGAGGATCTTCAGTGAATTTCTGCAGTGCATCTTGTACGTCCTCCACGCTGTGGCCACTGTGCATTAGCGGTGGATGGAATGGATTTTTGTGAATGTTCTACCAATCAAATGGACTGCTTTGTCCTGAACGGTATTAAACTTCTCAAGTGTCGTTGAAACTACACTCTTCCAGGCAAATGGGAAAAATTCCATCACACTCCTGACTTGCGCCTTGTAGGTGGTGGGCTGGCTTTGGGAAAATGTGAGGTGGGTATCTCACTGCAGGATTCCCAGTCTCCGACATGCTCTTGCGGTGCAGTATTTATACGGCTGATTGAGTTTAGTTTCTGGCCAAAGGTAACCCCCAGGATGTTGGTAGTGGGATGATGGTTATGTTCACTCTTGCTGGATGTACTCATTGGCTGGCATTTGTGTGGCATGAATGTTCCTTGCTCCGCGTCAGTCCAAACCTGGATATTAGCCAGATCTTATTCTGCTTGGACATGAACTGCTTTAGTACCTGAGGAGTCACAAATGGTGCAGAACATTGTGCAACCAATCACTTACAAAGGGAGAATTAGATGCTGATTGGTTGGGGCATCGTTGGCATGCAGATGTGGCAGGAATAGTTAACTGTCAATCTTACTTAAACCATGATGTGGAGGTGCTGGTGTTCGACGGGGGTGGACAAGTTATTAATCACACAACACCAGGTTGTAGTCCAATAGGTTTATTTGGAAGGACATGCGTAGCTAGTGTCCTGACGAAGGAGCAGCGCTCTGAAAGCTTGTACCTCAAAATACACCTGTTGGATTATAACCGGGTATTGTGTGATTTTTAACTTTATTGAGCCCAAGCAGGTAGTACAGGGTGTTTCTTGAAATGCAGCGAATTAGCATTCTCCACAACCCCTTTATTCCCAATGAAAAGGAGCAAATATTGTTTTGGCTTCTTTTACTGATATTATGTTTTGTGATATTACACTTGGCTTTTAGAATCTGCATAAGACAAGACCAGCTGCTCATCTTCAAATGGCTTAGTACAGTCGGGATTGTTTGATAAATGTTGTCCAAGAGCAGATTCAAATTGGACCACATTAAATTGGGCACGTTAATCTGAGGCCCACGCCCATGGATTGCTGCAGCGTGAGTCTGCTGCTTGTCAGTTGTACATTACACAGACCTTGCATTTCATTTACAAAGTGCCAGCCGCATTTCCACCCAGTCATCACACTTCAGACAACATTCACTGGACGAGAAGGATATTCCAAGGACATGAACGATAAGCATTTTTTCCTTCTTTCCTCCTCTTGCTCTTTCTCTTCGCTTTTTGCAAATTGCGATTTCTTTGACCTTGCCAGCTCTCTGCATTCCTTGAAAAGCTCTATTTTCAGCTGTGTTTTAAGGATCCCTCCTATAACTGCTTTGAGTCCTTGTTTCTTCCATTAACTGATTTTGCTATTCATTATCTTGAAGGTGCCACATTCATGTAGGCTGCTGTTTTAGCTGCTTAAAATCATTCAAAGGAAGTTATAATCAAATATCTGTGTCCGCAACTTCATATGTGAATGTTTCTTCACCCTTGTCTGGGCTGTGGGTATCATATCTGCCTATCCCTAAGTGCCCTTGAACCAAATGGTTTTTTAGGGCATTTCAGAGGACATTGAAGAGTCAACAAAATACTGAGGGCCTGGAGTCACATGTATTCTATTACTAAACCAGTTTGGATCTTTCAACAATCTACAAGTCATAGAATAGAATAGAATCATGGAACCCCCCCACTGAGCGTAGAAGCAGGCCATTTTGCCCATTGAGTCTGCACCAGCCTCCGCTGGGCATCTTATTCGGACACACCCCCTCTATCGTATCCCTGTAACCCTGCATTTCCCATGGCTAATCCACCTAGCCTGCACATCCCTGGAGGCCATAAGCAATTTAGCATGGCCAACCCACCCTGACCTGACATCTTCAGACTGTGAGAGGAAACAGGAGCACTCAGAGGAAGCCCACACAGACACGAGCAGAATGTGCAAACTCCACATGGACCGTCACCTGAGGGTGGAATCAAAGCTAGCATTGTGAGACAGCAGTGCTAAACAGTGAGGCACTGTGCTGCCCCAATAGATAGGCTCACAGCACCATTCCTGAGACAACCTTCCAATTCCAGGCGTATTAGCTGAAATTATAGTCTATAAGCTTCCAAGGGATTTGAACCCATGGTCCCACAGCAACAGCCGACACCTTTGGGTTATTAACTTGGCAACACTACCACTGCATCACATGTCCCTGCAAGAAAGCTCACTTCTCATTACCAGGTGGCTTACAGACATTGATACATATGAAATTGTGAAGATCACAACAGCCCTGACTGATTGTAATATCTTTCCAATCACTACGATGTCTGAGGGTGGCTGTAACACTTTATTACGGAACGATTTGCATGTGAGGTCTAAATCAGAGGTGAGGTGTCAGCTTCTTGCTTTTCCCATTCACTGCAGTAGGCAGTACGTTTTAACTAGGCTTATGGTTAGTTTTCACTAAATATAGTTGCTGTGCTAACCTTGTGTTCTATAACGGGTGACTCACTGACTGGAAAGATGGAGATACTGATTGACATAACTCCACAGAGGTCAGTATCCCATCACCAAGTCACTCTTTATTTACACATGGAGAGTCCTTGACATTGATCCAGCTTCCTCAGAGCCAGCTCTCAAAGTGAACAGAACCTCTGATACTCCTGTTTGTATCTGTCAGCCAGTGCCCTCTGATTGGATCAGTTTAACAGCTCCAATCAGGGAACCTATATTCTATGAGATCCAGATACCTGACTTCATTACAGTCACTACATCTCTCCCCTTCTGAGTCCGTGGACAAGGGCTGTGTTTTTTTATAGCTCCTCATGGAGTGTTATGTTCCTCTAACTTTGCCTCTGATACGGGCCATGTGTAACACACAGTAGCTCCCCTCTTGCACCTGGAGCATCTCGGAAATAATTCATTTGCAATTTTTGAGAAGATTTGTAGCTCAGGTTGAGGTTCAGGTAGTAAGTTTGCTCGCTGAGCTGGAAGGTTTGTTTTCAGATGTTGCGTGGCCATATTAGTAATGTCATTACTGAGCCTCTGACGATGATGTTACCTAGCATGGTGACGAAACGTCTGAAAACAACCTTCCAGCCCAGCGAGCAAACTCACAACCAGAAATGTACTCTCTTCTTCAGGCAGCCAAAGCACCAAAGTGGCGACATCTGCTGTGCCCATCTCAGATTCCGAGGTTTCTTCAATGCTTGATGGAGAAGGAGAACCCACAGGTACTGGAACAGCCAGGAAAGGTTGTCGAGGAGCTGGGCACGTATTGCTCCGGCCCCATTTGTGAGTTTGCAGCTTTCATATTGTTCAACTGTTTGTTCAGGACCGTCACATCGATCTAGACTTTATATGTCACTGGACCTGACTTTGAATTGACCACGCCTCTTACCCCTGCAGGGCCATACCCATGGTTCCTACACCAAACTTCGTCCCCTGCAGTAAACTGTTTCTCCAGCTCAGCAGAATGGCTTTGGTATTGCTGATGCCATTTCATCTTCCCCCTCAGGTTCAAGAAAATCAGACTTAACCCTGTGTGGAATCTTTGCCCAAATAACAATTCTGCTGGGACTATTCCTATGGTTGCATGAGGGGTGGTCCTATAATCAGACAGAAACTGGGACAGTTTGGTTTCTAGTGAGGCTGTTGGCTGGCTCTTTAAGTCTGCCTTCAAAGTCTGCCAAACCATTGGATGATGGATGGTAGGGAGCTGTCCTTTTTTGATGAATATCATTCTACCGTAGGAAATACTCAGATTCCTTGCTGGGACACGATGGCCAGTTATCTGTGACCAACACTTCCAGGAGTCCATGTATTGCAAGAGATACTTGCAGTTTTTCTATTGTTATCCCTGTGTTTGACAAGTGGACTCTATGTACCTCCAACAGCTTTGAGTGAGTATACACAATGACTAAGTACATTGAGCCTACGAAAGCACCTGCATAGTCGAGGTGTAACTGATTCCAGGGTTTACTCAGCCATTCCCAAGAATGTGGGAAAGCTGCTGGAGGTAATTTTTATCCTTGTTGACACTCTAGGTACTGGCCAACCAATGCAGCTATTTCTGCATCCAATCCTGGCCAGGTCTCACCAATGTCTTCAGTTTGGAGAACCCTGGATGACCCTGGTGGAGTTCAGCCAGTATCTGGCAGTGACCTTTGCTCAGAACAATCATTCTTGCTCCCCATAATAATATATCATCCTCTATGGTGATCTGGTCTCTCCGGGTGCAAAATGTTTCAATTCTGGTTATGGTGGCCCTTTGGTTTCCTCCATCACCACCTGCTGCTCTAGTTTTGCCAGGACTGGATCTTCCAAAGTCTGATATTGTCAGCTATGACTGGAAGTGTGCCCAGAAAATTAAAAACCATTATGGACCCTTCCTGTGGTGGTTCCCCTGGGGGTGTATCTGCCAGTGGGAGGCGGCTCAATGCATCCACATTCGTCAGTTGGTCTCCTGGAAGGTGTTCCAACTTGTAATTATACACACTTAGTATTACAGCCCAATTCAGCGTATAGCTATAGGCAGCAATACCTTGCTATCTTTAAATAGACCCAGCAGGAGTTTGTGGTGCATTACTGTTAAAAATTTACATCTGTAAAAGTATTGGTGGAACATCTTGACTGCCAAACATTCCTTCTCTATCTGACCATATTTATGCTTTGCGTTAGCCAAAGTCCTGGATTCATTCACTATTAGGCATTCCTCTCCATTGGAACACCTATGGGCTAATGCTACAGGGAGGCATCGCATGTCAATACCAGATCTCATTCGGGGTCAAAGTGTGCCAACACCTTAGAGGATGATAGTTGTTTCTTCATTTCCCTGAAGGCTATGGCTTGGCAATGCGACATTTTCCAAGGCTGACCCTCTATAAAGAGTTGATGCAAAGGTGCCAGGTTGGAGACCAGGCTATGTACAAACTGGGAGAAAGTGAGGACTGCAGATGCTGGAGATCAGAGCTGAAAAATGTGTTGCTGGAAAACGCAGCAGGTCAGGCAGCATCCAAGGAGCAGGAGAATTGACGTTTCGGGCATAAGTCTGAAGAAGGGCTTATGCCCGAAACGTCGATTCTCCTGCTCCTTGGATGCTGCCTGACCTGCTGCAATTTTCCAGCAACACATTTTTCAGCTGTGTACAAACTGTCCATGATAAATCACCAGCACAAGGCAAGAGCTAGGCTCTGGTACAGCCATGGGAATTAGGGCACCTTTGATTGCCCTCACTTTACCTTCCAATGGGTGTAACCTGATCTTGTTGACTTTGTTGATTAACAGGGAACTCATACTCTATGAGGTCTACCTGGTTGCCCTTGTTACAGTCACAACACTGAAGAAATGCAATCTAAGTAACAATAGTCTGCTGCCCATAAAGGGGAGAGAATGGACGGATGATTATTGGAATTCAATTTTTGCTGTTGGTAAGCATCATATCCAGATCCCTCAGATGTTCTGATTTTAACAGACCATATCAGAACAGGAAAAGTGATTTTTTTACCCTCCAATGGTCAAATTAAATGAGCTACCAGCATTGGCAAGTCTACTCCAATGGTATTATTCCTGCTGTATCTTCAACACAGCAGAAAAGAAAAGTCCATTGACCTACTCAGTTAAGACTTTACTTTACATACCTCTCCAGGTTACAGCCCTACACTCGCCTACCTGAGCTATCCTTCACTTCCTCCACCTCCTGTTTTTCTAACCTGATCATAAGATGGAAACTTCACTGCACTAAACTTCATTAGACTTGAACCATTCACTCTGTTTCTCTCTCCACGGGTGGTGCCAGACTTCCTGAGTTTCTCCAGGACTGCCCATATTGTATGCAAAACAAAATTTTCACTGTACTGAGGTACCTGTGACAATAATATATCAAATGTCCATGGAGTGTGCCAGTCCGCAGGACCCCCCATGCCACATCTCTGAAGCACTTACAGCACACTCTGCACATCAACGCTGAACCAGTAACTCTCATGACAATGCTGTTATTCTGATCCAAAACATCTGAATAGCTTGGCTAACAAATCTTTATTTTGTTTAAAGAAGGTGAGACAGCATGTGTACTGCAGGTCGGGAGGGTGACAGTAAATAAAAAGCTAATTTCAGGAAGGCAAGAAGGACATGTCTCGTAGATGTGGTATCAGATGAAAGCTTTCAGGGATTGATAATCTAAAATCTGTAACGCATCCTTACCTTCACTGCCACACTTAACCTTTCTACCACAACAGTTACATTCTAACATCAGTTCGTTACTTTGTTTGCAAAAAAACTTAAGTTATTACGCTCTCCAATTTATGGCACTGAGATAGAATATCAGCTACAGTCATATTGGATTGTGGTGCAGGGATGAAAGGGCTGAATGGCCTCCTGCTTCTTCTGTTTAATTCAATTGCTTTTTAACTGTGTGCCTTGTTAAAGAGACATTTTGCAGCAAAATTTAGAGGCTACATGTCCCAGACTGACTATTGAGTTATATTATCCTCTGTCCTTGAGCAATATTATACATTCCACCAATGGGCGCTATTGTACTTTAGAAAATCCTGCTGAAGTGCCATGGTTACACTCTGTCCCAGAGCAGCGATTTTTAGCCTGAAATGTTCAATGAAAATAATTACTTGTAATAAATAGCAACTGCTGGTGAGTCAGGCACCTGCCTTGCTGGTGTTTCTCTCTCTCTCTCTCTCTTTTCTCCTCTCTTTCAATAAATGTTGTACAAAACTGGTAGGGAGATAGAGAAAGGAATCACATGTAAGAGGGCTGCAAGTAAACATAGCACCTGGAGTACATTCACATATAAAAGTATGGTCTCTCAAAACTCACAGCAGTTGAGAGCAATACGGGACTGAGACATTGAACTGGGGTCTAGAAGTGGCTCGAGTCGTGAAGCAACATTGTCTCTACTTCTGAACCAATAAACCCAGGTTCAACTCCCAACCTCTGAGGAAGCGTCACTCGATATGAAACATTAAGTCTGATTTCTCTCCACAGATCCTGCCACACCTGCTGAGCTTTTCCAGCAATTTCTATTTTTTTTTCCCAGTAACAACTCCGACCGACTTCAGAGGTGGACAATAAAATTTCTGAACAGGTTGGTAAGGGAAAATATCGACATCCAGGGGCTCCTGAGATAGTGAAATATCTTCTCTGAAAATTGACTACTTTTTAAACTGACTACTTCTTAAAAATTCATTTTCGTAGGATGTGGAGGGCGACCATTTATTGCCCGTCCCTAGTTGCCCCTTGAGAAGGTGGGGGTGAGCTGCCTTCTTGAACCACTGCAGTCCATCTGCTGTGGGTTGGCCTACATAGGGGAGGGAATTCCTGGATTTTGACCCAGTGACAGTGAAGGAACAGTGATAGATGTGGGGCGGCACAGTGGCGAGCACTGCTGCCTCACAGCACCAGGGTCCCGGGTTCAACTCCAGCCTCAGGTGACTATCTGTGTGGAGTTTGCACATTCTCCCCGTGTCTGCATGGGTTTCCTCTGGGTGCTCCGATTTCCTCCCATAGTCCAAAGATGTGCAGGTCAGGTGAATTGGCCATGCTAAATTGCCCAGAGGGATAGGTGCATTAGTCAGAGGGAAACGGGTCTGGGTGGGTTACTCTTTGGAGGGTCGGTGTGGACTGGTTGGGCCGAAGGGCCTGTTTCCACACTGTAGGGAATCCAATTAAAAAATATTGCCAAGTCAGGATGAAACCTGGCTTGGGGAGTCAGGAGGTGAATTGCTTACTATAGACTTCCTTGTCTCTGACCTGCTATTGTGGACACTGTGATTTTTTTTTGGGGGGGAGGTTCCAGTTGAGTTTCTGGTCAAAGTTTATTGAACAAAAGACTGGTAGTGTTTCTACCTCTGGGCTAGGAGACCTGGATTCAGTCCCACCTGCTCAAGAGATTTGTAATAATATCTCTAAACAGTTTGACTGGGGAAAGATATCTGAGCAGAGAATTGCATCAATTTCTAAATTAACAACAAGCATATTCAATAAGGGTAGTGACTATTTTTTTAAACCGTGTCTGATGGACAAATTTCTAATTCGGAAAATATTTTTCAATTTCTTAGGGCATCCCATCACATGTTGCAATGAGTTATTTTTGAAATGTCGACTTTATGGCTTTGTAAGTGTGATGATGCTGCCCCTTTAATAAGGTTATGTTGTCCTTGTTTTTTTTTTCCCAGAGGGGTCGTAATGGCAGAGGTGCAGATTTGTCTGGAAATGGTTGAACAATGGCAGGGGAGTGGCCAGTTCTCCCAGTTCAGGTTTATTTCTAGCTTCGTTTACTTTTATCAGGCAGTCAGAAAGCTGCTGGGGACCTAGAGAAGCAGCTACAGTGAAAAGAGGTTTCCATGCAAAACAGATGTTTCTTGCCTGAACCTCCTCTCTGAATCCTCTCCTGTCCAGAAGACCCTGTGTTTGAATTTACCTTTTGCCAAGGGGTGTGTTTATGGGATGTGGCGTGGATTGGAACAGCTTCGTTCAGTTGCGATATCGTGTCGGTTGAGTTATCAAATAAGTTAAGTTATTCTAAATTCTGTTGTCTTTTGTTTGTGTTTCATCTGTAATGTTTAAATAAGTTCTGTTTTGTTTAAAGCTGAGCGATTTGCTCAGCTGCATCACTCCTGGCATATCCAGTCTACACCTGCCTAAAAAAAAATAAAATGTTTGAGTCTGGCCTACCTTGTTAAAACCTTTTGAGGGGGTCTGGCCTGGTCCATAACAGAAGGAGATGTGGCAGCCAATTGGTGTTCAGAAAGGACCCACAAACAAAAATGAGATATTTGATCAGTTTCTGTTGATTGAAGGCTGAGTATTGGCCAGGGTGAACCCTGATTTTTCTGATTTATTCCCTGTGATCTCTTCATCTGACAGAAGGTGACACAGTCGAAGAGAGTGGTGCTGGAAAAGCACACCAGTCAGGCAGCGTCTGAGGAGCAGGACAGTTGACATTTCGAGCGTAAGCCCTTCATCAGGGATGCTCGAAACGTCAACTCTCCTGCTCCTTGGATGCTACCTGACCGGCTGTGCTTTTCCAGCACCACGCTCTTCGATTCTGATCTCCAGCATCTGCAGTCCTCACTTTCTCCTCGAAGGTAACACAAAACAGTACTCGCCAGATTATATTGTGTAAAAGGCCAAGAGAGGGGAGAGCTATAGTCAGGAAGTTTTCTCGATCGGGATGTTTCTGGTCCAGTAACAAAGGAGATATTTTTAGTCACTTGTAGAGATTTTTTGACATCTTCAAGGGAAACTAGGGATGAACAATAAATGCTGGTCAGCCAGCGAGGCCCACATCCCACAAAAATGAATTTTCAATAAAGTTCCAGTTCTGGAGAATGAGGTGGGACAAATTCATCAAGTGTGGAATATTAGGGATCAGTGAGCATAATATCTTTGAGTTGGCTATGGAAAAGGACAGGCAGGGAGCTATCTAGAATAACATACCTTTCTTAAAATTCATTCACAGGATGAGGCCCACCCCTAATTGCCTAGGGGACAGTTAAGAGTCCACCATATTGCTGTGGGTCTGGAGTTACCCATAGCCCAAACCAGATAAGGTTGTCAGTTTCCTTATTAGAATCTCCTCAGTTGAGGACTGACTCAGAGCTGGCTGGCCACAGCCAGTGTTACTTTGGGGAAAAGTATTCTTGACTAGGAGACATTGCCTTCCTTTGTTTTGTGATTTTGGTTTGTTTCATTGGGCTGTATTCAGCTGCACAAGCAGCCACCACCATCATGACAGAAAAAAAGAAAAAAAAGAATATATATCCATAACCAGGAGACTTGAATCTCCTCAGTTATGGACTGACTCAGAATTTTCTGGCCTTGGCCAGTGTACTGTGCACTAGTAAATAAAGGGTGACTTGGTGACGGGATACTGGCCTATGTGGAGTTATTTCACAAGATTAACAGCACATAATCCCCTTCTTATCAGCCATCAGCAGAGGTATATAAAAGGTAAAGTCAGCACTGGCTTTCCAGATCATTGACTTGTTCTCTCATTACACGGAGATGATTGGTGGTGGGTCACTCTACCTCAGGCAAATGGCAAGGTTGAGAAGGTGGGATCCTCATGGTAACCTCAACAAGTAGCAGGATTGGAATCTACTCTATAAGCATCATAAATCAGCATTCCAGCCAACTGAGCTAACTGACCTGTAATACCACTCAGATTTCTTGACGAGAAACTCACCTAGTCCTTCACAGATAATGTCCAGATCTCGGGAATACAAGTTTACATGTGGATGAGTTGGATCTAAAGGTCTGTTTCTGTGTTGTACATATAATCCCTACACTGTAGAAACGGGCCATTTGGCCCAACAATTCCTCACCGACTCTCCGAACAATGATCCACCGACACCCATTCCCAACCCTATCATCCTATATTTACCCCTGACTAATGCACCTAACATAAACATCCCTGAACACCATGGACAATTTAGCATAGCCAATTCACTTAACCTGCACATCTTTGGACTTTTGGAAGAAACTGGAGCACCCAGAGGAAGCCATCACAGATACAAGGAAAATGTGCAAATTCCATACAGTTGCCCAAGGCTGGGATTGAGCCCAGGTTCAAGGTTTGTGAGAAGTTTTGGAGCTCGGGTGCTCGTTGATGTGGTTCTGTTCGGCGAGCTGGGAATTTGTGTTGCAGACGTTTCGTCCCCTGTCTAGGTGACATCCTCAGTGCTTGGGAGCCTCCTGTGAAGCGCTTCTGTGATCTTTCCTCCGGCATTTGTAGTGGTTTGAATCTGCCGCTTTCGGTTGTCAGTTCCAGCTGTCCGCTGCAGTGGTCGGTATATTGGGTCCAGGTCGATGTGCTTATTGATTGAATCTGTGGATGAGTGCCATGCCTCTAGGAATTCCCTGGCTGTTCTCTGTTTGGCTTGTCCTATAATAGTAGTGTTGTCCCAGTCAAACTCATGTTGCTTGTCATCTGCGTGTGTGGCTACTAAGGATAGCTGGTGGGGTCATTTCGTGGCTAGTTGGTGTTCATGGATTCGGATCGTTAGCTGTCTTCCTGTTTGTCCTATGTCGTGTTTTGCGCAGTCCTTGTATGGGATTTTGTACACTACATTGGTTTTGCTCATGCTGGGTATTGGGTCCTTCATCCTGGTGAGTTGTTGCCTGAGAGTGGCTGGTGGTTTGTGTGCTGTTCTGAGTCCTAGTGGTTGCAGTAGTCTGGCTGTCAGTTCGGAAGTGCTCTTGATGTATGATAGTGTGGCTAGTCCTTTGGGTTGCGGCCAGGTCCCAGGTCCCCAGCACTGCAAGGCAGCAGTGCGAACCACTGAACTATGTGCCACCCATAAATACATGGATGCCCACAAATCTATGACTCTAAGAATACATTGCATTTCACCCTTTTGTTTGAAGACTTCCTTAGTAATTATGGGACGTCACTCTGGATGTCATTAAGTTTGTGAAATGACACAGTCCTGCAATTTCATAGGAGTGCACAGCTCTCACTAAAGACAGCAACAAAACTTCAGCCCTGAATCGAAGACATGTTCCTTGGTGCATGTTTATTTGCTTTGTCCAGATTTCCAAATAACTATTCAAGCCAATCAATGCCACACAGTGTCTTCTTAAAATTTTTTGAGGGGTTCTGGTCTGGTCCATAACAAATGATAAAGATGAAGAGCAAGAAAATATTGTGTTCGGAGTGAAGACTTGAGTCGGTCCAGGAGTATCTTATTTGTTGATTCATTGAACTGTCCAATATTAGATAGTGACACAGTGTTGAAGTGCAGTCACTATCTAATATTGGACAGTTCAATGAATCAACAAATAAGATATTCCTGGACTGACTCAAGTCTTCACTCCGAACACAATATTTTCTTGCTCTTCATCTTTATCATTTGTTATGGACCAGGCCAGAACTCCTCAAAAAATTTTAAGAAGACAGCCGAGAACCTACCATTTTCTTATTTTACAGGTAGGTGCGAAGTGCTGTGTTCCAGATGCAATATGATTGCTCAAGCTACTCGACTGGATGTAAATTTGCTCGCTGAGCTGGAAGGTTTGTTTTCAGACATTTCGTCACCATACTAGGTAACAGCATTAGTAATCCTCCGGTGAAGCACTCATGTTATGGAACAGTATGGGTTAGATGGGCTGTAGATTGATTTCACAGGTTGGTGCAACATTGAGGGCCGAAGGGCCAGTACTGCGCAGTTATATTCTATGTTCTATACAGCTCAGTACATCTGCCTAACAACTTCTCTTCCAAACAAAAGGACAAATTAACCTCTTAAAGTGACAGCATTGTCACATATATTCATCCTCAGAAATATTTGATTCAAATACTTGACTCTTTCTTGGTTAAGGATAAAGCCAAAGTCATACCTTGCATTTTCCTTGTTTTGGAAAATGACCTGAGCCTGCATTTCTATCCCATTGTTGCACTTCCCATGTTGCTTCAACTGAGAAAACTCTGTGAATAATCATAATTCATGATCATTCACCATGACTCAACCATGTCAGTTTAAATAGCCTGCAGGTGCTTTGCTTCTGTTTGATAAAGGAATTACCTTCTGCTTTCTTTATCTGAAGAATCAAAGTTAATCATCTGCTACCATCTTTAACTGACTGATATCCACATGCTGACTAAGGAAACCAACAACTTTCAAGTGTTTTCTTGTAAATCTATAGTTTACTACAAACACCAGTTTCCATCTTCCCCTTCTCGACCCCTTTTCTGTCTAAGGGCCTTCCACCCAGTGGAGAGGAACCCAGCTCTATTTTTCTAAATAAACGCAAACACCAAATCCCCAAATGACAAAACTGTGAGCCAGGGACAGTGTTACATGAACAACACGAGTGGGAGAGACGAGTGGGTCTAAATCAAGATGGTGTTGGAGGGGGAATTGATGCACCCTAGCAAGAAACTGTATGGTTTTATTTTAAAATGAACCCAATCATCTTATTAACAACCAGGGTTCGTGTGCCAGATACACTATGTGCTCCCTTTCCAATTGCAACTGGGCATGAACGTAGTGGTGGATCTTAATGGGCTCCATCCTACGCTCATTTGAAGTGGAGCAGTCAATTCAGCTCCCTTCCCTCAATCCTTTAGTTGAGAAATTAATCAAAAGGTTCTCTAATCCTGTCTCCTGCCAATCTACCCTCGCTGTTCAGTATACAAGCTGAGGTTCCTAAATCTCCTTTAAGATTGGCCTTAATGATATTTGTTCAGTTTACAAACTTGCTGCTGAAAGAGGTGCATCAAAGCCATTCCTCAGGGTAATGGATATCATTTGGTTCAAAAGAATGGTCACTGGACCTGAAATGTTTACTCGGTTTTCTTGCTACACTTGCTGCCAATCCTGCTGACTCAATCCAGCAACTCCTGCTTGTGCTTCCAATTTCCAGCATCCACAGTCCTTTGTTTATCTTTTCTGATCAGATTGTGTCTTGTTGTGCATCACCCAAACTGTATAACTCGGACTGTCATCTCTTGTCCTGAAAATTGCTTGGTCTACCTCAGAGACTCTGAGGGGTAGGATGTCTCAAACCTTCGAGAAACAGGTGAAGCTAGCTGCAGTAGTAGTGGCCTCTAACAGCATGCAAGGTAAAAGATGCTCTACCTATCACAGAAATGACAGACATGGGGTGTCATTGTTGGTTTAATATCATGTATCTAGGCTGTATGCCCCAAAGATTAGAGGTTAATTTCAAATAGAAGTTTTGGCTGTTTGTAACAAGCAAGATATTAGTCATACATAATCAGCCGAATGCAAAACCTGCAACATTCGATGAGAATCCGCAATCACAGCATTTACTAGATAACCCTGTGACTGTAAAGAACTGCACTAACAACCAACTTAGGATCGTCAGTCAGGTTTGTAGTGCTTACCTACATCAGAGTGTTTGTAAATTGACACACAAGGCCCTGTGCATTGCAGTCAGAAAGAGCTTACACACACTTCAACTTATTTCAACTTCAATAAAATTGGTGGCAGCCATTTTCTGGTTCATTTTGCTGGACAAAGCCTTCACCATTGGGAGTCAACCTGCAGGGGTTAAAATTTAAACAAAACCTGGTCGTTGACTGTCAATCACCATCAACTAGCACATCTCCATGGCATTGCCTCCACCATTTGGAGTCCACCGGCCATCTAATTTGCACACTCCTCTCACACAGAATAAACCTCAGTTCAATCTTCACCTCGGTATTTCCTGTGAATTGTCTTGATCAGTGCAAGACAAAAAGCTTTGACAAAGTCAGTGCTTTTTTCAACAGTACTCAAGTTCTCAAATACCACACGATTATTTTGTATATCCTGTTTTCTCAAACTTTAATTCCTCTGCTGTCAAACTCATTTTTCATATTATCTCAAAACTTTGAAAAGTTTCCGTATGCACTTTAAAGATAGGCAGTTCATAAATATATTCTTGACTCTCCTTTGTTGATTGTTTTTTCTTTTGTATATTGGAAAAAAAGACTGGTCGGTCAAGTATCTATCAGGCAGAATCTTTGATGAGTTTTTTTTTGTTTTAGTACGGATGTCCTATGCAGGTGATAGTTCAACTTGCTTTCACTGAGATAGCTCATTTGTACTTTAACAGGGAACTTTGGTGTGAATAATAGATGGTTAATCAATAGTTGACAGAAAGCCTGGCCAGACCTTGACAGTCCGGCTGTTTCCCAAAGGGGCTTACTCTTCTTTCTTATTATCTCACTTTCTTCTCTCTGTCGTTCTTAGCACAAACCGGAGCTTCTATCTTCACAACCTTTCTAACCTTGAGCCTGTTCAGGACTATGATTTTGCAGCACAAATAGCCTTGAAAATGTGTGTTGCTAAGCCAAATCTTTTATTGAATTAGTATTTGTACATGCTTGAATTACAAGAGCCATAGAACCCTAGCACAGAATGAGGCCACTTTACCCATTTTATTTTAATCTTTACTGTATTAACTTGAAACCAATTTCATTGTCCTCTCTGCGTTCATCATCCTGTACCATCCCGTGTTTCAAATATCTAACCAATTTTTTCTAACCTTTCAGTAGTTCCTACCTCAAGTACAGGTTCAAGTAAAATGCCTTTCAATCAACACCTTTCTCTCATAGAGTATAAGTACTAATTTTCCCCTAAAATTGGTATTCTTGCTAAGTGTCCTGATGAGTACAAGACAATAGGCTCCAACTCCAACAACTACAAAGTGCTTTTTTTGACTTTATTCATTCACAGGATGTGGGCATCACTAGCTAGGTCAGCATTTATTGCCCATCCCTAATTGCCCAGAAGGCAGTTAAGAGTCAACCACATTGCTGTGGGTTTGGAGTCACATGTCGGCCAGACCACGTAAGGATGGAAGCTTCCTTCCCTAAATGGTACTAGTGAACCAGATGGGTTTTTCCAACAGTTAGACTATTAATACCAGTTTTTTTTAATTGAATTCAAATTCCACTATCTACCATGGCAGGATTGAAACCTGAGTCCCCAGAACACTATCTGGTCCCTGGATTAACAGTCCAGTGATATTACGACCAGGCCATCACGTTCCACTGGTTTTCTTCAAAGTCTAGGAGAAAGTGAGGACTGCAGATGCCGGAGAGTCAGAGTGGATAAAGCATGGTGCTGGAAACGCACAGCAGGTCAGGCAGCATCTGAGGAGCAAGAGATTTGACGTTTCAGGCTGGACCATTCTTTCTGAAAACTTTTTATCAATTCTTTCTTCAAAGTCTACAAAGTCCTCAATGTCTAAAAATGAAGCTTAGCTTTGTAAAGCAAGGATTGTAACAGTATTTGTATTCAAAGTATTATGATAGTTCACTATGAGGATTCTAAAGTTATTTGTCATGTAAGTGTCGCAGAAATGGATGAGGTAATTATTTTGGGAGCTTTATTGGACAAAGCTTAGATTGTACACCTGGCTCGCAGTCCGATGACTCTCAAAGCAGGACCATTTACACCACAGGTGCTGAACTTCACTTTTTCAGTAAGAGCAGTCATACGGTAGACAAGCTTAGGAAGGGATGGAGTAGTGTGGAGGAGAGAGCAAGAAAGAGGCGTTTGTTTTGAAGGTGACCTTGATGTTGGTCAGGGCTGATGGAAAGACTGCTGTTCATCCCTGCGATTGCTAAGGTTTGTTGTAGTGCTGCAGTCTCTCAGGAATGTTGCACGAAGATCTGCTGCCACACTTAAGGTAGACAGTCATTTATCTGCGACGCTGTGCTTGGACTACTAACGACCAGCTAAAATTGGCTGATTTTTACTTTAAAAGAAATTGTCAACGTGCCAGGTGCACTGGCTCAACTGTGACTCTGGAAAGTATAACATGAAAGCATTAAAGTTCTGAGGCTTAATTTTTCTTCCTTTAAGTGGATAAGAGGGTGAATCAGCAGGAGTTTAATGATAAAGCAGACAGTGCCGCGAGAATCGCCAGATAGAATTAATCAAGGAGGAAAATATTTTTATTGCTAAAAGATTTAGTGGTTCATTGGTGAATTTCTATGCATTACAGAGCGAGCTTCAACCTGGAATATTTTTCTTCATGACCACTTGCAGTGTTAGTCCTTCAGTGCATATTCTGCTGAATTCAGACCGACTGCTACACCGAATATGTGCTTTACATAATTATATTTAACCTCACATTCAGGAGGAAAGGATATTACTACAGTGGTCTCCCTCACACATCTCTCAACACATTGTAAATATATTCCTGGCTATTGAGCACAGTAAGTTGATGTCACCTTTAAATAAGTGCAGTTGATGGAATGGAAACTGACCTGTCCTGGAAGGAATGGGATTTGATAACACGCTGTAGAGTTTTGGAGTCATTACTTTATTATCTTTTCAAGGGAAGTTATGGATATACTGTTTTAACCAGAAACACAGCCACGGTGAGAATACATTAAAACAAGTCAATTAATCTGGCCAAAGTAGACTTTTTTTATTGCTTCATGGGATTCGGGGTTCACTGTCCTTGAATTGAATACAATTGTTTGGTTATTTCAGAGGGCAGTTAAGAGTCATTGAGTCATACAGCACGGAAACAGAACCTTTGGTTCAACTCATCCATGCTGACCATGCAAACATTTCCTATTCATGTACTTATCTAAATACCTTTTAAATGTTGTAACTGTACCTGCATCCATCACTTTCTCTGGAAGTTCATTCTACACATAAACTACTGTCTATATAAAAAAAAAATGCCCCATGTCTTTTAAAAATCTTTCTCCTCTCAACTTAAAAATATGCCCCCTTGTCTCAAAATCTCCCATCCCAGGGAAAAGACACCTTGCCATTCACATTCTCTACACCCTTCATGATTTTATAAATCTCTATAAGGTCACCTTGCAACTTCTCCCCAACTCCATGCATGATCCCAGTAAGCATTCCAGCTAAATATTCCAATGTTTGCTTCCTGCACCTTAGTTGCGGAGTCAAAAATCACACAACACCAGGTTATAGTCCTGATGAAGGAGCAGCGATCTGAAAGCTAGTGCTTCCAAATACACCTGTTGGACTATAAGTTGGTGTTGTGTGATTTTTAACTTTGTCCACACCAGTTCAACACCAGCACCTCCACGTCTTGGCTGCAGAGAGAAGCAAAAAAATACACGCACACAGATGACAGACAACCTCTTGCAATAGATGTGGCAACAGAATAAATCACAGCCGGCATGTAATAGAGGGGATGGAATCGCGTAACAGCAAAAAAACCACAATTCACAAAGTGTATAACAGCCAAATCGCATTTACAAAATATAGAAGAACCTATATAGAAAATGTACCTAAAAGTAAAATTAACAAGGCAAAGTTGCAGCAAACCAATTAGTTAATTATCAAAATATATATGGAGAAGAGTCAGACTGAAATTGGGTGGTTTTTAAGGTATGTTTTTATTGAAATAAAACTTCAGTTGGAAAGTGTATGCATGGACTCAGATTAAAAGCATTTAATGTGTCATGTACAATGGGCTGACCAAATTGTCAATTTTGATCAAGATTGATTTCTGAAGAAGGTTTGGTGGATCCAGAACATTAACTCTGCTTTCTGTCCACTGATGCTGCCAGACCTGCTGAGTTTTCCCAACAATTTGCATTTTTAACCTAGATTTTGTTGGGTTTCTTAGAAAAATACTCACCCCAGTCTGTGGTAAATATTCCATCACAGTCCTGACTCCTGCCTTGTGATTGGTGAACAGATTTTTAGGAGTCAGGCACTGAGCTCCTGACCACAGAGTTCCCAGTTTCTGACTGGCTCACGTTGTTATTTATAGCTATTTTCTAATCAACCTGTTCGGAGATGTTGTTATACACTTCTGGAGTAGGTAGAACTTGAACCCAGGACTTGTAGCTCAGAGTCTCAGAAACTCTAACACTGCATCAAAGGGCCCACTTATGTGTACAGTCCAATTGAGCTTCTAGTCAATGGCAGTCCTCAGGCTGTTAGTATTGGGGATTCAGTGATGGCAATGCTATTGATAACCAATCGGAAATTATATTCACTTCATTTGAAGATGGTCATTACTTGACTCTTGTGTGATTCAAAGATTACCTCTCACATTTTAGCTTAAGATTGAATAATGTCCAGGTCTTTGTCTATATGGGAACAGACTACCTCAGTATTTGAATGGTGTTGAACATTCTGCAATAATCAATAAACATCCTCATGTCTGACCTTCTGGTGGAGCAGCCAAAGAAGGCTGGGCCTTGCGCTTTACTCTCAGGAACTGAGGCCTGGGGTCAAGACCCACCTGCTCCAGAGGCATGCAACACTGAAGAAGCAGATAAAAAAAATTACACCCTGAGGAACTTCCACAGCAATGTTATTTGGACTGAGATAACTGATCTTGAACAACCACAACAGTCATCCTTTGCATGAGGTATGGCTCCAACTGGTGGGGTCTACCCCGTTTCACTCACTGACTTAAATTTTGCCATGGCTCCTGGATGCCACTGGTGTACTGTGATTTTGATGTGGCTGCCACCTCTCCCAGTTTTGTAGCTCTATTTCTGCCATGCTCCAGCTATTGAGAATTTACATTTCATCACCACTACCTTGCTGTGCTCGTAATGGAATTTGTGAAGACTGAATAATGACTATTCTGATGCAATGGATATTTCAAAAGCATTGCAATCGGAAACCACTGTCCGGTAATGTCAATATTTGGAGAGACACTGTGGGTATGAAAAAGTCTTTTATCACTCTGGGACAAAATTATACACTTGAACCCAATCCTGTGATTAATAACCTACTCTGTACACACTTAAATTACAGTAGAAGAAACCCACATCTAATTTCCTCCTCTAAACCACAAAGATCTTTGGATGACCAGTAATGGGAGTAACAGCTTTAGTGCAGTCTATATGTGCGACGGTGCTGCCCCTTTCACAAGGTTATGTTGTCCTTGGTTATTTTCGAGAGGGGTCGTAAAGACAGAGGTTCCGATTTGTCTGGAAATATCTACTTGAAAACAATGGCAGCAGAGTGGTCAGTTCTCCTAGTTCAGGTTTTTCTTTCTAGTTTGGTTTAGTTCAGCAGTTCAAGAAAACCTGCTGGGGACCCAGAGGAGTAGCTACAGTGAAGCGAGGGTCCATGTTCCAACAGTGGTCCTGCCTGGTCTTTCCCTCTGAAACCTCTCCTGTCAGTAAGACCCTGTGCTTGAATTTACCTTTTGCCAAGGGGTGTGTTTATGGGATGTTGCAGGGATTGGAACAGCTTCGTTAAGTTGCGATATTGTGTCAGTTCGGTTATCAAATAAGTTAAGTTATTCTAAATTCTGTTTTCTTTTGTTTGTGCTTCATCCGTAATGTTTAAATAAATTCTGCTTTTTTTTAAAACTGAGTGGTTTGACCAGCTGCGTCACTCCTGAGATATCCACTTTACACCTGCCTAAAAAAAAATAAAAAGTTACACTCTGGGCTCTCTTCTTAAAACATTTTGAGGAGGGGGGTCTGACCTGGTCCACAACATATGTTCCTATCTATCGGTGTTCTATTCAGCTGTTGTGGTACCCCCCTCTTTAAAATGTGTAAATCCTCTGAGATAGAAAATCCTACGTTTCAGTGAGGAGAAAGCAAGGGAAGCTAGTGTGAAATCCAGGCTTCCTTAATTCACCAGGATCTGGGTTAGAGTGGTGCTGGAAAAGCACAGCAGTTCAGGCAGCATCCGAGGAGCAGGAAAATCGATGTTTCGGGCAAAATGCATTTTCAAGATTCCTGGTGAGGTGGTCATTAATAAATCCAATAAAACTTGGAATAGGCTAAACAGGAACAGAGGTAGGCCATTTGGACTCTTGAGCATGCTGTATCATTCAACAAGATCATGATGGATCTGTGGTCCTTGATTCCTCTGCCTAACACAAATCAAAGCACCTTACTAATTTGATGCCCCTCCTCCATTGCCCTGTGAGGCAGATAGTTCCAGAGTCACATAACTGTCTGCCAGGAAAAACAAATCTCATCTCCGTCCGACACAGGCAAATGTTAATTTTAGTACAGTGCCCCCTAGTCCTGGAATGATCCGCAAGCAGAAAAATCCTTTCCAAATCCATGTTATCACGTTTAGCTTCTTATACACTTCAATAAAGTTACCCCTCACTCTTCTAAACACCAGTATAAACAACCCCAGTTTGTCCAACTGTTCCTCAAAAGACAACACACTTATTCCAGGTATCAGTACTCAACCTATTCTCGACCACCTCAGATGTATTTATATCTTCCCTTAAATAAGGGGACCAAAGAAACCTGGTAAATCTTTTTCTGAATCCCCTCCAATTTAACAACATCCTTCCTATAACAGGGTAACCAAACTAATGCCCCTCAGAGAAGGAAATCTCCCATCCCTACCTGATAAGAGCTCCATGTGACTCCAGATCCACAGCAATGGACTTAACTCTCAACAGCTGCCCTCTGAAATGCCAAGCAAGGAACTCACATCAAGGATAATTAGGAATAAAGAGCAAATGCCAGTGAAACCTACAACTCATGGAACTGTGAGGAGCAAGTTCTTTTTCACAGCGAGTGGTAGGTGTTGGGGTAGTGTTGGAGGCAGAATCTAATCTAATCTTTTTAAAAAAAACTTAATGGAACAACGGGACATCCTGTGGGGTGACATCAAGAATAGAGGACTCAGTGACTGCCAGGTTATAAAATAGCCCAGATGTTAAACACAGGGAGAATGAGAACAAGATGAGATATCTCTGTTGAAGGACAAGATAGAATTGTAATAGAAATAATAGGCAAATCCCAGGAATTCCTGTGGAGAAGTAAATTTGTACTTGAAGTATGATTTTCTCAAAGTGATGAATTTCTCAAAGTAGGGAGGCAGAGCCTTTGAAATGAAGTATGAAGAGAATTCTGAGGCAAAGGATAATAATAAATTGGAACAAATCATAACATAAAATATAAAAGCAGAATTAGGCTATTTGGCCCATCAAGTCTACTGTGCCATTTGATCATGACTGATACATTTCTCAATCCCATTCTCCTGCCTTCTCCTTGTAACCCTTGATCCCCTGACCATTCAAGAACCTAACTATCTCTGTCTTAAATGCACTCAATGACTTGGCCTCCACAGCCTCCACAATGACTTGGCCTGCACAAAACTAGAACCAGCTTTGAAAGGAAGTAAGTTTTCCCTTTAGCTGAGTGGTTGAGAACCAAAGGTTGTAGATTGAAGGAAAGGTGCAGGAGGTTCAGAGGCAAAGGAAGATTTATTTTGTATCTGGAGGGTAGTGGCTATCCAAAACTCTGTGCCTGAGGAAGAGGTGGGAACAAGCACAATTTTGAAGAAGCATTTAGATGAACACATGAAATGCCATAACATAAAAGGTCAAGGGTCAAGGGCCACGAGTTGGAAAGTGGGACTAGAGTAGGTAGATGCGGATATTTGGTAAATTGATGACCACTGCAGACTCAATGGGATGAAGGACCTCTTCCTTTACTGTAAAACTATAACTCTAAATACAAAGTAATTCATTTTGGTTGGTAGATCATGGACGATATATTAAAAAGGTACAAATCTAAAGGGAATTCAGTAGCAGTGGGACCTGGATGAGAATGCACATAAATCATTGAAGGTGGCAGGCCAGGTAGAGAGTGTAGTTAATAAATCATACAGCATTCTGAGCTTTACCAATAGGGGCATAGAGTAGAAAATCAAGGAGGCTATGCTAAGTTTTTTATGTGACAGTGGTTTAGCCTCAACTTGTATTATTTTTTTAGAAGGTTGTGAAACTACCGAAGGGATGAGATCCATCAGAATAGTTCCTGTACTGAGAGGTTTTAACTAGCTGGAGACATTGAGACTGTTCTCCCGGGGAAGTGAAGGTTTGGCAGGAGATTTGATCAAGTATTCAAGAATATGAGGGGATGGTCCCGAGTAGATAGAGAGAAACTGAGGGCATAGAATCCTTACAGTGTGAAAGCAGGCCATTTTGCCAGTCAAGTCTACACCGACCCTGCGGAGAGCACCCCACCCAGACCTAGCACTCTATCCTATTTCTGTAACCCTGCATTTCCCACAGCTAATCCACCTAACCAGCACATCAATGGAATTCAAAGGAAATATAGCATGGCCAATCTACCTAGCCTGTACATCCCTGGACACTACAGGCAACGCCAGTCTGATGCCAACAGCTCTGAGTATGCTGTCATCGGAATTATGGAATGGTTTTTGTATATAAGGAGGCCAATCAGCCCATCTTGTCCCATGCAGGTTCTCTGGAAGTACAAATCAGTTAGTCCCACTCCTTTCCCCAAGCTTCTTTTCTCTCCAAATGCCTCTCCAAATCTCTTTTGAAAGCCATTGTTGAATCTGGCAATGCATTCCAGATCTGAACCGTTCGGCATGTAAGGAAGTTTTTTTTTTAAATGCACTTCCCCATTGTTTCTTTACTATTCAGCCTTTTTTTAAAAAAAAGAACCCCTACAGCGTGGAAACAGGCCTTTACGCCAAACACATCCACACCGATGCTCCGAAGACCATCACACCCAGACCCATTCCCTACACTTATTACTCAACAATTACCCCTGACTAATGTACCTAACTTACACATCCCTGAACACAATGGATAACTTAGCTTGGCCAATCCACCTAAACTGAACATCTCTGGATCGTGAGAGGAAACCAGAGGAAACCCACACAGGCACGGAGAGAATGTGCAAACACCACACAGACAGTCACCCAAGGCTGGAATCAAACCCAGGTCCCTGGCATTGTGAGGCAACAGTGCTAACCACTGAGCCACCATGTTGTCCATTGTGTTCACCTCTGCTTCTTGATACTTTTGCTAACAGAGACAGATTCCCTCTGTCAAGTCTGTCTGAAAGCTTTGCAATTACAAACATCTCTTATCAAATTTCCTTGCAATCTTCATTGAGAAGAACCCCAGCATTTCCAATCGTTACAGATAACGTAAGTCTCTCATCCCTGGAGCTGTTCATGGGAATCATTGGGAATTTTTGGAGAGACACACGCCTTTGTAACTTTGGTTCCCTAATGAAACACAAATTGAACTTCCTTCTTTTTGTATTGCACATCTCTACCTGTGCAAGGAAGGTCCAATATACTTTTTTAAACTGCATCCTCAACCTGACCTCCAATCATTTGTGCATATCCATCTCCAAATCCCTCTATGCCTGGACCCCTTGACAATTGCATCCTTTATTTTGTATTCTTCTCCCAAATGCAAAGTATTATTTCACACTTTCCTGCATTAAAATTTCATCCACCCATCCCACCAGCCTCACAATGTCCCCTCATAACTTTTCCCCAAGTTCACTGGTGGCACAGTGGGTGAGCACTGCTACCTCACAGCGCCAGGGACCCAGATTCAATTCCAGCCTCAGGCGACTGTCTGTGTGGAGTTTGCACATTCTCTCTGTGTCTGCGCAAGCTTTCTCCCACAGTCCAAAGATGTGCAGGTTAGCTGGATTAGTCATGAGAAATACGGGGAAAGGGTGGGTTGGGTCTGGGGTTGGAGTGCTCTTAGGAGTGTCAGTGTGGATTTGATCGGCTGAATGTCTGTCTTCCACACTGCAGGGATTCTATGATTCACTATATTTCCAAGCCCTGGAACGTTGACAAACTTTGAAATTGGGCCATACTCACTCTTGTCAGGGTCACTAACACAAGTGAAGAAAATCAGTGATCCTTGCACTGCTCCCTGCGGAGGAGTCTCATTTATTGTTATTCTCCTGTCAAAAATCAAGCATGCCCATACACATTCCATTCCCTGTCACTCAGCCAACCTTGTATCCATAGGCAGACTCTTCCAGAACTCTTTATGGAGAGAGGAATGGTTGGTGGGTGAAATTAATCAGGTAAGACACAAAAAGAGGATCAGATTCTTTCCATTGAGACAAATGTCAGCAATTGAACTCTTCCCATTCAGCTGAGGTGAAGTAACATATTGCCAGGTGGCAGGAGGCCTACCTGTCTATACTTGTGACTCAGAAATGCCAGAACTTGCTGCACTTAACTCCCCTTCTATCGAAGACCTCAATGATTCAGAAACTCAACAGAAAAGAAGAGGCAGAGCTAGTGAGTTGTCCGTCTTTATCCACGTGGGAGTTAGTACGTGCTATTCTCACTGGCATGGACTTATTTGAGGTTTACTGCCAGGTCTCCAATCACAGTTCTGCAGGCATGTGGGCCAAGGCAGCCTGTGCCCATGGGCCATCTCGCGACCCCATTTGGCACACCCACCGGATTGGGGCAGCTAAGGGCCAAAGTCGACAGTTTGGTTCTGGAAAAGCACAGCAGGTCAGGCAGCATCCTAGGAGCAGGAGAATCAACATTTTGGGCATAAGCCTGATTCCTGATGAAGAGCCTATGCCCAAAACGTCGATTCTTGACCTGCTGTGCTTTTCCAGCACCACACGCTTGACTCTGATTGGCAGTACTCACGTTTTCCTAGCTAATGGCTGAAGGGCAAGTTTTTATACAAATGGGAGTTCCTCATGTTGGTACCACATAGAGCTGTGAAAGCAGGAAACAGGGAAAGGCACTTACTGACTGGGAAGGAACCACAGAAGCAGTGAAGGGATGAAGGATAAGACCACAAGACATAGGAGCAGAGGTAGGCCATTCAGCCCATTGAGCTCAGTTCCACCATTCAATCACATCATAGCTAAGCAAGAGTAGGCCATTTGGCCCGTCCAGTCTGGTCCGCCAGTCATTAAGATCATGGCTGATCTATTCATCGTCTCAGCTCCTCCTACCTGCATTATACCCATAATCCTTCATTCCCCTACCATGCAAAAACCCTTCCAACTGTGTCTTGAGTATATTTAATGAAGCTGTCCCTACTGCTTCCTTGGGCAGAGAATTCCACACATTCACTACTCTCTGAGAAAAGCAGTTTCTCCTCACCTCTGTCTGGAATCTACTTCCCCTAATCCTCGTCTCACCCACCGGTGGAAACAACTTGCCTGCCTCTATTTTTTCTATCCCTTTCATAATTTTATATGTTTATATCAGATCCCCTCCAATTCTTCGAAATTCTAGCAAGTACAGTCCCAGGCAGCACAACCTCTCCTCATAGGGTAACTCCTTCATCTCCAGAATTAACCTGGTGACCCCTCCTCTGCACTATCTCCAAAGCCAGCATATCCTTCCTCGAGTAAAGAGATCAGAACTGCGCACAATTCTCCAGGTGCAGCCTCACCAATACCTTATATATCCTCGAGTTCACTTTACTGTCTTTTCCCCAAAACCCTTGAGATTCCCTTACGGATGCAAAATCCATCTGTTAGACAGGAGAGATCAGGGGAAGAGGAAGCTCCAGGAATGTCTGGGTGTTTTAGGCCTGGGGTGGGAGCAGAGTGGTGAAGTTGCTGTCCAGGGTGTAATCCATGTTGAGGTTGAAAGTGAGAACAAGTGGAGGAGGCAAGTGGTGGATGGAGACTGTGCAGGTCTCTAGCAGGACTGAGACACTTAATGGCAAGGTCCTGGGGAGTGTGGCCAATCAAAGAGACTTTGGAGTGCAGGTTCACAGTTCCTTGAAAGTAGAGTCACAGGTAGATAGGATAGTGAAGAAGGTGTGCTTTCCTTTATTGGTCAGACTATTGAGTACAGGAGTTGGGAGGTCATGTTGCGGCTGTACAGGACATTGGTTAGGCCACTGTTGGAATATTGCGTGCAATTCTGGTCTCCTTCCTATCGGAAAGATGCTGTGAAACTTGGAAGGGTTCAGAAAAGATTTACGAGGATGTTGCCAGAGTTGGAGGATTTGAGCTACAGGGAGAGGTTGAATAGGCTGGGACTGTGTTTCCCTGGAGCGTCGGAGGCTCTGGAGCCTTATAGAGGTTTATAAGGTTCCAGTTAGGTAAGGGGTAGATGTAGATGTAGGGGTATGGGTGGGTTACGCTTCGGCGGGGCGGTGTGGACTTGTTGGGCCGAAGGGCCTGTTTCCACATTGTAAGTAATCTAATCTAATCTAATCTAATCTAATCTAATCTAATCTAAAAATCGTGAGGGGCATGGACAGGGTGAATAGATAAAGTCTTTTCCCTGGGGTGGGGGAGTCCAGAACTAGAGGGCATAGGTTTGTTCACCCTAATAGGGTGAGAGGGCAAAAATATAAAAGAGACCTAAGGGGCAACATTTTCAAGTAGAGGGCGGTGCGTGTATGGAATGAACTGTGAGAGGATGTGGTGGAGGCTGGTACAATTGCAACATTCAAAAGGCATTTGGATGGGTATATGAATAGGACGGGTTTGGAGGGATATGGGCCGGGTGCTGGCAGGTGGGACTGGATTGGGTTGGGATATCTGGTCGGCATGGACGGGTTGGATCGAAGGGTCTGTTTCCGTGCTGTACATCTCTATGACTCTAAAAGTGGACAGTCTTCAGACTATCCTAATGGGGCTGGACATCCACAGGGATTAGATATCCATGGTGAAGAGGAGGAGGCTAGGACCAGAAATCGTAGAACCATCGTAAAACATCAAAAGAATCACAAAGTAGATAGAGACTGAACAAAGGGGGAATATCACATTGAGTTTGGAAGGAAAAAGTCCAATGGGGCAGGAAGAGGCTGAGACAATGAGTCTGCCAGTGCGTCCCTGTTTGCGATCTTGGGAAGAAGGCAGAAGCAGGCTGTAGGGTGGGGGGGGGGGGGTGGGGGAGCATGAGATGCAATGGTATCGAGGGGAGATCTCCAGAGATCAGGTCCTGGAATGGACAACTTATTGTTCAATGGTAGGGTCACGATCCAGGGAGAGATAGGAAGAGGTGTCTGAGAGTTGGAACTCAGTCTCTGCCAGGTACAGTCTGACTGGCCAGGTGACAACAACACCCTCCCTTATCAGCGGGTTTGCTCATAAGATCGGGGTTAGATCCGTGAGAATGGAGAATAGCAAAGACAAGGGGAGACAGCTTAGACAGAGACACTTGAGTGGCTCCTATCAGATTGGAAAGTTTTTTAAAGAGATCAAGTGCAGATTAAAGGTAGAGGGAGTGGGTGTAGGTGCAGGGAGAGTTTTGGAGATGGATTAAAGGCTCCACGTGGCAGGGAGAGGACTCCTGGTCAAAGTGGGTACAGAGATAAAAGCAACAGAAGAAATTCAATTTCAATAGGCGATCAGTTCAGGGAGCTCTATGGAACCTTTCAGTCATCCAGGCCTAAATGCAGGTGGTCACTGGTGTTCAGTTCACTGAAGCCCATCATTTCATTAATTTATCCTTACAATTTTTTTTTTGAATAAAGGCATAACATAAATTCTCCGGTCCCCTGCATCAAAAAAGGATTGTAAAATTATGGCTGGTTATGGCATCCAAAATTTCGTCTTTACTTCCCTCAATAACTTTGGATGCATTCCACACAATCCTGGTGACCGATCCACTTTAATTACAACCAACCTTTTTAATCACTCTCCTTTATTGATTTTTAGCCCATCCAGTGTGTTCACGATCTCCTCTTTCATGATGTCCCCAAAAGCATCTTCTTCCTTGTGAAGCAAATTGCATTTGCTACTGTAGCCTCATTCTCTGCCTCAATGTCTCTCCTTTATGGTCCACAGCTGGCTTCTCTTACTTTTCATATATCTATAGGAGACTTTAGAATTTCCTTTGATGCTAGCTGCCAGATTTTCATTACCCCATCTCTTCGATTCTCTTATTTCCATTTTCACTTTCCCCAAGTTGTTGTTGTGTTGCCATAGTCTTCCCAGACCATAGGGACTGCTCTCTCATTAGAGAGAGAAGCAACTGGTGGTGATTTAACCTGAGGGCCCATCTGACCTCAAGCAAAGGAAGAGGTTGAGGAGAGATTGAGGATTCCTGATGAAGGGCTTTTGCCTGAAACGTCGATTTTCTTGCTCCTCAGATGCTGCCTGACCTGCTGTGCTTTTCCAGCAACACTCTAATCTAGACTCTGGTTTCCAGCATCTGCAGTCCTCACTTTTGCCTAAGAAGTTGAGGAGAGTCCTTCATGGTAACCTCAAACCGGTGATGGGAATTGAACTCATGCTGTTGGCATCACACTGCTCTGCAAGCCAATGACCCAGTCAATGGAGCTAAACCGATGCCCTGCCATTGTACATTCAACATTTCATTTGTTTTATCAACCTGACATCGCTCATGAGCACTTTTTATCTGATGTGGAGATGCCGGTGTTAGACTGGGGTGTACAAAGTTAAAAATCACACAACACCAGGTTATACTCCAACAGGTTTATTTGGAAGCACTAGCTTCCAGAGCACTGCTCCTTCATCAGGTGGTTGTGGAGTTGGACCATAAGACACAGAACTTATAGCAAAACGTTACGGTGTCATGTGGCTGAAATATATTAAACAAACTTAGATTAAGTCTTTCATCTTTTAGACTGATTTTGCTGGTTCAGTTCCTTAATATGTTAATCCAAGGGCTCTTTTTTAAGTCACATTCTCAAGATAACTTGAGGATTTCTTCAGATCTGAGATGGCACATTTAGAAAACCTGAAATTATCTTGAGAATGTGACTTGAAAGGAGTTCTGGGATTTACCCATTAAAGAACCAAAATGAGCAAAACCATTCTAAACGATGAAAAACTTAATCTAAGTTTGTTTAATATATTTCAGCTACATGACACTGTACCTTTTGCTATAAATTCGGTGTCTTGTGGTCCTACTCCACAGCTACTTGATGAAGAAGCAACGCTCCGAAAGCTAGTGCTTCCAAATAAAACTGTTGGACTATAACCTGGTGTTTGACTTTTAACTTCTTATCTGCTTCATCTTACTCACTTATATATATACATATATTCTATACATTTAGCATCCAGTGATTTCTAGTTTTGCTTACACCCCCATATTGTGGGGGAATTGAATCTCCATTATACCCAAACCATTCCTCACCACAGAAAATAAAATGAAGTTATTACCAAGAAAAAGACCGAGCAATTGAAAGGCTTGATTGTTCATTTGAGCTGCTTGGGGCCCATATTAATCCAAATGCTGGTTTTGATTGACATTATATGATGAAGCACCTTAAAATCAATAATATTTTCAGGGTAAAGGAAAGGTTAGAAAAATTATACCCAGAAAATGCAGACTTCAGTGCCCATCCACAATAAATGAGTCCTTTTTAGTGACAAAATGTGTCTTTAAGAGGGGTTTGTTCTGTCTTGTTTCTCTTGAAAAGGGACATAATCAATCTGGTACTGAGGTGTCTGCTCCATGGAAAGCAGAAAAACAAGTTTAGGGTTTTTTTTAACAAATTAGACAGAAAAAGCATAAATGGGCAGAGTGATGCTCTCACAGACCCAGGGTTTTAGTTTTTGCTTTCAGTTATTGAAGTTGGGGTTTTTCAGAGTTGAAGCTGCTAGATGCAGCTCTCTCTGCTGCTGCTGCAAAAAACTTGAGTTCTCTCTGTGCTGCTCGATTCATTTTGTTGGTGTTCGTCCTCCTGATCTGGAGGAAATGACAAGTGAGGTTAATGTGTTTTGCTGAATTTGCCTTTGCCAAGGATGTGTTTATGGGATGCGCTATATTGGAGTAGTTGATGAGCATTAAATAATAAATTATTTTATTAAGCCTCTTAATAGAATTAACGTGATGCTAATTCTTCATTTTGCATTTGTATTTTGACTGTAGTGTAAGAATAAAGTGTGTTTTACTTAAAGCCTGGTAGTTTGGCAAATAAATCACATCTGGAACACAGGACCTTACACTTGCCTTTAAATAAGATAAAATTTAGGGTCGAGGTTATCTCCTTGATATATTTTGAGGGGATTCAGTCTGGTCTATAACATGCTTCCCATGCTAATCTTCCTACTATTTTATTGCAGCTGGTTACAAATGATTTCTGAACGGAAAATGTTGTCCTTCAGCTTGGGAGGCTAAGAAAATAATACAAGGCACACTTGTTCAAAGCACCTGGCTAAAACTCTTGTGCAGGCGATCCACTGTGTCAAAAAATATGAAGGGAGATTTTGCACACAGGCATTCATAAACAACCATTACGATCATTGTGGGATAGTGTGCATGATGCAAATAGTTTTGCTTACACCCCCATATTGTGGGGGAATTGAATCTCCATTATACCCAAACCATTCCTCACCACAGAAATAGTGTGAATAAGAAAAGGTTACGGATGCCCTCGTTGGCTTGAGACAAATTCTGGAGTGAGGAAAACTCTCAAATCAAATTATTACAGGCAAGTCATCCTTTTACAAAAGCAAATGTGTTTATAAAGAAATTGCCAGGGTTTGTGGAGGGAGGGATATCTCAAAAGTTAATGCTTTGCATAGAATATGGAGTGTGCGGTTTTGTTCAGTTTGTAATTTTGGTTGTAATGTGACCTCTCATTTTGATTGAAAGAGGGTGAAGGGAATCTATTAATTGAGTTTCATTCTGTGTGGGTGGTTGGCATTAACTGGGAAACTTACTGCTGCCTGTAAACAGACACAGACTCAAACTGTGGTTGTTGGGTTTATTTATGTTTGCAATTTGTGCCTCTGTAAAGACAGACTTTAAAAATGTGCAGGAAAGTTTCCGTTGGGTTCTCTTCTCCAGCAGCTATTTCTTGTTCTGGATTATTAATAAAAAGGCTGTCAAAATGCCCCGCAAGAAAATGTAGCTGATTTCTAACGGGCAAAGTCACCATAGTCATAGCAGATCATAGGGCTGGTCTCTCATTGGAGAGAGACACCTGGTGGGGTTTAACCCCAGGGTCACCATGCCGCAGGTAAGGGGAGAGGTTGTAAAGGAGATTCCTTCATGGTAATTTCAGACAGTGCAGGAATTGAACCCACATTGTTGGCATAACTAATTGGTCACCCAACTAACTGACACCCCTTTCAATCTTACAGAGTATCTAGAGAAAGCTACAATGAATATCTAAAAATCAGGATCATATCTGTGACACAGGCAGCGAGACCAGCATGTTTTCATCTAACGTTATCCAACTGGGCGGCACAGTAGCTCAGTAGCTAACTCTGCTGCCTGACAGCATCAGGGAACCTGGTTCAATTCCAGCCGAGGGCAACTACCTGCATGGAGTTTGCACATTCTCCCCGTGTCTATGAGAGCTTTCGCTGGGTGCTCCAGTTTCCTCCCACAGTCCAAAGAAATGCAGGTTAAGGGAATTGGCCATGCTAAATTGCCCTTGGTGTTCAAGGATGGGTAGGCTAGGTGGGTTAGCCATTGGTAAGGTAGGGGACTGGGTCTGAGAGGGATGATCTCCAGATGGTTGGTGTGGACTCCATTGGCCTAATGGCTGCTTCCACGCTGTAGGGATTGTATGAAAGCAAGCATACAGGCCTGGTGTGGGAACATGGGACCAGTGTAGGCACAGACCCAAAGGGCCAAGGCATGTACGATTCTGTGAACCGTCAAATGAGAGTCCAAGTCAGGTGTGTGTTTTCGCAGAATGTACTCAAGGAGGTCTCATCCCTAAGAAAGAAGCAAGAACAGCAGGGCTGAACAAAAGCTGATTTTGTATTTCTGTAGCACGTAAGTCATAGCAGGCATCCCAAAGATATGTGCTGCCAATGAGAGACTTCTGAACTAAGGAAGTGCGGAAGGTCCAGCAAAGAGCAACGAGCGAATGATGAGATAATTCGTCTTTCATGACGCTAGTTGAGGGACAAATATTGGTCAGAACACCAGGGAGTATGTGCCCTGGATTTTCACATTCAAATGCTCTGGCAGCATAGTAGAGGGCAAGAATGTGTGGAAAAGCCAATAATATGAGAAGCATTTTTGTCTGTGATACAGCTTATGTAACTTGGCGGTCCATGGGTGTGATGACCCACCTGTATTGTGCAGTTTTAAACCCACTAGTCAAATATATACTTCAGCAACGTAAGTTGCAATAGGAGGTGATCAGCTGCATTAGACTTTTGTAACAGCCGCCTTGGATGTGCTGAGCTCCCAAGGGAATGTCAACTATTGAAAAGAGTTGGCTGAGGAAGTGTGGTCACTACAGCTGGCACAAGAGGTCAGCAGCAGGAGTGTGGCGCCACCTCCTGGATACCATGTGAGAAGCAGCTCAAAGTCTCACAGCGAAAATTATCTGAGAAGGAGGGTGCGTTCACCTACATCTCAACCCCAGACCCCTCACTCTACATTCTCAAGCTGGCCCCAGTGCATCACCTCTAGAGTTGATACAGGGCAGGAGGACAATTAGCCTGTTGTAACTGAATCAGCTCTCTGGAGAGCAATCGAGCGAGCCCTACTCCCACATTTTATCCTCATAGCCCGGCAAGGTAATTTCCTTCAAGTGAGCTCCCAAATTTCATTTTATAGTTATTAATCATCTCCACCTCCACCATTCTAGATGGCAGTGGCTTCCAAATCATTCTTATTCACGGCATAAAAATAAGATCTCTCTCAGAGCACCCTGTCCACCTCCCACCACCGTCTCTGTATGTTTTGTCTTAATGTAGCCTGCGTTCCCTTGTCCTTTTATCATCAGCTAATGGGAACAACCCTTCTGTGTCTACCACATTAATGACTGTCATAGTTTCTAACAAACTATCCAACCCGTGGTTTTCTCCAACCTAAACTTGAAGCTAAAAATCCCTTATTTGTGGTAAATCCACCATGGTGCCATGGACTTCTGAAACCTGATAAAGTAACACATACATTTGCTCTTGTAGCACAGGAACTAGATATGGATAATGTAGCACTAAAAGATTCAATTGGTGTTAACTACAGCTCCTAATATATACACATATTACAGACATAGTTACTTCGGTGTCTGGGCTAACACTAAGACATGGAGTCACAAACAGTGAGCACACCTCCATCAACATGTCATGCTTCAGGTAGGTCCTAGCAAAGATGGAGTTGGAGACCTTTATACTCTTGGGTCACATGCTGTGAATCAGTGACAAACATGTCTCTTAAAGTGATGTTGACTTACGAGCTGTGAGACAGAACACAACATTCTTCCCTTTCTGAAGAAAAATAAATATCGCAAACAGATATGTAATAACTACATGTTGTTCAACTTGACAACTATACAAATGGGGAACAAGATTAACAATTCAAATTTCAATATAATGCTTTGGAGACAACTGATCTGGCGATTGTACATACCATCTGAAGGAGTATGTGTGATTCTCTGTTACATGTATTTGACAACTTGGTGTCTTTTTTTTAAGATTACTTACAGTGTGGAAACAGGCCCTTCGGCCCAACAAGTCCACACCGACCTGCCGAAGCACAACCCACCCAGACCCGTTCCCCTACATTTACCCCTTCACCTAACACTACGGGCAATTTAGCATGGCCAATTCGTCTAACCTGCACATTTTTGGACTGTGGGAGGAAACTGGAGCATCCGGAGGAAACCCACGCAAACACTGGGAGAATGTGCAAACTCCACACAGAGAGTCGCCTGAGGCAGGAATTGAACCCAGGTCTCTGGCGCTGTGAGGCAGCAGTGCTAACCACTGTGCCACCGTGCCGCCCACAAATGGGGAACTTGCTGTTGGTTGCTGTCACTCAACATCATAGCACAATCATCACCACAGTGTTTGACCTCACTCTATCTGTGCACGATTGATGTGTCTTACACTGGTCTGAGCAGCTTCTGTTCCCATCTCCCACAATGCAGCACCATCATTGTAGCTGCTCCCTGGCCTTTTATTCTCCTCTGTTTTTGAACAAAATGTGTCTTTGAACGGTTAAGCAATTGCTTGCTGGGCTGGATCATTCGCACTTGACATCTGAGCAAAAATGACGCTGGAGATGGTGGTCCTTTCTCATTGGTGTATGCTTAGCAATGCAATGTGAAAATCTCGCTTTGTTGCTCAACACTCAATGTGTTAATGTATAGATTAGATAATCCAGCATCTGCAGTCCTCACTTTCTCCATAGATTAGATAATACCTACCATACACCCTCCTAGACCATTTGGGGTCAATCCCCAATTAGCAGAAACCTTGAAACAGTTTGACACTAAATTGCAGTCTCTTATTACTCGCTATCTGTTCTGCTACGTCGAATGAACCAAAAATAGCACTCATCGTGTCAGCAATGGCTGTACTCATTGAACAAAAGGAAATTTGAAGATGTCATCTTCACTGTACAGAGTGAATAGGTCTGTTGCTATTTTTGTGCAATGATTGGATGGAACATTATGTACCAGGACAGACTCTCTCCACTGCTGGAGCGGTTATGTCTGATGCGCCTCACATGCAAAATAAATGAATGTTCTCAAGTACTCCTTTAATACTGTTCGCGCATCCCTGAATTACAGTCTTTTGCAATTCTTACAGCTGGTCACCTGTAGCAGTGCTGAGTACAACTGATCACACTTGCCAAAGTGTCACAGATTGACCTTAAAATCACATTCAATTTTAACTAAAAGACCGTAAGATATAGCAGCAGAATGAGGCCATTCAGCCCATCGAGTCTGCTCCACCATTTGGATCATGGTTGATATGTTTCTCAATTCCAATCTCCTGCTTTCTCCCCTTTACCCTTGATCCCTTTACCTATCAACAATCCATCTATCTCTGTCTAAAATATTCTCTACAGCCTTCTGTGACCATGAATTCCATAGGATCACACCCCCTCCCCCCGGCTAAAGAAATTACTCCTCAACTCAGTTCTAAAGGGCCATTCCTTCACTCTGAGGCTGCGTCCTTGGGTCCTAGTCTCTCCTATTAGTGGAAACACCTTCTTCATGTCCATTCTATCCAGGCCTCTCTGTGTTCTATAAATTTCAGTGAGATCTTCCCTCACCCTTCCAAACTCCACTGAGTACAGACCCAAGTCCTAAACCGCTCCTCATATGACAAGTCTTTCATTCCCAGGATCAATCCTGTAAATGCACTCTGAAGAGTACATCTTTCCTTAGATACGGGGCCCAAACCTGCTCACAATATTCCAAATGCGATATGACCAGCGCCTGATACAGCCTCACAGTACATCTCTGCTCCTGTATTCTCATCCACTCAAGATGAATACTAACATTGAATTTGCTTTCCTAACTGCCAAGTGAATCTGCACGTTAACCCTAAGCAAATCCTGAACCAGGGCTCCCAAGTCCCCTTGTATACCAGATGTTGAAAGCTTTTCCCCATTTAGAAGGTAATATACACCTTTATTCTTCCCTTCAAAGTGCATAACCTCACACTTCCCCACATTGTATTCCATCCACCACTTCTTTATCAACTCTCCCAGCCTGTCCAAGTACTTTGTAGACAGGCAGGAGGCTGGGAGAACACAGCAAACCAGGTAGCATCAGGAGTTGGAGAAGCTAATGTTTCAGTTGCAACCCTTCCTCAGGACTGGGGGTGGGTGTAGGGGAAGTGAGGGGTAGGCAGGGTGGTGAAGTGGGGATGGGTGAAGACAGGTAGAGGGTACGACCTGGTTGGTTAATGGGAGGAATGAATCCAGTAGGTAGCTGGGAGGTGTGGAAGGGAGAGGGAGGGGCTGGGAATGGAGTCGGGGGATGGTAAAGGAGGTTATTTAAAATTGGAGAACTCAATGTTGATTCCTCCAGGCTGCAGGCTGCCAAGGTGGAAGATGAGGTGTTGTTCCTCCAATTTGTGGTTTGGTTCATTGCTGTCCAAGTCCTCCTGCAGCATCCCCGCTTCCCCAACACTACCTGTCCCTCCACCTATCTTTGTGTCATCTGCAAGCTTAGCAAAAAGGCCTTCAGTTCCTTTAGCCCAGATCATTACTGTATAACATGAATAGCTGTAATCCCAATACTAACCTTTACGGAACTCCACCAGCCATTGGATGCCATTTTGAAAAAGACCCCTTTATTCCCAATTTCCTGATGAAGAGCTTATGCCCGAAACGTCGATTTTTCTGCTCCTCAAATGCTGCCTGACCTGCTGTGCTTTTCCAGCACCACATTCTCGACTCTGATCTCCAGCATCTGCAGTCCTCACTTTCTCCTATTCCCACTCTCTGCCTTCTGCCAGTCAGCAGATCCTGTATGTATGCCATATATTTCTCCCTAATACCATGGATTCTTATTTTGCTGCCTCCTGTGTGGCACCTTGTCAAAGGTCTTTTGGAAAACCAAGTAGATCACATCTGCTGCTCACCGCCAATGGAATCATTGGAGTCAGCGAGAGAGGGACCCTGGAGACAGGAAAATGGGTAATGTAACAACCTTCTATCAGAAGGGAGAGAGACAGAAAACAGGAAACTATAGGCTGGTAAGGCTGACCTCAATCGTTACTAAGATTAAGTACAGGTAATCCTTCTATAACACAATGGTTGTGTTCTTGAGCAATCCCTCATTGTAGGAGCATCACGCTTTAGAAATTGTGCTTAAAGTGTTGGTGATGTAATTGCGTTGCCACCAACACACGCTTCAAAAGTTTGTGCTTTAGAAACAGCATCCTCAATTCATCAATCATGTTACACCGAGTTCGAATTAACAAAATGCGTGTCACAGGAGAACGAGCAGTACAAGATTGCAGAGTACTTGGAAGTGCATGGTAATCTGGGGCTGAGTCAACACGGCTTCATCAAGGGAAGGTCATGCATGACACATCTGTCAGGATTCTTTGAGGAGGTGACGAGCAAGCCAGACAAAGCAGAGCCTGATTCAGTTGTGATCCAGGTGCTCAGTTGCACCACAGTCAATGTGGTTTGAATCTGGAGTTACTGTACCAAGATCTTTGGATACTACTGGCCTTGCTGCTGCTGGATTGTTGGGATCCACAAGGACAGAGGATTTTATGAAGCCATGCTAAGCGTGTGGATTGGTGCTATGGCCCGAATGTACCATTGCACAGAATTGGTGCCTCATTTTACACTGACAGACTGGTTCTTGCATACTTGCAGAGTGACATGTCTTTCAGGATGCTAGCTGGCATGAATTCCATCAAACCAGTGAACTCACAACGTGCATCCCTCCACTCCATCTGCTCCAACCCCAACCTCACCATCAAACTAGTGGACAAGGGGGGAGGGGTGCAGCATGCTGACCTCTACTCCGCTGAAGCCATTTGCCAACTTGAAGATGCCTCCTCCTACTGCCCCTTCGACCATGACCTCATCTCCCATCACCAAACCAACATCTCCCAAACTGTACACAACCTCATCACCTCAGGGGATCTCCCACCCACAGCTTCCAACCTCATAGTTCAGGAACCCTGCACCACCCGTTCTACCTCCTACCCAAGATCCACAAGCCTGACTATCCTGGCCGACCCATCGTCTCAGCCTGCTCTTGCTTCATTGATTTCATCTCCACCTAGCTCAATACTATCCTATTCCTCTGGTCCAGGTACTCCCCCATATAGGGGGTTAGATAGGGTTGACAGTGAGAACCTTTTTCCACGTATGGAGTCAGCTATTACAAGGGGGCATAGCTTTAAATTAAGGGGGGGGTAGATATAGGACTGATGTTAGGGGTAGGTTCTTCACTCAGCGAGTCGTAAGTTCATGGAATGCCCTGCCAGTAGCAGTGGTGGACTCTCCCTCTTTATGGGTATTTAAGCGGGCATTGGATAGGTATATGGAGGTTAGTGGGTTAGTGTAGGTTAGGTGGGCTTTGATCAGCGCAACATCGAGGGCCGAAGGGCCTGTACTGCGCTGTATTCTTCGATGTTCTATGTTCTATGACACTAAACACGCCCTCCACCTCCTCCAAGACTTCCATTTCCCTGACCCTCAATGCGTCATCTTCAACATGGACATCCAGTCCCTCTACACGTCCATCCACATGACCAAGGCCTCCAAGCCCTCTGTTTCTTCCTCTCCTAACGTTCCCACCAGTACCCTTCCACTGGCACTCTCTTTTGTTTGGCTGAACTGGTCCCCACCCTCAACAATTTCTCCTTCATATCCTCCCATTTTCTCTAGACGAAAGGGGTAGCCATGGGCACCCGCATAGGCCCCAGCTATGCCTGTCTCTTTGTTAGTTACGTGGAACAGTCTAACTTCTGGAGTTACACCAGCATCACTCCCCACCTTTTCCTCCGATACATTGATGACTGCATCGGCGCCACCACGTGCTCCCATGAGGAGGTTGAGCAGTTCATCAACTTCACCAGCACATTCCACCCTGACCTTAAATTCACCTGGACCATCTCTGACACCTCCCTCCTCTTTCTGGACTTCTCCATCTCCATTAATGAATCCGACTTGACACTAACATTTTTTACAAATTCACCGACTCTCACAGCTACCTGAATTACAACCTCTTCCCACCTTACCTCATGCAAAAACACAATCCCGTAATCCCAATTCCTCTGCATCTGCTCCCAGGAGGACCAGTTCCACCACAGTTCACACCAGATGGCCTCCTTCTTTAAAGAACGCAATTTCCCCTCCCATGTGGATGATGACACCTTCCAACACATCTCATCCACGTCCTGCATGTCCGCACTCAAACCTCCCCCCTCCAACTGCAACAAGGACAGAATCACCCAGTCCTCACCTTCCACTGCACCAACCTCCGTATAGATTCATCATCCTCCGCCATTACCGCCACCTACAAACAGACCCCATCACAGAGATATATTTTCCCTCCCCACCCCTATCCGCTTTCCATAAAGACCGTTCCTCTGTGACGACCTCGTCAGGTCCACACCCCCCACCTTCCCTCCCAGCACCCTCCCCTGCCACCACAGGAATTGCAAAACCTGCGCCCACATCTCCCCCCTCACCTCCATCCAAGGGCTAAAAGGAACCTTCCACATCCATCAAAGTTTCACATGCACATCCACTAATATCATTTATTGTATCCGTTGCTCCCGATGCGGTCTCCTCTACATTAGGGAGACAGGACACCTCCTTGCAGAGCGCTTTAGGGAACATCTTCGGGACACCTGCACCAATCAACCACACCGCCCCGTCGCCCAACATTTCAACTCCCCCTCCCAATCTGCCGAGGACATGCAAATCCTGGGACTCCTCCACTGCCATTCCGTCACCACCCGACGCCTGGAGGAAGAACGCCTCATCTTCTGCCTCAGAACACTTCAACCCCAGGGCATCAACGTGGACTTCACCAGTTTCCTCATTTCCCCTCCCCCCACCTTACCCCAGTTACAACCTTCCAGCTCAGCACCGTCCTCGTGACGTGTCCCACCTGTCCATCTCCCTTCCCACCTATCCGCTCCACCCTCCCCTCTGACCTATCACCTTTACCCCCGTCTCCATCCACCTATTGCATTCTCAGCTACCTTGCCCCCAGCTCCAACCCCCTCCCATTTATCTCTCCACTCCAGCCCCCTCCCCCCTCCCCCGAGGCTCCCAGTCTCTTTCCTGATGAAGGGCTTTCGCCTGAAAGGTTGATCTTCCTGCTCCTCGCACGCTGCCTGACCTGCTGTACTTTTCCAGCACCACTCTCTCGACTCTAATCTCCAGCATCTGCAGTCCTCACTTTCACCTAATTCCTGTGTTGATTTTAGTTTTTATTATGTATCTGCCTGCTTTTTCGGGGCAGATGACGTTAATGGTTGTAAAAACCTCTAATCACCTTCTACCGTTGACATCGTGTGTGAGGCTGACGGTATGGTGAACTGCATCATGTTCCAAAAATTGCTTCCTGCTCAGTTGACTTTGCACATGGTTGTATTTGTGTAACTCTTAGGATTTGCCTTGCTGCCAGTGTTGTGGGTGTTGCATTGTCTTGTGGGGCACCTGTGTTTCATTCTGGAACCTGGCTTTGCCTTGCGAACTGGTTTTCTTACACATGCCCAATGTCTTTTGCTGCCACACGCTTTGCAGTTGGTGAAGAGAAAGCTGGACAGTATTTGGATAGATACAACAAAACACATCCATTATCAACCTTGTTGGTTGTGTGTACCTTTCTGCCTGATGCACCTCATGCACATAACTGTTGCTGACCTGCCAGAATGGCCTCATACTGCCGTGTACCTTTGAGGTGTCAATGGCCCTATTACCCTGAAGATCCTTCCTGAAGGTTTCATTTGGCGAAGAAGTTATTATCTATTCAATAGCCTCTGAGAGCTGTTCACAGTGTGTCACAACCTTTTGTTGTATTATCTTGTGAAAAACCCATCTATACGATATCTGTTAAATATGAGCTAGAGTCGGGAGTGTGGCGTTGGGAAAGCACGGCCGGTCAGGCAGCATCCAAGGAGAATCAGCGTTTCGAGCACATGTCTTTCATCAGGAATGAGGCTTGTAGGCCAAGGGAATAGAGAGATAAATGGGAGGAGGGGTGGGGTGGTTGTGGGGGGAAGGTAGCTGAGAATGCTATAGGTAGATGAAAGTGGAGATGAAGGTGATAGGTTGGAGAGGAGGGTGGAGCAGATAGGTGGGAAGGAAGATGGCCAGGTGGGACAGTTCAAGAGGGTGGTGCTGATTTGGAAGGTTGGAACTGGCTAAGGTGGAGGGAGGGGAGATGAAGAAACTGGTGAAATTCACATTGATCCCGTGTGGTTGCAGTGTCCCAAGGCAGAAGATGAGGCACTCTTCCTCCAGGCATCGGGTTGTTAGGGTTTGGCGATGGAAGAGGCCCAGGACTTACATGTCATTGGGGGAGTGAGAGGGAGAGTTGAAGTGCTCGGTCACGGGGCGGTGGGGTTGGTTGGTGCGGGTGTCTCGGAGGTGTTCTCTGAAGTGTTTCGGAGTTAGGCGTCCTGTCTCCCCAATGTAGAGGACACCACATCAGGAGCAACAGATACAGTAAATGACATGTGTGGGAGTACAGGTGAATCTCTGATGGATGTGGAAGGCTCCTTTGGAGCCTTGGATGGAGGTGAGGGGGGAGGTGTGGACGCAGGCTTTGCACTTCTTGTGGTGGCAGGGGAAGGTGCCAGGAGGGGAGGACGGGCTGGTTTGGGACGTGGACCTGACACTAGAGTCACGGAGGGAACGGTCTTTATGGAACACGGATATACATGTGTCCTGGAGATGTTCTCTGAAGCATCCTGTAAGTAGGCATGAGCTGGAGTCTGTTAATACTGAAGTTAATTTGTAACTTGAGCAGGTCTTTGAGTACTCCAAATCTTTTCTGATGGCTCTGACCTTCTGTGGAAAGACTGGATGCATTAATTCTGCAAAGCCCCTCCTTGCTGCTAGCAAGTAAGATTTACAGAGATCTGTTCTTTGGAACACATCAGGTTATCTACAAATTAAAGCTGCACTTGGTGCTTTAATTCAGTAAAGAGATCACTTGCTGCTTATTCTATAATTAAATATTTGCCCTTCATTTCTGGTTGAAGGTCTTTGCCTTTTTTTTAATTTAGTAGAACATAGGGCTTATTTTCTTCTCTTTTGTACTTTTATTTTCCCCTCTTTTGTACCACCAAACAATATTCACACCAGGTAAATCTAGTGAACTCACGCAGGGTTCCCCCCTGTACTGGTGCTGTGTTGTGAAGAGACCAGGTAACAGAACCAACTGACCTCTGTTTACAGGTAACATGTCTGAGGTCAGAAAAGTTCATTTTCAAAGCTGTAACTATGATCAGGAAAGCTCTATAATTAAGCTGAAAGCAGCTGGCCTATGACTGCTATTTATTTTAACTTTCAAGGATGCTTTTGACTTGTTTTTTAAACTTTAAGAAAGAAAACAAGCATTTGCTTCCTGTGAAAACATGTCTTCCAGCTTGACAGAATTCATATTTTAAGCAGGAAGCCCTTTAGTTGCTTAATTTGTAGATCTGTACTCACTAAAATTGGGATGCTTTAATTTCAAGGCCGTCTGATCTTCAGTGAGGATTCCAAGTATCTGCCACTGATTTATTTATTTTAATTTGTAGATTTGTATTCACTGAAATTGGGATGCTTTAAATTCAAGGCTATCTGATCTTCAGTGAGGATTCCAAGTATCAACCATTGATTTTTCTATAAGAGGCCACAGCTGTTTACCAATGTGCTGCCATTATGATCTGTAACCATGATGTCAGTTATTGATACTAACAAGATATTTGTACCCAATAAGGCAATATTTACATTTGCTGCCATTACATAAGGACTATACAAAGATAACTTCATACTGAAAGATTTAATTGATGTTTATTACGGCTCATAGCATTACAGAGGCAAGCACTTCAGCATCTGGGCTGATACCAAGCTTTCAGTGACAAACAGTAGCACAACAAGATGTCAGGCTTCAAGTGGCCCAGATGAAGATGGAGACCTTTACATCTGTGGGTCACATGCTATAACAGCGAGGATATGACAATCATGTTTCTTAAAGGTGCATTGCACAGCAGCTCCATGACATAACACAACCTAATTCCCTAATTATTCTCAACACTGCACTGATCTCTGAGGAATGTGCGGGACAGTGGCTTTTGGAAGCAGATGTCAATTGGTCAGCATTTCGATCGCCATGTGCGATACCTCCAAGTGGCTATGCAACTCGGAAGAGACTCTGAACACAACTCTCCTCCATAGTCTCAAGGACCCTTATCCTTCCAAAACATGTGGTGACCAGAACTGGATACAATATTCTAGTTGTGGCCGAAATAGAATTTAGCAAAGATTCAGCTGAAGTTTCTTACCTTTCTTCTGAATCCATCTGTGGGAGGAGCCAAAAGATCCTATGTGCTTTGCTAACCATAGTAACACCCTTCTGTGGCTGCTGTTATATTTATGTTTACTTTATGTCATTCCAAGGTACAGATAGTCCTTCTGTAAGGTGATGGTTTCATTCTCATGCAACCCACTTGATAGAAAAATCACGCTTTAGAAGCAGTACTTAAAGATGTAATCGCGTTACCACCAACACACTTTTTAAAAGTTTGCGCTGTAGAGTGTCCCCAATTCGTCGACTGCGTTACAGCGAATTTGCGTTAACGAAATGCACATTATAGCTGAATTCTGTCAAGTTGGACGACATGTTTTTACATGAACCAAATGCCTGTTTTCTTTAAAGTTTAAGAAAAAAGTCAAAAGCTTCCTTGAAAGTTAAAATAAATAGGAGTCATAGGCCAGCTACTTTCAGCTTGAATACTTTCAGCTCCCTCCTGATCATAGTTAGGGGTTGACTTCTGAGGTGCTGTATATACTGTGTCTAATGTTAGTCCTGCAAAGATCTCACTGTTGGTGAGAGCCTTTTGGCAAAGCACTGGAAAAATTGGGATTTATTTTCTGCTGATAAATAGTTTTAGTCCCATTTTTGTGGTTTGCACATGTGGGTGGACTGAGCTACAAAGATTGCTGCATCAGAAGGTATTACTAGTAGAATCTTCTGGAATACTGTGTCCAGTTCTGGTCACCCTGCTATCGGAAGGATATTATTAGAGTGGAGCGGGTTCAGAAAAGATTTACCAGGATGCTTCTGGGAATGGAGGGTTTGAGTTATAAGGAGAGGCTGGATAGACTGGGACTTTTACACTGGAGCATACGAGGTTGAGGGGTGACCTTGTAGAAGTTTATAATATCATGAGAGGTACAGATAAGAAGAATAGCAAGGGTCTTTTCCCGAGGGTAGGGGAGTTCAAAACTATGGGGCATATTTTTAAGGTTAGAGAAGAAAGATTTTAAAAAAGACACGAGGGGCAATGTTTTTACACAGAGATTGTTTCGTGTGTGGGATTAACTGGCAGAGGAAGTGATGGATGTGGATATAGGTACATTTAAAAGATATTTGGATAAGGACATGATTAGGAAAGGTTTGGAGGAATATGGGCCAAACACAGGCAATGGGACTAGTTTAGTTTGGGAACATGATCGACATGGACTAGTTGGACCAAAGGGCCTGTTTTCGTCCTGTATGACTCTATTAATGACTTTTACTCTTGTGCAAGCTTGAGCAACGCTACAGCTCTTAGTCATTTGAGATCACAGGAAAGTTACTAGTAATGTTGCCCATTGAGGATGCTGGGGATTTTATTGTGGTTTCGTGAAAGCTGTGCGTCCATTGTAATTTTGGAGGATTAAAGGAGAGATTCATGTGCGATTTAAGGAGAACTCAAAGTTGCTGTCACTGCTCACTCTTGACATAGCTTGTCAACCCACCATTGAATGATCGATATGATGGAACATGACTAAAATGGTGAAAGTTTACAACCATCAGTCATTGATGGAGTAAATCAAACTGTAGTTGAATAAGCCAAATACTCCAACAAAGGCAGATACGGAATCCTTATACTGGTACGTAATCCCGCGTTTGGGTATTGAGTGGTCCATTTGTCTAGGCAAAATTCTCCAGCTTGAAGAGGAGGAATCATCCTACCAAGTCATGTTGGAAGATGATAAACAGAAAAATAAGATGCCAATGCTTGCGGAGAAGAAATGGATGGAAGGAAACGACAGTCACAGTACATGGTTGATGAATAGCAGCTGGTAAATAAGGGGTCAGTTCAAATCCTTATCATGAGAAGGACAAGGATATTGAACTAAGTTCGCGGAGCACTGCAGTCTAAATTGTACGTCGTGGAGCCCCAGTTGTTGCATCTGTCAATGTGTTTCATGAATCTCCATACTGTCAAAACCTAAGTCACTGTAGCATTCAGAAGTTGTGGAGGAGGGAACGCCCTCGGTAGGGGTAGCGTAGTATTCACCTGCAAAACAAATCTGGGCAAAATTCTCTATCGTCTTCGTGAGAGACAGAGGAAATAGCCTTGCTTAGAAGGCAATGGTTAAAAATACTGAAATTGAACTGGAACAAACTTTTAGCATAGAAGAGAAATTCATAAGCCAACATGGTTGCCAAGTACCCTCGGGTATTCAGTTATCTCAAGGAAATAAAGCCAACCCATGGGTTCAGAGGAACATGAGACTAGTTTGTTGGCACCACTCATCACCTGACTCATGGTTTAGGTGAGAAAATGCAGCAATAGCTGAAAACACTAGACAGAGAACGGTTAGACTACTCCCATACTGGTTGAAATTTTAGATTTGATTCGATTCCCTACAGGGTGGAAACAGACCCAACCAGCCCTCCAAAGAGTAACCCACACAGATCCATTTCCCTCTGACTAATGCACCTAACACTCTGGGCAAATTAGCATGGTCAATTCACCTGACCTGCACATATTTGGACTGTGGGAGGAAACCCATGCAGACACAGGGAGAATATGCAAACTCCACAGCCACCTGAGGCTGGAATCAAACCTGGGACCCTGGTGCTGTGAGGCAGCAGTGCTAACCACTGAGCCACTGCGCCACCCAAAGGTGAATGGCAGCATATGTGCACATGACCAATAAAAAGCAACACAAATCAGGTATTAGAACATAATCTATATCGTAATTTTCCAAATGTGAACAATCCTGTTCACTATGCTATCAGGAAATCAGATATTTTCAGAATTAGATCTGACAAACGTAAGTCTGCAACTTAAACTAGCCGAAGGGTCTGAGTCGTATATAATTATTAATGCGCAGTTCAGAGTTTCATTGAGCTGTCATCTCGTGTTTCCTCCAGAAATTTTCACGAGGGGAACACACCATATTTTGCAAGGATTTAAGGGTGTCAGTTCGAGCAGCAGGAAACACACCACATGCTCAGAATATATCTGGCAACCATTCAATGAAACTTTAAGGAAGGTTGTTCTGTGGTTTGGGATTTGGAGTGGGACAAGGTATTCACATTGTGTAAAATCGGCCAGAGCATTGAATGTAGGAGTTGGGTGGTCACGTTGCATCTGTACAGGACACTGGTTTGGCCACTTTTGGAATATTGCACTCACTTCTGGTCTCCCTGCTATAAGAAAGACGTTGGGAAACTTGAAAGGGTGCAGAAAAGATTTACAAGGATGTTGCCAGGGTTGGAGGATTTGAGCTACAGGGAGAGGTTGAATAGGCTGGGGCTATTTCCCCTGGAGCATCAGAGGCTGAGGAGTGACCTTATAGAGATTTATAAAATGATAAGGGGCATGGACAGGGTGAATAGTCAAGGTCTTTTCCCCAGGGTAGGGAGGACCAAAACTAGAGGGCATAGATTTAGGTTGAGGGGGCAAAGATTTAAAAGAGACCTAAGGGGCAACTTTTTCACACAAAGGGTGGTACGTGTGTGTGGCATGAGCCTCCAGAGAAAGTGGTAGAGGCTGGCACAATTACAACATTTAAAAGGCATCTGGATGGGTATATGAATAGGAAGAGTTGAGAGGGATATGGGCCAAGTGCTGGCAAATGGGACTGGATTAGTTTAGGATATCTGGCTGGCATGGACGAGTTGGACCGAGGGGTCTGTTTCCATGCTGTACATCTCTATGACTCCAAGACTCTATGATACTGATATCCTTGTACATTGATATGTCCTAGAAAACGAAGCCAGCGAGTGATGTTTCTCCAGACAGAATAGATGCGGTGACCCCTCCTGTGCTGGATAATGGTGAGGAGAGACAGCATTTGCCTCATGCATCTCTCAGTGTCAGTGAGTGATGACAGGCTCAGACAGAACAACAAATTGATTTTTGGGGTTAGAAGATTTCATGAACACTTGCACCATCATCATCAAAATGTTTGTTTCACGTAACCAGTGAAATTTCCCAACTTTTTGCTACTTTCAACAGCCAATATTAAAGAGCTCCTTCTGCGAGAGACAGTCAATGATTGTGGATTGTGGCAGCAATTGTGGTGCACACCATTAGGAAACATCTAACAAAATGGATGGATTATGGACAAAAGGCAGAATGGGTGAACAGAGATTTACCAGAGGCTGGTTGTACGTCAGGATCTGCTCTTATTTACCATCAATGTGGGGCAGCATCTGCTGACACTCACAATGTAGGTGTAACTGCGATCTAATCCAGAAATGCTTATGCACTCAATTCCAAGACCCTTTACATCCAATCTAAAATTTCAATGATGTCATACGCACACGTGCAGAGTCGATGCGCAATTTTGAAATGAGGCTCAGCAGCGAGAAGTGAGTACATTCGTCGGAGTGAGGGTGTAAGGGTGTGGGCCAGAGACCTAGAAAGCACCTACTTTGCCCCCCCCCCCCCAACACTCTCAAACCCTCGGCCCCAACCTCTCACCCCTGTCCCCACACTCTCTCACCTTCCTCCCCACATTCCCAACCCCGCTCCCCACACGCTCTCACCCCACTCCCCATGCTCACACCCCTCCCCAAACTCTCACACTCTTACACTCCTGCCCACACACTCACACCCCTCCCCACACTCTCACACTCCTCCTCACACTCTCACACTCCTGCCCACACTCTCACACTCCTGCCCACACTCTCACTCCCCACTCCCCAAGCTCTCACACTCCTCCTCACACTCTCATTCCCCAAACTCTCAACCCGAGCCCCATACTACCTTCCCCTCACCCAACACTCTCATCTCCCTCACCCCCACACTCTCATCCCCTCACCCCCATTCTCTCATCCCCTCACCCCTATTCTCTCATCCCCGCACCCCCATTCTCTCATCCCCTCACCTCACACTCTCATCCCCTCACCCCCATTCTCTCATCCCCTCACCCCTATTCTCTCATCCCCTCACCCCCACACTCTCACCCCGCTCCCCTCACTCTCAACCGGTCACCCTCCTCCCCACAATCTCAGCCCTTCTCCCCCTCCACGATCACCCCCTTCCCCCAGACCTATCCCCCTCCCCACTCTCACCCTTCTCCCCCCCAACTCTCACCCGCCCTCCCTACACTCTTACCCTCCCTGACATTTGCACAATCCTATCCCCCCGTCGCCACTCTCACACCCCCTCCTCACACTCCCACTCCCCCACAGCCTTTCCTGTCCCCTCATTCTCCCGGGCTGTGTTCTCCAAACCCATTGCATTCACATCTGTGAATTGAAGCCGGGGTACAGTCACGAGCACAAACACAGCCCTGTCGGTAATGAATCCAGACTTAGGAATGTATTGAAACTTGATGATGACACCAACCTAGGCAACTGGATACAGTAACCTGATGAAAAGAGTCCGCAGGAAGAAAAGTGCATTCACAGGGTAGCAATCTTGTTTCTGGATATAGTTCAGTTGCAAAAGAATTGTGTTGTTAAAGAACAGAGCAGCGTTTAGTTTATGCAGTAACATTTAAAATTGACGAGATAACAAATGAGCTAATAACGCTCAATTAGTTGAGTGCTTGCTGTAGGGGGTATGTGTTATTAAAGGTGGGAGCATATGTAGATAACAGCATTAAAGCAAATAAAGTCCTTGCTTTTGCAGTTTATATTATGTAGCACAGAAGAGTAAACAAGCATGTAATATTAACCGTAAACACACAATATCTGGCATTCGGAGCACAGGTCAGGTGACACCATTATTGGAAAAATAGTAAATTAGTGGAACCAGTGAAATGGAAATTCACTGATGTTTTACAGAGATAATGGATTATTTCTATGAAGAGAGATAATGCCAGTTCTGAATTTAGGAGTATGGAAAATAAGGAATTGTTGCAAAGGACTATGTGAGGACTATGAATTGTGAGAAGGTTGACAAAAAAAGTCAATTGAAGTGAGTATGGAAAATGAGCTGGCAAGTAAGATTAGGAGATTCGTAAACATGCAAGCAAAACACAGTCCCATTCCTAAATTGTGACACTTTAATCATTGAGCCCCCTATAGTGTGGAAACAGGCCATTTGGCTCATCAAGTCCACACGGACCCTCCAAAGAGCATCCCGCCCCAGACACACCTATCCCTGCAACCCTGCATTTCCCATGGCTAACCCACCTAACGTACACACCCCTGGACGTTATGAACAATTTAGCACCACCAATCTACCTAATGTGCAGATCTTTGTCGGAGGAAACTTGAGCACACACAGGAAACTCATACAGGCATGGAGAGAGCATGCAAACCACACACCGTCACCCGAAGGTGGAATCAAACCTAGGACCCTGGTGCTGTGAGTTACCATGCTGCCCAAGTGGAGGGTGGAGGGAGAGACTGAGAATGCAGTTCAGTAGTTCCTGCACACAAGGTCACAAAGACAATCTTTATAATTCATTAGCAGGTATAAAAACTTCCTCAGATTTGTTTCTCTGAATGCCCCCACTAGCTACCTGACGAAGGAGCAGCGTTCTGAAAGCTTCTACTTTCAAATAAACCAATTGGACTATAACCTGGTGTTGTGTGATTTTTAACTCACTAGGTTAAGGAGGCACACGTGATGTCAGTGACTGAATGATAAGATGATACAACCGACTCCTTCACCTCATATTGATTCAGTCAAATGAACCTTCAATAAATTTGCTTCTATGAAAAAAAAATTGAGAGACCGCAGGAGTGATTTGAAACTGGATTTATGGTAAGCCTCGTGAGCTTGGAAGTGGAAAAGATTTATACTCACGCAGTGTTGGTTGTAGTGAATGAAATGAGGTCAGCTAGGAGGACCTCATAGAATATGGGTTCCCTGATTGGGGCTGTTAACTTGGTCCAATCAGGGAGCCCTGGCTGACAGATAGAAACAGGAATGTCCCCTTTGTCGAGAGGGGCACAGCTTGTCATTGGCCCTCCTTTCTTTCTCATGGTGGAATATAAATAAAGATTTATGCACTTGTTTGTTCTTCCCACACCGGCACATATACGACATGGATACTGGGGAAAAATAAGCACTACCGCTGTTAGGTGGTAGTGTGGGGGTAACGTAAGAGAAAAAATAGGAAAAAAAAGAAAAGAAAAATACATACAACCAGGAGATTTAGAGTAGAAAAATACCAGGAGACTTAGAGTCTCCTCAGTTTAGGGGACTGACTCTGTGCTGGCTGGGCCATAGTCAGTGTGTTATTGTTGGTTTCTGCTTCCCTATTTTTTGGAGAGGGAAAACCTGATTCCTGAACTGACTGAATTATTTAGCCAGTTTGTTAACTGGTATTCCTTTAGTGAGGACTGATTTCTAAACTCCTGATGCACACAATGTGTTTCAGGTGTGACTCAGTTCTCATTAGGGAATTGTTTCACTGGCTGGTTACAGCCTGTGTGTTACTCTTTCCTTTACTTTTGAGAAAAGGACAAATGTTGATTTTTGTGGTAGTAGGGCTTGGACTCTAGTTTTCTTTGTTTTTTGTATGTGTCTTCACTTTTTGATGTTTGGACTGAGCCCTTGTGGAAGACATACTTTTCACCAGAGGAGCTGTTCCTGTGGGGAGGCCTGGCCTTGGGACTGAACCTCTGAAGATTGAACACCTGTGTGTGTGTGTGCACTGGGAGGTGAGCACTTGCTGTATCCTGGAGTTTGGGAGAAGACTTTGCCTTCAGGAATGGACCAAAACCCTTGTGAGTTAACCACCTTTAAAATGTACTGTGTTCCTGTGAGTGGCCCTGGCTCTCCAAGGATGTGCCAGGGCTCCATGGAGACCAAACAGCTGTGTGCTGTAGGGTGTGCATTTGCTGCCTTTGGGAGTGGACTCTGCCCTTGGTTGTGGACCCTGTTTTTAGTGGTGGACTCTGCAGTTGGAGTGGACTCCACTTCTGACAACGCATGTGGACAACTGGAGTGGACTCTATATTTTTTAAAGACTCCATTTGGACTCTGTGTGCCAGAAAGGACTCTGTTTGTTCACAATTAACTCTATCATGTTTCTTGTTGGGTTATCACCTGCACTGTCTTGTGTGTCCCTGGGTCTGGAGGTCTAACTGTGAGCTGGGAGGCTCATGGGTTGTCCTGAAAGCTGTCACCCCAAAAGCCGAAGGGTGGGTAGACCACCCTGATGCCAGTCGCCCTGAGAGCCAGTTATTGGGTAGGCTGTTCTGATTGCTGTCATCCCAAGAAGGGGTAATCGGGATGGGCTGTCCTAGACATGGTCGGAAGGTGTGTCAGAGCAGCCGAGAGCCAGAAGGTGTATAGGGGCAGGCTGAGATCTGGAAGGCGTGTGGGCTACCCTGCATGCTGTCATCCCTGGGGAAGGGGACAGGCTGTCCTAGAGGTGGCTGGAAGGTGTATCAGGGTAGCCCACTGGCCGGGCGGCGCATCGGGGTGGGTGAGAGCCCAATGGTACATAGGGGCAGACAGAGAGCCAGAAGGCAGGTAGCCATCCTCAGCGCTGTCACCCTGGGCAGATACCGGGGTGGACTACCCCAGAGGTGGTCGAAAGGTGCTGAGGGTAGTTAGTGAAGCCAGAAGGTGGGTAGGCCGTCCTGACATCTGTCACCCCGGGCGGGTACCGGGGTGGGCTGTCCTAGAGTGGTCGTAAGGTGTGTCAGGGCGGACCAAGAACTGGAAGGGGCATGGGGTGGACCGGGAGCTGGAAGGTGTGTAGGGGCGGGCTGCCTTAGAGTGACCGGAAGGTGGGAGGGATGGGGGCTTGCTGGGCCTGTATTGTATGCACTTTTTTTTTGTGTAACTGGATTGTCTCATGTACAAATGCCATTGTTGTTGTCTTGTAATGTTTGAAACTGGGATTTGAGGCTTTCCTCATTTCCCTGAAAACTGGTTGAACGGTAGGGTTTTTGGTCTGGCTTTGGTGCTCCTCTCCCTTGTAAAATTGTTGTTTCTTCGTGTACAGTTGTAATTGTAAACTATTATGTAAACTGTTCTTGTAATTGTTTAATAAAACATAATATAACCAGGAAAAAAAAAGAAACAGGAATGTCCCCTTTGTCGAGAGGGGCACTGCTTGTCATTGGCCACTCTGGTGTTTTCTTTCTTCCTCGTGGTGGAACCTGAATAAAGATTTATGCACTTGTTTGTTCTTCACTGTGTCCCACGCCTGCACACACACGACATGGGTGCTGGGGAAAAATAAGCACTACCGCTGTTAGTTGGTAGTGTGGAGGTAACGTAAGAGAAAAATAGAAAAAAAAGAAAAGAAAAATACATACAACCAGGAGATATAGAGTTAAAAAAAAACAGGATATTTAGAGTTTTCTCAGTTTAGGGGACTGACTCTGTGCTGGCTGGTGCTACAGTCAGTGTGTTACTGATACTGTTGGTTTCTGCTTTTTGGTTAAAAAAAAATCAAAGGGAAAGAATATAAACAGGAGTGTCCCCTTTGATGTGAAGGGCACTACTTGTCACTGACCACTCTGGTGTTTCCTTTCTTCCTGGTGGTGGAACATGAGTAACAATTTATTCGGTTGTTTGTTTTTCACTGTGTCCCACACCCACACCCACACGACATGGGTGCTGGGGAAAAATAAGCACTACCACTCTTAGGCGGCAGTGTGGGGAAAATAAAACAAAACAGCAATGTCAGAGGTTCTGTTCACTCTGAAGACTAGCCAGGAGCTAGCTGGGTTAGTGTCATGTACTCTGCATGCGTAAATAAAGGCTGACTTAGGGATGGGATACAGACCTCTCTGCAGTTATTTCACTTGTCATGTCCAATGGGGACATCTCAATGCACTTTAAACCAAATGAAGAATGTACAAAGTGCAGTCATTGCTGTAGGTTTGAGACCGAAGTAAGCTTCCACAAACAGCAAAGTAACATTTACCGAATCATTTGTTTCCTTGTCATGTTGAGAAAAACACTACAATGCTTCTTCACGTGGGATATTTTATGTCCATCAGAGGAACCTAATTAACTCTACTGTGAAAACACACCCCTAGACTGCAAACACTGGTATTTGTCATCAATTTCTTGAGAGGGACTTGGATTCAGAACCTTATGAATTAGAGTTAGGAGCCTTACGAAGAGCTGACACATTTAACAGGTGGTATATTAATGACCTACAAACATTCCACCATGTGGATTTTGTTCCATCTCTGTTTTGATCTGTGAAAACCAATTGTCACAGAATCATACAACACAGGTCAATAGGGATTCCTTAATATCCATGAGGTTCTTTTCCCGAGAACCCTTGCAAATGATGGAAGGTCCGGGCGCAGAGCTCATTTAAGTTAAAAATAGGTAAAAATCATGGATACACCAAGTTTTGCTTGGCATGGATTGACTAATTCATGATTTTGCAGATACCAAGGATTTACTGTAGTGCTAATTTATTTTAACTCAGAGTGGCATGGTGGCTTAGTGTTTAGCACTGCTGCCTCATGGGACCTGGGTTCGATTCCACCCTTGGACGACTGTCTGTTTGGAGTTTGCACATTCTCCCTGTGGGTTTCCTCTGGGTGCTCTGCTTCCCTCCCACAGTCCAAAGATGTTCAGGCTAGTGTGGATTGGCCATGGGAATAATCCACAATGTCCAGAGATGTACAGTCTAAGTGGATTGGCCATAGGTAATGCAGGGTTACAGGTAGGGGTGGGTGGGTCAGGGTGGGCTGTCCTTCGGACTTAATGGGCTGAATGACCTGCTTCAATGCTGAAGGGATTCTTAATCCTAATTCAGTTTGGATCTCATTGCCTGCACCCCCAATACCTTGTAAAAGCTTTCCAATTAATCCCACTCTGTATATTCTCTGAAAATATTTATGTTTAGGCTTAAATTCAATTGCCCTTAAAATGACCATTGCATTTGCTTTCCCAGCCATTCAGGCAGTGCAAATCACAATCATCAACTACATAGAAATAACGGATAGCAATTGATTAGTCATCAATTACTTCATCTATCTATCATGCAACAAATTGGATGGTCAAAGGTGAACCAGGTGTGTCCAGGCCTTTTTGTAATCCCGATGTTTGTGTTATTTATGATGATTCAGAGGCAGTGCCTGACAATAACAAGAGATAATCATCTTAGAATCCCTACAGGGTTAGAGCAGGCCATTCGGCCCATCGAGATTACACTGACCCTCTGAAGAGCATCTCACCCAAACCCATTCCCCCTACCTTATAACTCCTGCATTTCCCATGGGTAATCCACCTAACCTATATATCTCTGGACAACTTAGCATGGCCAAACCACCTAACCTGCACATTTCTGGACTATGGGAGGAAACCAGACCACCTGGGGTAAACCCACACAGACATGGAGAGAATGTGCAAACTCCACACAGACAGTCGCCCCAGGCTGGAATCAAACCCAAGTCCCTGGTGCTGTGAGGTAGCAATGCTAACCAGTGAGCCACTGGCCTGGAACTTTGTATCAAAGTAAGGCTACTTACTCTTGTCGATGACAGTGGCAGGGTAGGCTTGAGTCAGGGACCCCAGAAAGATGAGGCACTGGGACCCATGATTTCAGCCTTTGGTCACGGGATGTATGACATTATAAGATATAGAGTAATACAAGAGTAACAAAGCCAAAGAAACTATAATCAAGTTTGCGGGTGACACAAAGATAGCTGGTAAATGGAGTAGTGAGGTTGACACAGAAAGTCTATCAAGGGATATAGATGGTTCAGTGAGTGAGCAAGATGGATTATAATATGGGGAAATGTGAGGTTATGCACTCTGGCAGGAAGAATAGAATGGAACTTTATTTGAATGGAGAAAGACTGCAGAAAGAACAGAGCAGAAGGATATGGGAATCAAAAGCTAAGTTCAGCAAGTAAAAGGGAAGGCAAATGGAAGGTTCACCTTCATTTCAAAAGGAAATGGAATATCAACATAGGAAGTTGAGAGTGTGTTGCTGGAAATTAACAGCTGGTCAGGCAGCATCCGAGGAGCAGGAAAATCGACATTTTGGGCTGTTACCCTTCATCAGGGAGGTTTGTTAAAATTATACTGGGCATTAATCCGGTCACAGCTGGAGTACCGTGAAGAGAACATGACAGAGGAGATGATAAAAGTTGTTTCTCCTGTGGTAGAGTTTGGGACCAGAGGACAATCTCAGAATAATATGTTGCACATTTTGAGCGTAGAGTAGGATAACAGGTTGGCACAAACGTGGAGGGCCGAAGGGTCTGTACTGTTCTATGTTCTACATTTTAGACAGAGATGAGGAGGAAGTTCTTCTCTCAGAGGATAGTGGATCTTTGAAATTCTTTTTCCCAGAGGACTGTTGACGCTGAGTGATTATGTGATTCAAAGCGGAGAGGTTTTTAATTTGTAAAGGAATGAGGAAAAATTATAAGGAAAAGAGAGGAGAGTGAATTGAGGATTGTCAGAACAGTTGTGATCTGACAATTGAATGGCAGAGCAGATTCGATGGGCTGAATGGCCTACTTCTATCCCTGTGTCTTATGGTCTTAAAGAAACTAAAACACAATCCACAATGATAGGCAAATGGGATAACTGTGATGTAAACCTCAAAAGCCTGTGAATAAAACTGCATTTTATGCCTTGGAACATATGGCCTTGATCTTTCTCATGGATTTGCCTGAGCTGGTGAGTGCGATCAGATCTCAGTTCAGAGTAAAAGAGATCCAAAACAGAAACAATGCGAGCGCTGCTGAAATCAATATTCCACTCATGCTTGAAGGCTCCTGCCAGGAAAAACAGGAAAATTCAGCTTCATCAGCGGCAGACACAATTGGGTCAAAGGTTACATGTTTACTATCAGGTCCAAGCTTCATCTGACAAATACAATTTGCACAGAGATGCTCAGCACAAATTCCACTCAGAGTAAGACTATAGAAAAACATGCCAAAGCACATCAGATTCTTTTCATTAGTTTGTGTCGCCGTCAATAACATATTCATTGCCCATCCCTGGTTACTTAGCGAAGATTATGTTGGAGAACCACCTCCCAGAGTAATCCTTCTTTGTTTACACTCAGTAGTTTAGTAGATTAGATTCCTTACAGTGTGCAAACAGGCCCTTCAGCCCAACAAGTCCACACCGACCCTCTGAAGAGTAATCCACCAGGACCCATTTCCCTCTAACACACCTAACACTATGGGCAATTTAGGATAGTCAATTCACCTGACCTTCACATCTTTTGGTGTGTGGGAGGAAACCAGAGCACCCGGAGGAAATCCACGCAGACACGGGGAGAATGTGCAAACTCTACACAGCCAGTTGCCCAAGGCTGGCATATGAGAAAGCGCTAAAAGTCCATTTCATTGTGTGGGGCTGCCACAAGACTGGTTGAAGGGACAGACTCCATTTTTGAGCAGCATCGTCAAATTTAATAAGTTCCAATGAAAATTTGCCATATCTCACACTGAATGTTTGTGATGAAAGCTCACACATGAATTCGATAGTTAAATAGAGGACAGTCCTCAAGAAACCTACTGGGGAAGTCCAAAGGATTCTCTTTAGCCAGAAGGAGGTGGAGATTTGAAACTCATTATCACAAGAGCATAATTACAGCAAATGGTACAAATGCATTTAAAGGACTAGACAAGCTTTGAAAGGAGGAAAGACATGGTATGATGGTAGATTTAAATTAGGAAAGCTAGGAAGAACGTAAAATGGAACATAAAGACGGGTGATGATGGCCTAGTGGTATTATCGTGGGACTGTTAATCCAGACATCCAGGTAATGTTCTGGGGACCTGGATTTGAATCCTGCCAAGCAGATAGTGGAATGTGAATTCAATAAGGAATCTGGAATTTGGAGTCTACTGAAAACAATACGGATTGTTGGAAAAGCCAATCTCGTTTATTAATATTCTTCAGGGAAGGAAGCTGCCATCCTTATCTGGTCTGGCCTCCATGCGACTCCAGACCCACAGCAATACTGTTGACTCTTAATTGCCCCTTGGGTAATCAGGGAAGGGCAATAAATGCTGGTCTAGCCAGCGATGCCCACATCCCATGAATGAATAAAAAAAACGGATATGATGTTATGTTAAAGCTAGACAAACAATGTGAGAGGGTTAAGGTTAGGACCAATGCAGAACTTTGGGAATACATTTGAATCCCACATAAAAAGCAACTTACAGAATTTAAATTCAAATTCATTAATAAAAAAATCTGGAATGTTAACCATGAAATTATCATTGACAGTTGCAATAAAACACTTGGTTCAGTCCCATCCATATCTGATCTGGCCTGCAGAACCATTAGAATATGGTTGATTGTTAACTGCTCCCAACAGCATTGACAGATCGACAACAAATACCGGGCTTGCCATCAACACTCAGATCTCTTGAATGAATAAATAAACAAACACTGGCATGGACTGCTCTGGCTGACTGTTCTGTTAGACTATATTTCATGTGTAATTTCTTAATTTGTGATTTGAACTCTTGATCTCTAGATTCTCTGGCCCTCTAACTGTAATGTATCCTTTTACATTTGAGATCTCCAATTTGTAATCACATACCTCAGGCTTAGTGAAAAAACAAGAAAAACACCAGATGTATTTTGCAAATAAGAACATCAGAATCAAGAGCGGGTTACTTCTGCCCCTCGACCCTACTCCGCCATTTCATATGGTCGTGATTGATCTCATCTCGGCCTGCACTCCACTTTCCTGCCCATCCTTCCCTTACCTTACAAATTAAAAATCTGTCTCTCTCTTCCTTAAATCTACCCAGTGTTGTGTAAATTTGAGAGAAATAATTTCTCCTCATCTTAGTTTTAGATTTCACTCCTTAGTGGAAACCTCTTGTTCTAGATTTTTCCACATGAGGAAACATCCTCTTTATGTCTACTTAGTCAATCCCCTTTAGCATCTACCTCAGTTAGACAGAGTTGTACAGCACAAAAACAAACCCTTTAGTCCAACCATTCCACAATGACCACCTCATCAAACTAAACTAGTCCCACCTGCCTGTGCTTGGCCCATATTCCTCCAACCTTTCCTATTCATGAACTTACCCAAATGTCTTTTAAAAGTTGCAACTGTATCTGCATTCATCACTTTTTCTGACAGTTCATTCCACAACGAACCAGTCTCTGTGTAAAAATGTTGCCCCTCATGCCTTAAAAATATGTTCTCCAGTTTTTAACTGCCCCACCCTAGGGAAGAGACCTTTGTCGTTCGCTCTATCTATACCCCCCATGATTTTATAAACCTCTATAAGATCACCCCTCACCCTCCTATGTTCTGGTGAAACAAGTCCCAAGTCTTTCCAGCCTATTTTCATATCTCAAAACCTCCATTCCTGGCAACATCCTGGTAAATCTTTTCTGAACCCTCCCCAGGTTGATAACATCCTTCCTATAACGGAGCGACCAGAACTGGACACAGTATTCCAGAGGAAGCCTCACCAATGTCCTGTACAACCTCAACATGACATCCCAACTCCTATTTTTATCCTGTTCAGCTCTAGTGAGTCCAGGCCTGAACTGCTCACTTTCCTCTTCATCAAAGTTTTCTACAATTTCACTGAGGGACTTTATGCCACCTCTGTTTCCTCAAATTACTAATATTTGTTGATTGGTGCTATCTTTTCTGTCGAGTGAATAGTCTTTATTGGCCTGTTGATTGGTCTTACCTGTTTTACCTGTAGATTGGGTTGTGTTTTTCAGCTTGTTAACTGGAGAGGTTGTTTTCCTGCCTTTTGATTGCTAGGTTGTCCTGTTTTGTGTTGGAGTGGACTGTCCCCTCTCTGGGAGAAAGTGAGGACTGCAGACGCTGGAGGTCAGAGACGAGAGTGTGGTGCTGGAAAAGCACAGCCAGTCAGGCAGCATCTGAGGAGCAGGAGAGTCAACGTTTCGGGCGTAAGCTCCTGATGAAGATCTTATGCTTGAAACATCGACTCTCCTGTCACTTCTCTGGTTTAGTGAGAGCAATTGCGACAAAGGTGGGAAGAAGATGAAGAAGAAGTGAAGAATCCCCTTTTGTGAGCGGATGCCAGCCTCTGACGTTTTCCTTCACTTACCACTGCCATCCTTCTGCCAGACTGCTGTGTGTGAAGGGCCACATTGCACCTTAACAATCTGCGCTGGCATTCTGAGATGTCACTCATCCTGTGTTTACTTGAAGAAGGGTTACACCCATAATGTCGACTTCTCCCCCTCCTGATGCTGCCTGGCTTGCTGTGTTCTTCCAGCCTCCTGCCTGTCTACTTTGGATTCCAGCATCTACAGTTTTTTTTTTGTCTCGTTACTTGGAGGGAGCCAGCCTCTGTCGGCTTCATACCACTTTCTCTGTGGGCCTTCGATAACTGCAGCTTTGCCTCACAGGTTGCCCGCTTCTGTGCGGGTCACATCACTGTCAGAGTCTCTGTGGCTTGCACTGGAAGAAGAGGCAGGCAGCTTGCCATGGTCGGAAACACTGTACGAGCAGCTTGCTATGTCAACGCTACACCTTGCAGAAAACACACTGCGTGCAATGCAATTTACGAGTGGACGTCAAAGAACAGGAGAACTTAGTGAGGTGGAGAGAAGGAGGAAATGGCCAGTCCGAGGGTCAGTTAAGGAGATTCGCCTCCTCCCACTCCATTGGAATGGCCACACTTCTTCAGATTCTTGCTCCTACCACAGTCCGGATCTCCATGCCCTAGCAGACTGGGGAATGAGCCACCCATGCAGACCAAGTACAACCAGTCCGGGGTTGCAAGTCAAGGGGATGTGGAGACATCAGTCCAGGAGTAGTGGGGAAGGGGAGCCCAACTTTCCTCCAGTCAGACAAAGCAGTTAGTGGTAACGCAGGAGCAGGAGAGATGAGGAAGTGCCCCCACTTAGTGAGGCGGAAGCAGAGAGGGCAGGAAGGGTTCGTGGTTCAGGAGAATGAGGTGAGTAAGGTCTGCACTACTGAGAGCCAAAGAGGTGCAGATTAAACAAAGCTTACTGTGTCAGATCAGGAGAATCTCATTTTACAAAACACAAAGTTAAACTAGGAAAGTTCCAGCTCTCATTTCTCGGCCTGTGTATTCATAGTCTGGCCTATCAGCATTGTTCACCTACCCTCTAGTGAACGCTGATATCTTCTGGGTTATGTTTCCAAATCAATCGTAACTTTACCCCATTAGTATTTTTCGCTCACATCATTTGCTGTGTTGGGGATATTTTGAAGAGTATGTCAGGCTAGAGAGACAGCTTCTAGCTGCACGATATACAATTAATTGGAGTATTTCATTTGATCTTGTTGTGCTTTCGGCTGTGGCAGGTGTCAGGATACATCGAGACAGGTATTAGGTATCATGCTGCTTCAGTTACCTCACTGCGATATTTAGATTCATGCATTTCCAACCATGACATAAATCCAGACAGATTACTAAGTGATAATCTGGGGTTGGTGAATGACCATCATACTAAGCTTTCCAACCGTCAACAGAAAATTGAACAAGGTAAGACACTGTGAATTTATTCACAACAGGAATCTGCCATCCAGCTCTAATGTTCTGTCAACTGGCATGCTAAAGCAAACCTCTCCACCAAAGCGTTCAGTAACACAAACCCTTGATGAATTATTTAAGTGGTCGTGATTGTTGAGACTGTGGAAGTGTAATGGGGAAATGCCTTGATTTGACTAATTGGGTTTAACCTTCATCAATCCACACCACGGCTGGAGTCTGCCATTCCTGGAGATAGTGAGCCCAGAAGTGACAAGCTGAACATAAATAAATGAAGAGGTGGCACACGTAACTCAAACAGATTTCCATCAGAATTACATTCCGGGCAGGATGCCCCAGGTTGACCTTCTCACCCTGGCACACACTAAGGACGTTAAGTCAGCAATGAAGAACCTAAGTCTCTGTGAATCTTATGAATGTTTCTAAAACAATGAGGTGTATAGATAAGGTTAATGATAGTTGTCCTTTCCCGAGGATGAGGTATTTCTAAACTAGGGGCACACCTTTAAGGTGAGAGGAGAGGGATTTTAAAAAAGACATGAGGGGCATTTATTTTTTCACATAGAGGGTGGTTCGCGTGTAAAATGAACTTCCTAAGGAAGCAGTGGATGTGGGCAGAATTACAACGTTTAAAAGCCATTTGGAAAAGTACAAGAATAGGAAAGGTTTGGAGGGAAATGGGCCAGGATTAGGCGGCTGGGATTAGTTTAGTTTGGGATTCCATTCAGCATGGACTGGTTGGACCGAAGGGTCTGCATTGGTGCCGCATGACTTTATGATTAAGCCAGCTGCAGGCGTGTTTGTCACCTTATATGTTCACTCTGTTAGCAGCCTGTCACCTCAGGGAAGGGTGCAACTGAATCCTGGACAGAGGTTTATACTTTTCACTTACAGATGCCCTCTTTCTGCGAGCCCTCAATCCTCAAAGTCCCTTCTCCCTCGCCCCATCATGGGGTGGGGTGGCACAGTAGCTCAGTGGTTAGCACTGCTGCCTCACAGTGAGAGGGACCCATGTTCGATTCCAGCCTCGGGTGGCTGTCTGTGTGGAGTTTGCACATTCTCCGCGTGTTTGCATGGACTTCCTCCAGGTGCTCCGATTTCCTCTCTCGATCCAGGTTAGGGCGGATTGGCCATGCTAAATTGCCCATCGTGCGCTGGCTGGGTGGGTGACCCCTGGGGAAATGCAGGGTTACAGGAATTGGATGGATCTGGGTGGGATGGCTCTTCGGAGGGTTGGTGTGGACTCGATGGGCTGAATAGCCTGTTTCCACTGCTGTAGGGAATGTTGTGGTCACTCACATTTACACTGGGTCCTCCTGTGATCACATACATTAAGGTTGGACCCACAGCACTCATGGAGTGCTCTTCCACTCATAGTGTGTTAGAGTTGTTGGCATCAGACTGTAATGGATGAGAAAATCTTAATACCTGCTACTATCCCATTGGCAGGTTGAGCTTCCCTCACTGAAAGCCAGTGTAGACCCCTCTCAGTGGCTTACCAGAGTGTTCTGATAAAACCTCTGGCCCATCAACAAGTCTCCATGCAACGTTTCAATGAATCCTACTCTTAGAAGGTAGAAACAGTCGCAAATCAAATGCTCAAAACAAACTTGTCTGTGCCAATTGAGATCTGGGAGCCTGACAGCTGTAGCAAATGGTCCATTTACACATTTCAAACATAATGTGAAAAATGCAAGAGATTGTATTGAGAATTTTTCTCTCTGGAGACATAGGACAGTATGTGATTGCCTTCTTTATAGAGAAGTACACTGTGAAGAAATGTGTAGGAGCAGTCTATAGTCATCTCTCATACATCAGTAATATTCCCGCTCTGACAGACAAGGTAAAGCTTTGCCGATCTGTCTTACTAATAACCCAAATTTCTTTTTGACAGCTCCCAGTGGACAAGGGCAGATTAGGTCACATAAGTGCCCTGAAGTCTGTGCTAACTTGGTATTCTCATTATGACAAAGCGTAAGAACTGTCAGCTGGAGGAACAGCCAAACTAGACGACGATGGTCTTAACAGTGGTCGGGCTTAGAGTGCTTTAGCAGAGCTAATGGCAGAAAGTTTTTTTGTTTTGATCAAACAGTGCACTTGAGACCTTTAGAAGCCAGAAGCAGTCTTAAGGTTAACTGGGAGAAGAGGCAGTGTCCCTGGGATGCTGCACAGACTCATTGCAAAGTAGTTTATGGCCTCATTACAAGGCAGAGTATAATACACAATATCACTGTGGCCAACTGCACAGGGCACACATTCACTTCCATCTCAAGCAAACCTGCCAACATGAGTTAGTATGACTTCTGAGCAGATCGTGCTGGAAAAACATTGTACTTTCTCTTTTTGTTTCACAGATCCTGTGTCCACAATATTTTGCTTTTGGATGATGCATGTACTTTGTAAAGGATGACACCACGTGCAATTCTTATGTAACTGGTTTGCCTCTTTACCCAGAGACACTTTGAGGAATGTTTCATTCCCTGCCTTGGTTTGGCGGTGCTAATATATATGGGGTGCTAAAGTTTTGTGCAATCAGGTTTGTGCCTGGCAGTGCCAATCTTAGAAAGGCATGCCTCATTCGCAAGGCACCATCACCACTGGCCAGGATGGCCTACTGAGCAATGAAAGTTCTCCATCCATTGGCCATCCATCATTGAAAGTGCTCCGTCCATTGAAAACCCATCATTAAGGGTCCTCACTCCACTGATCACCCATCAAAAAGGGTGCTCCCTCTTTTGATCACCCATTCATAAGGGTGCTCTGTCCATTGATCACCCATCAATAAGGGTGTTCCCTTCACTGATCATCCATCAATAAGGTGTTCCCTCCATTGATCACCCATCAATAAGGTGCTCCCTCATTGATCACCCATCAATAAGGGTGCTTGCTCCATTGATCATCCATAAACAAGGGGGCTCGCTCCATTGATCACCCATCAATAAGGGTGCTCCCTCTATTGATCACTCATCAATGAAGGCGCTCCCTCCATTGATCACACTTCAATAACGGTGCTCCCTTAATTGGTCACCCGTCAATAACGGTGCTCCCTTAATTGGTCACCCATCAATAAGAGTGCTCCCTCCATTGGTCACACTTCAATAAGGGCGCTCCCTCCATTGATCACCCATTGATGATGATTCTCCCACCATTGATCATCTATCAATGAGGGTGCACCTGATGTTCTACAATTGACAAATATCTGCAAAGTCACACACACTGTATGCTATAACTCCAGAACACTTTGGAATGAATCTTGGACAGACCATTGTCTCGTTTCTGCTTACAGAGTTTGGAAAATGAATGCGCTGGTGACCTACAGCAACATATCTCACAGTCTGTCTGTGCCCTTCCCAGCATAGATACAACTTTTATATAGCAATGTGCTGCCCTTATTGTTATACAATGGACTAGAAGACGTGAGTACTAACTGACTCATCAGTCACTCACTGTGGTTAATGCATCAGAACTTATTCTTGTTCCACTCCTGACTCTGATCTGTATATATCTCCTCAGTGACGCTATCAAAAAACACCATGTAACATGATGTTGAAAACATCCTGTTCCATCTCACCACCATCACTCTTGACCCCCTCATCATTCTGCTCATCAGCACTGAATCAACATTCATTTCAAAACTTAAATATCAAGAAGATTAATATCATCCTCTTCAATCATTATTCCCTAATCACCATTGCTTCCCTCTCAGCTGCCATTATCTAAGACCAGTGTTGACCATCAATATACTTCCTAGGAGAATTACAATTAGCTTTATTGTCCATGTATTCAAATGAGTACAATGAAAGGTTACAAATCACCACTTACCTCAGGCAACTTAGGCTCAAACATAGCTAGGTACAGATTCTTAAGGAAAGAATTAGAAAAATTAAGAAATGAAAGGTCCAACAATAAATTAGAAAAATGGAGAAAAAGAATTCAGAATTCCAGTCTTTCCAACTCAGACCAAACCAGGATTCACCTTGAGGCCAGGAGTCTAAGTCCACACTGAGGCCAGGAATTTGAGTCCACGCTGAGGCCAGGAGTTTGAGTCCATGCTGAGGCCAGGAGTCTAAGTCCACACTGAGGCCAGGAGTCTAAGTCCACATTGAGGCCAGGAGTCTAAGTCCACGCTGAGGCTGGGAGTTCGAGTCCACACTGAGGCCAGAAGTCCAAGTCCACACTGATGCTGGGAGTTCGAATCCATACTGAGGCTGGGAGTTCAAGTCCACACTGAGGCTGGGAGTTCGAGTCCACACTGAGGCTGGGAGTTTGAGTCCATACTCGGTCCTGATTTTGTTATGTACCAATACTACATCACCACAACCAAAGTACTCCAGTAGAGGTACGTTAAGAATGACTGCTCTTGATATTAAAGGAGCATTCAATTGAGCATAGCATCATTATGCTCCAGCAAATTTGAAGACAACAAGATCTGGACAATATCCAGGTTGGGCTAACAAGTGGCAAGTAACAGCCATGCCCCATAAATATCAGACAACAATCATGAATAAGAGACAATCTAACCACCGCCCCTTGACATTCAATGGTGTTGCCATCACTGAATCCCGCACTTAACTGGACTCCTCACATAAACCCTGTGGCTACAAGACCAGAACAGAAGCTAGGAATACTGCAGCGAGTAACTCACCTCCTGACTCCTTAATGCCTGTTCACCATCTACAAGGCACAAGACAGGAGTGTGATAGAATACTCCCCATTTGCCTGAATAGGCACGGCCCCAACAACACTCAAGAAGCTTGACACCATCTAGGACAAAGCAACCCACTTGATTGACACCGCATCCACAAACATCTACTCCATCCACCACTGACACTCAGTAGCAGCAGTGTGTACTATCTGCATGATTCACTGCAGAAATTCACCAAAGATCCTCAGATGGCACCTTCCAAACCCACGACTACTTCCATCTAGAAGGACAAGGGCAACAGATACATGGGAACACCACCACCTTCAAGTTTCCCTCCAAGCCACTCACCATCCTGACTTAGAAATGTAATGCCCTTCCTTCACTGTCACTGAGTTAAAATCCTAAAATTCCCCTCCTAATAACATTGTGGGTCAACCCACAGCAGGTGGACTGCAGCAGTTCAAGAAGGTAGCTCACCATCTCCTCAAGGCAGCTAGAGACAGGCAATAAATGCTGGCCAGCCAGCAACACCCACATCCCACAAAATGAAGACTTTTTTTAAAAAATGGGAATTGCAGGAAAACTTTCCATGGACTGGAGTCAAACTTAGTAAAAAGTAAAGGTACCACAGTCCCAGAGGTTCCGCTCCCATTAGAGAGCTGGTGTTTTAACCTGAGGGTCACCATACCTCAGGCGAGGGAAAGGTTTAGAAGCTGAGGTTTTCTTAATAACCCTGGCCACTGTGGGAATTGAACCCACGCTATTGGCATCACAGACCAGCCGTACAAACAATGGAGTAATACCCGACCCCCAAAAGTAGAAAGTGCGATGGTTCGGGTTGATGGAGGTCACTCATCTCAGGGACATCACAGCAGGTGTTAATCACGGGGCCAAACGTGAATGATCCATTAAACCTCAGGTACACGTGACAGTTTTTCTGTCAAACCCAGAATACTGAGAAGATGGCGGCAAGGTGGTAGTGTCACCAGACCAGTAACTCTTAGGTCAAAGCTATTCGCTAGTGCTTCTGGGGATATTGGTTAAAATTCCATGACAGCATTTGAATGCAATCATCAAATCCAATCACAAAGCTGGCCTCTTTCGATACTTGTTAAAAACCTGCCTAGTTCACTATGCCCTTCCTTTAGGCAGGGAAATCTGCCATCCTCACCCTTTTGGGATGGCACGGTGGCTCAGTGGTTATTATTGCTGCCTCACAGCGCCAGGGTCCCAGGGACCCGGGTCCGATTCCAGCCTTGGGCGACTGTCTGTGTGGAGTTTGCACATTCTCCCCGTGTCTGCGTGGGTTTCCTCTGGGTGCTCCGGTTTCCTCCCACAGTCCAAAAATGTGCAGGTCAGGTGAATTGGCCATGCTAAATTGCCCGTAGTGTTAGATACATTAGTCAGAGGTCTGGGTAAGTTACTCTTCTGAGGATCAGTGTGGACTTGTTGGGCTGAAGGGCCTGTTTCCACACTGTGGGGAATCTCATCTGATCTAATCTAATCTAATTTAATCTAATCTAATTTTACCCCCCTCTGGCTCACATGTGGCTCTAGATGTACAGCAGTGTGATTGGCATTCAACTGCCCTCTGAATAGCAAGCCATCCATTTCACAGGGCCATTGGGGATGGGCAACAACGCCCATACTTCAAGAAAAAATGGAACACTTTGGCTGTTGAGGCTGAAGGATCTGCATCAAACTGTCAGCGAATATCTTTCTTTGATTACATGTTGCGAAAGACACACCATATAATTCCTGAGCTCCAGTTTTTAGTGCAAGTCTTTAAACATGACTGGAAGACATGGTTTAATGGCCTTGAGTTTTGTTGTGCCCTCGAGCAGCTCAGCTGTCTGTCACATGATGAGTTATATCACAAACAGCAGAAGATTGTATATATAAACTGCCAGGTTTTACAGTCAGAGTATGTCTGTCCCAGGTAAACACATCAACACTAGAAATCGCTGCCATGTATATCCACAGTGAAGAATCATCCGAGTTAGCCACATCGGTATGGATGGATTATCTGGATAACTTGCTCCAGACTAGCATGGTGGCTAGCACTGCTGCCTCATAGCTCCAGGGACCCAGGTTCAGTTCCACTCTTGGGCACACTGTCTGTATGGAGTTTGCACATCCTCCCCGTGTCTGTGTGGGTTTCCTCTGGGTGCTCTGGTTTCCTCCCACAAAGATGGGCAGGTTAGGTGAATTGGCCTTGCTAAATGTGCAGGCTAGATAGGTTAGCCATGGGATATACAGGGATACGGTATGGGGCTGGGTGGGATGCTCTTTGGAGAGTCGGTGTGGACTCAATGGGCCGAATGACCTGACTCCTCACTGTAGACACTTTCTGATTCTCAAACTGGTCGAGTGTTGCAGGGTATAAATGGTGTAGTTATGAAGCACACTGCACAGGGTATAAGAAACCAAGCGATTTGGAGAAAGAAACCACCCTTTCCAAACATTTACGATGGGCACCACCTGATGCCATTGTGGATGAGAGTCCTGACAGAAAGGAGAAATCACCAACCACAGCTGCTTAAAAATAATAAATGTCTAGATAGGGGTGGGAGGGGGGGGGGTATGGAGTGCAGAATGAACAAAGGTGTAATAACAGTCATTTAGGTACAAGTAAAGGTTGAATGAATAAAACAAACTCAGAAATTGTGGTTTAAATACAGGAGGTGGAGGGAAAACAAAATGGTAGACATTGGATGAGAGATAGGGAAGGAAAGAATCTGACATCAGAAGGACAGAGTAGGATGTTTAGCCCAAGCAAATTGCACAGAGTATCACAGAATCCCTACAGTGTATAAACAGGCCATTCAGCCCGAGTCCACACCAACCCTCCAAAGAGCATCCCACCCAGATACACCCCCTACCCTATAACCCTGCATATCCCTTGGTTAATCCACCTAATCTGCACATCCCTGGACACTATCCCATGGCCAATCCACCTAACCTCCACATCTTTGGACTACCAAAGGAAACCGGAGCACCTGGAGGAAACCCATGCAGACACAGGTAGAATGGGCGAATACCACACAGTCAAAATCCTCATAGTGGCCATATGCTGTGCTGTGTGATCAATTAAAAAAAAACTTAATCTAACCTATTCAACTAAACCTGAAAGCAAAAGAGTTCCACGTTCAGGGGGTAAATGACCAATTCTCCGCATCACTGACCTCATTGGACTCAAAGGCAATCCAGCAGTCACCAGTTCAGAGACTTTAAGGTGAAGTTGCTGTCACCAGTGTGTAACATAAGGAAAATAAACCATAGTATTTACTGGAAATTAAGGTCCACTTGCTCAATTGGGCAAAATGGCAACAATTTTACACCAGATTTTAATAAAAGGTCAAAATTTGAGGTGCTGCATTTTGGAAAAGCAAATCAAAGCAGGACTTATACGCTTAATGTCAAGAGTGTGGTGCTGGAAAAGCACAGCAGGTCAGGCAGCATCCAAGGAGCAGAAAAATCGACAGTTTGGGCAAAAGCTTGGGCTTTTGCTTGAACTGTCCATTTTCCTGCTCCTTGGATGCTGCCTGACCTGCTGTGCTTTTCCAGAACCACACTCTCGTCTCTAATCTCCAGCATCTGCAGTACTCACTTTCACCTTACACACTTAATGGTAAGGACCTGGGGAGTGTTGCTGAACAAAGAGACCTTGGAGTACAGGTTCATAGCTCCTTGCAAGCAGAGTCGCAGGTAGATAGAATAGTGAAGATGGTGTTTGGTATGCTTTCCTTTATTGGTCAGAGCATTGAGTACAGGAGTTGGGAGGTCATGTGCTGTAATTTTCTTTGTTCTTTGTTCTTTATATTCCGGCTCTACAGGACATTGGTTTGGCCACTTTTGGAATTTGTGTGCAATTCTTTCTATCAGAAGGATGTTGTGAAACCTGAAAGGATTCAGAAATGATTTACAAGGATGGTTCCAGGGTTGGATGGTTTCAGCTATAGGGAGAGGTTGAATAAGCTAGGGCTGTTTTCCCTGGAACGTCGGAGGCTGAGGGGTGACCTTATAGAGGTTTATAAAATCATTAAGAGCATGGATAGGATAAACAGACAAGGTCCTTCCCTGGGGTGGGGGAGTCCAGCACTAGTGGGCATAGGTTCAGGGTGAGAGGAGTAAGATATAAAAGGGACCTAAGGAGCAAAGTTTTCACGCAGAGGGTGGTGTGTGTATGGAATGAGTTGCCAGAGGAAATGGTGGAGGCTGGTACAATACAGCATTTAAAAGGCATCTGGATAGATATATGAATAGGAAGGGTTTAGAAGGATATGGGCCAAGTGCTAGCAAATGGGAATAGATTAGGTTACTATACCTGGTCGGCATGGACGAGTTGGACCAAAGGGTCTGTTACCGTGCTGTATATCTCTATGACTTTATAACTTCCTGCTAATCTACTTTGGGCAGGTATGATGCAATTGGCCATTCAATAAGACACAGTCATTATTCAGTAGGATTTTCCCACCTCATTACTTATGCATTCCAGAAGTTTAACATTCTAAAAATAACATACTGAGGTGCCTATGTATTATTCATGTGAAGACCAGAAAAATATGAATTATGAGTCGGATCAATGAATGAGACACCTGATCTAATGTAAAGCCTCTGTGTATTCAAACAATAGGAACTGAGAGAGAGAGAGAGAGAGATTGCTCTAATACTTTCAGTGGAGGCTTTGCCTGTTAATTTCTTTCAAATTACTGACGGTGTTTTCTCCTGCTGTCAGCTAGCTTGATTAGAAAGGTGAAAACCAAAAATGGCATCCGATTAAAAAGGGTCTTCGATGAACCCAATTTACAGCAGACAGATCTTCGCTAATTAAAAAAATCTTCATTTACATTTTCATGCCCCTTGCAGACTAACACTCATCAATTCATTGGATGTCAGTTTTTGTAAGTTAATTTTAACTCACCGACTCTGCCTATAGATGATAAATGATATCTTGCTCAAGGCTACGGTGGCTGGATGCATCAATGCAGATCGAAGTTAAAGAATCCCGTTGACACCAAATCAACTTATAGCATGCGGTGACTACAGTCAGATCACCCCCATCTTTTAACATCTCAATTTGTGTATCATCAAGGGTGGCATGGTGGCTCAAGGTAGGTGTGCCTGCATCTCCTAACTCCCAAGGAGTGGGATTCCTCCAGGCGCTCCAGTTTCCTCCCACAATCCAAAGATGTGCAGGTTAGATGAATTGGCCATGCTAAATTGCCCATAGTGTCCAGGGATGTGTAGGGTAGGTAGGTTAACCATGGGAAATATAGGGTTATAGGATGGGTTGAGTCTGGGTGGGTAGCTCTTCAGAGGGTCAGTGTACATTCAATGGACTGAATGGCCTGCTTCCACATGATAGGGATTCTATGCTATGATCACTCGCATCTGCCCTACATTTGAAGTGTAATGCTACTCTGATTTAACATGTATGCAGTTCACATCAAAGATCATTATGGCAAGGTGAATTGGTATCTTAGCATTAATGGAGCATTGGTATAGGAATTTGTCACTTTGCATGAATAAACAATTAATACCCAGTAAGTTATTGGTTAAAGAAAAAAGAGAAATTCAGTGCATTAGGATTTTATTGGTAGAGGTATTGAATTTTGGAACCATTAAGTCATGCTGCAGCTGTACAAAACTCTGGTGCAGCCACACTTGGAGTACTGCATACAGTTCTGGTCAACTCATTATAGGAAGGATTAGATTAGATTCCCTACAGTGTGGAAACAGGCCCTTCAGCCCAACCAGCCCACACCGACTCTCCGAAGAGTAACCCACCCAGACCCATTGCCCTCTGACTAATGTACCTAACACTATGGGCAATTTAGCATGGCCAGTTCAAATGAACTGCACATCTTTGGACTGTGGGAGGAAACCGGAGCATCCGGAGGAAACCCACGCAGACACGGGGAGAATGTGCAAACTCCACACAGACAGTCACCTGAGACTGGAATCAAACCTGGGACCCTGGTGCTGTGAGGCAGCAGTGCTAACCACTGAGCCACTGTGCTCAGTGGAAGCATTGGAAAGGACTCAGAGGAGATTTACTAGGATGCTGCCGAGTATGGATGGAAGGTCTTACAAGGAAAGGCTGAGGGATTTGAGACTGTTTTCATTAAAGAGAAGGTTGAGAGGTGACTTAATTGAGACATATAAGATAATCAGGGAGCTAGATAGGGTGGACAGTGAGAGCCTTTTTCCTCAAATGGTGATGGCTAGCATGAGGGAACATAGCTTTAAATTGAGGGATGATAGATAAAGGCTAGATATCAGAGATAGGTTCTTTACTCAGAGAGTAGTAGGGGCAGGGAGTGCAGTGCCCGCAACAGTGGTAGACTGGCCAGCTTTACAGGCATTTAAATGGTCATTGGATAGGCATATGGACAACAATGAAATAGTGTAGGTTAGATGGGCTTCAGATTGGTTTCACAGGTTGGCTTAACATCGAGGGCCGAAGGGCCTGTACTGCACTGTAATATTCTATGTTCTATAATTGACAGAAATGTAAAAATTTAGTTTGTTAGCAGGTGCATGTTTTTATTCATGATCTTTAAACTTCTCCTGCCATTATACAATGTTATTTCTCATCAATAAACATACTTTATGTTAATTTTGTTTAGGTTGCTAAATGATTGATGAGCACCATTGAAAAACAAATATGTAAAAGTACTAATTTTTACCTTCCAGTCTACATTGTGTCAATGACCATCACAGTAAATATGAATATAGTCAGTAGTGGGGTTTAGCAGAGACAATTGGTGGGGAAGAGCCATTGAAGTACAAATGGACACCATTTTCACTTCTTGTTGCCATGGAAAGGCTACCAACATCATCAAAGACCCCTCCCACCCTGGCACTCCTCTCTTCCAACCTCTTCCATCAGGCAGAAGATACAGAAGCTTAAACACATGCACCAACAGGTTGAAGAACAGCTTCTTCCCTGCTCATATTAGACTGACGAATGGTCCTCTCTCACAAGATCAATGTTGATCTTGCTTTGTGCACCTCCTGTGCAGCCGAAACCTTGTACACCTCACTCTGTCTAAGCACCCTATGATCTGGATGTCTTTGTTTGCTAGGACCTGCCTGTACTGCTTGCAAAACAAAACTTTTCACTGCACTTAGGTACATGTGACAGCAATAAATCAAATCAAACTCAATCCATCAGAAAAGATTTCCCAGGATGTTGCTGGGAACAGAGGGTTTGTACCATAAGGAGAGGTTGGATAGACTGGGAGTTTTTTTGCTGGAGCATTGGAGGTTGAGGGGTGACCTTACACAGGTTTATAAAATCATGAGGGGTATAGGTAAGGTGAATGACAGTATCTTTTCCCTAGGGTGGGGGATTTCGAGATGAGGGGGCATATTTTTAAGGTGAGAGGAGAAAAATACTAAAGAAAGACATGAGAGGCAACTTTTTTTTACACAGAAAGCGGTTCGTGTGTGGAATGAACTTCCAGAGAAAGTGATGGATGTGGGTATAGTTACAACGTTTAAAAGACATTTGGATAAGGAAATGAATAAGAAATGTTTGGGAGGATATGGGCCAGGAGCAGGCAGGTGGGACCAGTTTAATTTGGGATTATGGTTGGCATGGACTGGTTGGACCGAAGGGTCTGTTTCTGTGCTGCATGACTCTTATAAGTGTGTCAGCAAACCTTACAATACCAGGCACCTATGGCTGTTATGCAGGTATTAATGTCAGTGAACTAGTAATCCAAAGGTCCAGGTTAATGGCAAAACCTACTAGATCAGCTGGTGAAAGCTGGCATCAATCAATAAATTCTGAATTGTTGAGGGATTTGTGGCACTGTGGTAGTGTCTTTACCTCTGGTCCAAGAGACCTGGGTTCAAGACACACCAACTCCAGAGGAGTTGTCATAATGTCTCTGAAAAGGGTGATTTAAAGTATCTAAATGTGGAATTAAAAGACAGTTTCCCAAGAATAATGATATAATTCCAAGTCAGGTTGATGTAGGACTTGGAGGGGAAACTGCAGGTAATGGTGTTCCAATGCACCTGCTGCTCCTCTTCCTTCTGGACATCAGCACTTGTGGATTTGGGAATAATAACTAAGTCTAAGCATCCTGTCCACAATGTGACCAGCCAGTTGGGCCTCATAGAATATGAGTTCCCTGTTTGGGGCTGATCCCTGGCTGACAAAGAAAGATGACTGTCAGGGGTATTGAGCCCTGAATGCCTGACGCGGTGAGGGGCAGTGCCACTGTCAAAGGCTATGCATTTGTAAATAACAGGTGATTGGTGACAGAATGGCACCTTCCGAAGAGTTATTTCAGGGACTATACCTATTGTCATAAATAAAACCCATCTGGTTTACTAATGCATTTTTGGGAAGAATGTCTGCCATCCTACTCAAGCATGGAAAGTAATTTGCATTTGCCTGCAGAAAAAGAACAGTAAGTTTGTGAGAAGATTTGTAGCTCGGGTGCTCGTTGTTGAGGTTCTGTTCGTCGAGCTGGGAATTTGTGTTGCAGACGTTTCGTCCCCTGTCTAGGTGACATCCTCAGTGTTTGGGAGCCTCCTGTGAAGCGCTTCTGTGATCTTTCCACCGGCATTTATAGTGGTGGATATAAATGCCACTATAAATGCCGAAGGAAAGATCACAGAAGCGCTTCACAGGAGGCTCCCAAACACTGAGGATGTCACCTAGACAGGGGACAAAACGTCTGCAACACAAATTCCCAGCTCGGCGAACAGAACCACAACAAAGAACAGTAAGAATTTGAGAGAGTGATAGAAGCTGAGGGGTGACTTTCTAGAGCTTTACAAAATCATGAGGGTCATGGATTGGGTAAATAGACAAAGTCTTTTCCCTGCGATCAAAGACTCCAAAACTAGAGAGGATAGGTTTAGGGTGAGAGGAAAAGATTTAAAAGGGACCGAAAGGAGCAACATTTTCACACAGAGAGTGGTGTGTATATGGAATGAGCTGCCAAAGGAAGTGGTGGAAGCTGATACAATTACAGCATTTAAAAGGAATCTGGATGGGTATATGAATAGCAGGGGATGAGAGGGATATGGGTCAAATGCTGGCAAATGAGACTAGATTAATTTAGGATATCTGGTCAGCATGGATGAGTTGAACCGAAGGATCTGTTTCCATGCTGTACATCTCTATGACTTCAATGCTTTAGCACTTCACTGAACGGACTTTACTGAGAACAAGAGATCAGTTAAAGGATAGAAATACATTGGATATTTCTTCGAACTATGTCAGTATTGGTGAATGTACAGGAAGGCCTTGACTTATGAACATCTAACTTATGAATATGTGTAATTATGAATTAATTAAAAGTATTAATATTAACTTTAAAGATCCAACATGCAAATATTTGCTCAAACTTATGAATGGCTAGTTTACATTTACTGCATTGAGTTCCAAATTGCATACAAGTTAATTTATGAACACATACAAGAATGGAACCCAGTCATAATGGTAAAATATGCTGATTAGAATGTCTCAGGGCTTTGTGTTGGGATGGCTGATCTCTAAGATTTAAAATTTGCAATTTTAATGACTGTACTATACCCATTTATATATGGAAAATAACAAACTCAAGAGGTAACCATCTTCAATTATCTTCTTTTAAAAGTTACTATTGAATAGTCACCTGGTATTACAGAACTTAAATACTTAAATATTGCTGAACAGACAGGTTGCTAAAACCTTTTGGCTTACTCTCCTCCAAGACAAACGCAAGGACGTTAGGTTTTGACAAGATGCTACATAGGAGGCTACTAAATAAGAACAGGGTCCATACTGTGACGGTTAAGGTACTGGCATGGATAGAGGATTGGCTGACTGGCAGAAGGCAGAGAGTGGGGTTAAAGGGGTCTTTTTCAGGACTGCAACTGGTGACTGGTGGAGTTCCGCAGGAGTCAGTGTTGAGACCACATCTATTCATGTTATGCATTCACGATCTGAACGATGGAGCTAAGGTCATTGTTGCTAAATCTGCAGACGATACAAAGGTAGGTGAGGTGACAGGTAGTGTTAAGGAAGCCAGGAGGCTGCAGAAGGATTTGGACAGGCCTGAATAGTGGAAAAGGAGTGGCAGATGGAATACAATGCAGGAACATGTGAGGTTATGCACTTTGGTAGGAACAGCAGAGGCATAGACTATTTTCTAGTTGTGGAAAGGTTTTGGAAATCTGAAGCACAAAGGATCTTGGGAATCTCAGTTCAGGACTCTCTTATGGTTAATTTGTTGGCACTTAGAAAGCCTTAATGCGAAGGGATTACTCTTTAGAACTGAGATGAGGAGGAATTTCTTCAGCATTGCCACAGGAGGCTGTGGAGGCCAAGTCACTGAGTGTATTTAAGGCAGAGATAGATAGATTCTTGATTCAAAAGGGGATCAAAGGTTATGGGGAGAAGGCAGGAGAATAGAATTGAGAAACATATCAGCCATGAATGGCATAGTGGACTCAACAGACCAAATGGCCTAATTTTGCTCTTATATCACATGGTCTTATAGTTTCAAACAATGGCAAAAATGTATAATATGGGTGAATCAGTTGAAGTCATAGCAAGGTTCATTAATGTCTGCTTGAAATAACATACATTTTGCAAGCAAGGGCCCCTTCTCTGGGTACAATAGGAATATGTTCAAACCTTAAAACTTTCTTTTTATGTTACTAGGGAACGTAGGGAGCATACAGTTCTCCGTTGGCTGAGGCATCACCATGGAGAAAGCAATTAGACTTGACTTGCCAGCCTATCAGCACCCTTTTCTCCTGTATCATAATTGGTTGCCATTGTTTAAATTTGGCATTCTTGCATTTGTCCTGAGGGCAAGGCGAAAAGCTTTGGCAGTGTGTCAGCAATTACGACCGATCCACTTCCACACAAACTCTTACAAATTGCTGCGTAAAATAATTTGCACTTCCCTTAAAGCTGCCCGTGTCAACGCAAAGTCACAATTAACAGTCGTGAAATCTGTTCTGAATCTCGCAGCACTGTAGACCGAACGTAAGGCCAATAAACAGACTGTGCATTTGTGACAAAGAGATTTTTCTTTGTGAATAAAGTGAATTTTTTGAAACACAAAAAATCTGAAGCCACAGAACAGGAGGCAGCACACAGGTCAGTAGTCCTCTAACTGTTGTCACAGGAGTGGATAATATCAAACACTCACAAACACAGGAAGCAATGTAAGCTACGGTCAATTCAACCACTTTGAATGAGATAAAATTCATGGAAGGAATGCCTCATGACAGTTTTACCAAAGTGCCTTTTTTTAAAAACGGATTGGCACTATGACATTTCAATTGAAATAAGTGTGTCTATTCAACTGTGTCATTCCTGAGATATAGATTAGATTAGATTCCCTACAGTGTGGAAACAGGCCCTTCAGCCCAACCAGTCCACACCGACCCTCCGAAGAGTAACCCACCCAGACCCTTTTCCTTCTGACAAATGTACCTAAACCTCGGTCAATTTAGCATGGCCAATTCACCTGACCTGTACATCTTTGAACTGTGGGAGGAAACCGGAGCACCCGGAGGAAACCCACACAGACACAGGGAGAATGTGCAAACTCCACACAGTCACCTGAGACTGAAATCAAACCTGGGACCCTGGTGCTGTGAGGCAGCAGTGCTAACCACTGAGCCACTGTATATAGAGTTCTTCATCTCAACTGTACTGCTATGAAGGTATTTTGGTCAGAGGTGTGGTATGTCCCGAAAAGGAGCTGATCAATTTGTGATATTCTCAGCATAATGCCTTGATTTGGGGCAACAAGCTTGGTTCAAACTTCAAACAAAGCTTGGCAGTTAACTGTCAACCATCATTAGCTAGTGCACTTACCATGGCAACATCCCTACCTCACATACTATATGCCAGTCAACACACTCCTCTCATACACCATAAATGTTAGCAGTCATACGACACTAGGTTATAGTCCAACAGGTTTATTTAAAATCACAAGCTTTTGGAGTGTTGCTCATCTAGATTAATGATATAGATGAAGGAACTGAGGGCATATGATACTAAGCTGGATGGCAGGGTGAAATGTGAGGAGGATGTTAGGAGATTACAGGGTGACCTGGACAGGTTAGGTGAGTGGTCAGGTGCATGGCAGATGCAGTTTAATGTGGATAAGTGTATGGTTATCCACTTTGGTGGCAAGAACAGGAAGGCAGATTACTACCTAAATGAAATCAATTTAGGTAAAGGGGCAGTACAAAGAGATCTGGGTGTTCTTGTACACCAGTCAATGAAGGTAAGCATGCAGATACAACAGGTAGTGAAGAAGGCTAATAGCATGCTGGCCTTCATAACATGAGGGATTGAGTATAGAAGCAAGAGGTTCTTCTGCAGCTGTACAGGGCCCTGGTGAGACCACATCTGGAGTACTGTGTGCAGTTCTGGTCTCCAAATTTGAGGAAAGACATTCTGGCTATTGAGGGAGTGCAGCATAGGTTCACGAGGTCAATTCCTGGAATGGCGGGACTACCTTATGCTGAAAGACTGGAGCGACTGGGCTTGTATACCCTTCAGTTTAGAAGACTGAGAGGGGATCTGATTGAGACATATAAGATTATTAAAGGATTGGACACTCTGGAGGCAGGAAACATGTTTCAGCTGATGGGTGAGTGCCAAACCAGAGTACACAGCTTAAAAATATGGGGTAGACCATTTAGGACAGAAATGAGGAGAAACTTCTTCACCCAGAGAGTTGTGGCTATGTGGAATGCTCTGCTCCAGAGGGCAGTGGAGGCCCAGTCTCTGGATTCATTTAAGAAAGAGTTGGATAGAGCTCTTAAGGATAGTGGAATCAAGGGTTATGGAGATAAGGCAGGAACAGGATACTGATTAAGGATGATCAGCCATGATCATATTGAATGGTGGTGCAGGCTCGAAGGGCAGAATGGCCTACTCCTGCACCTATTGTCTATTGTCTATTCTGGCTAACTTTGCAGTTGATACCAAGATAGGTGAAGGGACAGGTAGTATTGAGGAGATAGGGAGGCTGCAGAAGGATTTAGACAGGTTAGGAGAATGGGCAAAGAAGTAGCAGAAGGACTACAACATGGGAAAGTGTGAGGTCATGCACTTTGGTAAGAAGAAGAGGCATAGACTATTTTCTAAGTGGGGAGAAAATTCAGAAGTCTGAAGTGCAAAGGGATTTGGGACTCCTAGTCCAGGATTCTCTTAAGGTAAATTTGCAGGTTGAGTTGGTAGTTAGGAAGGCAAAAACAATGTTGCCATTTATTTTGAGCAGACTAGAAGTACTTCTGAGGCTTTATAAGGTTCTGGTCAGATCATGTGTAGAAATTTGTGAGCAATTTTAGGGCCCCATACCTCAGAAAGGGTGTACTGGCCCTGGAACAGGTTCACAAGAATGATCCCAGAATCACTACAGTGTGGAAACAGGCCATTTGGCCCAACAAGTCCATACCAACCCTGCAAAGACTATCCCACCCGGACCCATTCCCCTACTACTTTACATTTCTACTGATTAATGCATCTAACCTACATATCCCCGAACACTATGGGCAATTTTGCATGGCCAATTCACCTAACCTGCACGTCTTTGGATTGTGGGAGGAAACCGGAGCACCTGGAGGAAATCCACACAAACATAGGGAGTATTTGCAAACTCCATACAGTTACCCGAGGCTGGAATCAAACCCGGGTCCCTGGTGCTGTGAGGGAGTAATGCTAACAACTGAGCCACCATGCCACCCATGATTGGCTTAACATATGAGGAACATTTGAGAACTCTGGGTGTACACTCGATGGAGTTTATAAGGATGAGGGGGGATCTAATTAAAACATACAGAATACTGAATGGCCTGTTGAGAAGATGTTGAGAAGATGTTTCCATTGCAGGAGAGATGAGGACCTAAGGGGACAGCCTTAGTGTAAAGGGAAGACCCTTTAGAATGGAGATTAGATTACTTACAGCGTGGAAACAGGCCCTTCGGCCCAACACGTCCACACCGACCCGCCGAAGCGCACCCACCCACACCCATTCCCCTACAGCTAACACTATAGGCAATTTTAGCATAGCCAATTCACCTAACCTGCACATTTTTGGACTGTGGGAGGAAACCGGAGCACCCGGAGGAAACCCACGCAGACACGGGGAGAACGTGCAAACTCCACACAGTCAGTCGCCTGAGTTGGGAATTGAACCCGGGTCTCTGGCGCTGTGAGGCAGCAGTGCTAACCACTGTGCCACCGTGCCGCCCACAAAGATGAAACTTCCTCTGCCAGAGAGTGGTGAATCTATGGAATTCATTGCCACAGAAGGCTGTGGAGGCCAGGTTTTTGAGTATATGTAAGACAAAGATAGGTTCCTGATTGTCAAGGGAATCAAAGGTTATGGGGAGAATGGGGTTGAGAAAGTTATCAGCCACGATTGAATGGTGGAGCAGACTCGATGGGCCAAATGGTTTAATATCTGTTCCTTCGTCTTATGGCCTTACTTCATCTAAGCCTATCATCTGATTTCAAAAAAGATCTCAGATAGACACGAGAGAAATAAAGTTGCTAGGCTATCGGGACAGAGGTGAAATTTGATACTGTTTAGACTGATCCACAATCTGGATTCAATGGGCCAATTTGCAAATGCTTGGAATTGTTCGCTTTGCCAACTGGATTGATCAGAGAGAGCTAAGCACGGGAAACTGGCTGCCATTTTCATTGTCAGTACGACACCTCCTGCCTCTGGCTGCCTCTCCTTCTCCCTCCACCTCGGTGGCAGCATTACAGCGGGCAGAGTGAGCTGGGTGCTGTTCTTCACTTCGAGTGTTCTGAGTCAGTCTCCCCTGCCCACAGGCTCCCCCCCCCCCCCAGATCCTTTATGAATGGTGCTCCAGACAGGGGCTTCTTAGTCAGCGTCCTTCAGAACAGTCACGTCCGGTGTCCTGGAACACACATGTGTACCCAGGAAATTGCTATGGTGGCGGCGGGAGGTTGTGGCTGGAAGGGGAAAGTCCATGTTGTATGTTGGTCAGGTGGCTCAATTATTACAGTCAGAGAGGTTTACAGTATGGAATCAGGCCCTTCCATTCAGCTTGTCCATGCCATCCAGTTTTCACAATTAATCCAGCCCCATTTACCTGTGTTTGGTCCATATCCCTCTCTACCTATCCCATCCACGTACCAATTGTTTCTTAATTGGCAAAATTGTACTCGCCTCCACCACTACCTCTGGCAGTCCATTCCAGACACTCACCAGCCACTGTGTGAAAAAAAATTGCCCCTCTGAACCCTTTTGTATCTCTCCCCTCTCACCTTAAACTTACGGCCTTTAGTTTTAGACTCCCTTACCATGGAGAAAAGCTGTTGGCTATTTTATAAACCACTATAAGGTCACCCCTCAGCCTCCTACACTCCAGGGAAGGAAGCCCCAGCCTATCCAGCCTCTCTTGCTTACTCAGACTCTAAAAGTTTGATTAATGGGGCTGAACTGTGATTCAGTGATCGGAATTCCCAGGCAGGCCGTTAGCTAGGTGGTGCACATTGCAAGCCCATGTGAGTAAATCTTGCTGTTAAAGGCTATAACAAATGACCTGGAATATTACACACAGTGAGCTACAAGAAGGAACAATGTGCATTTAGAAATATGGATCCCGCTGGAGCTTCAACACATCCTAACACAACATTCTGGTTTCATTTATCCTGTTGCCACACAGAATTTCAAGGTTAGTTTTACAATTTCTGACTCTCAGTGGGACTGAATATTGAAAGATCCAGGACATGTCACCAGGCACCTGAAATGATTTTTAGGTCTGCAATAAATGTAAATTCGCATTTGGCTTGTACATAAACTCAAATAAATTACCCTTGAGAAGGTGGCGATGAGCTGCCTACTTAAATTGCTGCAGTCCGTGTGGAGAGGATACACCCACGGTGCTGTCAGGGAGGGAAGTCCTGGATTCTGACCCAGTTTCAGTGAGGGAATAGCAGTAGAATTCCAGGACTGAGTGGTATGTGGTTTGAAGAGGAAGCTGCATATGTTCTAATGGATCTTTTGCTCTTCTCCTTCAAAGTAGTGGAGTTGCAAGTTTGGAAGGTGCTGTCCAAGGAGGCTGGTAAGTTATTGCATGTTCTCAATGATGCACATTTCTGACACTCTGCTTTGACCCGAATGGTGTCAAGCTTCCTGAGTGTTGTTGGAGCTGCAGTCATCCAGGCAAATAGAGAGCATTTATTTGTAAATGTCAAATAGGCTTTGAAGGATCACCAGAGATTTCCAGCCTTTCATTATCCCACAGCCAGAGGCTAGTTCAATTATGTTTCTGATGTCCACCAGGTTGCTGATGGGGATTCAGTGAAAGCAATGTCATTGAACACCGAGGAGAGAAGATTAGATTCTTTCTTTTGTTCGAGATGTCATTAGGCTGACATGTGGCGTAAATATTACTCATCACTAATCTGCTCAAGCCTAAAAGTTATCCACATCTTGCTGCCTTCAGGGATAGATCAGTACCTCAGAAGTTGTGAATGCTACTGGACATCAGCAAATATTTCACTTCTGACCTTATGATGGAGGGAGAGTAATTGATGAAGCAGTTGACAACAGGTTGGGAACATTACCCTGAGGAATTCCTCTAGGGATGCCTTGGAGCTGAAATGATTGGTCTCCAATACCCACCAACCATCTTCCCCTGTGTATGACAAGAGTCCAACTAGAGAATGGATTTTGTCCCTGAATCTCTTGACTTCAAAATTTTTAGCAGGCTCCTTGATTCCACAGTCAATGAAATGTTGCCTTCATGTCCAAGGCAGTCACTCACCCCTCACTTCTGGAACTCAGCTCTTTTGGTCATGTTTGGCATCAAGTGATCCTGCTGAAAACTAAACTGAGTATCAGGGAGAAGGTTATCTGTGCTTTCATACCTCATAATTAACAGGACCGACCCATTTTCTCCATTTCAAAGACCCTTAACTAGGAGCATATATTCACCCCCTTGCCTCTTTTTCACTCAGCTCTGCCTCTGTACTATCCCAGGCCCACTTCCATCTATAAGGACAAAGGTAGCAGATATATGGGAACACCACCACCTTCAAATTCCCCTCCAAGCCACTCACCAACTTGACCTGGAAATACATTGCTGTTCCTTCACTGTCGCTGGGTGAAAATCCTGGAATTCCCTCCTTAATGGGTCAACCCACAGCAGGTGGACTGCAGCAGTTCAAAAGGCAGCTCACCACCACCTTCTCAAGGGACAACTAGGGACGGGCAATAAATGATAGCCCAGCCAGCTACACTAACATCCTGCAAATGAATAAGTACAAAATAAATGTATAGAAGGAGAGAGAGAGAGGGGGGATGGAGAGTGGCGGGGGGGGGGGGGGGGGGGGGGTTGAGGGAGAGAGAGTGGGGGCGATAGAGAGGGGGGGGATAGAGGGAGATTGAGAAGGGGGGATAGAGGGGGAGAGAGAGAGAGGAGGGGGTGGAGGGAGAGGGAGAGAGAGAGAGAGAGAGAGAGAGAGAGGGGGTATATGTCCATCTTTAATGGTTCTACAGGAATAAAGGTAAGCAGAATTCCTTTAGAAAAGCATGGGGCATATGTGGATTTAGTGCTCATCAGTCACTGTCTACAGTAGTTAAGAATCGATCCGTCATAGTGTCACTGGCAATGCTTATGACAGACTTTCAACTAACTACTTTCAGTAGTAACAGTGAACCTTTTAATGTTTTTTCTCTTAAAACGTAAGGTGTTAATTAACTCAATTTTCCTTTAAGGGTGGATAGTGGTGAAGCGAGGAAAGTTAATGAGTGTAATAACAAGGCCAGACATTCTGGTAAATTAGTAGCATATGCTCTTTGCTGTTATTCTGCTACCTTGTTTATTATTTCTCATTCTAATCTGAGGCACGCACATCAAGCACACAATGACTCCTGGACACAGTAATCGTTGTTTAAACACTTGGTACAATCCCTCACTTGCTGTGGACACAGGTTGGTTGGCAGTGCCATGCTAAGGATGGTCGAAATGTGGCTCAGTGTTTGGTTGCACTGCAATAGGAGAAACACATTCCGAGAGGCTACTGCAGATTTAATGCACTAATTTAGTTTCTTCCTCCATAAGCACAGCAGTGACTAAACACATTTCTCACGAGCAAGTACAGTTTCTAACAACAGCAATTTGCATTCATGTAGTGCCTTTTGCTTTGTTAATACATACACACGAAGTGTAATTGGACAAAAAATTTCTACCAGGCCAAAGGAAGAGATGACTGGAAGGCTTAATTAATTGGATCAATCTGTAAGGAGAGTCTGAAAAGACCAGTGGACAAGCGATAATGGAACAAAGAGGGCGAATTAACAAGAAACAGTATTTGTTTTAAACAGTTTCATTGACTGCTTATGTTAAAAAAAATTAAAATAGAAGTTTGTTTAATTATTTCGGACAATTGGATATATTTCAACATTGATGAAACAATATTATCCATCTTTATCTGGCAACCACATCTGATTCTCAAGACTGGAGATACAATTTTGGTTTTCACTCCTTACTCACTCCCCCCATGACTTACTCCCATGTAGGAAACTGGGAAGTGTACTCTTCGGAAAAAGCTGGAAGTGGAAAATATTTAGAATACAGCAGCAGCATTTTCCCAGCCATTGCCACCTGTCTTTTGTGTAAATAGTGCTGCTGTTGGAAGTTGATGAGGAATCCTCCAGGAATACGTGGATTGAGGTTTTAATCCATTCCTGACTGAGGTCCAAGTGAATGCTATTCCCATTAGATTAATTGTTGGGAAAACTCTATTGAACCACAGAAGTGAAGAAAGGTTTTCTTAGTGAAACTGAAAGGTTCTACTCAGCCCTTGTGAACACAAGGAAATTCCCAGAACCTTCCTCTCACTCCAGCATTGAGAGTGTTGTAAAATTACCCCCTCCCAAGCTCTCCTTGAAGTTGGCAGCTCTCCATGCCAGCAGTGTAATTACAGATCAGCATTCTGTCAGCCATTCCATTCAAGATGGGCAAGTGACTGACTGGCAACTTTCACGTGAGGACTGCCAATGAGAATCCAATGGGCCTCCAGCTCAGCACCAGGAGTTAAAATCAGGCTGAACCACATTGCCAATCTGCAGCCAAACATACTAGAATGTGGAGCTGCTGTAAAAATCTTATTCCAAGTCACAGAAGAGTACATACATATCATAAAGATACCATAATCCTACTGGACTATAGGGCTGCTCTCTCATTAGAGTGGGAGAGAGAGAGACATGACTGCTGGTAGTTTATTCTAAGGATCCAACACCTTAGGTGAGGAGAGAAGCTGAGAAGGAGAGCCCTTCGTGATAATCTCTTGAGTACATGAATTGGACCCATGGTGTTTGTATCATACTGCGCTGCAAACCAGCCATCCACCCAACTAAACTAACTAGCCTCCAGGGTTATGGGCCAAGAGCTATAAAATGAGATTACTGTATTAGGATCTTTGTTGATGGTATGGACACACTAAGCTGAATGGCTTCCCACTGTTGCTGTAAACGTTGATGATTACGTTATAGATATATTGGACCCAGAGGAGGAGGAGGCCATTCCAGGCAGCACGGTGACTCAGTAGTTTGCACTGCTTCACAGCATCAGGGACCAGGTTCGATTCCTGCCTCAGGCGACTCTGTGTGGAGTTTGTACATTCTCCCCGTGTCTGTGTGGGTTTGCTCCAGTTTTTTCCCACAATCCAAAAGTTAGGTGGACTGACCTTGGGAAATTGCCTACAGTGTTCAAGGATGTGCAGGCTAGGTGGATTAGCCATGGGAAATACAGGGTCTGGGTGGGATGGTCGATGTGGACTTGATGAACCAAATGGTCTGCTTCCACACTGTAGGGATTGTATGACACAATGATCAGCCCATTGAGCCTGATCTGTCAATCATCACAATTGTGACTGAAAATTCATTTCAATACCTTTTTTTCCTCACTAACCCCATTTCCCTTCATGTCACTAATATTTAGAAATGTCTCAATCTCTACTTTAAACGTACTCAATGAATGAGCTTCCACAGCCCTAGGGGATATAAAATTCCAAAGATTTGCAACTCTACAAGTCAAAAAAGGAATCTCCTCACCTTGACTGGAAGCAACAAATGCTGGAAATCATAGTGGGTCAGGCAGCATCCTGAGGGAGAGGGCAAGCTAACGTTTCGAGTCTAAAAGAGTCATCTGGACTCGAAATGTTAGCTTGCTCTCCCTCCACAGCTGATTTGCTGTGATCTCCAGTATTTGTTGTTTCCAGTACTGATTCCAGCATCTGCGGTAATCTGCTCCTCAACTCCCTCATTTTGAAATTGTGTCCCCTGGTTCTAGATTCCTCAACAAGGGAGACATCTTACCTGCATCTACCCTGTCCACCTACATGCAAATATTCTGTAGGTTTCAATGAGATCACCTGTCACTTTTTGAACGTCTAGAAAATACATGGTTAGATTTATACATTTCTCCTCATAAAATAGATTATCCTTCCATCCCAGGGAACATTCAGGTGAATGTGCGTTTCACCTGCTCTGTATCATTAGTTCTTTCCTGAGGTAAGTAAACCAAGCTAGACACTGATCCAATAAAATGTGGCCAAGGTTCAATTGAAGCAAAGCTTGACTCCTTCTGTATTTGAAATAAATAGCATTCCTAGTCGCTTGCTGGAAATATTTTTTTAAATTTTTTTTGTTGTTTTGGTGCCCAACGGGAGTGAAGCAGGGCTCATTGCAAAGTACAAATCAAGCAGCTTACCCCAACCCTGCTTCACCCACTGATATGGTGACAACAATCACTACATTTACGCTGCTGGGCCTGATTAATAAGCTGCAGCACTTGATGAAACACCTAGGCAAGTAGAAAACTCAGCGGAAAATCTTTGCAAGACGTTTTCCAACTGGTGAACCCGTGGATTCCCATTCTGTAAACATACTTTGTCAGATGGAGTCCAGCAATCTAGAAAGTCATTCAAGTGGGTAGAAGTTGTTTGTGCTGTTTCGGAGATTCTTTGGTTCCAGAACCTGCGTCTCTGCATTCATCTGTCCAAGTTGACATTACAGTCAAGAAACCACAACAATGCTTCTTCTACTTCCTCAGGAAATCTGACATGTCCATAAAGAATCTTACCATTTTTTATAGATGCACCATAGAAAGCAGTCGATCCGCAATCATCACAGCTTGGTATGGCAACTACTCTCCCCGGGACCATAAGAAATGACAGAGAGTTGTGAACACAGCCCAGTCCATCACACAAGTCAACCTTCCGTCCATTGACTCCATTCCCATTGTCTGAGGAAAGCAGCCAACATCATCAAAGACCAGTCCCACCCTGGTTATACTCTCTTCCAACCTCAGCTGCAAGATACAAAAGCTTAAGTACACATTCCAACAGATTCAAGCACAGTTTCTTCCCCACTGTTATTAGACTTCAGAATGGACCTCCCGAATCTTTTAATTTAATGTTGATTTTGCTCTTTGTGCACCTTCTCTGCAGCCATAACATTGTATTCCTTGCTCCGTTCTGTTACCATAAGACAAAGGAGCAGAAAATAGACCATTCAGCCCATCAAGTGTGCTCCGCCATTCAATCATGGCTGATAAGTTTCTCAACCCCATTCTCCCGCCTTCTCCCCATAACCCTTGATCTCCTTGACAATCATGAACCCATCTATCTCAGTCTTAAATATATTCAATGACCTGGCCTCCACAGCCTTCTGTTGCAATGAATTCCATAGATTCACCACTCTCTGGCTGAAGATGTTTCTACTTATCTCCATCTTCCCTTTACCCTAAGGCTGTGCCCTCGGGTCCCAGTCTCTCCTACCAATGAAAACATCTTCCCAACATCTACTCTGTCCAGACCATTCAGTATTCTCTATGTTTCAATTGGATCCCCCTTATCCTTTTAAAGATCATTCAATATAGACTCAGAGTCCTCAAATGTTCCTCATATGTTAAGTTTTTCACTCCTGGGATCATTCTCATGAGCCTCCTCTGAATATACTCTCGGGCCAGAACATCCTTCCTGAAATATGGGGCCCAAAACGCTGCACAATACTCCAAATGTAGACTAACCAGAGCCTCACAGAGTTTTAGAAGTACTTCCCTGGTTTTATATTCAAGCCCTTTCAAAATAAATAACATCATTGCATTTGCCTTCCTAACCACTAACTCAACTTGTAAGTTTGCCTTGATAGAATCCTGGACTAGAACTCCCAACTCTCTTTGCTCTTCAGACTTTTGAATTTTTGCCCCATTTAGAAAATAGTCTATAGTTCTACTGTTCCTATCAAAGTTCGTGACCTTACACTTTCCCACGTTATACTCCATCTGCCACTTCTTTGCTCACTCTCCTAACCTGTCCAAATCCTTCTACAGTCTCCCTGCCTCCTCAATGCTACCTGTCCCTCCACCTATCTTTGTATAGTCTGCAAACTTAGCCAGAATACCCTCAGTTCCTTCATTTAGATCATTATGCATAAAAGTGAAAAATTGTGGTCCCAACATTGAGTCTTGCAAACTACCCTAACGCGTTTTGTATGGTATGATCTGCCTGTACTGAATGCAAAACAAAACTTTTCACTGTATCTAGATGCATGTGACAAAAATAAATCAAATCAAAAATCACATCAAATCCTGTCCTTTGGCATTCTTTAGTTTTAAGATCCTTCCAACGTTCTATAATTGAAAGTTTAGTCATTTCACCCAAACATTGTCTTCTTTGGCTCTCGGTCTATATTTCCCTCATTACACCTCCAACCCACCTGTGGATTCTTAAAAATATTCTGGATAAGCTGGGACATTTCTCACCGGAGGATAGAAGGCCGAGGACTGATTTTAAGGAGGTTTGTAAAATCACGAGGGGCAGAGATAAGTTGGATAGCCAAGGACCTTTCCTTAGGGTGGGAGAGTTCAAAACTAGGGGGCATATTTTTAAGATGACAGGAGAAAGATTTAAAAGACACATGAGGGGCAACTTTTTTCACACAGACAGTGGCCCATATGTGGAATAAACTGCCAGAGGAAGTGCAACTGCAGGTACAGTTGCATTATTTAAAAGACATTTGGATGGGTTCATGAATAGGAAAGGTTTAGAGGTACATAGGTTAAACGCAGTCAAGTGGGACTGGTTTAGTTGGGAAACTTGGTCGGCATGGACGAGTTGGATTGAAGGGTCTGTTTCCGTGCTGTATGATAGTACAAACTGTTTTAAAAATAACTGGTTTGATTTACATTGTGAATTGTGATGGGATGTGCAGTTTCAAAGCTTGTATACTTTGATAGGAAGGGGACATTAAATAGGTAAACTGAGAAAGCACACAAAAACAAAGTGCTGAAGAAACTCAACATGTCTGGCAGCATCGGTGAAGAGAAAAACAGGGTTAATGTTTCAAATCTCCCCTTTGGTAAAGAAAATAGAGACAGTATTAATCTTAAAAGGAGAAGAGCAGAAATTCTTCATGGGGATGTCATAGTTTTGAAGGACTTTGTGACTGAGATTGATGACATGTAAGTTGAGAGAATTGCTGGAGCCAATTTGTAAGATCTATTTTAATTTGATATGCCTTTTAATTTGGACTGTACAATTGACCGCAATTTGCCTATCAATTCATGTCAACTTTTACCAGCTTATGTCAACCCTGGGTTTTCGGAAAATAGACGGTTATCATTTTGTGTTTGCTTTGTCTCTTAAACTCTTTCCGTTTAGAATGTAATATCTTATGGCTTCCTTCTCTCAGTAAATAAATGGGTTTTCACATTTTTTGACCTTTAAAATAAATTGGTGACTGGTCTTGACCAACAGCATAATATAATTGTGAGGTTTTGAATCCACAAATGATGCTAGAATTCACCACAGTTTAGACTAATTGGATTTCATGGTAAATTTTACTGGTATCTATCGAAAAGCAGAGTGACTTTGTTACTTGCTGAGTCTTTTCCTTGAGAGGAAATTTATTCCTGAGTGGCTTGCAACTATTAATGAAGGTTAGGTTACTAACATTAGTATGAAAGCTGAAGGGAGAGTTAACAGCAAGGATTAAAAACACAGTTGTACCTGAGTTAACAGCACAAAATATTGAATTGGAGAAGTAGAGGTTTGGAAAATCATGAGGGGTACAGATAGAGTTAATGGTAGATTTCTTTTCCCTGGGATGAGGGATTTCAAGACTAGCAGGGCACATTTTAAAGATGAGAGCAGAGAGATTTTAAAAAGACATGAGGGACAAATGTTTTACACAAAGGGTGGTTTGCATGTGGAATGAACTTCCTGAGGAAGTGATGGATGTGGGTACAGTTACAATGTTTAACACACTTGGATAAGGACATGAACAGGAAAGGTTTGGAGGGATATGGGGCAGGAGCAGGTAGGTGGGACTCGTTTAGCTTGGGATTATGTTCGGCATGGATTGTTTGGACCGAAGGGTCTGTTTCTGTGCTGTACGACTCGATGACCCTAAGTGAAGCCTGATCCAGATAATTTACAGATTGAGTTCACTCAGATTCAGTTACAGGTGAAGGAACTCGATCTAAAAGAAGGGGAAACAGAACAAGGAAGAAAAACAAAAAAGCATGCACTAGATAAAGCAGAAAAAGCAATAATAAGAGAGTTGCGAAAACTTGCAGGTAAATATGTAAGCAACTATGTAAGTAAATATGTAAATATGTAAGCAACTATGGACTAAAAAGAGAAAGGTTTTGGGGGCGACACGGTGACTCAGTGGTTAGCACTGCTGCCTCACAACACAAGAGTCCCAGGTTCAATTTCAGTCTTGGGTGACTGACTGTGTGGAGTTTGCACATTCTCCCCGTGTCTGTGTGGGTTTCCTCCGGGTGCTCCGGTTTCCTCCCACAGTCCAAAGATGTGCAAGTCAGGTGAATTGGCCATGTTAAATTGCCCATAGTGTCGGGTTCATTAGGCACAGGGGGATGGGTTGCTCTTCGGAGGGTCGGTGTTGACTTGTTGGGCTGAAGGGCCTGTTTCCACATGTAGCAAATCTAATCCTTCCGATAATATGGCAACCAGAACTGTATGCAATACTCCAAGTGCGGCCGCACCAGAGTTTTGTACAGCTGCGACATGACCTCATGGCTCCGAAACTCAATCCCTCTACCAATAAAATGAACACACCATACGCCTCCTTGTCAACCCCATCAACCTGGGTGGCAACTTTCAGGGATCTATGCACATGGACACCAAGATCTCTCTGTTCATCCACACTATCAAGAATCTTATCATTAGTCCAGTACTCTATATTCCTGTTACTCCTTCCAAAGTGAATCACCTCACACTTTTCCGCATTAAACTCCATTTGCTACCTCTCAGCCCAGCTCTGCAGCTTATCTATGTCCTTCTGTAACCTGCAACATCCATCAACAGGGCTTGGACGGGAACTTGCACGTGATGGTATCTCTATGTATCTGCTGCCCTTGTCCTTCTAAAAGGAAGTGGTTGTGGGTTTGGAAGCTGCTATCTAAGAATCTTTGGTGAATTTTTGCAGTGCATCTTGGATATAGTACACTTGCTACTGTGTCTCAGTGATGGAGGGATGAATATTTGTGGGTGTGGTGCCAATCAAGAGGGCTGTATTGCATGGTGGCAGAAGTGGGGTACTGCAGATGCTAGAGATTAGAGTCAAGATTAGAGTGGTGCTGGAAAGCACAGCAGGTCAGGCAGCATCCGAGGAGCAGAAAAATCGACGTTTTGGGCAAAAGCCCTTCATCAGGAATGAGGTATTGGATGGTGTCAAGTATCTTGAGCGTGGCTAGAGCTGCACCCATCCAGGCAAGTGGGAGTATTCCATCAGAGTTCTGACTTGAGCCATTGGTTAGTCAAAGTCTGGATATTGTCCAGATCTTGATTTAATTGAACATGGACTGTTTTAGTTTTTAAAAAAATTGCAAATGGTGCTGAACATTGTACAATCATCGGCGAACATCCCCACTTCTCACCTTATAATGGAAGGAAGGTCATCGATGAAGTAGCTGAAGATGGCTGAAGGACACTACCCTGAGGAACTCTTGTTGAGATGTCCCACAGCTGAAAATGCCTGACCTTCAACAACTACGAATATCTTCCTACCTGCCAGGTATGACTCTACCCAGCAGAGAGTTTGTCCCCAATACCCATTGATTCCAATTTTGCTAGGGCTCCTTGATGCCACACTCGGTCAAATGTAGCCTTGACGTCAAAGGCTATCACTCTCATCTCACCTCTGGGATTCAACTGTTCTGCCATGTTTGAACCAAGGCTGTAATGAGGGCAGGAGCTGAGTGGCCTTGGTGGAACCCAAACTGAGTGTCATTGAGCAGATTATTGCTGAGCTGTTGATGGGATACTTTCCAACAATTTACTGATGATGGAGAGTAGATGGATGGGGTAGTAATTGGCCAGGATGGATTTGACTTGCTTTTTGTGGACAATTTTCCATTTTGGAGGGTAAATGCTAGTGTTGTAACTGTATTGGAAGAGCTTGGCGAGGGGAGCAGCAAACTCTGGAGCCCGCGCCTTCAATATCATTGCTAGAATGTTGTCAGGGCCGGTAGCCTTTGATGTTTCCAGCACCTCCATGTTTCTTGATATCACGTGGAGTGAATTGAATAGTCTACAGGCTGGTATCTGTGATGCTGGGAACCACTGGAGGAGGTCGAAATGGATCATCTATTTAGCAGTCTGGAAGAAGATTGCTGCGAATGCTTTTACATTGATATCAGATTAGATTCCTTACAGTGTGGAAACAGGCTCTTTGGCCCAACAAGTCCACGCTGACCCTCCAAAGAGCAACCCACCCAGACCCATTCCCCCACACCTAACACTATGGACAATTTAGCACGGGCAATTCACCTAACCAGCACATCTTTGGACTGTGGGAGGAAACCGGAGCACCCGGAGGAAACCCACGCAGACACGGGGAGAATGTGCAAACTCCACACAGACAGTTACCCAAGGATGGAATCAAACCCGGGTCCCTGGCTCTGTGAGGCAGCGGTGCTAACCACTGAGCCACCTACATTGGGCTTATCCATCATTGAGTACTTTTGTCTTTTGGGTGTATAGCCGAAGGCCCATTGTTTTATAAGCCTCAGTGATGAAGGTTTGGAGCTCCATCTTTGACTGGGTACACACAAAGGTATCAACTGAAGCTCAATGACAGAGCTTGGGGTAGTCTTGGATCTGGAATGGTGGCAACGTTAAGTTGAGCAATTTTCCACTCACATTCCAGAGACACTCCACTCCTGAGGGGGCTTGAAGTGCGAAGTTTCCTGGAGGTGGGCTCGAGTGTTGCAGTGTGGAGGTCAGAGAATAGTGTTGGTAGCGATGACACAGCCTTGCTTGACCCAATCGCACTCATTTTGGGGGTTTATGGTGGAACTGTTGGTGAACTTGGTGACTTGCTTGTCGTTGTTCAACAAGCAGAAGACAGTGACAAATTTTTCTTGGCAGTTAAATTTGTGGAGCACACTCCATAATCCACGCTGGTTTACAGTGTTAACCTTCTTTGCAAGGTCATGGAAGGCCATGTTTTGAGTTTGCAAGTGCACTCTCTCCATTTTCCTGGGACCTGTCTTTCTGTGAAGATTGTGCCCATTGTGTCTTGATGGATGGAATCAACATTGTAACTCTGTGAGGAGCTCTTCAACCACCTGTCAGAGCATTACAGTCATAGAACTGTACAGCACAAAAACAGACCCTTCAGTCCAACTCATCCATGCCGACCAGATATCCTAACCTAATCTAGTCCCATTTTCCAGCACTTGGCCCATGTCCCTCTAAACCCTTCCTATTCATTTACCCATTCAGATGCCTTTTAAATGTTATAATTATGCCAATCTCCAGCACTTCCTCTGGCAGCTCATTCTGTACACACACATGCTCTCCCCCTTCCAGGTGGGAGAAGTGAGGTCATATATTTTTGCGGCAAACACTTCTCTGCCTTACTTCAGTACTTTGGCACAGATTACGTCTGTACTGGTGACCTTGATGGATTTCAGCTCTTGGGATGGCCTCGTAAATTTCTTTTTGGGCTGGGGTTGTGCTGTGATAGTGGTAGTTACAATAATATCCTTTATTCATTAATGGGATGAGAATGTCACTGGCTAGGCTAGAATTTATTGCCCATCCCTAATTGCCCAGAGGGCAGTTTAGAGTCAACCACATTGAGATAAGCTTAAAGGCATTCACATCAAGAACTAATTCTTAGTTCTCAGTGGATCAAGTCCTTGGATTACAGATGGTCTTGAGTGTGCTGGGGAAAGACCACAGGTTATGGCTGTCAGTGGACAGTGGTTTTCTGTGCTCTTTCCATTCATTATCTGTTTTTTTCAGATCCAGTTGCTTTTGTTGGGTGTTAGCCTTCATTTGTCTGCGGATCTGCCTTCTTTCCAGAGTCCTGGTGATGTTTCAACTTGACCTTGCGAGTTCGGAGCTCTCCGTTCTCCTGATTCTTAGTGTTGCCTGGTGCAGAAACCAAGAGTTTTCGCTCAAGCGTTGTTGATGATGGATTCAAGGGCAGAGCACAGGCTGTGGATATTCTATGGCTGTTGTTCGTTGAACTTCATCAATTTGACAGTGATACACTGACTGAGTGGGTCTTTCATCCCAGAGTCTTTGAGTCCATAGACATTGAATTTCCTGAGGCAGATTTGATGTGGCCAAACAGGTGCCAGTATTTGAAGTAAGGGTGGATTATATTTGTCTCTCTAATGAAATAGGATGGTTGCTATGACCCGACCACATTCAAGGCTTTTGGCCTGAGGAGGACGCCATTAATATTTTCTTTCCGAACACTTCCTTGGTCAATCACACCTTTCTACATATTTCTAAGGTGAGTCACCAAGGAGAATCAATTTCTCTCCCTTTCGGACACATGACAGTGACTGACCAAGGGGGAAGTCGGATGCCTTGTTGGTCTCATCAATACTTTGAGAGTTGAGGCTGGCGAACTGCTTATGTGTTAGAGTCATGAGGCACTAATTTATCCCCCAAGGGGCTTGCAGAGATTAGACAACTCTTTTTTTTATGGCTAAGACAACCCCATGGAGTCACTGCTGTTCTTCGAGCTTACCTTGCCAGAAGAATGATGTGGAGATGCTGGTGTTGGACTGGGGTGGACAAAGTTAGAAATCACACAACACCAGGTTATAGTCCAACAGGCTTATTTTGAAGCACTAGTTTTCAGAGTGCTGCTCCTTCATCAGGTAGCTAACTCCAGCACTTCCAAATAAACCTGTTGGACTATAAGCTGGTGGGGCATGATTTTTAACTTATTCCAGAAGAAGGTATACCTACCACCTTGTTCTTTGAACTGTTGCTCACTTCTTTTAGATATCTTATCCTTCACTCTACAGGTGAAGCAAACTGTTTCACACAGCTACGATGTAGGAGCAACACCAGCCATGTTCCCCAATAACACAATACTACTGACCAGCCAAACTGCCATTCACACAAATGGTAATGTGATACAGGAATTTTAGTCCCATCACCAAGTCAGCCTTTGTTTACACATGCACAGTACTTGACACTGGTCTGGCTTCCTCAGAGCCAGCTCTCAGAGTGAACAGAACCTCTGACAGTTGTTTTTATAATATTTTATTAAACAAATTTACAAAACAGTTTACAAAAAAAACAGTTAACGTTTACAGCTGTATACAAACAAGCAATTTTACAAGGGAAAGGAGCAGCAAAGCTAGGCCCCAAACCCTACCGCTCAACCAGTTTGCAGGGAGATGAGGGCAAACCTCAAATCCCAGTTCCACATATAAAAGACACCGACAATGACATTTGTACATTAAAAGCTAATCCAATTACATAAACAGTGCGTACAATACAGACCCAGCAAGCCCCCGTCCCTCCCACCTTCCGGCCACTCTAAGGCAGCCCGCCCCTACACACCTTCTGGCTACAGTTGTCTTATAATCTGTCAGCCAGGGCTCCCTGATTGGACCAGGTTAACGCCCCAATCAAGGAATTCATATTCTATGAGGCCCACCTGGTGTACCTCACTGCAATCACTACATCAGGTATAAGAACATAGTAAGAACATAAGAACTAAGAGCCGGAGTAGGCCATCTGTCCCTTTGAACCTGCTCTACCATTCAGTTAGATCATGGCTGATCTTGTTGTGGCCTCAGCTCCACTTACCTGATCTCTCACTGTATCCCTTAATTGTTTTATTGTTCAAAACAAATCTATCTTAGCTTTGAAAACATTCAATGATGAAGCCTCGACTACTTCCTGGGCAGGGAGTTCCACAGATTCTGGTTGAAGAAGTCCTTCTCAATTCAGTCTTAAATCTGTTCCCCCGAATTCTGAGACTATGCCCTCTTGTCTTAGTTTCACCTGCCAGTGGAAACATCCTTTCTACTTATCTATTCCCTTCATTATTTTATATGCTTCTATAAGATCTACCTCTCATTCGTCTAAATTCTAATAAATATAATCCCAGTCTACTCAATCTCTCCTCCTAAGCCAACCCCTCAACTCCTAGTAGGTCATATGTCCCAAAGACTGGTGAATCTTATCAAAAGGCATGATCCTTTAGCTATTCACAAGAGGCAAGCTCCTGGCTAACTGTACCCAACCAGTCTGTACTTGCAACATTCTGAACATAATGCCTAACATTATCTGTGATTCCACAACTGGACAACACTTACTAAATAGCCCTGACTGTGTGAACAACAAATTGAAGATTGTCAGTAGGGCTCAAAGGGTGCTCATTTGTTTGTGCAGGATGTCACATATATTAAATACACAGTCAGACCAGAGGAATCTTTTCATACACTCTGCCCTATTTAACTGACAATTAATTTCTGTTTCATTTCTCAGGGTTGACCAGGCAGAGTTAAACTTACCTGTTTTAAATTTAAATCAAGCTCAGCAATTAACTGTCAGTAATTATTCATCTGGTGCATTCTCCATGGCAATGATCTACTAATCAAAGTCCAGTTGATTTCTCTCAGACAATGTTATTCATCTTTGCATTGGCATTGTAGCAAATTGTCCTGATGAGTACAAGACAAGACAATATGAATGTGTCTTTTTTCAGCAATGCCACATAAATAGTGGGGTAGATTTATTAGGGAAAGCCTTGTATACTAAAGCAGACCCCAATATGCAGAAATCACTGGAGGGGTTCAGCAGGTGGACAGCAATCTGAGTTAATGTTTCGAGTCCAGTGACCCTTTGTCACAACTGATGGCAATCAGTTCTAATGAAAGGTGACTGGAACGAAACATTAACTCTGATTTCTGTCCACAGATGCTGCCAGACCACTGAACTTTTCTAGCAATTTCTGTTCCTGGTTTCCAGCATCCGGAGTTCTTTCGGTTTTTACCTATTTGCAGGGAATGTCTTGGGGCGTGAGATGAGGCAATGTCAGTAAGAGTCCCTGAATATTATTTCCTAAAAATGATACATTGATGGGAAAGGGGAGATTTGATCGGAGGCCAGTGAATGAGGAGAGGACAGTGGACTGCTATGTTGTTGTTCCTCCAGGTTACCAGAAAGAAATTTTAAGAATTGAGATTTAGAGCTGGTTTTGGAATAAACAAGCCTCAAGCTAAATTAATGAGGCACTTTTATTGGCCAGGATTATGGACGGGTTATGTAAGATTCATGTCGAGTGGTTAGGAAGCTCTCGAAACCAGCTCCAATGATCTCAATGTCTGCTTTAGATGAGCCTCTCAAGTAGGTTTCTAATGGATTGTGAGAGATGCAAAAATTAAAATGGAGTACTATTATCATTTAAACCTCCTGGATTTGTCTACCTGATTCCCTGAAGTAACTACTTTAAGGAAAATGAGTGCAAGGGTAGTATCTGAACCTGCATTCAGGTTATCACCAGATACAGGTTACCCAGAGAGATTCACTATGACAGAGATCAACTTCCCCATCATTTCAAAAGGCAGTGAGTAGTTCCTATAACATAAGGATATGCACAAATTCTGGTACTTATGACGAGATTCTGGCATCAACTGAAGATACCAGACCAGAAGAGGAAGCATGATAAGGGAAAGACCTTAGACATGACACTAGAGAGCTGTATTTAGTGACCAGAAATGTCCAGATGTAAATAAAAGAGTGTTTCGAGTAGGGAAGAGCCTAACTTAGAGATAAAGAACCTACAACCTCAGGGACAGTATATATGTACACATCCAACAGCCTGGGGATAGTAAAGACAAGTTTCTGAACACACTGATAGCAGTTATTAGCTTAAAGAATATAATAAAGCAGTTTCAAGATAAAGCAAATTAAATCATCTACATACCAGTTATGGTCTCAGAGGGAATTGGAAAGACCTTCAAACTTTAAAAGCTATTATTAGAGCTTATTGCTTGAATATCCTGAGGACTAAAATAAGGGAATTTTAATTTTATTATTTCCATTAGTGGCAGAGCTAATGAGTCAACTGGTTTCAGTCCCTTTGAGTCTATGAACAAGGAAGGAATCTACTTCAATTCATTGAAAAGAAAAAAAAAGGTTATGGCCTCATAAGACTTCCTCAAATTACACATTCCAGTTTCCAGAAAGATTGTCAAAAGCATGTGCAAGTTCACAGATGTGAACGCTTCAGGAATGTGAAGCAGAGAGTCACACTGGACCCAAAATGTTAACTTTGCTTTTCTCTTCACAGATGCTGCCAGACCTGCTGAGTTTCTCCAGCATTCTCTGTATTAATATTACATTAATACCCCCAGTATGATGCATGCAACTGCTCCACTGAGTGTTTTATTTTTCGCATTCAGACGAAGCCTTTGAAATTTAAGTAAGAAAAGCTTCTAAGCAATGACAAATAAATTGACCGCAGTACCGTACTGTTATTATATAAACCTATTTAGAGAAAAGTCTTACTTGTATATTTAAACAGCTATAGCCAACAAACAAGATAAGGTATTAAACTAAAATGAGTCTCGTAAAAATGCGAGCAAAAGTGGGAATCCAGCCAATAGATTAGATTAGATTCCCTAGGGTGTGGAAACAGGCCTCCCTCCCACATCACCCCCCCCTACCGGCCCAACCAGTCCACACCTACCCTCTGAAGAGCAACCCACCCAGACCCATTTCCCTCTGACCAACACACCTAACACTATGGATAATTTAGCATGACCAACCCACCTAACCTGCACATCTTTGGACTGTGGGAGGAAGCCAGAGCACCCAGAAGAAAGCCATGCGAGAATGTGCAAACTCCACACAGACAGTCGCCTGGGGCTGGAACCAAGCCTAGGACCCTGGTGCTGTGTGCCATCATGCCTCCTCACATTGAAAGAGCTACATAAACAGGTAAAAAGAAAATAACAAAAATAAAAGGGCATCGAAATCACATATGGGTAACATTCAATAGGAAAGGTCACACTTATCAAATTCATTAATTTCCTCTTCCAAAAAATGAAACCAGATGGATCCAACCCACGACGCTTCAACGGATTACCCAAAATTCACAAACCAGGAATCCCCTCAGACCCATAGTCTCACTCCCTGGAACACCAACTTACAGATTAGCCAAGGAGCTACACCAAAGACTAAAACACTTAGTAGAAGACTCATGCCACTACATCCACTCCACCCAAGAATTCCTGAAGATTATCAAAGACACTAAGATAGAAAAAGATGAAATAATGGTCTCCGTTGATGTAACAGCCCTTTTGACATCCATTAACATCAGCCTGGCCAAGGAAACACTGACTCCACTATTAGAAGACCCAAAGACACATACACCAGACACCACCAGCTTCATCTGCAAGGATAGTATCGTCAATTTTGGACCTACGCCTTATCCCCCACTTCACCTTCCACAACAAACCTACAGACAAACTAACGGAACACCCATGGGACCTCCAATCTCAGGGTTCTTAGCAGAGACAGTAATGCAGAGACTTGAACAAGCAGCTCTGCCAAACATCCAAGCCAAACTTTGGGTCTGCTACATGGATGACACCTTTGTCATCACTTCACGAAACAAATTAGAGGAAACCTTCAAGACCATCAATAATACCCTTACCAGCATAAAATTCACTAAAGAGGAGGAAAACAACAACAAACTGAGTTAAAAATCACACAACTCCAGGTTATAGTCCAACAGGTTTAATTGGAAGCACTAGCTTTTGGAGCGCTGCTCCATCACCAAGTGGTTGTGGAACCGAAAGCTAGTGCTTCCAATTAAACCTGCTGTACTATAACCTGGTGTTGTGTGATTTTTAACTTTGTACACCCCAGTCAAACATCGGCATCTCCAAATCAGAACAACATCATTCCTAGATGTCATAGTACAGCAAAAATCCAATGAGGAATTTCAAACCAGTGTCTACAGAAAAACAACACATACAGACCAAATATTGAACTACAGAAGCAATCATCCCAACATCCACAAATGAAGCTGCATTAGAACGTTATTTCAATGAGCCACCACACACTGCAGCACAGAGGAACTACGCAGAGTAGAGAGAAATCACCTATACAGTGTATTCAAAAAGAATGGGTACGAAATGAACACAGTCCACAGATTTCTCAGCAACAAACCCAAACAAACAGACAAAACGTGTACAGAAACCCTAGCCACTCTCCCCTACATCAAGGACATCTTGGAAATGACTGCCAGACTACTCAGACCCCTTGGCATTATGGTAGCCCACAAACTGACCATCATACTAAAACAAAGCTAATGAACTTGAAAGACACTATACAGACAACAAGCTAAAATAATGTCATTTACAAAATACTGTGCAAGAACTGTAACAAACACTGCATTGGATAAACAGGCAGACAACTAGCCACCAGGATATATGAACATCAACTAGCCATAAAACAACATGACCCTGTCTCACTAGTATCTTTACATATAGATAAGAAGGACATCACTTCGACTGGGACAACATATCTATCCTAGGACAAGCCCAACAGAGACACGCACGAGAACTCCTAGAAGCATGCCATTCCAACTGGAATTCTATCAACAAACACATTGACTTGGACCCCATTTACCACCTTCTGAGAAAAAGAACAGGAAATAAATCACATTAGAACATTACATCACCAATCCCAAGAAACCCAAACATATAAAGAGAAAGCAGGAAACATCAGCAGCGCCTCATCCGGAGGCTTACTGAAGATGTTACCTCATATGGTGACGAAACGTCTGAAAATGAACCTTCCAGCTCAGCGAGCAAACATACATCCAGTTAATGAGGTTGATAAAAAGCAATAATCCCTGTTAATGGGTATCTTCCCGCTGCCTAGCAAGAATCCCCTCTCAACAACTGGAACTCTGGGAATAACTGGCTGCATTTTTCCCAATGTTACAATGCCCCAAAGTTACCCCTCACTTCTCATGGGACTCTCCCAGATTTCTTACCATAGTGCACATCATTCATGGCCCTCACAGCACATGTACAGTATGGTACATATTGTCCACAGATACTCGAGATCCACTGGGTCAATTGAAGTTCAATGCAATTTGTTATGAAAGGGCATCAAGGTCAGGTAAATGAAATTGATGCACAAATCAACCATGATCTCACTGAACGACAGAAAAACTTAAAAGGCTGGATTTTTTACTTTGGTTGATCTGGTGCTTTTGTGTAATATTTGCTTGTTACTTGCAGGAAGCTGCTTACTTTGCTGTCAAACATGTCTGTTTTGATCCGGCAAAGTGTTTGGTTTTGTAGAAACTAGTCAATTCTTTTGCAAAAAGTCGATGATTCAGCTAACCATAGCAAGAGTATATTTGATATAAAAACATTATAGGAAATTGATGGGTGCTTAAAATACTTTTATGTTTAAACATTCACTCTATTCTAATTTCTATCTGTCAAAGCTGGGATGGTGTTCAGCCTGAAATGGTAATTATATTGTACTGTAATAACTTGGGTGGAAATGTATTATATTACTATTTTGTCTCTCATGTGTTTCTCTCACTACGTACACTTGTATACAGCTCCCTCACTCATGTTGGCTCAGTGGTTAACATTGCTGCCTCACAGTGCCAGGGAACTGGGTTCAATTCCAGTGTCGGACAACTGTCTGTGTGGAGTTTGTACATTCTCCCTGTGCCTGTGTGGGTTTCCTCCCACAGTCCAAAGATGGGAAGGTTATGTGGATTGACTTTACCAAACTGTCCGCATTGTCCAAGGAAATATGGGGTGGGTGGGTCGGTATGGATTTGATGGGCCAAATGGCATGCTTCCACACTGTAGGGATTCCATGTTTTCTCTTTATTTCTAATCATCTGTGAATAATTGTTGTAAAGGTGAGGTTTGTAAGATTGTTACGTTTTGGACGGCATCTTTAATTTAGGACAACATCAAGGGGGTCGTTTGAGTTGTGTCAAAGCCTGCCAAACCGCAGGCCTGGATGAAATGATGTTAAAGGAGGTCCAGTTGTTTGCAGAAACACGTTGCTATGTGTTCACATGTGGAGCCAATGGCAACAGCATCATTCATTGTTAAATAATGGTTAGACTGCAGGTCCCCAAAGTCCCATGAAGGGGTTGAGCATGTCAGGTTGTAAATAATTGTGATTTAAACTGTCCACTTCCTTCCAAAATAAAAGAGAGTTCTTAGCCATCAGAATTTCTACCTGGATACAAGGCACATGTGATGCACAATGCCATGGACTTATTTCTCGCAATGCTATTAGCCTAGATAGTGTTCATCTTCTCGAGTGTTGTTCGAGCTGCACTCAAAGCAGTGAGGAGTATTCCATCGCATTCTGATTCTGCTTTGTAGATGGTTGACAGTGTTTGGGGAGTCAGGAGACTAATTATTTGTGGTTGAAATCCCAATTGCTGAGCTACTGCTGTCACCATAGTGTTTTGACTGCTGGTCCAGTTGAATTTCTGAACAATGGTGACCCGAGATTGTTTGCAGTGAAGATTTCAGCAATGATAATACTATGAAATGTCAAGGGGAGTCGATTAAACGCTGTCTTTTTAGAGATGCCTTGCAATTGTGTGGCATGAATTACTGGTCCATTATTAGCCCAAGGCTGAATATTATCCAAGTCGAGAATGTGGTGCTGGAAAAGCACAGTGGGTCAGGCAGCATCCGAGGAGCAGGCGAATTGATGTTTCGAGCCTGAGCCCTTTATTAAGAATGACGTTTCGGGCCAAAGCCCTCATTCCTGTTGAAGAGGTCTGGCCCCGAAACGTTGATTCTCCTGCTCTTCGGATGCTGTCTGACCTGCTGTGCTTTTCCAGCAACACATTCTCGACTCTGATCTCCAGCATCTGCAGACCTCAATTTCTCCTGAATATTATCCAAGTCTTGCTGCACATGGTTGTAAAGACTGTTAATTAACCTATTCAAATATGTTATGACACACATTCAGGACAGGATGGACTTGACTCCGTGCCTTCTGGCATAGAGATAAGGACACTACCACTGCACCACAAGATCCTCATGCACATGGTTGTACGGTGCTCCATTTCTTAAGAGGATATGAATACACTCAACATGACTCAATCATGTGCAAATATACCTACTTCCAATTTTATAAATGAAGAAAGGTAATTAATGAATCAGTTGAAGATGGTTGAGACCAACATCTTAACTTAAGTAAATCTTAGGGATTCTCACAGTAGTGACCCTACCTTTGCGCCAGAAGGTCTGGATTTAAATCACACCTGTTCCATAACATATGTCATAACAGCTCTGAACAGACTGAGTAGAAGATAGCAATATCTTGAGTAACTCTAAGAGGTGCCTGAGGTGGAGCAGTAAATCCCTATCTCTGAGACAGGAGTCCTATATTCAAATTGCACTGTCCCAGAGCTGCGTAAGAATATCTCTGGATTTGGAAAATATCTACCCTGGCAAACTCCTGCAGTGGTGTCCTGAGGCTGAGATGGTTGGTCTCCAAACATCACAACCATCTCCCTTTGTATAAGTAATGAACCCAATCAGTGGAGAGCTTGCTATTTACATACGTGTGTGTAACAATAAGGGCAGTATTAATAGTCCTTCCGGAATTATCCTTGAGAAAGTAGCATTGATTCACTTCCTGGAATAGAACTGAGGCTAACTTGGCCATTTACAGGGCACTTAAGGGTCAATCAGACTGTTCTGGGTCTGGATTCACAAATATGCTTGATTTAGTTTCCTAAAGGGCATTAGTAAATCAGATAGGTTTTTCTTGTTGCAATCTGATAGTTTCATAGACAACAATACTAACACAAGCTATTATTTAATTAAAGGTAAAATCATCATAATCCTACCAGACCTTATGCTGCTCTCACATTAGAGAGAGAGAGACGTATTGTGTTGAGTTTAACCTGAGAGTCACTACAGCTCAGGTGAGGGGAAAGTTTGAGAAGGAGAGTCATTCATGGTAATCTCTGCTGGTGTGGGAAGTGAACCCATGATGTTGGCATCAAGCTGCATTTCAAATGTGCTATAGAACATGGAATAATACGGCGCAGGACAGGCCCTTCGGCCCTCAATGTTGCACCGACCTGTGAACTAATCTAAGCCCATTCCCCGCCACAATCCCATCATCATCCATGTGCTTATCCAAGTACTGTTTAAATGCTCCTAATGTGGCTGAGTTAACTACACTGGCAGGCAGGGCATTCCACACTCTTACCACCCTCTGAGTAAAGAACTTGCCTCTGAATCTGTCTTAAATCTATCACCCCTCAATTTGCAGCTACGTCCCCTCATACAAGCTGACGTCATCATCCTAGGAAAAAGACTCTCACTGTCCACCCTATCTAATCCTCTGATCGTCTTGTATTAAATCTCCTCTTAGCCTTCTTCTCTTCAATGAGAACAGACCCAAGTCTCTCAGCCTTTCCTCATAAGACCTTCCCTCCAGACCAGGCAATGTCCTGGTAAGTCTCTTCTGCACCTTTTCCAATGCAGCTGTCCAGCTAACTGACCCCCCCTGTTGATTAGCAATTGAACACCATGGTGCACTTTGAACTCACATGTCTGTATCATTGGTTTAAGGCTCTGGATTACTCATCTGGAAACAGACTGTTGTGCTACTGAACCTCGCGAAATACAGGGCAGATCAGTGTACATCTGTAAAGACAAAAGATGGATCGCCCATTGAGTGCATGGGCTGAAACAGTGACTGATCCTTTCACCCTTAGACAGCCTGATTGATCTTTTATATATTGTCAATATTTGCGGTGTTTTATCTTTTCCCACTCTGCGACCCCTCCCGTGCAGCTACTCCACAACACTTTTATCTTAACCTCAGACACCCCAATGTTTGTATACTGCCTACTGTCACAAATTTATCACCAATCTTAAACCCGCTTTTTAAAAGGTCATTGAACAGTGTAACCCGAATATTGCAAGCTGTTGGCCTGTGGCCACATTGAACTCACACTGTATTGCACCACCCCAAACTGTACCAAGAAATAAATCGGTAATGATTGATTTCCAGAAAGGAACGGCATGCTGTGAGCTCCAGGACTTTCGAGGATATTCCCTGAAAACTGGCAGAGCCACTTCTCACAGAGTGACCACAAGCTTATCTAAGTGTAGGCGCAAAGAATGAATCCTTGCAGATTAATACAAGAACTTTATTGTCCAGCTAAAGCCCGGGAAAGTAAATAAACGCTGTTTAGAACCAGAAGGCTTTGAATATGCATTAGCATTTGCAGTATGAATACAGAGTGAAAAGTAATAATTTCAGTTGGATCTATTTAACTTTGGCTTCCCACTGGGAAATTATATCTTGCAGTGTGAAAGTGCAACTACAGATAGACCCCATCTTAGAGATGCAACTGTTCCTTGTAATACTGTGTTGAAAACATGCACACAACAAATAAGACAATTAGAAATAGGAACAGGAGGAGGCCATTTGGCCCCTCAAGCCTGCTCTACCACGGTTGACCTGATATCCCTCACACCTGCGTTCCTCCATTTTCCTCTAGATTCTTGATTCCTTGACTGAGCAAGAATCTATCTTAGCCTTAAATGTACACCACACAGTTCCTTGTGGGAAGGAATTCCAGAGACTCACAACCCTCTGAGAGAAGAAATTCCTCCTCAGCTCAGACTGAAATTGACACCCGGTTATTCTGAGACTATGCCCTCTGGTCCTGGACTCTCCCAGGAGGGGAGACATCCTCTCAGCCTTTACCCTGTCAAATCCCGTAAGAATCTGGCATGTTCAATGAGATCACCTTTCATTCTTCTAAACTCCACGTTAGGTGTGACACCTTCAATTGTCAGGAGATTTCCAAATAAAATCAATTATACTGCAGTCAGTACCAATTGTTGAAAAATCAAACCCAAATACATTGTGAACTGACTTCAAAAATGTCATGGTCTGGAGATAAACAATCTGAAGTGGACTGATAGAACTGAAGTAATTTGAGAAAGTAACAATTCAGAACAAGGATACAGACACAGTCCCAGATATATGGCAGAAACAGATAACAGGATTGTTAAAGGAGAATGAACAACATAGGCGATGGCAGCTGAATTGTCTGAGAAGTCTAGTGAGGCCTATCTCAGTGTCCAGAGCATTTTGTTGCATCTTTTATGCATTTGTCAAGTGGTGAGACAAGATTCTTGCTAGGCATCAGCAAGTTGGCAATTGACTGGGATTGAAGCTGGTGGGTGGCATGGTGGCACAGTGGTTAGCACTGCTGCCTCACAGCGCCGGGGACCTGGGTTCAATTCCCGCCTCGGGCGACTCTCTGTGTGGAGTTTGCACATTCTCCCCGTGTCTGCGTGGGTTTCCTCCAGGTGCTCCGGTTTCCTCCCACAGTCCAAAAATGTGCAGGTTAGTTGAATTGGCCATGCTAAATTGCCTGTAGTGTTAGGTGAAGGGGTAAATGTAGGAGAATGGGTCTGGGTGGGCTACGCTTTGGCAGGTCGGTGTGGACTTGTTGGGCTGAAGGGCCTGTTTCCACATTGTAAGTAATCTAATAACCTTCAATAATGCCACAACCCATTCCGTTAATATCAAGCTTTCAACCTGACCAAACATGTCAAACAGCACAGACATTAAGAAACCTTGATTATGGAAATCAAATTGGATACTGGAGAATACCTGCAAATAGCCAACACTATAAGGTCAGCGATATACCCAGGGACTCCAGTCACAAACGCCACTCATCTATGGACATTGGCATCTGACACCTGCGAACCCCTGGAGACCATCATGCCAACTCTTCAAACTGCTGTGTTAAGAACCAGGCCAGCCCCCCCCCCAAAACCTCAAGAAAGTAGCCCAGACTCTAACTTTGCTTGTTGTTTGAAGCAGGTGTAATGCGGATATTCCAGGAGGGATGCAGCTGGCCCAACCACTTAGCTTTAAACAAAACAGAATTTATTTGCAAGATTACCGAATGAACACAAGCAAAAGAGAACAGAATAACTCAACCTATTCGAAAACCCGACAGATCATCCTAACTTAATGATGCTGTACCAAATCCCTGCAACAATCCCCATAAACACCCCTTGGCAAAAAAGGTAAAATCAAACACAGGGTTTTACAGAAGAGAGAGAGAGAGATGGCAGAGGGATTCAGCATGGAACACCTTCTTGGACCAGCAGCTTTCATGAATTGACTGCCTGCTGAAACCAAATCAAAACTGAGAAAAGCTGAACCGGGAGAACTGGCCACTCCCCTTTCATTATACAAGTGCTTTTTTTAAACTCAAAATCCTTTTGCCTGAGGGAGTATCTGTTAGTTATAATCAAACTGGCCTTAAAATCCTTCCAAGCCAGACCTTTCAGCAACTCTCCTTTTATGGCCTCTCTGAATAAAAAATAAAATGACAACATAATCTTGTTAAAGGAGTGGCATCATCACACCTGGTAGGTCATTTGGGGAGTACAGACTTACATTGCAGCTGGCATTGGAAGGACCACAACCTGAGGACTGCTTGCTTGCTGTGTCCATTCATTTACCAGCCACCTGCACCCTCACAGCAGTCCTGCCTTCTATGCCTGTTGGTGCAGTCATTGACCAAGGCAGTCCTCAGTTATCGGTCCCACTTGCCATTTCCTTACATCATGCTGGAATTCCAAAGTACGTAACGTGAAGGGAAGTGGCTGTGGTTACACTTGAAGTGGGCACAGTGAGGGAGATGCTGCCAATGTGAGGCCTTTTAAAGGGAAATCGCATTACAATCTTCAACAAAATTGAGTCTTCCTATCACCCCTTGGCATTCTATATCATTACCATCATTGAATCTTCCCATATCAACCTCCAGGGTGTTACAATTGACAAGAAAGTAAACTGGACTAGCCAAATAAATACTGTGACAAGGAAAGCAGGTCAGAGACTGGGAATACTGCTGTGAGTAACTTACCTCCCATCTCTCCAAAGCCATCTACAAGGCCCAAGTCAGGAGTGTGAAGGAATACCCCCCACTTGCTTGGATAAGTGCAGCTCCAACATCAGATAAACCTGAAACCATCCAGGACACAACTGCCTGCCTGATTGGCACCACGTTGACAAACATCCAGTCCCTTCACAACTGACGCTCAGTAGCAACATTTACCAGACACGCTGCAGAAATTCACCAAAGATCCTTAATCAGCACTTTCCAAGAAAAAGGGCAGTGATACATAGAAACACTACCACCTGGAAGTTCCCCTCCAAGCCACTCACCATCCTGACTTGGAAATATATCACCGTTCCTTCAATGTCATTGGGTTAAAATCTTGGAACTCCCTCACAAACAGCACTGTGGATGTCCCCACATATTCAAATAAATAATAAGCAGCATTTAATGAAAAACAGAACTAACTCACTCTAAATCACACCAAATCCAGCAACGCATACGTGCAAAGATTGGAAAATTGGACATAAATCGACATGGATGGGAAGTGTGAAGTCTGGATGTGGTGTCGGTGGGGATGTACGCATTAAGAATGAGATGTTGAACAGTTACTCAGGATTTCGACAAAGTGTTTAATATTTTAGCGTTTTCTAAGCCACTACTTTTGTTACGTTTATCAGAATATATCCATTTACAATAGAGATGTTTGGAAGGTTCTAGACACAGGAAATTCCCCAGCAGAAAATTCAACTTCCTAGGCAATTCGTTTGGAGTCTGGGGTATTCTGAAAGGTCCTGATGCTCTACATTGGAATGATGACTGTCTCCCAAAAAGTCCAGTTTGTTAAATCTCGATGATAGGATTTCACTGTTCTCCTTTCTAGCACCTCAGCTCTCCCATCTGTGCTTCAAGAGTTTTTCCATACAGCATAGCAAATCCAGTAGCTGTCCTCCTGAGGGGGCACTCAGTACAACAGGATTTAGCACTGCCAGTCATTTCCACTGTGCTTCTCTCTCGCCTCAGAGAATCATCAACCTGCTTATTTACAGTTATCGAAAATTCTAACAATTTAATCTGTTTATATACAGTTATCGAAGCTTCAAACGATTTAACAAAAGTGTTTTCCATTACAGGCTGCACTGGGTAGACTGCAGTGCAGCTTACCTGGGCTTCACCGCTGCCTGCCTCTAGACCGCAGCCCCAATGGTTCTGGGGGAAGCAAGTGAGACAGTTCCAAAAGGGGTGTCTGTCTGTGTAGGAGCACAGGCTGCCAGTCCCTAAGATGCTTGAGAAGAGAGTTTTACTGCACAGGCTCCCACTGGTAAACTCACAGGAGACTTGCAAATACTTTTTTTCTGACCTATTGTACTACCTGAGGTAATGACATTCAGCTGATAACAGCAGGAAACACTATTGCTTCATTCAAGACCTACTTTAGCATTAAATACCAGCAACTAATATAAATCAAAGTGCCAAGCCTTTTGGCAAGCATTGTTGAGCATGATGTGTGAGCTAACGCTGAATCAAATCTATTAGCTATACTCCAAAGTTCACATCTTCCCAACGCATGACGATCTGAACAGGATTGAGATCAAGCCCGACAGTTTTATTTTATCTTGATTTGATTTATTATTGTCAAATGTACCTAGGTACAGTGAAAAGTTTTGCTTTGCATGCGGTACAAGCAGATCATACCATACAAAGTGCATCAGGGTAATAGAACAGAGTGAGGAATTCAATGTTACAGCTGCAGAGAAGGTGCAGAACGGGGCAAGGTCAACGTTAGATTTAAAATGTGAGAGGTTCATTCAGAAGAGTAACAATCGCGTGGAAGAAGCTGTTCTTGAATCTGTTGGTACGTGTTTAGGCTTATGCATCTTCTGCTTAAGAAGTTGGAAGGGCTTACAACCAGGGTAGGAGGGATCTTTGATGATGCTGGCTGCCTTCCCGAGGCAGTGAAAGGTGTAGATGGAGTCAATGGATGGAAGGTTGGCTTGTGTGAGGGACTGGGCTGTGTTCGCAACTCTCTGTCGTTACGGTTCTGAGCAGAGCAGTTGCCATACCAAACCATGATGCATCCTGATAGGATGCTTTGTATGATACATGTACACAATTTGCTAAGATTCTTCATGGGCATCCAAATTTCTTTGCTGAACATGCAATAAAGCTATGCATCAGATAGTTTGCAAACGTATCCATTTTGAAGGCGACAAAGAAAATCACAGAAGAATGGAAATGTTGCAGTACAGAAAAAGATCATTCACTCCATCATGCCTGCACCAGAAGGAAATCAGGAGGGCAAAAAGGGAGCTGAAGGTTAGGGTGAATCCAAAGAGGATCTTTAAGTATATTAAAGGAAAAAGAATAGTTAGAGAGAGAATAGGACCCCTCAAGAATGTGTTGAAATGCAGGCGATGGGCAAGGCCCTCAATGAATATTTCTCCTCTGCGTTTACCATGAAGAAAGACATGAAGACTTGGGAAGTTAATGGTGATATCTTGGGGACAGTCCATATCACAGTAGAGGAGGAGTTGGATGTATTAGAATGCAGGAAGGTGCATAAATCCTGGTCCTGACCAGATATATCCAAGAACACTGCAAGAGGCTAGAGAAGGAATTTCAGGGACCCTGGCTGATATTTTTGCATCATCATTAGCCACAGGTGAGGTCTCAGAAGATTGGAGGGTAGGGAATGTTGTGCCCTTATTCAAGAAGAGCTGCAAAGGAAAACCTGGGAACAATAGACCAGTAAGCCGAACATCTGTGATAGGTAAATTACTTGAGAAGGTTCTGAGAGGTAAGATATACATGCATTTGGAAAGACAGGGTTTGATTAGGAATAGTCTGCATGGCTTTGTGAGTGGGAGACCATGCCTCAAAAATTTGTTACAGTTCTTTGATGAGGTGACGAGGGCAGGGCAGTAAACATAGTCAAATGGATTTCAGTAAGGCCTTTGATAAAGTTCCACATGGTAGGCTGCACCGGAAGGTTAGATCACATGGAATCCGGTGGTGTGGGGGAGGGGTGGGGGCTGAGCAGTGGATACACAATTAGCCTGACGGTAGGAAGCAGTGGGTAATAGTGGAAGGATGCTTGTCAAACTGGAGGCATGTGACTAGTGGTGTCGCTCAGGGGTCGGTGCTGGGCCCATTGCTGTTCATTATCTATATCAATGATTTGGATGAGAATGTACATGGCATGATTAGTAAGTTTGCTGTTGACACTAAAATAGGTGGCATCGTGGGCAGTGAGGAAGGTTATCAGAAACTGTAGCAGCACCTTGAGCAGCTGGAGGAGTGAGCTGAGAAATGGCAAATGGAGTTTAATAGATAAGTATGAGGTCTTGCATTTTGAAAAGTCAAATCAAAGTCAGAGTTTCATGGTAAATGGTAGGGCCTCAAGGGAGTGTAGTGGAACAGAGGGATCTTGGAGTTCAGATGCACTGTTCTCTGAAAGTGGAGTCCCAGGTAGACAGGGCAGTGAAGAAGGCTTTTGGCATACTGGCCTTCATCACTCAGGGCATTGAGTATAGAAATTGGGAAGTTATGTTGGATTTGTACAGGATATTGGTGAGGCCACAGTTGGAGTATTCTGTTCAGTTTTGGACACTTTGATATAGGAAGGATGTTGTTAAACTGGAAAGAGTGCAGAGGAAATTTACAAGAATGTTGCCAAGACTCATGGGTCTGAGTTATAGGGAAAGGTTGGACTTTTTCTTTAGAGTGTAGGAGACTGAGGGGTTATCTTATAGAAGTGTGTAAGATCATGAGAGACAATGGGTAGGGTGAATGCACTCAGTCTTTTTCCCAGGGTTGGGAAATTGAGGACTAGAGGACATCAGCTTAAGGTTAGAGGGGAAAGAATAAAAGGGAACCTGAAGAGCAACTTTTTTACCCAGAGGGTGGTATGCATATGGGATGAGCTGCCAGTGGAAGTTGTTGAGGCGGTTACATTAACAACGTTTAAAAGGCATTTGGATAAATACATGGATAGGAAATGATTAGAAGGGTATGGACCAAGTGCAGGGAAATGGGGTTAATGTGGATGGTAATTTTGGTCAGCATGGACCAGTTTGGGCCAAAGGGCCTGTCTCTGTGCTGTCGGACTCTATGACTCTATAACCAGCATCATTGCCAATCTCCCATGTTTCCCCCATACCTTCATGTATCATTTTTATCCAAAATTATTTGATGCCTCAACTGTACCTGCTCCCTCCTCATTTCCAGACATGATATTCCATAGTCTAACTACTCACTGAGTGAAAATGTTTTTCCTTACTTCACCTTGCTCCTTTTGCACATCACTCTAAATCTACGCTCCTCGCATTTTAGTTCCTTTTCCGAATGGGAACTGTTTCTCCCTGTCTGCTCTATCCAGCCTGCTTATGATTTTGAAAACACCTATCAGATCTCCTCTCAGCCTTCTCCTCTCCAAGTTGAACAGTCCTAACTTCTTCAACCTATCATCATCGCTGAAGTTCATCACTTCTGGAATCTGCTTCTGCTCCCTCTCCAACGTGTTCCCATCTTTCCTACAATATGGAGTCCAGAACTGTATACAATACTCCAACTGAAGTTTAACAAGTGTCTAATACAAGTTCAAGGTAACCTCCTTGCTCTTGTACTCTATGCCCTACAAATAAAGTCAAGGGCACTGTATGCTTTGCTTACTGCTCTCTCTACCCATCCTGTCTCTTGCAATGATCTGCACACATATACATTGCTCTAGAACATTGTCTTTCAATGCTCTTCTACCGAAATGCACCACCTCTCACTTTTTGTTGGGTGTTCAGCATTCCTTTACCTTTTAGTGTCTGAAATGCAATAAGTCTAAATTCCTCAGCCGTTGAGGGTAAAGAAAGGATGAAATGTCTGGTAGCGTGCCACCATCTTATTTTGTTCAAGGGATTGTAAACATCCCTGAATACCATAACTGTGACCTAACAGTCTCTCAGCATAGTCAAAGCAAATTAATTCCCCGATGAAATCGTCTTTGCTGTTTCTATGACACAAATATCATATCACAGAGTGAGATGTTGTTGCTTCTGAGATGTGAAAGGCCAATAAAGGTTACTTATGGTTTCATTTCACCTTCAGACATAGATTCTGCATTGCTCAGTGACATCGTCATTGTTACCTTAAACCAGTGATGCTTGCTATTGGAAGAAATTTCTAGTACCTTCTCTAGATCTTTTCTTCTCACTTGGAAGTCCCCACAGAATAGTTTTAGATCAACATTCTTTTTCAAGATGGCGGCGAAGGGCATGTTAAGTAGTATTCAAGCCCTTGGCCTGTCAACTTCCTTTCCACTGATTAGCCGCATCCTTCTTTTTTATTATTATTATTTCTTAATTTCACTTTTTATATCAAATTCATCATTTCTTTTTTCTATGGCTGAAGCGTGGCAGTTTCAGTTGGACAGGCCCCAGTCCTCAGCGGTTTCGACAGACCCCCCACCCGTCCTCAGCAGTTTCAACAGGCCCCTGGTCCTCAGCAGTTTCGATAGGTACCCAGTCATAGAGACATAAAGATGTACTGCACAGAAACAGACCCTTTGGTCCAACTCACCCATGCCGACCAGATATCCTAACTCAATCTAGTTCCACCTGCCAGCATCCGGCCCATATCCCTCCAAACCCTTCCTATTCATATACCAATCCAGACGCTTTTAAAATGTTGAAATTGTACTAGCCTCCACCACTTCCTCTGGCAGCTCATTCCATACACGCACCAGCAGGTGCATGAATAAGTTGCCCCTTAGGTCTCTTTTATATCTTTCCCCTCTCACCCTAAACCTATGCCCTCTAGTTCTGGACTCCCCCACCCCAGGGAAAAGACTTTGTCTATTTATCCTATCCATGCCCTTCATGATTTTGTAAACCTCTACAAGGTCACCCCTCAGCCTCCGACGCTCCAGGGAAAATAGCCCCAGCCTATTCAACCTCTCCCTATAGCTCAAATCCTCCAACCTTGCCAACACCCTTGTAAATCTTTTCTAAACCCTTTTAAGTTTCACAACATCCTTCTGATAGGAAGGACACCAGAATTGTACACAATATTCCAAAAGTGGCCTAACCAATGTCCTGTACAGCCGCAACATTACCTCCCAACTCCTGTAGTCAATACTCTGACTAATAAAGGAAAGCATACCAAATGTTTTCTTCACTATTCTATCTACCTGCGACTCCACTTCCAAGGAGCTATGAACCTATACTCCAAGGTCTCTTTGTTCAGCAACACTCCCTTAGACCTTACCATTAAGTGTATAAGTCCTGCTAAGGTTTGCTTTCCCAAAATGCAGCACTTCACATTTACCTAAATTAAACTCCATCTGCCACTCCTCAGCCCATTCGGCCATCTGATCAAGATCCTATTGTAATTTGAGGTAACCTTCTTCACTGTCCACTACACCTCCAATTTTGATGTCATCTGCAAACTTACTAACTATATCTCTTATGCTCACACCTAAATCATTTATATTAATGACGAAAAGCAATGGACCCAGCACCGATCCTTGTGGCACTCCACTGCTCACAGGCCTCCAGTCTGAAAAGCAACCCTCCACCACCACACTCTGCCTTCTATCTTTGAGCCAGTTCTGTGTCCAAATAGCTAGTTTTCCCTGTATTCCACGAGGTCTAACTTTGCTAACCTGTCTCCCATGGGGAACCTTGTCGAACGCCTTACTGAAGTCCAAATAGATCACGTCTACTGCTCTGCCCTCATCAATCGTCTTTGTTACTTCTTCAAAAAACTCAATCAAGTTTGCGAGGCATGATTTCCCACACACAGAGCAATTTGACTATCCCTTGGCAGTTTTGATGGCCCCAGTCCTCCGCAGCTTCGAAGGCCCCCCCCAGTCCTCAGCAGTTTCGGCAACCCCAGTCCTCAGCAGTTTCGATGGCCCCAGTCCTCTGCAGTTTCGAAGGCCCCAAGTCCTCAGCAGTTTCGACTGGCCCCGGTTCTCGGCAGTTTCAATTACCTCAGTCTTTGGCAGTTTCGATTGACCCCCGGTCCTCAGCAGTTTCAACAGGCCCCTGTTCTCAGCAGCGGGATCAAGAGGCCATGGAATGAACGGAAAAATAATATTTGCCTTAACTTCTTCTTTCTGTACAAATTGTGCAATAAAATGGCGCTGTTTTTGTGGTGACTTGTGCACATTTTACTGTATTTTCACAAATACAAGTAACAAAACATTTGTATCTATCCATCTAATGATCATTGTAAATGGTGTCTCCCGAATTATGTGAGTCATTTGGTGCCCTTTAAGCCCTCTTCCCAGGAATTCTCATAAAAAGGAAACAGATAGAAAACGCTATAAACCTTTCTTGCTGAATCCTTAAGGCAGAGCTTAACCAAGTCCTAACAATAATAAATCTTTTTTTTAAAAATGTATTCTTTCATGGGATATAGGTGGCACTGGTAAGTACAGCTTGTGTTGCCCTTCCCCAATTGTCCTAGGGGCCTTGAAACACCATTTCGGAGGGCAGTTTATAGTCTAACCTGACTGTAGTGGGTCTACAGTCACATGTAGGCCGATCCGGGTAAGGACAGCAGATTCCTTTCCCCCTGCAACATTATGGAACCAGATGGGTTTTTATAATTTTCAATAGTTGTCACAGGAACGATCACTGGAACTAGTGCTTCATATTCCAGGTTTATTCAATGAACTTAAATTCTACCGGCCACTATGGTGGGATGAGACCATAACATGTAGCAGAAATAGGCCATTCAGCCCATTGAATCTGCTCTGCCATTCACTGAGATCATCGCTGATCTCAACCCTCAGTTCAACGTTCCCTGCCTTTTCTCTATAACCCTTGATTCCTTTACTGCTTGAAAATCTGTCTATCCCAGCCTTGGACATCCTTAATAACGTAGCCTTGACAGCCCTCAGTGGTAAGATTCATCACCCTCTGACAGAGGAAATTCTCCCTCATCCCTATCCCAACTGGGCAATCGCATGCTCTGGGATTATGCCTTCATGTCCTAGGCTCTCCCACAGGAGGAGACATCCTTTCAGCATCTACTCTATCAAATCCCTAGGAATCCTGGATGTTCCAATAATGTTGCCTCTCATTCTTCGAAACTCCAATGCGTACAGGCCTAACTTACTCAACCTCTCCTCAGAAGACAATTACTCCAGCCGAGTGAACCTTCTCCGAACCTTGCCTTCAATGAAATAATATTTTTCCTTCGATTAGGGGCTCAAAACTGCTCACGGTACTCCAGATGTGGTCTTACCAGCACCTTGTACAGTTGCAGTCAGACTTCCCTACACTTCGACTCCAAGCCCCTTGAAATAAGGACCAATATTTCATTCGCCTTCCTGATTACCTGCTGCATACGTGCGATCTTTGTGTTTCGTGCACGAGTTCCCCCAAGTCCCTTTGTGATGTGACATGCTGCAGGTTTTTTTTTCCCCATTTAAGTTATTTTGTTCTCCTTTCCAAAATAAACAACTTCACATTTTCCCACATTATACTCCATTTGCCAACTCCTTGCCCACGTACTTAACCTAAGCAAAAGGCTTTTGCCCGAAACATCGATTTTCCTGATCCTCGGATGCTGCCTGACCTGCTGTGCTTTTCCAACGCCACTCTAATCTACACTTACTTAACCTACCAGTCAGTGTACACTGTTTGTATACCTCTTGCAACTTGCCCAGATGAACAAAGATTAGATTAGATTCCCTACAGTGTGGAAACAGGCCCTTCGGCCCAACCAGTCCAAACCGACCCTCTGAAGACTAACCTACACAGGCTCACATCCCCTCTGACTAATGCACCTAACACTATGGGCAATTTAGCATGGCCAATTCACCTGACCTGCACATCTTTGGACTGTAAAAATTGTCAACAAACTAATAAGGTATGTTGACTGCCTGAGCGATGATGGCTATAAATAGATGTAGTCAGGGTTATCAGGCAGTTTCTATAACAATTAATGGACAGAATTACTTAACAAACTAAGTAACAAAGATTAAATTACATCACGGTAATTCAACTTTTAAGAGGTCTCTGATTATCAGATTATTATTAACATTGATGATGTTACTTTCTGGCAATAATCCATTGTGAAAGATGCTGGTATAAGTACAAAAGTACTTAGAGTTTGTCACACTGTAACACGGCCAGTATCTCAAGAGTAGTCCTCACCACAGGTCATGTAGCTCAAAAACAACAGTCACTTTGATTGACAACCACTTGCACCAAAGTGTGCTCTGTTGGACTATATTTTTACTTCTGTAAAGCTGGATATGTTACTTCTCTATTGTCTAAGATCCTGAAACTAAAGAAGCTGTGCCTAAGTACTTCTGTATCTAAGTCAGCGTCAGAATTGGTGACTTATAAACTTTTCATTATACTCATTGAGTACATGTGACAATGAAGGCTATTCCATTCTACTCTGTTCCTTTCAATATATTAATGCCAGTTTGTGGTGTTCACACAATATCATGTCCTCAAGAACAATAGGGGTGAATTAACATTCCTTTTCTAATTGATATTGTTGGTACATTTGAGATTATTAAGATTTTTGAACCTTTCAATAGCGTAACCAATTTTTCTTGGATCGTTTATCCTGGTAAAGCCCATCTTGACTGGAACAGCATCTGTACTGGCTGACCTTTCTCAACTTTACTTTGACAACTGAATAAGATTAGATTTGATTCTCTACAGTGTGGAAACAGGCCCTTCAGCCGAACAAGTCCACACTGACCCTCCAAAGAGTCACCCACCCAGACCCATTTTCCTCTCACTAGTGCACCTAACACTATGGGCAATTTATCAATGGCCAATTCACCTGAAGTGCACATTTTTGGACTGTGGGAGGAAACCGGAGCACCCGGAGGAAACTCACACAGACACGGGGAGAATGTGCAAACTCCACACAGACAGTCGCCCGAGGGTGGGATCGAACCTGGGACCTTGGTGCCGTGAGGCAGCGGTGCTAACCACTGAGCCACCAAACTGCCTCTTTAAATAAATGACTATGTTAGACTTTCCTGCATCCATATGATACATTTATTCAATTTGGCCTTACACTCTGTCCTGAAAATTGTGGAAGTACCAGAAAGAAATTTTGATTTTCATCTTTTGCAGGTACCTACATTGGTACAAAGAGAAACTAAGGACAGTGAAGAGAATCTCTGCTACCTCTTTTCCTACTGACAACAGATATCTTCTGGATTTCAAAGAGAATCTTCATATCTTCAATTGAGCAATTTAATTACAAAGACAGAAATTGCTGGAAAAGCTCAGCAGGTCTAAGGAGACAAAGCAGAGTTAACGTTTCAGGTCTACTGACTCTTGCTCAAACTGATGGGAGCTGGGAAAACATTGTTTTTTAAGCAGAAGATAGGGTGGGAGGGAAGGGGTAGGAGTAAATGATAGGTGGAGACAGACCCCAAAGAGAGGGATGAACAGTTGGACAGACAAAGCAATCTATAACGATCAGCCTGGGAGAATGAGTGGGGACAATTAGTGGCTAACAATGGGTTGTATGTAATTGCAGACCATGTGATGACAAGGCCTGGTGTGTGGGGTTGGGGTAAGGACATGGGAGAAGGGGGCTTAAGCCCTAACATTATTGAACGTGATATTGAGTCCAAACAGCTGCAGGGTCCCCAAGTGGAAAATGAGGCGCTGTTCTTTCAACTTGTGCTGAGCTTCGCTGGAGCACTGCAGCAAGCCTGAGACAGAGACATTGGTCAGGGGAACAGGGCGGGGTCTTAAAGTGGCAGGCAACTGGAAGTTCAGGGTCTTTCTTCTGTGGACAGAAGGTGGGTGTCCTGTGAAGCGGTCACCCAGTCTACACTTTGTCTTCCCAATGTAGAGGAGGCCACATGGTGGGCAGCAAATGCAGTAGACTAGATTGAGTGAAGTGCAGATAAAGTGCGGCTTAACCTGGAAAGTGTGCTTGGGTCATTCATATCATTGTTTTGAATGAAATGGATGCACCTAGAGCTGTCTTTGAGTGAACTGAACATGGCTTTTCAGATTGCGTTCCTGACTCATCAATGTTCCATCCAACAAGATATTGAACAGAATTCAAAACCTCATTAAATGACACTTGCTGTCATCTGTAGCCCTGTTCCTCTTACACAGGATGCTGTCACATCATCCTCGAAATAAAGCACGGTACGTTTACTGCCCCCTTGAAGAGCCATTGCAAGGGCTGTTCAAATGTCTTTCTAACATTGACAAGGAATGTGTTGCTTATCGAAGCTGTACTGTGTAATTAGCCTGGAAGACATCATCATTTGGTTTGTTTTAAACAGAATGAAACCAGGTACCCTTCAATCCTTTGATCCGACCCCGTCCCCTTCAATGCCACCAGTTCCTCAGGTAATGTGCAGCCTGTGATTGAAAACCAATCTGGAAGTTGACTTTCAGAAAGAGCCACAGGATGCTCTGTCCATCCAGTCTTCTCCTCAGCCTTTGCTCAACATGGAGACTGAAGCTCCACAACCATTTGTATGTATGCAACACTTGTAACCAATACAACGTCCCAAAGCACTCCACTGAAACATAAATCAAAATATGACAACGAGCCAATAAGGAGCTATTATGGCAGGTGACCTAAAGCTTGATTAAAGAGGTAGGTTTTAAGAAGTTTCTTTTTATTCATGGGAAGTGGGTATCACAGCTGGACCAGTAGCTATTGTCCGTTCCGAGTTACTGTTGAGAAGGTGGTAGTGAGCTGCCTTCTTGAAGCGCTGCAGTGCATTTGGTGCAGAGACACCCACAGTGCTGTTAGGGAGGGAGCTCCTGGAGTTTAAGCCAGTGACAGTGAAGGAATGACAATATATTTCCATGATGATATACGTCCGAGTTAGGATTGAGTGTGGTTCGGAGGAGAACTCTCAGGTGGTGGTGTTCCCATGCATCTGCTGGATGGAAGTGGTCATGTGTTTGGAAGGTGCTATCTCATGAGATTGTGTAAGTTTCTACAGTGTGTATTGTAGATGGTGCACACTGCTGCTGATTAGAGTGGGTTATAGATGGATGAATGTTTGAGGTTGTGGTACCAATCAGGCAGGTTGCTTTGCCCTGGATGATGCCTTGTTTCTTGAATGTTGATGGAGCTGCACCCTTCCAGAGAGTATTCCATCACACTCCTGACTTGTGCCTTGGAGATGGTAGACAGACTTTGGGGATTCAGAGGTGTGTTACCCGCTGCAGGATTCCTCGCCTCTGTCCTGCTTTTAGATTAGATTAAATTACCTACAGTGTGGAAACAGGCCCTTTGGCCCAACAAGTCCACACCGACCCGCCGAAGCGCAACCCACCCAGACACATTCCCCTACATTTACTCCTTCACCTAACACTACAGACAATTTAGCATGGCCAATTCAACTAACCTGCACATTTTTGGACTGTGGGAGGAAACCGGAGCACCCGGAGGAAACCCACGCAGACACGGGGAGAATGTGCAAACTCCATGCAGACAGTCACCCGTGGCAGGAATTGAACCCAAGTCCTTGGTACTATGAGGTAAGAGTGCTAACCACTGAGCCACCATGCCAAGTGAAAGAGCAATTTACAGCTTGAAGGTGAAGAATCACATTGGACTCAAACCATTAACTCTGTTTCTCTCTCCACAAACAATGCCAGATCTTCTGAGTGTCTCCTGCATTATTTATTTCAGATTGCCAGCATCCACAATATTTTGCATTTAAGCTATTTACTAATACTTGTTTCAATTTAGTGTACCGTACCCGCTGTTCACATTATGGCCCCTTCCACAGTGGGGAGACCAAATATAGACCCTGTGATCACTTTGCAGTACACCACCTTTCATACCACTAGTTTCATCCTGAGTTTCCTGTCACTTATCATTTCCATTTTCCACCTTGACCTGCTACATTGAAGCTCAAAACCTAGCTTTTTTCAACTTTACCGTCACAGAGTCATCGAGCACAGAAACTGGCCCGTCGGTCCAACTCCCACATGCCGACCAAGTTTCCCAAACTAAACTTGGTCCCACTTGCTGCATTTGGCCCATATCTTTCTAAACCTTTCATATTCAGGTACTTGTCCAAATGTCTTCGAAATGTTGTAACTGTACCTGCACCTACCACTTCCCCTGGCAGCTGATTCCACATACGATCCACCCTCTGTATGAAAACATTGTCCCTCAGGTCCCTTTTTAACTCTTTTTCCTCTTACTTAAAAATATACCCCCTAGTTTTGAGATCCCCCATCATAGGAAAACAACCTTTGCTGTTCACCTTATCTATACCCATCACGATTTTATAAACCTCTATAAGGTCACCCCTCAACCTCCTACGCTCCAATGAAAAGGGTCCCAACCTATCCTGCTTACCCTTACAACTCAAGCCCTCCCATTCATGGCAACATTCTGGTAAATCTTTTCTGAACCCTCTCCAATATAAAAAAACCTTCCTATAACAGGGTGACCAGAATAGTACTTGTTAGCACCGTTGATGATGCCTCTATCACCACACAGATGACTAACAGTAGACTGAAGATAGAATCAGCAATTTCTGCTTCCATTTAGATTCAGTCTTGTTCATTTTTGTTCTTGTTTTTGCTCGTTTCTTTCTTTGTTCAACTATTTTGAATTTGGATAGTTGCCAATGCAGGAATTCACATTTCCTCTGGACAAAAAAAATGTTACATTTTCTTCATTTATTCTTGCCAATCTGCCACCTACAAGATGCACTGCAGAAAATCAGCAAGGCTCCCTACACAGCACTTTCCAAACCCACAACCACTACCATCTAGAAGGACAAGGGCAGCAGATACACAGGAAGATCACCACCTGCAAGTTCCCTTCCAACACGCATGCCAACCTGACTTGGAAATATATCACCGGTTGTTCTGTGTCGCTGGGTCAACATCCTGGAATTCCCTGCCTCAGGGCATTGTGGGTCAGCCCACAGCAGGTGAACGGCAGCGGTTCAAGAAAGCAGCTCACCCCCCCACCTTCTCAAGGGGCAACTCAGGTTAGACAATAAATGCTGGCCCAGCCAGCGATGCCCGCATTCACGAATGAACAAAAAGAAAGCAAGGAGGTGCATGACACAAAGAGAGAAAGAGAGAGTGAGCAAGATAGAACGAGTGTAATGGAGAAAGACATCATTGACAAGCTAGGAGAGTAAGCCACCCCAAGAGATCATGTCAGGAAAAGAGAGACAGTGTGAAACTATGGAAGAGACAGAGAGTAACGGATGGAAGTCTAAGAGAGGTAGACAGCATAAGACAAGGCAAATTAATGATCGCCTCTCCTATAATTAACTTCCAATGTTAGTCAAGTTCAGTCAAGCCATAATATTAAGTATTACAATAATCACTTCATTACTTGACAATGCCAATACAGTGATCAAGGGAAGGTGACAGTTAATAATGTCAATGAAATGTAGGTGGTTGGTCTTTTACCAACTGAGGAAGATAGTGAGGGATCGAGTTGGGAGTAGAATGGGAAATGGGAAAGACATGGAAGAGGAAAGGCATCAATCTTCAGAGCATCAAGGATAGAGTATCATCAGCCTGGTACACTGGGAATCTGAAAAAAAAATGGGGATTTTTTAAAAAATGCACAAAAGAAATGAAAATTAATTAAGGGGAAACACACAAGGAACAGGAATGGGGTGAAAATGAACAGCTGTGTCTTTCCAGCTGGACCAACCTTTACATTTTTCACAGATTGGTTTCAGGTGACACCATGCAACTCAATTACAATATAAAAACCCCATAGATTCCGTTCACAACATTGATTAATCCATCATCTCCAAATGTCCCCAAGCAAACTTGAACAGCTGTTACGGCTCCACACACAGGCAGGGTTCAAGCTGCTCTGGACCCGAAGGAGAAGCCACCATCTTCAGTAAAGCTGGAATCCAGTTTCCAGAAGAAAATGCAATTGCTTCACAGAAAGTTGATACAAATTAAATGTTTTTACCTTCCTTTATCTTTCCAATTCTTAGTGCGGGATGTGGGCTTTGCTGGCAAGCCCAGTATTTGTCACCCATCAGTCAGTCCCCCAGTTGAACTGTTGCTATCCAGCTGGCATTGGGAGCAGCTTGGTACATCTTGCTAAACCCTTTCACAGAGCACTTAAAGGTCAACCACATTACCATGGGTCGAGTGTTACATGTAAGAAAACTGGTGTTTGAAGAGTTCAAGTCCATAATTTTATGGAGAACTTTAGTTCTCTATAGAATCATTAAAATGAGGAGCAGGAGTAGGTGATTGGGTCCATCCAATCTGCTCCACTGTTCAGTATGAGTATGGCTGATCGTCTACCTCAACAGCATACTTTCTCTTGGTCATCCTTTTAACGTGCAAAAACGTATCAGTTTGTTTCTTGAATATACTCAGCAACCCGGCCTCCACGGCCTTCTGTGATCATGAATTTCACAGAATGAGTGAAAAAGTTACTATTGGCTTTCTAATTGGATTGGGTAAGCTTGAAAAATGTCCATTGGCAAGAGTGTGGAGCACAGGATGGCGCAAACCTTACAGTCAAACATCATGGGTTACATGCCACCACAGTGCGCTACTCTAGTCTTCAAGGAAAGTCTTGAGGATATTCTACCAGACAAGGGATGCAAAGGAACGGCCATCAGTGGTGAAAGTGCCAACACTGAGCCAGAGTTAGATGAATGATGCATTCAATGGTGGGAGTCTGTAGGATATTAGAGACGTGATGAGGTTTTGAAGGTGTTTCAAGTGGCAGGAATTTTAGATTGCAGATTTCACGGGAGCAAAATAACCTTGACAGATTAACCCTAACCCGATATTGAGATTGAATGCAGGCAGCAGACTGTTAGATGGGTTGAGGTTAATGGGAGATGGAGAATGGGAGATCATCCAGAAGAGCTTCAAAATAGCTAAACCTGATAGTGACAGATAAGGGTTTCCTATAAGCATCTGCTTAAAACACAAGTTCTGATTTGTTTCCATACTTAGTCGTGACAATAGTGAAGATAGAACAGAGAACAGTACAGCACAGTACAGTACACTACCTTTCGGATCTCAATGTTTTATCCTACTCTAAGATCAAACTAACTGACATAACACTTCATTTTACTATCATTCATACGCCTATTCAAGAATCACTTAAATGTCCCTCATGTCTCTGACTCTATCACCACCGCTGGCAGTGCAATCCATGCACCCACCACTCTCTGTTTAAGAACCTGCCTCTGACATCTCCCCTAAGCCTTCCTCCAATCACCTTATAATTATGGCCCCTCATGATGGCCATTTCTGCCCTGGGAAATAGTCTCTGGCTATCCACTCTATTTATGCCTCTCATCATCTTGTACCCCTCTATCACCTCTCATCCTTCTTCACTCCTATGAGAAAAGCCCTAGCTCCCTCAACCTTTCTTCATAAGACCTGCCATTCCAGACAGCATCCTGGTAAACCTCCTCTGCACCCTCTCTAAAGCTTCCATATCCTTCCCATAATGAGGTGACCAGAACTTAACACAATATTCCAGGTGTGGTCTAACCAGTGTTTTAGAGAGCTGCAGGATAACCTTGTGGCTCTTAAACTCAATCCCCCGCTAATGATAGCCAACACACCATATGCCTTCTTAACAACCCTATCAACTTGGCTGGCAACTTTGAGGGATCTATGGACCCCAAGATCCCACTGTTCCTCCACACTGCCAAGAATCCTGCCTTTAATCCTGTATTCTGCATTCAAATTCCACCTTCCAAGATGAATCATTTCACACTTTTCCAGATTGAACTCCATCTGCCACTTTTCAGCCCAGTTCTGCATTCTGTCAATGCGGTACAAATTTCACATTTGGGATATTGTGAGCAGTTTTGGGCCCCGTATCTAAGGAGGAATGTGTTAATGTTGGAAGGGATCCAGGGGAGGTTTACAACAATGATCCTGGCATATGAGGCATGGTTGAGGACTCTGGGCTGTACCCAATTCAGTTTAAAAGGATGAGGGAGAATCTCATTGAAACTTATAGAACACTGAGAGGCCTGAATAGAGTGGACATCGAGAAGGCCTGAGAGTGAAGGGACAACCCTTTAGAACTGAAATGAGGAGGATTTCTTCAACCAGATGCTGGTGAATCTGTGGAACTCAGAAAACTGTGGAGATTAAGTCACAAAGTACATTTAAGACAAAGATAGATAAATTGTTGATTAGTTAGGGAATCTAGGGTTATGGGAGGGAAGGCAGGAGATTGGGTGAGAAATATATCAGCTATGATAGAAGGCAGAGTAGACTCTATGGGCTGAATGACCCAATTCTGCTCCCATATCTTACAGTTGTATCCAGGTACAAATATCTTCTGTCATCATTTCCAGACCTTGGAGAGGTCTCCAAACAGCCCTTGTTCTTTAATGCCTGACCAGCAGTACTGATCTGGTAGTGCCTCAGTGATACCCCCTCTGAAAAGCTTGTGACCTCTCCCATCCAGGAGAACATGGACAGTGAGTACATAGGACCAACAGCACGCCCATGTTTTACACTATCTGGGATCTGGATATACATTTTTCTCCCTCAGTGCATTCTCAGCAGAATGGCAAATATATCTCCAGCAATTCAAGAAGTTGACTCAGTGTTCCCTCCACCACCACATCAAGGATGTGTCGGGACAGATGGTAAATGCCGACCTTGCCACCAATGCATACAATCCCAGAATGAATGAGGAAAATAACAATTTCAGAGGCAAAATGACAAACTACTCAGAAAGTACTTACTGGTTTGTTTGTAAACATAAGGAACAGTGACACAAACCATGCCACGAGCTATCACTGCATTATTTAAAATTCACACTCCTCTGACTAAATTAACACACCACTCTCTCCACTCACCAATTAATGAAAATTTGGAAGCATTTTAATGAATTATAAAATGTAATTTACATTGAATCCAGACTTCGAAACATTAAGATTTCCAACATTTTAATCATATCTGTGTTTGTTTTTTATGTATAATTATTGCATTTCTGTCTAGTCCCCTGCTTCTAAGAGAATGGTTAACATACATGTTTAAAATGAATTAAACCTTCTCTTGAAGAATCAGCCAAAGCGATTAAAAGCAATAGAATCCCTAGGGTGGAAACAGGCCACTCAGCCCAATGAGTTCACACTGTTCCTCCTAAAGAGCATGCCACTCAGATCCTGCAACCTTGCACCTCCATGGTCAGCACACCCAACCTACACATCCCTGAACACTATGGGGCAATTTAGCATGGCCAGTCCACCCAACCTGCACATCTTTGGCGTTCGGACAAAACCGAAGCACGCGGAGGAAACCCACACAGAATTTTACACTCAGTAATCCCTAGCAATAGTTGTGCAATAAACTAAGCGTTAACCTGTTTAAAGAATAATGCTTGCTGTAGGTTTCTACTTTGTACGCATTGATCGTCTGGAACAAACTTCACTCAAAATTGTACTATTTTATTAAAATGAAGTTATGGTTTAGCATTTTTACTGACATTTATTTGGATATTCCCAACATACAATCATTTATGATCCAGTGCAAGAAGCAACATTTTAAGATGTTAAAGAAGATTCCTTGAAATATTTGAGATTTGTATTTTACACAGTTTTGTTAATCTAGCTGAAAATGAGTTTATCACCATTATCAACTCCTTCATGACTAAATAAGCATATTTAATAAGAATATCTGGTTCATCATCCAAAAGTAACTGTATTTCTAATACTTAATGGATTTTTAAAAAATAGAAATTATATAGAACGATTTATTAACTTTGTTGGTTTACAAGAAAAATGCTTGAAACGAACAGGTTCAATAGAAGGGCCACACTTGAGCATTGGGATGCCTGAAATTTTAATCATTTATGTGCACAGACCATTGAAGGTGGCAGGACAGGTGGAGAGAGCAGTCATAGAGTCATATCACACAGAAACAGACCCTTCGGTCCAACCAGTCCTTTCGGTCCAACCAGTCCACTATGTTCCCAAACTAAACTAGTTCCGTTTGCCCACACTTGGCCCATTTCCTTCCAAACCTTTCCTGTTCATGAACTTATCCAAATGTCTTTTAAATGTTGTAACTGTACCCGCATCCATCACTTTCTCTGGCACCTCATTTCACACACAAACTACTCCCAGAGTTCAAAAAAATGTTGCCCCTCATGTCCTTTTCAAAACTTTTATCCTCTCACTTTAAAAATATTCCACCTAAGTATGGAAGTTAGCTCACTGAGCTGGAAGGTTTATTTTTCAGACGTTTCGTCACCATGACTAGGTAACATCATCAGTGAGAGTCTCCGGTGAAGTGCTGGTGGTATGCCCCACCTCTCTATTTATAGGTCTTGGTTTCTTAAGATAGGTGATGTCACTTCTGGTTCTTATTTCCAAGCTCAGCGAGCTAACTTACCTACATATCATCAACCTGTGCTACAAATCTTCTCAAAAATTGCTAATATTCCCCCTAAGTTTGAACTCTCTCACCTTATGAAAAAGACCCTTGTCATTCACCTTATCTACACACCTCATGATTTTATAAACCGTAATAAGGTCACCCCTCAACCTCCTACGTTCCAGTGAGAAAAGTCCTCATCTATTTTTAGATCTCAAACCTTCTCACCCTGGCAATATACTGGTAAATCTTTTCTGAATCCCCTCCAGTTTAATAATATCCTTTCTATAACTGGGCGACCAGAACTCCAGAAGAGGCCTCACCAACATCCTGTACAACCTCAACATGATGTCCCAACTCATAATCAGAGGTATGATGGCTTTATTAATAGGGAGCTGTGGGAAAAGATCATTTAACCCACGACAGGCCCACAAAAGCAAATTGGCCAAACTGTACCAAAAACACCCAGGATTTCCAAACAGACTCACAAGCCAAATCAGACAGCCCACGCAGACACAAGAATACATTTTAAGCTCACTGACAATGACAAAGCACCACAGATACCTCAAAGCCCCAAGGGTAGTTTCACAACCCAGTAACACCAAAGCCACACAAAGAGCAGGTCAGGCAGAGAGGCACCAGCAAGGACATGTTCCAGGAACAGGGCAATGGAAGCACCTCACTACTTCAGAGGAGACATTAACACCTACCTGTGAAGAGGAATGGAACTGACGATACTGTCAGGGTGTTGCATTGTGTGAAGGAACAAGACATTCATCCAATAGCTGTTTTCCACTTTGCATCTTTGTAACTAGATTACTCCATTACCAGATACATTGTAGTTTCCCATTTCTTAATCAGCCTCATTGTGCGCATTACTATAAAACTGGTCTCATCCTCAGCTCTGGGAAGAGAAATCTGATCTACCTGTACAGACAGTCAGTTCTGTGTCAGTCCAGTCAGTTTCTCTTCCAGTGATTGCAATAAGCCATTTGTCAATTTCACTTCGAGCTGTGTTTTGTGATCTCTTGGCAAAAGTAAGGACTGCAGATGCAGGAATCAGAATCTAGATTAGTGTGGTGCTGGAAAAGCACAGCAGGTCAGGCAGCATCCGAGGAGCAGGAAAATCGATGTTTCGGGCAACAGCCCTTCATCAGGAATGAAGGCAGGGAGATCTCTAACATATTGGGGCAAATTTTTTCATCAGAGGCACAACGTACAAAAGCAAAGAGGAGATTTTGGACTTGGATAAGACACTTGTTAGACCTCAGCTAGAACATTGTATACAACTGTGGACATCATATCATGAGAAAGATGTGAATGTTTTGGAGACTTTGCAGAAGTGATTTACAAGAATGGGTCTTGGGATGAGGTTCAGTAATGAAGATAGACTTAAGAATTTGGGTCTGTTATTTTTGGAGAAAAGAAAGCTGAGAGGAGATTTGATGGAGGTTTTCAAAATCATGAGCAGACTGGATAGAGTAGATTGGGAGAAGCTGTTTCCACTCATAAACATAACAAAAATAAGAGGTAATTGATTTAAAGTGATGTGCAAATGGAGCAAGGGTGATGTCAGGCAAACCTTTTTATTCAGCGAGTAGTTAAGGTGTGGAATGTACTGCCTGGATAATGTGGTGGAGGCAGGTTCAATTGAAGTAAAAACAATGACTACAGATGCTGGAAACCAGATTCTGGATTAGTGGTCTGGAAGAACACAGCAGTTCAGGCAGCATCCAAGGAGCAATAAAATCGACGCTTCGGGCAAAAGCCCTTCATCAGGAATACAAGCAGAGAGCCTGAAGGGTGGAGAGATAAGTGAGAGGAGGGTGGGGTGGGGAGAAAGTAGCATAGAGTACAATGGGTGAGTGGGGGAGGGGATGAAGGTGATAGGTTGGGGGCGGGGGGGAGGGTGGAGTGGATAGGTGGAAAAGAAAATAGGCAGGTAGGACAAGTCAGGACAAGTCATGGGGACAGTGCTGAGCTGGAAGTTTGGAACTGGGTGAGGTGGGGAAGGGGAAATGAGGAAACTGTTGAAGTCCACATTGATGCCCTGGGGTTGAAGTGTTCCGAAGCGGAAGATGAGGCGTTCTTCCTCCAGGCGCCTGGTGGTGAGGGAATAGCGGTGAAGGAGGCCCAGGACCTCCATGTCCTCGGCAGAGTGGGAGGGAGAGTTGAAATGTTGGGCCACAGGGCGGTGTGGTTGATTGGTGCGGGTGTCCTAGAGATGTTCCCTAAAGCGCTCTGCTAGGAGACATCCAGTCTCCCCAATGTAGAGGAGACCGCATCGGGAGCAACAGATACAATAAATTATATTAGTGGGTGTGCAGGTAAACTTTGATGGATGTGGAAGGCTCCTTTAGGACCTTGGATGGAGGTGAGGGAGGAGGTGTGGGCGCAGGTTTTGCAATTCCTGCGGTGGCAGGGGAAGGTGCCAGGATGGGAGGGTGGGTTGAAGGGGGGGGCGTTGACCTGACCAGGTAGTCACGGAGGGAACGGTCTTTGCGGATATTCATACGGGTGCCCATGGCTACCCCTTTGGTCTGGAGGAAGTGGGAGGATTCGAAGGAGAAATTGTTACGGGTGAGGACCAGCAAGAGGGGATTGGGGATTGGATGATTATTTTGTACGAAATGGTGAGCAGAGATACAGGGAACAGGCAAACTAAACCATATCACTTTGCTTAGTCATCCCTAGCAATTGTTGTGTAATAAACGAACCACTATCCTGTTCAAGAATAACGCTTTGCTTGTAGGTTGTTATGATGTTAGGTTATTTGAAAAACTAAAAAGTGGCCTAATAGAGCTCACTAAATTCAGATCTTTGATGGGGCTGTGACAGTGCAAGTAGCAGAAACACACAATGATAATTTTATTTCATCATAGTAACAAAGGAAACATAAATTTATGACTGTCTCCTCTTTTGAAATCAGCTAGCCTTGGTATAAAGCAACTGATAATGAAAGGTATGCTTTGGAGGTGCTGATGTCGGACTGGGGTGTACAAAGTTAAAAATCACACAACACCAGGTTATAGTCCAACAAGTTTATTTGGAAACACTAGCTTTCAGAGCGCTGCTCCTTCATTAGGTGGTTGCAACCACTTGATGAAGGAATGGTGCTCCAAAAGCTCGTGCTTCCAAATAAACCTGTTGGACTATAACCTGGTGTTGTGTGATTTTTAACTTTGATAATGAAAGGATTTGTGAAAGTGTAAATATATGTGTTCATTTGCTTACAAATTTAGCATTGATGTGGAACAGGGTCAAACAACTTGTTTCCACACCGTGACTTCCATCTATTCTAAATCAACTGTCATTCTAAAACCATCTGAGGTGGACTTAGTTCAGTGTCTTCATAAAAAGCATAGTGACACATACGTCTAAATGAATTTATTTCATGTTTCTCGCTTTAGATTAACATCAAACATTCGCAAAGGAGAAGAAATGTATTATTTGCTGTAAACTGAAGAGATATAGTGAAATCTAAAATTACTCAAAACATTTTTTTATTACTTCTCATTTATCTGTTTATGGTTCAATAAGGCTGATATAATGAAATAAAATGAAAAACTACAGACGCTAGAAATTGGGAACAACCACAAAAATTGTGAGATAAACTCAACAGGTCTCACAGAGTTACCATTTTGAGTCTAGTGACCCTTCATCAGAATAGAAGTTCTCACAAAAAGTTGAAACGTTAACCGCATTTTTCTCTCCCTGCAGATGCTGCCAGACCTACTGAGTTTCTCCAGCAATTTCTGCTTTGAAGTCCGAAATAATGTAAGGTCTAACACAGTGCTTCGCAAACTTTCTTCAACAGTGAGCCTATTTTGAGCGAGGTCAACATTAAGTTTAGAATGTGAGAGGTCCATTCAGAAGTCTAATAATAGCGGTGGCATGTGTTTAAGCATTCGTAACTTCTGCCAGACTGAAGAGGTAGGAAGAGCTTATAACCAGGGTAGGAGGGGGTTCTTTGATGATGTTGACTGCTTTCCCAAAGACAGTCCATTTGATTTTAGCTTTTTTGTCACATGATTGTGGGTTTGAGACTGACTGGTCAAGGAGCAAGCAAACTCAATGTGGCATCAAAACCTACGGCTGAATTTTATGCTCCTGTTTCTCTAATGATTACATGGACATCATTTAATAGATATTGAGGATTCACCAATAAGTCGTCCAGTGTGGGCTATTGGAGCTGAGGAAAATATACAATGTAACACTGAAAAACAGCAGGAGAGTGCAACAATTATTATAGACAGAATTTGCTTTGGGTCTCTCACGAAGAAATGTTGCTCAGATACAGGAGATAACTGGTTCAGCTTGCTATAGTCACTTCTCTCATTATCAGACTGAGGTCCACTGGGAATGATTGCATTTCTTCAATGTGATCAGTGTGACTCATTAGTACATGCTACAGAGTCCCAATCCAGTCAGAACAAAATAATATTTGTTGGGCCAAAAGGCCTGTTTCCACACTGTAGGGATTCTATGATTCTATGAAAATTATACGTTGAGCATCTCAATGAAAAATATAGCAGTGAGTTTACACTGCTATATGCGAAAGAAATCTGGAAATAATTGGTATTTTAGCTGCCATCAATATTTTTAGTTAATTGCATATAGTTTAACATCATTAGCTGCCATCTTTTAGCAACTTCTGGCAATGTTGCATCTTCAATGACAGCCATAAAGATTATAAATAGTATATTGAATACAATCCGCTAAATAGAGAAACATTTGTTCATGGGATTTTCAGCTGTTTAATTATGATGTGTTATTCCACAGAGCATTTCCTCACCCTATAATCTCTATAACGTCCTCCATCCTTACAACCCTCCAACCCTCCAAAGACTCCACATTGCTCCAACTCTGGGGCCTCTTGAAGAGCCCCTGTATCCTCCCCCATCTACCCCAACACTGATGGACTTTATTACGAGCAGCCCACATCCTACATTCCAGAATTCTCATCCTAAAAGCTTTCCACTTCTCCATTCAAGGTGTTCCTTAATTCCATACCTTTGAACCTAAGATGGTGCCATAAGTGATGACTTGTAAACTTTTTACTGTGCTCATGTGAGTACATGCGACAATAAACCTCATCCTAATGCCTACCTCCTTGACCAAGATCTTGGTCACCTATCCTAATCTCTCCTTTGTCCCAGTGTCACCTTTTCTTTCACACTTTCTCTGTGAAGGGCTTACGGTGTCAACATATAAATGCAGGAAGTGTTGAGTTGGCAAGACCAGTGTCCCTTCCATAAGGCCGTAATATGTAAGAGCAGGAGTATGGCTATTCAGCCCACTGAGCCTGCTCCGCCATGCAATGAAGTCATGGCTGATTTGATCATCTCCAACTTCACTCTCCTGCCTTTTCCCTATAGCCCTTGATTCCCTTCCTGATTAAAACTTGCCTCTGTCTCAGCCTTGAGTATACTTAACGACCCAGCCTCAGCAACTCTCTGCAGTGAAAGTTTCACAGATTCACGACCCTCTGGGAAAAGAAAACTTCCTCATCTCTGTCTTCAATGTGCAACCCATTAATCTGAGATTATGCACTCTGGTCCTAGACTCCCCACAGGGGAACCAAGGAAACAATCTTTCCACATCTACCTTGTCAGGTCCACTAAGAATCTTGCATGTCTCAATAAAGTTACGTCTCGTTCTTCTTAATCCCAGTCAGCATGGGACCAATCTACTCAATCTTGCCTCATATGAAAATCCCTCCCTTCCTGGTGAACTATCTCTCAACTGCCTTCACTGCCATTATATCTTTCCTTCGAAAAGGGGCCCAAAATGTTGACAGTATTAGTATCAGCATCCATTTTAAAACATAGAATATTACAAAACAAACAGAGCCCATTGAGTACGTGCTGGCTGTTAAGAAGATCAATCAAGTTAGTTCCACTCTCTCTACGTCTGTCCCGATATTCCTGCAATTTATCGCCTTCAAGCTTTTTGTCAAATTCGCTTTTGAAAGCTCCCCACAACTCTTTCTCTGGTGCATCGAATGACACCATCAGTGCTGGTCTCCTCTCTCTCATTCGGAATTGGAAAAGTTTATCTAGTCAGCTTCAAATTTCCACCCTGCTCTCACCTTCACTTGGTCCATCTTCTACTGCTCCCTTCCCTTCCTTGACACCCATTTCTGGGAATAGGCTGGTCACCAATCTCTACTACAAATCCCCTGACTTCTGCAGTTACCTTGTGTATCCATTCTCACAATGCCCCCTGTAAGGACTCTGTTTGCTTCTGCTAGTTTCTCTGTCTCTGACTCTATCACATCTATTCCAATGATGCAAGTTTATATAAGGGGGTCCTCCATAACGTTCACCTTCTTCCTCAACTGAGGATTCCCCACCACCGTTGTTAAATGAGCTTCTCTGCCATGTCCTACCCATCTTCCACACTATGGCCCTCACCCCTTCTCTTCCCTCCTACATCCACTGATAGGGTCTCTCAGGTCCTCACTTACCACCTCACCAGCATCCACATCCAAAGGATCAATAGCTGCTATTTCCACCACCTCCAGCTGGATGCCATGACCAGGCACTTATTCCCCTGCCTTCCCTTGTCAGCCTTCCACAGGGACTGTTCACTCCAGGACACCCTGTTCCACTCCTCCTTTCCTGATGAAGGGCTCCTGCCCGAAACGTCGATTCTCCTGCTCCTCAGATGCTGCATGATCTGCTGTGCTTTTCCAGCACTCTCCATTCCTCCTTCACCCCCAACATGTCCCTGTGACCCCTCCCACCTTCCCATTACTGTTTTGTTTCAGTCTTCCAGTATCCACAGTTTTGTGTGTGTTTTTTATATGATATCATAGGTATTAGTGAAAACGTGGTTACATGTTTCTGGTTACAAGGCTTTCAGAAGAGATGGAGAAGGGTATAATAATGGAGGAGGGATTACACCAATAAAAGTCAAGTGTGAGGTCAGATGATATTGTAGAAAGTGGATCAAATGAGATCACATGATTAAAACTAATGAATTAAAAAGCAGGACAATCACACAGTTAGGCATGAGGCCGGATGGTTAGTGAGAGCAGACAGTGTTCTCCGCTTTATAAATAGGGGCATAGAGTACAAGAGCAGGGGGTGAAGTTGAAAGTCTACAAGACCCTTGTTCAACCTCAGCTGGAGTATTGGGTACAGTTCTAAGCACCACATCATAGGAAGGACATGAAAGCATTGGAAACAATGCAGAAGGGCTTTACAAGAATGGCTCCACAGATGAGGAACTTCAGTGATGAGGCTAGATTGAAGACATTGGGACTGTTCTTGGAGCGAAGAACGCTAAGGGGGAAGATCTGAGAGAGGTTTTCAAAATCATGAGTGGGCAGGATAGAGTTGACAGGGAGAAGCTGTTCCCACTCAAAAAGAAACAAGAACAAAAGGGGCATAGATTTATAGCAAAGTGCAGAGGCAGCAAGGGTGATGTGAGGAAAAAAAAAGTGTTTCCACAAGGAATAGTTAAGTTATGGAAATGGAAATGTGTGGAGGTTGGTTCATTTGAAGCATTCAATAGCGCAGTGGATGGTTATTCAGATAAAGATGGTGTGCCAAGGATTTGGGGAAAAGACAGGAAATTGGCACTAATTTATATAAGAGGCAGGCACAATGCAACAATTGGCTTTTTCTGTGCTGTAACAATTTATTTCATTGGAGGCAGTTCAGAGAAGGTTTACCAGGCTGATCCCTGGTATGGAGGGATTGTCTTATGAGTAAGTTGGAACACTACTCACTGAAGTTTAGATAAATGAGAGGTAATTTCATTGAAACATACAGGGTTCTTAAGGGGTTTGACAGGGTCAATGCTGAGAGGATGCTTCCCCTCATGGGCGAGTCTAGGACCAGAGGGCATAGTCTCAGAATAAAGGGGCACCAATTTAAGTCTGAGATAAGGAGGAGGGTTGTGAATCTTTGGATCTCCTTGCCACAGAGAGCTATGGGGGCAGAGTCCTTGTGGAAATTCAAAGCTGAGATAGATTCTTGATCAATTAGGGAATCACGGATAATTGGGAAAGTGAGGGAAGTCGGATCAGTCCTGATTCCAAAATAAAATGGCAGAACAGGCTCAAGGGGCTGAATGGCCTACTGTTGTTACTCTTTCTTATGGTCTCGTAAAATCATCCTTTTTGTTTTGTTCTTTAATCTCGCCTGTCTTTCACACAATTGTTCACCCCCCCCTTTTGTTCTTCTGCAACCCTTCCATCGCTATCCCAATACTTTGTTAAAATCTACCGCATCTCCCAATGTTTTCCACTTCTAACTAAAGACCATTAATCTGGATTGTTAATTGCTCTCTGTCACCAGATGCTACTAAACTGCTGAGTATTTCCAGAATTTTCGATTTAATTTTATATTTCTACCATTTGTTTAACTTCCTTTTTGTATTAAAAGTACAATCTTATGTCTTGCAAAACAGGGCTTTTGGGTGAGCAAGACATTCTTGTAAAAGGTAGTACCTGTTATTTAAGTGAACAGGATCTCTCTTAGATACATGTTTTATTGAGTCAGAATATAGAAAGGAGATAGATGGCTTGGTGTTGTGGTGCGATGAGAACAACCTCTCTCTCAATGTCGGCAAAACTAAAGAACTAATCATTGACTTTGGAAAGAAATTAGGAGAACACGATCCCCCCCACCCCCACCCCCCCCACCTCCCCCCACCTCCGCCCCATCTACATCAACAGAACTGAAGTGGAGAAGGTAGAGAGCGTCAAGTTCCTTGGAATGACAATAACTGACAACCTGTCCTGGACTTGACAATCCAGATGCAATGGTCAAGAAGGCACAACAAAATGCCTCTTCTTTCTCGGGAAATTAGGCATGTCCATAAGGACCCTCATCAAGTTTTACAGCAGCACCATTGAAAGCATACTGTCCATGATATGGCAACCGCTCTTCCTAGGACTGTAAGAGACTACAGAAGGTAGTGTGCACAGACCAGGCCACCACTGAAGCCAACCTCCCATCCATGGACTCCACCTACATGACTCACTGCCATGGAAAAGGCTACCAATATCATCAAAGAGCCATCATACCCTGGTAATGCTTCTCCTACAACCTCTTCCCATCAGGCAGAAAGCAGAAAATACAAAAGCTTGAAGACATGCACCAACAGGTTCAAGAACAGCTTCTTCCCTGCCATTACCAGACTGATTCATGGATTCTCTAACTTCAAATAATGCTGATCTTGTTAATGATAAAAATCCCACAATACCAGGTTATTGTCCAACAGGTTTATTTTTAAAAACACAAACATTTGGAGCCTTTCTGCTTCTTTAGGTGGAGCAAGGCTCTGAAGCTTATGATTTCAACGAAACCTTTTGGATGATAACCTGGTGTCGTGTGATTTTTGACCTTGTCCAACCCAGCCCAACACTGGCTCCTCGCACCTTGCACATGTTGTTCTTGCCTGGCGTACACCCTGCGCAGTGTAACCTGCATGCCTCTGTCCAAGTTTCTTTTTCACCTTATCATCTGTATGTCCTTGCTTACGATGATCTGCCTGCACAGCTCGTAAACAAAGCTTTTCACTGTACTTCGGTGTGCGGGACAATAAATCAAATCAAGTGCCATTAGAGTTTGGTCTGCAGCTCAGGTACACCATGTGGGCGAAATGGTGATGAAATCATGACGTGCATAACAATCATCCAGAGCAGGAAATCAAAATATCTGATTAGATTCCCTACAGTGTGAAAACAGGCCTTTTGGCCCAACAAGTCCACACCGACCCTCTGAAGAGTAACCCACCCAGACCCATTTCCCTCTGACTAATGTGCCGAACACTATGGGCAATTTAGCACGGCCACTTCACCTGACCTGCACATCTTCTGGTCTGTGGGAGGAAACCGGAGCAAAACCGCACAGACACGGGGAGAATGTGCAAACTCCATACTGACAGTCGCCTGAGGCTGGAATTGAAGCCGGGTCCCTGGCGCTGTGATGCAGCAATGCTAACCACTGCACCACTACACAGCCCTATCTGGCTGATCGTATGCCAGCTGTGCCACTTTCGAATTGACCATTCAATCTGATGTCCTCTCTAAACTTCTGCATCGAACTCCACTAATCCAACTTAAAGTGATCATTTAACTGCCCACAGGTTAGTCCTCCTTTATCATGTTTTGAGTTTTGTCTGGCCGATGCAAAGATTCTGGAAGTATTTGGTGCTTTGTAGGTTTTAATTTTGCGACTGTTTACAGGGAATGATTTTGCAAGGGATGTAAGTGCATCTGTTGACCTCATGGTACTGATCAGTCCCTCTTAAGAATGTAGCATGACCACATTGTGAGGCCTCTTCTGGGGTTGTGTGCAGTTCTGGTCGCCCGTTAGAAGAAGGACACTATTAAGCTGGAGAGAATTCAGAAGAGATTTACCATGATGTGGACGGGAATGGAGGGTTTGAGTTATAAGGGGAGGCCGGATAGGCTGGGACTGTTTTCAGTGGTGTGTAGGAGTTTGAGGGATGACCTTATAGAGGTTTATAAAATCATGAGGGGCATGGATACGTTGAATGGGGGATTTCAAGACTAGGGGGCATATTTTTAAGGTTTTCAAAGTTCCCGACAGAAATTTATCTGTACTAGCACACAGGTCATCTACTATATCTGTTGCACCCGATGTAGTCTCCTCTACACTGGGGAGACAGGACGCCAACTTGCAGATCGTTTCAGAGACCATCTTTGGGACACTTGCACTAACCCCTCTGGGACACTGACACAACCCCGCCGCCCCGTGGCTGAACATTTCAACTCCCCCTCCCACTCCACCAAGGACATGCAGGTCCTGAGTCTTCTCCATCGCCACACCCTTACCACTCAATGCCTAGAGGAAGAATGCCTCATCTTCCACCTTGGGACCCTCCAACCACATGGAATCAATGTGGATTTCACCAGTTTTTCCATTTCCCCTCCACCCACCTTATCCCAGTATCAACTTTCCAACTCGGCACCGCGCTCTTGAACTGTCCTACCTGTCCATCTTCCTTCCCACCCATGTGCTCCACCCTTCTCTCCGACCTATCACCTTCCCACTTACCTTCATCTACCTATTGCCTTCCCCACAGTCCCATCCTCCTCCCATTTATCTCTCAGCCCCCTTGAGCCACAAACCTCATTCCTGATGAAGAGCTTATGCCCGAAACGTCGACTTTCCTGCTCCTCAGATGCTGCCTGGCCTGCTGTGCTTTTCCAGCACCACACTCTCCAACTCTGACTCTCCAGCATCTGTAGTCCTCACTTTCTCCATATTTTTAAGATGAGAGTAGAGAGATTTCAAAAACGACATGAGGGACATTTTTTTTTACACAGAGTGTGGCTCTTATGTGGAATAAACTACCAGAGGATGTGATGGATGTGGGTACAATTACAATGTTTAAAAGCCATTTGGATAAGTACATGAATAGAAAATGTTTAGCGGGATCTGGGCCATGCGCAGGCAGGTGGGACTAGTTTAGTTGGGGATTATGTTCAGCATGGACTGGTTGGACCCAAGGGTCTGTTTCCGTGCTGTTTGACTCTATGACTCTATACATTAGGACAAAAAGCTGCTGGAAAAGTGGGGAAGCAGAAGATGAAGGTTCTCACTAAGAGACCATTTTCAGCCAGTGTTTTTAAGGGATAATTTTCCTATCTAAATAATGTACACAAAATATCTACTCTAATAAGAACATCTTTACTGAAATCTCCCATCTGCTGTATGGCAGCAGAGGATAGATCTCATTGCCAGTGACTACAAAGAGGTTTATAACGATGAAACTTTGTCTGTTGTTTCTTTCCAGGCTGAAATTGGAGATTTTTGCAACAATAAGACCATAAAGACTACTGGAAAAAGGAACAGGAGTAGATCATTTGGCCCCTCAAGTCTGCATCACTATTCAGTAGAATCATGGCTGACCTGGCAATCCTTTCAGCTACTTTACTCACTTCTCCCTGAAACACTTGACTCCCCAACTGATCAAGAATCAATCTCAGCCTTAAATGTGTGCAAGGATTCTGCCCCCACAGCCCTTTGTGGCAAGAAGCTCCAACGATTCTCAATCCTCTGAGAGAAGAAATTCCTCCTCATCTCAGTCAGACATTGGTGTCCCTTTATTCTGAGACTGGGCCCTCTGGTCCTGGACCCTCCTATGAGGGGAACCATCCTCTCAGCGTTGACCCTGTCAAGACCCTTAAAAATCAGACATGTTTCAAGGAAATCACCTCTCATTCTTTTAAAGTCCACATTAGCTGGGACGCCTTCAATTGTAGAGAGAATTCTAAATGGAATACATTTTACCGCAGTCAGTGCCAATTGTAGAAAAATCAAACCAAGTGTATATCACAATTGCATACTGACTTCAAGACACTTATCTTTCATAATCTTAAGAATTCCTCTCTCTTTCTCTCTCTCTAACAGGAGAGTGGGACTATGATGACTTTACATGGCTGAACAAGAGTCAATATTCACAGAGGAGAAAGTGAGGACTGCAAATGCTGGAGATCAGAGCTGAAAATGTGTTGCTGGAAAAGCGCAGCAGGTCAGGCAGCATCCAAGGAGCAGGAGAATCGACGTTTCGGGCAGAAGCCATTCTTCAGGAAGAACCCCTGAAGAAGGGCTTATGCCCGAAACGTCGATTCTCCTGTTCCTTGGATGCTGCCTGACCTGCTGCGCTTTTCCAGCAACACATTTTCAGCTCAATATTCACAGAGATCTGTTGCACATCCCCATGTTAAGCAAAAACCTATTGCCACTGGCTCAGCACTGAGGAAGAAGATAAAGGGAGGGGAGACATTCTTCTCTGGTTGGAACATCAGTAAAGAATGCATCCAAGCATCACTCAGCAACCACCATCCCAATTCCCTCTTCACCCATATCTTACCTACTCTCTGTTCCTAATTTTGACAACTTACCACATCCACTTGGTCACAATGCAAATATGAAAGCCACCACAAAATGAACATTCCGGACTAGGTTTGTAAATGAAGTTGTGTCAAATTGCATTAAAGAAAAGTTAACGTTTCACCATTGTGCATTCCCTCAGCATTTGCCACCTTACCTGTGCTAGTGTTCCTATGCATGGTGGCATGGTGGCTCAGTAGTTAGTCCTATTACCTCACAGCGCCAGGGACCCGGGTTTGATTCCTGCCTCGGGCAACTGTCTGTGTGGAGTTTGGACATTCCGCCCGTGTCTGTGTGGGTTTCCTCCGAGTGCTCCGGTTTCCTCCCACAAACATGTGCAGGTTAGTTGAATGGACCATGCTAAATTGCCCATAGCCAGGGTAAGTATAGGGGAAGGGAGTGGTTCTGGGTGGGTTACTCTTCAGCGGGTCGGAGTGGGCATGTTGGGCCAAAGTGCATGTTTCTATACTGTAGGAAATCTAATCTACGCAGTGTTACCCAGCACAGGTTCTGGATAGCTGCCTCCGACAAAGGAGGTGGAAGATGTTATGAGAGAATGACCTGAAGCAGCTGTAGCCCTGACAGTTCAGGCTGCAGACTGCACCATCGAGGACTTTGGACAGCAGTAGTCTGGATTTATCAGTCCAACGGGCAGCAGTAGGGACTAAAAGGCAGAAGCTAAAACATCTTCCCGAGAGACCACACTAAGTTTGTGATCCACAGAGCCACTGTCACTCTTAAAGAGAGCTGTTGCAGGACGGAATGCTGGACTGCATTGTGAAAACTTGCAAACATTTTAGTATGTTGTAGTCCACGATGACAACAAGCTGAACTTCCAAAAACAGCACTAACGTGGAGATGCCAGTGTTGGACTGGGGTGTACAAGTTTTAAAAATCACACAACACCAGGTTATAGTCCAACAGGTTTATGTGGAAGCACTAGCTTTCGGAGCGCAGCTCCTTCAACCAGCATTGACATTGAGTGCTTAATGCACCTACTGGAATAGAAGCTGTGACCTTAAGCTATTAGACACTGCATCGTGGTTGTGCTCCAGAAGTGTGTGAATGACATTGGCCACCATATTCAAACTGGTAAAGGTGGACTCTTAAGACGTGTGCAAAATTCTGTTCCAAACTGGACAGTGCTTCGGACTATGGCCTCTGCTTTCCCAATGTCCTAAGTATTTACTCATCATTAAAAGCTGTATTAAAATACTTAAGAGCCCTCTGTATCAGAACTCATGTGAACTGCCCTCCAGAACCTACGATTGGTGCAAATCCTACCTCCATGCTACCTTCTTAGTTAATGTCAGCACACAAACTGATGGCTGACAGAATGAATTAGGGCCGACGTCCATAGAGTCATAGAGATGTACAGCATGGAAACAGACCCCTCGGTCAAACCCGCCCATGCCAACCAGATATCCCAACCCAATCTAGTCCCACTTGCCAGCACCTGGCCCAAATCCCTCCAAACCCTTCCTATTCGTATACCCATCCAAATGCCTCTTAAATGTTGCAATTGTACCAGCCTCCATCACTTCCTCTGGCAACTCATTCCATACACGTACCACCCTCTGCGTGAAAAAGTTGCCCCTTAGGTCTCTTTTATATCTTTTCCCTCTCAACCTAAACCTATCCCCTCTAGTTCTGGACTCCCCGACCCCAGGGAAAAGACTTTGACTACATACCCGATCCATGCTCCTCATAATTTTGTAAAGGTCGCCCCTCAGCCTCCGACGCTCCAGGGAAAACAGTCCCAGCCTGTTCAGCCTCGCCCTATAGCTCAAATCCTCCAACCCTGGACACATCCTTGTAAATCTTTTCTGAACCCTTTCAAGTTTCACAACATCTTTCCAATAGGAAGGAGACCAGAATTGCATGCAATATTCCAACACTGGCCTAACCCATGTCCTGTACAGCCGCAACATGACCTCCCAAATCCTCTACTCAATACTCTGACCAATAAAGGAAAGCATACCAAGTGCCTTCTTCACTATCCTATCTACCTGCAACTCTACTTTCAAGGAGCTAGGAACCTGCACTCCAAGGTGTCTTTGTTCAGCAACAGTCCATAGGACCTTACCATAAAGTGTATAAGTCCTGCTAAGATTTGCTTTCCCAAAATGCAGCACCTCATATTTATCGGAATTAAACTCTATCTGCCACTTCTCAGCCCATTGGCCCATCTGATCCAGATCCTGTTGTAATCTGAGGTAACCCTCTTCGCTGTCCACTACGCCTCCAATTTTGGTGTCATCTGCAAACTTACTAACTGTACCTCTTATGCTCGCATCCAAATCATTTATGTAAATGACAAAAAATAGAGGACCCAGCACCGATCCTCGTGGCACTCCACTGGTCACAGGCCTCCAGTCTGAAAAACAACCCTCCACCACCACCCTCTGTCTTCTACCTTTGAGCCAGTTCTGTGTCCAAATGGCTAGTTCTCCCTGTATTCCATGAGATCTAACCTTGCTAATCAGTCTCCCATGGGGAACCTTGTTGAACACCTTACTGAAGCCCATATAGATCACATCTACTGCTCTGCCCTCATCAATCTTCTTTGTCACTTCTTCAAAAAACCCAATCAAGTTTGTGAGACATGATTTTGCATGCACAAAGCCATGTTGACTATCCCTAATCAGTCCTTGCCTTTCCAAATACATGTACATCCTGTCCCTCAGGATTCCCTCCAACAACTTGCCCACCACCAAAGTCAGGCTCACCGGTCTATAATTCCCTGGCTTGTCTTCACCACTCTTCTTATACAGTGGCACCACGTTTGCCAACCTCCAGTCTTCCGGCACATCACCTGTAACTATTGATGATAGAAATATCTCAGCAAGAGGCCCAGAAATCACTTCTCTGGCTTCCCACAGAGGTCTCCGGTACACCTGATCAGGTCCTGGGGATTTATCTACCTTTAACCGTTTCAAGACATCCAGCACTTCCTCCTCTGTAATCTGGACATTTTGCAAGATGTCACCATCCATTTCCCTACAGTCTATATCTTCCATATACTTTTGCACAGTAAATACTGATACAAAATATTCACTTAGTATCTCCTTCATTTTCTGAGGCTCCACACAAAGGCCGCCTTGCTGATCTTTGAGGGGTCCCATTCTCTCCCTAGTTACCCTTTTGTCTTTAATATATTTGTAAAAATCCTTTGGATTCTCCTTAATTCTATTTGCCAAAACTATCTCATGTCCCCTTTTTGCCCTCCTTATTTCCCTCTTAAGTATACTCCTACTTCCTTTATACTCTTCTAAGGATTCACTCGATCTATCCTGTCTATACCTGACATATGCTTCCTTCTTTTTCTTCATCAAACCCTCAATTTCTTTAGTAAACCCTCAATTTCTTTAGTATGACATTCTGACAGCACCACAGGGTCGTCATCATAACCTTATAGCTGTAATTCCACCAGTACCTGGCTAGGCTGTACCTCTCAAGCATCTGGAAGGAGAACAAACCACAAGGGTCAGGTTGTGGTCCAGTTCCAGGGAAAGTAAGAGGTTCATGGTGACGTTATGGCAGCTTCCATATCAGACAGCAGCGTGGGATGAGGGAGAGGTAGACCATGAGAAATCAGATTAGGCACATGGGCACTATCATCTCTGATGAATACAGCTGCACTCTTGGTGAAATGCCCACTGCAGTAATGGCCAGCAGAACCCCCTCCCATGCAGATACACATGCCAACAACATCTGTGAGGGTTGGTCAAAACCTGAATGGTGGGTATAAGTCCTGAGTAATGTAGATTGCCAATAGGTGAGTGAGGAGCTGGTGGTGACTATAAGCAGTATGAGATTTGGGGTATGGTTGATTAGATGTAATAATTAAATCTTGGCCATTCATAGGAGGTCATTGCAATTCTTGCTGCACTGCATTCAGGCCTTTGGGGTATGATTTCTGTGTGACCCTCACCGCTATCTGCACCCATTCCTTTCTGAATGTGTGTCTGGAAGGTCTCCTTACTCCCTGCATCCACCCCCTCCTTTCCACATCCTCTAATGCGTGGTGGCTCAGTGGTTAGCACTGTTGCCTCACAGCAGAGGGACCCAGGTAAAACTCCAACCTCAGGCGACAGTCTGTGTGGAGTTTGAACATTCTCTCGTGTCTGTGTGGGTTTCCTCCCACAGTCCAAAATTGTGCAGGCTCGGTGGATTGGTCATGTTCACTGGCCCACAGTGTCCAAGGGTGAGCAGACTAGGTGGGGGCTAGCCATGGGCAATTGCAGGATTACAGGAATGGGTTGGCACTGGGCGGGATGCTCTTCAGAGAGTCAGCGCCGACTCGATGAGGCTGAATGGCCTGCGTCCACACAGTAGGGAGTCTATGGTTCCTCCAGTCCAACACTCTAAAAATCTTGGAACATATTCTCGCTGTATTGTTCTGATCGTCATTGTTTCCCAACTCCAAGCTACGATATAGTCTCCCCTTTAGGAAGGTCTGAGTAGTTTCAGGCAGCCTGTCAATGCTGTGGTTAGTGCACGGAGTTCATTGAAACCATTGAAATGAATGGTACAAAATTGGCATGCTGTCACGTTGAGACATTGGGAGGCGATTCGTCATGTTTCAGGGTCTATCAAATTAACAACAATTACATTCAAATAGCGTTTTTCGCATAATAAGATGCTTTAAGGCATTTCTCATGTGCATTAAGACCAAGGACGACATCGAGCCTCATAAGGAGGGCAGACAGTCAAATGCTTGGTTGAGGAGGGAAGCTTAAAGGAGCATTTTGAAGATGGGAAGCAAGGCGTAGTGAGGTAATCCTAGAGTTTAGGACCACAGAGGTGAACAACTTGACCACCACTGATGGAGCTATTAAGAGACAGAGATGGTCAAGAGGCTAGTATTAAGAAAGTAGAGATCACAGAGGGTTGTGGCTAGAGGAGATTGCATATACAGGGAGACTATAGCCGTGGAGGGATGGATGAGAATTTCAGAATGGATGTTTTGCTTAAATGGGAGCTAATGTATGTCACTGAGCAGATGTACAGGATTTGGTGCAGGATTTGGACAAAGGCAGCAGAATCACAAATAACCTCAAATCAAAGATAACAAAAGCCAGAAATAAGGGAATCAGTTGGAAATAAACTAAGGCATGTACAGAGTTGGGTAAGTAAGGTAGAGTAGATAGTCATAGAGACAGTATGGATATATAATTAGAAACTCATCTCAGTGCTTCAGAATCAGAGGGCTGTCTGCGATGGCAGGAGTTGGTGTCTGAGGAACGTTCTTTGATGACGTGACCAGGAAGGTTGACGAGGCAGGTCGAGGGTGGACACAGTCTATATGGATTTCAGTAAGGTTCCACATGGTAGGCTGTTCTGGAAAGTTATTTTGCATGGAATCCAGGGAGAGCTGGCAAATTGGATACACAATGGGCTCTGGTAGGAAGCAGAGGGTAATAGTGGAAGGATGTTGTCGCACTGGAGACTTGTGACTCGTGGAGTGCTTCAGGGGTTGGTGCTGGGCCCATTGCTGTTTGTTATCTATATCCATGATTTGGATGAGAATGAAGAAGGCATGATTAGTAAGTTTGCTGATGGCACTAAAATAGGTGGTGTCATGGACAGTGAGGAAGGTTATCAGAAATTGCAGCAGGACCTTGATCAGCTGGGGGAGTGGGCCAAGAAATGGCAAATGGAGTTTAATAGATAAGTGTGAAGTCTTGCATTTCGGAAAGCCTAAACAAGGTAGGAGTTTCATGGTGAATGGTAGGGCCTTAAGGAATATAGTGAAACAGAGGGATCTTGGAGTTCAGGTTCACAGTTCTCTGAAAGTGGGGTCACAGGTGGACAAGGCAGTTAAAAAGGCTTTTGGCACGCTGGCCTTCACCAGTCAGGGTATTGAGTATAAACGTTGGGAAGTTATGTTGCAGTTATACAGGACATTGGTAAAGTCACACTTGGGGTATTGTGTTCAGTTTTTGTCAACTTGCTATAGGAAGGATGTTATTAAACTGGAAAGAGTGCAGAAGAAATTCACAAGGATGTTGCCAGGACTCAAGGGCCTGAGTAATAGGATGAGATTGGACAAGCTAGGAATTTTTCTTTCGAGTATAGGAGACTGAGGGGGGATCTTATAGAAATGTATAAGAGCATTAGGGGTATAGATAGAGTGAAGGCACTCAGTCTTTTTCCCAGGGTTGGGGAAGAGGACTAGAGAGTATCAGTTTAAGGTTAGAGGGAAATGAATAAAAGGGAACCTGGGGGGCAACATTACTTACACAGAGGGTGGCACGCATATGAAATGAGCTGGAAGCAGAAGTGGTTGAGGCGGGTACTTTAACAACATTTAAAATGTATTTGGACAAATCTATGGGTAGGAAAGATTTAGAAGGATATGGGCCAAGTGCAGGAAAATTAGATTAATGAGGACGGACATTTTGGTCAGCATGGACCAGTTTGGGCCAAATGGCCTGTCTCTGTGCTGTAGGACTCTTTGAGAGGGATTTATGGCTTTAAAACAATGCAATTATTTCAGAAACAAAACCTGAAATTGCTGGAAAAACTCAACAGGTCCCGCAGCATCTGTGGAGAGAAACCAGAGTTAATGTTTATGAACTCAGAACTCAGAACTGAGGAAGGGTTACCCTTTTCCAGCAATTTCTGGTTTTGTTTCTGAAATAATTGCATTGTTTTAAAGCCATAAATCCCTCTCAAAGAGTCCGCAGTTCTTTCAGTTTTTACTGTACTTATTTCACGTTGAAGTCTCATGCAGTAAATGAATTCTAAAACGCTACAGTATGTAAGCAGACCATTTATCGCTCAAAACCTGTAGCCTTAATAAAGTCTTCTACAAGTTCAACCTTTCCCTTAATAACCTGTGCCCTTTTTATAATCATTGCCTCTTTACATTTTAACTTCACAAACACTACTTGAAAATCCACATAAACCACATGTACTCTATTTCTTGTAAGTATCCTCAACTATTCCTCAAATGAATTCTACAAGGTTGGCCAAGCATGACTCGTCTTTCAGAGAATTTGCCAAACAGTGCTGAATAACACTTGGTGCTCGAAGCACAGTAATTCACCAAAAACTGACTGTTATTCAATGATAATGTAGTTTAAATTGGCACTAGACTGCATTTGTAAAAGTTTAAAGGGGTTCTGGGTTTGGTCACTAACAAACAGCTCAGTTGAATGAGCACCAGATTTCATTACTAAAACATGAGGAGACTAATCAGCAGCAATGGTACTGGACCGTTAATTCAGAGACCCAGTCAATGTTCAAATTTGGTTCAAATTTGAATTCAATTTTAAACAAATCTGGAATTAAGCATGTAATGATGACAATGAGACCACTGTTGATTTTTGGAAAAACCCTTCTAGTTCACTAATGTCCTTTGGGGAAGGAAGCTGCCATCCTTACCAGGTCTGACCTACATATGACTCCAGACCCACTGCAATGTGGTTGACTCTGAACTGCCCTCTGGGCAATTAGGGATGGGCAATAAATGCTGGCCTACCCAGTGACACCCACATCCCGTGAATGAATAAAGACAAAAAATGGTTCACATCCTTCTGTCACATCATTGCCTCTGATATCTCTTGGAGAATCTATCCTTAGTCCTCCTATTTCTTCATTTATATAATGCCCCCTTTATTGATTCACACAATATGGGTATCACTACCTAGGCTCGCACTTCTTCATTACCCTAAAGGTTGTTAATCTGTGGAATTCCCTGCCCAGTGAAGCCATTGAGGCTACCTTTTTGAATGTTTTTAAGTCAAAGATAGATTTCTGAACAGTAAAGGAATTAAGGGTTATGGTGAGAGGGTGGGTAAGTGGAGCTAAGTCCACAAAAAGACCAGCCATGATCTTATTGAATGGCAGAGCAGGCTCAACAGGCCAGATGCTGAAAATGTGTTGCTGGAAAAGCGCAGCAGGTCAGGCAGCATCCAAGGAGCAGGAGAATCAATGTTTCGGGCATCAGCCCTTCTTCAGGAATCAGCTCTGATCTCCAGCATCTGCAGTCCTCACTTTTTCCTCAACAGGCCAGATGGCCTACTCCTGCTCCTATTTCTTACTGCCTACCCCTAATTGCCCAGATGACATCAATGTGGGTTTTGGAATCACAGTAGGCCAAGACAGGCAAAGATGGCAGTTTCCTTCCCTAAACAGGGTTATCCCTGATATTCAGCAATGGTTTTGTGGTCATCATTAGACTCTGAATTCCAGATTTCTTTTACTGAGTTAAAGTTCCATCATGACAGGATTTGAACACGGTTCCACAGAGCATTACACCTGGGTCTCTGGATTGATAGTTTCGCAACAATACCATTACACCCCATTTTTACTGGTGGCTCACCACCATCTCTATTGGCAGACTGACTGACATCAGATACTGGATAACAAGAGCTTCTCTTCAACCAAATATTGGGAAAACCAAAAAAGGGACCAAGGATAGATTCTTCAAGAGCAATGAGAGGCAACAGTGTGGGAGCAGGAAGTGAACCTGGTGATCAGTCTCCTCATGTTTTACTGGCAGAACTTGGTGTCTCCTTAAAAAGGACAATGTTTTATTGACGATGTGGAGCGTAGGAGGTTGACAAGTGACCTTATGGAGTCATAAGGTTGTACAGCGCAGAAACCGACCCTTCAGTCCAACACGTCCATACCAACCAGATATTCTAAATTAATCGACTCCCATTTGCCAGCATTTGGTGCATAATCCCTCTAAGTCCCACCTATTATAAAATCATGAGGGGTATAGTTAGGGTTATTGGTAGGTGCCTTTTCACTCTGGTGGAGGATTTCAAGACCAGGGGGCATACTTTTAAGGTGAGAGAAAAAGACTTAAAAAAGACATGTGAACAATTTTTGTTTACACAGAGGGTGGTTCACATGAAGATAGAGCTTCCTGAGAAAGTGGTGGATGTGGGTACAGTTACAATGTTTAAAAGGCAATGAGGTAAGTAGATGAATGGGAACGGTTTGGAGGGATATGGGCCAGAGCAGGCAGGTGGGATTACGTTAGTTTGGGAGTACGTTTGGCATGGACTGGTTTGACCAAAGGTTTCCATGCTGTATGACTCTATGACTCTAATTACAAGAGGCAACTACCTAATTTGCCTTTAATGAAAGCATTCACAGAATCTGGAGTCATTTTAATTGAATTTATTAACAAAGACAAATGTACCTTTAAATGAAGCACTTCCATTAACAATTTGCATCCCTTTAAACAGACTTTTGTAAGAATGTTAGTAATAACAAAGTTCTGTTGTTTTTTTACTTAAACATGTTATTTTGTTATTATCGGAGTGCTGAACAGTTTCACGATTACTGGCTACACTCTCAGAGGAATAACTTGGTATGATTTATAATAACATGCTGCGATTGAGTTACATCCAACCCTCATAACTATACATAAAAGCAGAGTTCAAAATATAAGGCAAAGTTTCAAAGAAGGTCTCCCATGGTGAACCTACCACTCAGCCAGGAGATATTGGTTCAAATCCCATGTTCTGCAGAGGAGTGTCATTATATCTCAAACAGGTTGGTTTTATTTTAAAATCCTAAAACTTGGAAGAAAGATCTGAACCGGCGTATTTTGGACAATCGGAGTTCACTTATAGATTTAGGCAGCTTCCCGATCATCCTGAATTGGAGATGTTTCTGTTCACGTGAGTGTTCTGAAGAAGGGTCACAGCGCCAGGGACCCGGGTTCGATTCCAGCCTCGGGCGACTGTCTGAGTGGAGTTGGCACATTCTCCCCGTGTCTGCGTGGGTTTCCTCTGGGTGCTCCGGTTTCCCCAACAGTCCAAAGATGTGCAGGTTAGCTGCATTGGACACGCAAAATTGCCTATAGTGTTCAGGGATGTGTAGGTTAGGTGCATTAGTCAGTGGTAAATGTGGAGCAATAGGGTGGGGGAATGGGTCTGGGTGGGTTACTCTTCGGAGGGTAGGTGTGGAATTATTGGGCCAAATGGACTGTCAGGGATTCTATGACTCAAAACATTAACTCTGTTTTCTCTTCACCGATACTGCCAGGCCTACTGAGTTTCTCCAGCAATTTCTACTCCCTGTCTGCTGAAAGTGTACTTTCGGGGGAAGGGAGTTGGTTTGTTTGTACAAATCACTGGAAAATCCTGAGCTGGGGAAGGAATCAGAGGCTTGGCCATTCCACTTCCAGTGTTCAAAGTATAATGGAACTTTGTTAAAGGGGCAACCAGCCAGGTTTGGGGAGAGAGCCTAACCTAACAAGGAGAGAGTCATTTAACTTCTGGCGAGTTAGTTAGAACCCAAATGTAGATCAGCAAACCCAAAGCAGCACTTGGTTAACGAAAATAAACAAAAAGTGTTGATAGACATTTGGCAGCTTTTGTTAAAGTCACTGAGTCATTTTGTTAGGTCTACAGCATGGAAACAGGCTCTTCAGCCCAACTTCTCAGTTTTCACAATTAAACTAGTCCCATTTGCCTGTGGCATTAAGTCCATATCCTTCCACATCTATCCCATCCATACACTTGTCTCAATGTTTCTGAAATGACTAAATTGTATTTGGCTCCACCACTGTACATTGGTTAGGCCACTGTTGGAATATTGCATGCAATTCTGGTCTCTTTCCTATCAGAAAGATGTTGTGAAACTTGAAAGGGTTCAGAAAAGATTTACAAGGATGTTGCCAGGGTTGGAGGATTTGAGCTACAGGGAGAGGCTGAACAGGCTGGGGCTGTTTGCCCTGGAGTGGCGGAGGCTGAGGGGCGACCTTATAGAGGTTTACAAAATCATGAGGGGCATGGATAGGGTAAATAGACGAAGTCTTTTCCCTGGGGTCGAAAATAGAGGGCATAGGTTTAGGGTGAGAGGGGAAAGATATAAAAGAGACCTAAGGGGCAACCTTTTCACACAGAGGGTGGTGAGTGTATGGAATGAGCTGCCACAGGAATTGGTGGAGGCTGGTACAATTACAACATTTAAGAGGCATTTGGATGGGTATATGAACAGGAAGGGTTTGGAGGGATATGGGCCGGGTACTGGCAGATGGGACTAGATTGGGTTGGGAAATCTGGTCGGCATGGACAGGTTGGACTGAAAGGTCTGTTTCCATGCTGTACATCTCTATGACTCTATGAGTACCTCAAGCAGCCTGTTCCAGACACTCACCACCCTCTGTGAAACAACTGCCCTTCTAGACCCTGTTGTATCTCTCCACTCTCCCCTTAAACCTCTGCCCTTTGGTTTTTGACTCCCCTACAATGGGGAAAAGCTGTTGGCTATCTACCTTATTTATGCCTCTCATGATTTTATAAACCTCTAAAAGATTACCCTCAGTCTGCCACGCTCCAGGGAAAAAAGTCCGAGCCTATCCAACCTTGCCTTATAACTCAAACCTTCCAGTCCAGGTAGCATCCCAGTAAATATTTTCTACACTCTCTCTAGGTCAAGAATATCCTTTCCATAATAGGGTGCCCAAATCTTCATGCAGTATTTCAAAGGCAGTCTCACTGTACAGCTGCAACAAGACATCCCATCCCCTATACTCGATGCCCTAACCGATGAAAGCAAGCATGCTTAAAGGCTTCTTCACTATTCTCTGATTAGTTTGATTAAGGAGAGGAGTTTAAAATTCATATGCTGTGTGGCATCCCATTCAAACCATGAACTCTATACCCCGGGTTACACTATTGTAATAAACGGGTATTGATATTACGAAAAAGTCTATCTGATTTCTGTTAAAAAGAAATGCCACCTTCTATTCGCACAGTTCATTCTCCTTTATCCAAATCTCGTTCAATCATTGAATCCAACATGCTTTTCAATAGAATAATGATTTTCTAAGAATATAGAACAATTCAAAGTTTGTGAGAAGATTTGGAGCTCGGGTGCTCGTCGTTGTGGTTCTGTTTGGCGAGCTGGGAATTTGTGTTGCAGACGTTTCGTCCCCTGTCTAGGTGACATCCTCAGTGCTTGGGAGCCTCCTGTGAAGCGCTTCTGTGACCTTTCATCTGGTATTTGTAGTGGTTTGAATCTGCCACTTCCGGTTGTCAGTTCCAGCTGTCCGTTGCAGTGGTCGGTAAATTGGGTCCAGGTCGATGTGCTTGTTGACCAGAACGAAGGAACCGATATCCAGCATGAGCAAAACCAATATAGTGTACAAAATCCCATTCAAGGACTGCACAAAACACTACATCGGACAAACAGGAAGACAGCTAACGATCCGCATCCATGAACACCAACTAGCCACGAAATGACACGGCCAGCTATCCTTAGTAGCCACACACGCAGATGACAAGCAACATGAATTCGACTGGGACAACACTACTATTATAGGGCAAGCCAAACAGAGAACAGCCAGGGAATTCCTAGAGACATGGCACTCATCCACAGATTCAATCAATAAGCACATCGACCTGGACCCAATATACTGACCACTGCAGCGGACAGCTGGAACTGACAACCGGAAGCGGCAGATTCAAACCACTACAAATGCCGGAGGAAAGATCACAGAAGCGTTTCACAGGAGGCTCCCAAGCACTGAGGATGTCACCTAGACAGGGGACGAAACGTCTGCAACACCAATTCCCAGCTCGACGAACAGAACCACAACAATATAGAACAATACAAAACTGGTTAAGTGACCACAATTCATCAGTCTAGCCCCACAACTAATGTAATGAAACATTAACTCAATTTCTCTTTGCAGAGTCTGCCCCAGTCTGCTGAATATTGACAGCTTTTTAAATCTGCGAACAAATTTAATCCCCTCCCTCACCAGCAAATGTTGCTCAATTTTTTTCTCCAAAAATGTTCCCAGACTCTCTGCTTCACCTGTTCTTTGTGCATTGACTTCCGTCTTTCATTCCTCTCTTCACAGTTAAATAAAGTTAAACTGTTTGTACCTTTCCATTCTACTAAACTTGAACCCTGTCCCCTTGTTCTCAATCTTTTGTAAGTCTCAAACATATGAGTGGAATTCAATTTATCTATTTGCTTAAGGATCTTGAATATTTCAATACTCTTTCCACGGTAGGTTTCGCCTCTCCATGCTAAATAATCAATCTTATAAGGGCCCGATGTCTCTTTGCACAGTAACCTTTTTGTAAAAGATCCTGTGCTCCTTAAAACCGGAAAGTGAGTGTTTCTTTGTCCTAAATTGTCATCATTAACAAACAAGATGGATATTCCATTTGGCTGGTGTGAGGCCAACACTCTCACAGAAGATGGAAAACGTATAAGGTGAGGCTGCTCCTTTGTTCAAAAGAATAGACAAACAGAATCTAAGAGCATGGAATAAACCCAACAATATATAAAACTCAAGAACTGTCACTTCAACACTGTCTTTACTAATGTTATGACAGCCAATGGCAACAAATATTTTCTTAAATATGATGAATCACTCCCTAGCCAATGTGTTATGTGACCTGTTTCATTCTCTAGGACTCGGTTAGTCAATGTGTATAATTCTCTATCTGTGCAAATGCAAAATATGTACCAATGTGTAACCTGTATTACAAATTGAGGGCGTTTTCATCATCCTCCTCTCGGACAATAACGTGGAGCTCATAAAGTTCCTCGTCACAAATTTTAAGGTCATTTACTTAGCTACCCCAATCCATCCTTCAATTCTTATAATTTACTCATCTGTGGTCCTCCCCTGCCCTAGTCCTGATCTTTTATCGAGTATCTCTTTGATCAATTCTCCTGTCCTAGCCCCATTTATCCAGCCACCAACTTTTTATCCCCTTTGAGTATCAAGCAGTTGCCCCTTGTGTTACCTAATGTTGTTACAGTTCCCACTTTTCAGATACAGTCCACTTCCTGATACTCAGTTGACATCATCCAGCTCCTCAAAAAATCCTCATCTTTGCCGAGGGAAAATAGGCTGAACTGCCAGAGGAAGATGTGGATACAGGTATAGTAATAACACCTGAAAGATATTTGGATGGATACATGAATAGGGAAGGTTTAGAGGGATATGGGCCAAATGCAGGCAAGTGGGAACAGTTTAGATTGGCAAAGTTGGTCGGCGTGGATGAGTTGGACCGAAGGGTCTGGTTCTGTGCTGTATGATGTCCATCGTATCTAACGTTGCACGTCTTATTCCCCTTCAATACGTACCCAACCCCAACACAGTAACTGGGAGATGCTGGAGATCAGAGTCAAGAGTGTGTTGCTGGGAAAGCGCAGCAAGTCAAGCAGCATCTAAGGAGCAGGAGAATTCTTCATTTGAATAATATTCAGCTCCTCTACCCTTTGTATCAAAAGTGCATGACCTCACACTGCCACACATTATATTCTATCTGACAACAATGAACATTGATGAGTGCATGGTCAATACAAAGTAAATCACATTGGACAAGAGCCATCGTATTCCAGGTAATAGATGAATGTGGTGATCGAAGATTGGCTAACTAATAGGAGAGAGAATTGGGATAAGGAAGGCATGTTGTGGTTCTGTTCGCCGAGCTGGGAATTTGTGTTGCAGACGTTTCGTCCCCTGTCTCGGTGACATCCTCAGTGCTTGGGAGCCTCCTGTGAAGCGCTTCTGTGATCTTTCCTCCGGCATTTATAGTGATTTGTATCTGCCGCTTCCGGTTATCAGTTCCAGCTGTCCGCTGCAGTGGTCGGTATATTGGGTCCAGGTCAAATTCATGTTGCTTGTCATCTGCGTGTGTGCATTCGACTGGGACAACACTACTATTATAGGACAAGCCAAACAGAGAACAGCCAGGGAATTCCTAGAGGCATGGCACTCATCGATAGATTCAATCAATAAGCACATCGACCTGGAGCCAATATACCGACCACTGCAGCAGACAGCTGGAACTGACAACCGGAAGCGGCAGATACAAATCACTATAAATGCCGGAGGAAAGGTCACAGAAGCGCTTCACAGGAGGCTCCCAAGCACTGAGGATGTCACCGAGACAGGGGACGAAACGTCTGCAATACAAATTCCCAGCTCGGCGAACAGAACCACAACATGCCTTCCTTATCCCAATTCTCTCTCCTATTAGTTAGCCAATCTTCTATCACCACATTAATCTATTACCTGGAATACGATGGCTCTTGTCCAATGTGATTTACTTTGTATTGACCATGCACTCATCAATGTTCATTGTTGTCAGGACTGATTGTGCCACATGAATGCAATGGACCAGACCAGATCCACTCAAAATATATTAAGAAAGTAGCTTAGACTCGAACGTTTTCTTATTTTAAAGGCGAGTGTAAAATGCTGTGTTCCAGATGCAATGTGATTTGTTAAATTACTCAACATTAAGCAAAACACAGTTTATTCAAACACCAAAGTTAAAATACAATGAAAGAAAGGACAACTTATAATAACTTAACTCAATTGGAAAACATAACCAAATAATAGCTACAGTAACTATTACTAATTAACTGTTCCATATAGTAATATCCCATCAACACACCCCTTAGTAAAAAGGCAAATTCAGAAATCAGATTTTCTCATATGCAGCCTTCAATAGGATTAGAAACCCCAGCTTCCAGCTGTAACTGAGAGGGGGGGGGGGGGGGGGAATGGCTTCCACTTCTTCAGGATTCCAGCAGCTTACAAAATACAAAAGCTTAAAAAAGAAACCCTGGACTGTGGGAGCTGGCCACACCCATCCAGGCTGCTTCTATTGTTTCAACTTTTTTTAAAAACCCAAGGCCTCACAAGCTGTTTTTGTTATTACTCACTGCTCAGTACCTTTTATTTAATTTCTCTCTTAAAAGAACAGCAGAACAAAATACATCACTTAAAGCCACAGCATTGTCACACCAAGTTTACTTAGTGTCACAGTCAGTGGGAAAGATCCTGGCTGTTACACCCAGGAAACTTACAAACTGTGGTGAAGCCATTTATCATTCAGTTGCTTATTTTGAGTATATTTCAGCATCCTCACTATGTTTCTCAGAAGAAAACATGCAACTCTGTGTCTAAATGCAGCCAATGTGTGTTTAATGGAAGCCATTTTAAAATCCAGCAACAGTTCATTTAAAGAAAGTTAAACAAGATTCTAGTGTTTACGAAAAAGACAATTTAGATCCTCCCATTTGCTGCCCATGGGACATGACATAGGTCGTGAAGAATGAGGTTGATGGATGAATGAGACCATATTATCCCTGAGGCCATGTGCTCAGTAAATGAAAAGGAATGAAAGGAATTTTGATAAAAATGAAACACAAACTACTTGCGACTGCTTTCAGGGCTATTTTCAGATGAAGTGGGGCCTGGGAGTGTGGGATAGCTCTTGAATCCCTCAAGCAGCCCAAAACTATAACCATTTGCACACATGAACATTCAGAGAGCAGAGTGTTTATTCATCATTCATCAGGTGAATTTAAAACTGTAATCTAAATTTTCAATATTGTGCAGTGTTAACAAAAAAATACATACAGTAGTAAGCAAATTATGTATGGCATAAGACCATAAAATATCAAAACAGATTTCGGCTATTCAGTCCATTGGATCTGTTCGGCCATTCGATCATGGCTGATACGTTTCTCAACCACATTCTTCTGCCTCCTCCCCATAACCTTTTATCCCCTTATTAATCAAGAACCTATCTATCTATCTCTGTCTTCAATACACTTAATAACTTGGCGTCCACAATCTTCTGTGACAATAAGATCCACAAATTAACCACTCTTGAGCTGAAAAAAAGTCCTGCTCATCTGAGTTCTAGAAGGGTAATCCATTCACTCTGAGGCGGCGCCCTCATGTTCTAGTCTCTCCTACTAGTGGAGATATTTTCCCAAATCCACTCTATCCAGGCACCTCAGTATTCTGTAAGTTTCAATGAGCTTCCCCCTCATCCTTCTAAACTTCATCGAGTACAGACCCCTGGGGACCCAACCACTCCCCATATAATAAGCCCTTCATCCCCACAACCATTCTTGTAGACCTCCTCTGGACCCACTACAATACCAGCACATCCTTCCTTAGAAACGGAACCCAAAATTGCTCACAATATCCAAATATGGTCTGACTTGAGCCATCCACACCCTCAGCAGCACATACTGTTCAAAGAGGTAGGGAGGCAGAAGACGAAGGCAGAAGGCAGAAGACCTTGGTCAGATTTTAGAGTCCATTATTAAGGATGAGATTGTGGAGGACTTGGAAGTGCACTTCTTTGGCCAGAGACTGTGAACCTGTGGAACTCATTGCCACAGAAGGCTGTGGAGGCCAAGTCATTGAAGACAGAGATTGGTACTTGATTAATAAAGGGATCAAAGGTGGTCACCCACCTAATGTCATTGTTGGATTTCAGGCCAATGTTGAGTCACGGCAGGATGGGGATGGGGTGTTAGGATCTTATTGTACACCTCTGCATGGCATCCCCCAGCTATGACTGGGTAAATAACAGCCATGAACAAGGTCCATAAGTGGACAGCTAAAAAGCCTCAATGGGGCAGGAAGGTCATCCACGGGTCTTCAAACACAGACTTCATTTGGATGGGAACTGAAAGACTCTACCTTCCTGTCATCAAGCTCAGCACCGGAGAGAGAGTTAAATACCACCCCTGAATCTCTATTATGATGCACTACTCAAAGATGTGGCAGGGATTCTTTAGCGGGCTGAATGAGGATCCAGTCCTGCCTGCACTGCAAAAACTCAATATCTTTTCTTCCTTGTCTGAATTCTTCCTTCTAGTTTATTTGGAAGGAGTTGATGTCATCCACAATTAACATACTGAGACTACTGCTCACTGTACTGTCCTCCAATTCCCTTCTGCTATTTGATAGTCTGCAATACACCCCTTAGAGTTTTCTTTTTGGGGATTCTTCTCTCACCATCCCTGAACCGTGGGACCAGGCCATTTGGCCCATTGGGTTCACACAGACCTTCCAAAGGGCATCCCATCCAGACCAACTCCCCCATCCCACTCCACCTTACCCCTATAACCCTGCATTTCCCATGGCGAACCCACCTAGCCTGCACACCCCTGAACACCATGGGCAATTTAGCATGGTCAATCCACCTAACGTGCACATCTTTGGACTGTGGGAGGAAACTGGAGCACCCGGAGGAAATCCACATAGACACGGGGAGAATGTACAAACTGCACACAAACAGTCGCCTGAAGGTGGAATTGAACCTGGATCCCTGGTGCTGTGAGGCAAAAGTGTTAACCACTGAGCCACCGTGCCACCCCTTGAAGCATATACAGAATTAATTACAAACAAAAATTTGTACACGTAAAACCATACAAAACATAGAATATATACAGCACAAGTGCACAAACAGAACAGACTGCACACAGATATAGGGCATCAGAGACAATGAACATACAATACTGGACAGTACAAAACGTGGAAGCATTGGTGGTGAACAAAAACAATCAAAGCACTGGAGAAACTCAGCATCTGTGGAGAGAGAAAAACAGAGATAACATTTGGCGTCTGGTACAATTCTTCTTCAGAACTGCTTGGTTGATATGCAGTATGCATAGATAATGTATAAATTAACATTATGTACATATATATGCTGATATAAATGATATCAGATATACAGTCTGCACAGAAAATGATGAAAAAGGCAATCTACTTCTTTTCCCAGTAGAATGAGTTCAAAATTACAGATGCTGCCAGATCTGCTACGCTTTTCCAGCGATGTCTGTGTTTGTTGTCTGTGAACAATGATGTCAGGCACCAAGTGACAGCTGACTGTGTAATACCTGCTGCTAACCAATATCACAAAATACCCTCAATGGCAAGTCCAAAATACCTGCATGAAACGCGCCACCTCTAACATAACTAACAATCAATACAGTAATTGCTCAGTTACAGACCTGATAAGACTGTCAAGGGCTAATTACAGGCCATGTACTAATACAGAAATAAAATTAACTTCTAGTATCCACTATCAATAATGGAAGTGACTAGTGAGAGGGGTGAAGGGTAACTTGCACAAGCTGCTACTGTCACTTTTATCTCAATGACCTATAACCTTCCTCAAGGCTGGTGTATGGCACTGTATTAAACCAATATATTCAAACCCTTCAACACCAGCGCTCAGAAGCAGCAGAATGTACTATCTACAAGATGCACTGCAGAATTTCATCAAAAATCCTCAGACAGCACCTTCCAAACCCACGACCACTTCCATCTAGAAGGACAAAGGTACTTGGGAACACTACCATCTGCAAGTTTCCCTCCAAGCCACTCACTACCCTGACTTGGAAATATACCGCCATTCCTTCACAATCATTGGGTCAAAATCCTGGAATTCCCTCCCTAATGGCATTGTGGGTCAACCCACAGCAAGTGGACTGCAGGCAATTCAAGAAGGCAGCTCACCACCACCTTCTCAAGGGGCAACTAGGGATGGGCTATCAATGCTGGCCAGCCAGCGACGCCCAAGTCCCACAAATGGATTTTTTAAATTACATGCCTCTTGAAGTCCATGTACACCAGATCCATAGCATTACCCTCATCTATCCTCTCTGTTACTTCTTCAAAATACTCCAGTAAATTTGTTAAATACAAGGTCCCCTTTGGAAGTCCAGCCTAATGAACTCACCTTTTTCCCGATGACTACCAATTCTTTGCAGAATAATTGCTTTTAGAAGCTTCCCCACCACTGAAGTTAAACCGAAAGATCCTTCTTGACCAAGCCTGTAATATTTGTAGTTTTCCAGCCTTCTGACACCTCCCCAGAGTCTAGAGCAGATTGAAAGTTGGTGAAACCTCTATTCTCACTTCCTTCAAAAACATGCCCATTTTATCCCAGGGAATTCCTATACCCTACATGCTCCCCATGGAGAGGCCAGAGTGATTGTTATCTGCAAGACCTCTCCCTTGCAAAATCCCAATGCCTTCCTATTATCCACAAGGGCTTAGCTTTCTACTGAGAATTGGCCATGATCACTGCCGTCATTCTTGCTGCCACCTAGTGGTGACACTGATGCTGCACAGGACCTTGCAGCAACATGTTCACCCTCTTGACTGCTCATTTCTCTTCCCTTGTGACGAGGAGGAGTGCATTATGCCCACGAACCATGCAGGGGAGATTGTGCCGATGACACCGCTAGGTAACAAGAACAAGCAATGGGAAAGCTGGGTTGCCAGATATCCGTCGAGTGTGGTGCTGGAAAAGCACAGCAGATCAGGCAGCATCCAAGAAGCAGGAAAGTCAACGTTTCATTGAAAACTCCTTCATCAGGAGTGAGGGCTCTAATCTCCAGCATCTGCAGTCCTCCCGTTCGCCCTGCCAGAGACCTGTTCTAACTTACACATTGGGAGTCTGTTGCTTGGGAGATGGGGAGCAGAATTGGACAAATAAGGGGAGTTGGGAAATTACAAGGTGCAGATGCACAGAAATAAAATAGTTGCTCAACAGCAGGATTTTGAAATTTAAGGCTTACAAGCACTCTTTCTCAGTGTTGAGACCCTAAATTTTTTTCATTCTTTCAATAATTTTCCAATGTTCCTACCATTGTTCACACCACACGACAATGAGGGAAATTCCACCCCACAGTAATAACGATACCAAAATCGAGATGACCGAAGCTTAGGTTTTAATGAACACTGAGCATATCGAAATGATAGTCCACTGTTCTCTATATTCAGTGAAGAGTCAGCACAAATCATAGAATCCCGACAGTGTGGAGGTAGCTCATTCGGCTCATCAAGTCCACACCCACCCCTCTGAAGAGCATCCCACCCAGACCCACCCAGTCATTCTGCATTTCGCATGGTAAATCAACCTAGCCTGCATATCCCTTTACACTATGAGCGATCTAGCACATCCAATCCACCTGACCTGCACAGCTTAGGATTGTGGGAGGAAACCAGAGCACCCAGAGGAAACCCACGCAGACACAGGGAGAATATGCAAACTCCACACAGACAGTCACCCAAGGCTGGAATTGAATTCAGCACTGGCACTGTGAGGCAGTAGTGCTAACCACTGAGCCACCATGCCACCCGAGAAATTTGAGTTGGTCAATTCTCTCACAATAATGGACAACATTAGTATCATGAAAGTGTATTAAGTATTTGACTACCTTCAAGTATTTGACAATCAGAATAGAAACATGCGAGACTACAGTCTTACTCCAGCTAAATTAGGGTGTGCAATAATTAGGTAGACATCCCAGAGTTTAGATTCCGGAAGGAAAGTGGCTGGAATTGTGCCCGATGAAGGTCTGAGCTCGGAAGAACCCTGTGACTCAAGTTGACACAAAAAGATCAATGAGATTTACTGTTGCTCTGCCTGCTATTCCATGAGCAATTTATAGTTTGTGATTTGCTTGTTAATTTATGTTCAATTGCGATTAGTCACAGAGTCATAGAGATGTACAGCACAGAAACAGACCCTGCGGTCTGACTCATCCATGCAGATCAGACATCATAACCTAATCTCGCCCCATTTGCCAGCACTTGGCCCATATCACACAAAACCCTTCCTAATCATATACCCATCCAGATGCCTTTTAAATGCTGTATTGTACCAGCCTCCACCACTTCCTCTGGGAGCTCATTCCATACACATACCACCTTCTGCATGAAAATGGTGCCCCTTAGGTCCCTTTTATATCATTCCCCTTTCACTCTGAACCTATGGCCTCTACTTCTAGACTCCCCCACCCCAGGGGAAAGACCTTGTCTGTTGATTATCCTATACATGCCCCTCTTGATTTTATAAATCCCGAGAAGGTCACCCCTCAGTCTCCAATGGTCCATTGAAAAGAGCCCCAGCCTATTCAGCCTCTCCCTTACTCAAATCCTCCAACCCTTGTAAACCTTTTCTAAACCCTTTTAAGTTTCACAACAACCTTCCGATAGGAAGGAGGCAAGAACTGCATTCAATATTGCACCAAAACTGGCCTAACCAATGTCCTGCACAATTGCAACATGACCTCCCAACTCCTATTCTCAAAACTCTGACCAATAATGGAAAGCATACCAAACACCTTCTTCACTATCCTATCAACCTGTGACTCTACTTTCATGGAACTAGGAACCTGCACTCCAAGGTCTCTTTGTTCAGCAACACTCCCCAGGCCTTTTTCATTAACGGGCGGCATGGCGGCTCAGTGGTTAGCACTGCTGCCTCACAGCACCAGTGACCCAGGTTCAACTCCAGCCTTGGGCGACTGTGTGGAGTTTGCACATTCTTCCCGTGTCTGTGTGGGTTTCCTCCGGGTGCTCTGGTTTCCTCCCACAATCCAAAGATGTGCAGATCAGGTGGATTGGCCATGATAAATTGCCCATAGTGTTCGGTGGGTTACCCTTCGGAGGGTCAGTGTAGACTTGTTAGGCCGAAGGCCTGTTTCCGCACTGTAGGGAATCTAATCTCATCTAAGTGTTAATCTAAAGTTGCAAGAAGTGAAATCTGGTTTAGTAATTTATTTGTTTGGGGGTCACTTGAAACATTTAGTTTATAGATCTGCTCAGGGATCATGATAAGTAACACTTTGTAGGCACATATACTTCACCTGACCTTTCCCCATTATACACACAGATCTAAAACAACATAATTGGCTTTTACCAAAGATCCTCAAATGGTGCAAAACAGAGTTTGTAGTCTGCTGGCATTAGGTAAAGCCACCAGACCACAGAACTGCTCTCTCATGACAGCAATAACTGGTGTTCGTTTAACCAGAGGGTCACCACACTTCAGGGCAAGGTTAAGGAGGAGAGTGGAGTGCGAGAATTGAACCCATGTTGTTGGCAACACTCAGCATTAGGCAAAGAACCACTAAATGTTGCATTTATGAAAATTCATTTCTCAGTTAAATGCAACTCAAACTAACTTGCATTTTTAGGACTCTGTTCTTCTGCTTACATTCATACACGTGAGGAAAACTGACAAATGTTCACAGTTTTTGATCAGCTTCATTCAGGGAATCCGAATTAAGGATGTTTAAATTAACACTTTAACCTGGCCAGTGCATTGCGCTCAATGAGAAACCAGCATTAGCTCATATCGACAAATCCGTACTGGAGGAAAAGAAATGAATGGTGACTTGGAGTGAGATACTGTCAGGAGAAAGAAAGAGAAAAAGAGAGCAAAGAAAGCAAAAAAAGGGAAACAGAAAGTGGCAAGAGAAAATGCAAGAGAAAAAGACTGAAAGACACATAAATGCAAGTTGGTCTTTCTGACATCTCTCGCAACTTTCTTTGCAACTAATGAAATGTTTTGCAAAAGTGTATTGACCATTGCAATGTGTGAAACAGCAAAGGATTAGGCCCACCAAGCCTGCATCAATTCCTGTTCCTTATTTCGAACCGCTTCTTATTGCCCATGTGCAGTATCTATCTCTCTGCCTGCATCTTGTTCACTTGTCTATCAAGATATGCCTTAAACATTGCTAACATGCCTGCTTCCACCACCGCCACTGGCAGTGAGTTCCACCCCCCCCTCTGTGTGAAAGACTTGCCCAACATTTCTCCCTTAAACCTCTCCCTCTCAGGAAGGTGGGGAGGGCCTGGGTGGGGGAGCAAGATGGACAGGTAGGAATGTCAAGAGGGGGGTGCCGAATTGGAGGGTTGGATCTGGCATAAGGGGGAGGGAGCAGAGATCAGCAAACTGGTGAAATCGACGTTGATCCCGTCTGGTTCGAGGGTCCCAAGGCAGAAGAAGTGCTGTTCCTCCAGGCTAGAATTTGGCGATGGAGGAGACCCAGGAATTGCATGCCCTTGGCGGAGTGGGAGGGGGAGTTGAAGTGTTTGGCCACAGGGTGGTGGGGTTGATTGGTGCATGTGTCCCGGAGATGTTCTCTGAAATGTTACGCAACTTTCAGATTACTTACTGTGCTGTAGCTCCCCTCCTCTCCCCAGTTTATATTGGTGAGGCCACTCTTGGAATATCGGAAGGGTGTTGTGAAATTCGAAAGGGTTTAGAAAAGATTTGCAAGGATGTTCCCAGGGTTGGAAGACTTGAACAATAGGGAGAGGCTGAATAGGCTGGGGCTGTTTTCCCTGGAGCGTTGGAGGCTGAGGGGTGATCTTATAGTGGTTTATAATATCATGAGGGGCATGGATAGGATAAATAGACAAGGTCTTTTCCTTGGGGTGAGGGATTCCAGAGCTAAAGAACATTGGTTTAAGTTGAGAGGGGTAAGATATAAAAGGGAACTAGGGGACAACTTTCTCACACAGTGGATGGTGCACATATGGATTGAGCTGTCAGAAGTAGTGGTGGAGGCTGGTACAATTACAGCATTTAAAATGCATCTTGATGGGTATATGAATTGGAAAAGTTTAGAGGGGTATGGGCCAAGTGCTGGCAAACGGGACGAGATTAGGTTAGGGTATCTGGTCGGCATGGACAGGTTGAACAAAAGGGTCTGCTTCTGTGCTGTACTTCTATATGAGTCTATGACTCTCACCTTGAACCTGTGCCCTCTTCTTGTTGACCTTTCCACCCTGGGAAAAAGCCTCTGATTATCCTACCTATCGCTGCCTCTCATAATTTCTATATATATACCTCTATCAGGTCACCTCTCACAGTCTCCACCTTTCCAATGAAAACAATGAATTTATCCAACCTCTCCTCATAACTAAAACCCTCCAAACCAGGCAACATTCAGGTAACCCTCCTCTGCACCCTCTCCAAAGTATCCACGTCCTTCTAGTAGTGTGGTGACCAATACTGTATGCAATATTCCAAATGAGGCCCAAGTGAGGTTTTGTACAGCTGTAACATAACTTGCCAACTTTTATATCCAATGCTCCAACCGATGAAGGCACATATGCCTCCTTGACCATTTTACCCATCTGTGTTGTCACCTTCAGGGATCTTTGCACCTGTACGCTCAGATCCCTCTGTACCTCAATGTCCCGTAGGGTTCTGCCATTTATTGTATAATTCTGTAACTCCACCAATTTAAAACAAAAAACTTCCCTGGAAACACTCAGCCTGGAAACACCCCACGTGACTACCGGTGCAAGAACCTGCAACCAATTTCTTGAACTCTTTGTTGATCCATTAAAGCAGATAAAACTGAGAAGGTTCGCCTTGTGCTTTCCATAGTCATGTCCAGGGTTGATTAGATTACCATCTGCACGAATACAATCTGGTTGCTATGTTTCGCAATTCTTGGACCCTTGTACTAGTCCAAAGGAGCCCATACTTATCAGCCCTTAATGTAGTTTTACAGTGTATTACTGGAAAAATGTAGCTGGGTACAGACACATGAAGCCCAACAGTCAGATCAGAAGCTTCGTCCATTCACAGGTCATGAGTTTCTGTCTGCAACAGATGAGCATTCATGAATTGTATAGTCACAATTTCCTTATGTTTGATCCAGCAGCTGGAACACCACATCTAAAAGATTCTTACATTTAGATTTTAGATAGGTCTATCTGTGAATGTAGGTTTGCTCGCTGAGCTGGAAGGTTCATTTTCAGACATTTCATTACCATACTGGGTAACATCATCAGTGAGCCTCCGAATGAAGCACTGGTGGCACGGCCTGCTTTCTATTTGTGTGTTTAGGTTTCCTTGGGTTCGTAATGTCATTTCCTGTTCTTTATCTGAGCAGGTGGTAAATGGGATCCAAGTCAATGTGTTTGTTGATAGAGTTCCGGTTGGAATGCCATGCTTCCAGGAATTCTCGTGCGTGGCTCTATTTGGCTTGTCCTAGGATGGATGCGTTGTCCCAGTCGAAGTGGTGCCCTTCCTCATTTATGTGTAAGAATACGAGTGAGAGTGGGTCATATCGCTTTGTGGTGAGTTGATGTTCATGTATCCTGGTGGCTAGTTTGCTGCCTAATTGTCCAATGTAGTGTTGATTACATTAGATTAGATTAGATTACTTACAGTGTGGAAACAGGCCATTCGGCCCAACAAGCCCACACCGCCCCGCCGAAGCGTAACCCACCCATACCCCTACATCTACATCTACATCTACCCCTTACCTAACACTACGGGCAATTTAGCACGGCCAATTCACCTGACCTGCACATCTTTGGAGTGTGGGAGGAAACCGGAGCACCCGGAGGAAACCCACGCAGACACGGGGAGAACGTGCAAACTCCACACAGTCAGTCGCCTGAGGCGGGAATCGAACCCGGGTCGCTGGCGCTGTGAGGCAGCAGTGCTAACCACTGTGCCACCGTGCCGCCCACAAAGTTCTTGCAAAGTATTTTGTAAATGACATTAGTTTTGTTTTTTGTCTGTATAGGGTCTTTCTTTCTCCACCCACTTATCATAACTTCAATTTCCAAAAAAAATAATGTGAGGAGATAAACTCAAAGCATTTACATTTGTACAGCACATTTCACATCCTCAGGATGCACAAAAGAACTCCGTGCCATTATACACCTAATTGTAGGACCCTGGGGAGTGTTGCTGAGCAAAGAGACCTTGGGGTGCAGGTTCATTGTTCCTTGAAAGAGGAGTCACAGGTAGATAGGGTAGTGAAGGTGGTGTTTGATGTGCCTGTCTTTATTGACACTGAGTATGGAAGTTGGGAGGTCATGTTGCAACTGTACAGGACATTGGTTCAACCACTTTTGAAATACTGCATGCAATTCTGGTCTCCCTGCTATAGGAAAGATGTTTTTAAACTTAAAGGGTAAAGAAAAGCATGTTGCCAGGGTTGGAAGATTTGAGCGACAGGGAGTGACTGAATAGGCTGGAGTAGTTTTCCGTGGAGCGTTGGAGGCTGAGGGATGACAACATGGAGCTTTATGAAATAATGAGGGGCGTGGCTAGAGTGAATAACCAAGGTCTTTTCCCCAGGATAGGGGAGTCCAAAACTAGAGGACATAAGTTGAAGGTGACAGGGGAAAGATTTAAAAGGGACCGAAGAGGCAGCTTTTTCACGCAGAGGGTAGTGGGGTATGGAATGAGTTGCCAGAGGAAGTGGTGGAGACTGGTACAATTACAGCATTTGAAAGGGATCTGGATGGGTATATGAATAGGAAGGGTTTAGAGGGAAATGGGCCAAATGCTGGCAAATGGGACTAGATTAATTTAGGATATCTGGTTGGTATGGACAGGTTGGACCAAAAAGGGTCTGTTTCCATGCTACACAATTGTATGATTTCATGAATCTAAACGAAAATTTTTGAAGTGCAGGCATGGTTGTAATGTACCAAACATGACAGCCATTTGAGCAGAAAAACATCCCACACAGAATAGAGAATTAAACACTTTCTTTAAATAGTGCCAAAGAATGTTTACATCTACATAAAACACCAAGAGATACCAAATAAATCAGAGAGCTACATGACTACTTCTCCAACAGGGGGGCATATCTGGGAGAGATGTCACGGTGACTTAAACAACTAAAAATCAAACAGGAACTGCGGATGTTAGAAACAAAAACACAAATTGTTGGAGAAACACACTAGGGTCTGGCAGCATCTGTGGATAGAAAGCAAAGTTAAGGTTTCCGGCCCAGTGACCCTTCTTCAGAACTAACGGTAGCCAGGAAAAGGGAAAAAAATATTCTTTCCAGCCACCTGAAGGTTTACTGTTAGAAGCTTAAAACAATATCTGTATATGAAGTTTAAACTGTTAGTTGAATGAATTGTTGAAAAAGCATTAAAAAGGTTTAAAAAATTGTTTTATCTTAACACCACTGATTTCCAAGGTTAATAATTCACCATTAGACCAAATTGGGAGTGAACCAAAAGATCCCAAATCTATACCTTTGCAGAGGGAATTTCCCCCATTCTGGTTAGCAAAAGGTAGCCCCATCAGCTAAGTCCAATTTGCAGTTTATTTTCAAAGTCTGAAGAACCATTTAAAAATCTCTGCCCCCTTCATCCAGCAATGGGAGTTAAACAGGTCCTCTGGTCCTGACTTTTCACAATATCTAGCGGTGCCTTGAAATGTTAAAGTTACTACGAAAAGTAATAAAGGAGAAAAAGATGGACAGACAAGAATTGAATGGAAACTGAAGAGAAAGAGATAGTTACTTTCAGGATTGAGATATCAACTCTTTAATCACACCCGACCTACTCTTCACTAATCTATGTTCACTCTGATCAGCTCAGATCTACCCAAAGTTATTATGTTTCAGATCTTCAGGATCTTTTTCACAAATTATGATGATCAGACTGATCTGTAAATGTGGGAGACAGCTTTGCAGAACACCCCTGTTCTGTCTGTAGGTATGTCCCTGACCTCCCAGTTGTTTATCATTTCAATAAACCACTTTGCTCTTTTGCTAACATTCCTGCCCTAAGCTTTGCTACATTGTTCTAATTAAGCACAAAGGAAGTTCAAGGAACGATATCTCATTTCCCTTTTACATACCTACAGCTTCAATGTTGAGTTCCATAATTTCAGAAATTGACCACACTGTCTGTTCTCTGTTTCTCTGGCATGGTTTCCTCCTTACCCCTGTCCTCAGTCTTGTTATACTTGTTTCTTTACTTTGCTGACAGTAGGGAGGATCTCTCTCTTTGGCATCCATTTCATATCTCTCTCTCTTTTCTCCACATTAACAGCCAGTTTGTCTTTTGCTCTAGACCTTTGTCGCTGTCAAAAGTCCATTAAAAAACTGCATGAATCCATGTAAGATTCTACAAATCCCTTTTCTAGAAATAGAATCAGTCTGAACATTGGGACACAGACAGACTGACTATAACCTCACACCTTCAATGTATTATCTGAGCTGACATGGCACCTATTGTTAAAGATATCTTGAGAATGTGACTTTAAAAAAAGTTCTGGAATTTACATATGAAACCAACATGGTCATTCTAAAAATGAGAGACTTAACAAACAATCCATTCAATATATCATTTCAGTTACATCACACTGTAAACTTTTGCTATAAATTCTGTGTCTTACGAGCTTACACTCCACAACCACCTGATGAAGGAGCAGCACTCCGAAAGCTAGTGCTTCAAAACAAACCTGTTGGACTATAACCTGGTGTTATGTGATTTCTAACTAAAAGATTTCCAAAACCGTTCACTTCCTAAGCAGTCATACCAGACTTGAATCTCTGTTTCTCTCTTCATCGATGCCGCCTGGCCGGCTGAGTTTCTCCAGCACTTTGTGCTTGTTTCAGGTCTCAGATTTCCAGCATCCACAGTGTTTTGCTTTTATTGATCTGTAATCTCCAGGTATAGTCAGCCATCCTTTAATGATAACCTTCCAAACAAAAACCTGGTTCTCAAATCAAGAAAACTTTGACTGTGACACGAATGTGATGTTTTCTCTGCTTGTTTGTAGATCCTGGGAAGAAATCATCCAGTGCTTAGACAAAATAGGCATCACAATTGCTGATCTTGGAAACAGTGCAATTTGCCACTCTTTTACCATTTCCCCTAACAAAATTTTCACAGGAAGAGATGCTAATGTGTTGATTTTAAACATTACTCTGTAAAGTTGCCCTGAAGTCTATATTTGGAGCTTTCATTTCAAATAATTTGATTCCCTCTGGCAGTAATTTGTTTTTGGTTAGCAGAATTTTAACAGGCTTCAATATATTGGGGGAAAGTGTTATGTTTTCGAAAACACATGCTGAAATCCAACTGTGTATCGATGTTTTAATTTCTCTCTTCTACCATGTCAGTACAATCTTCAAAAAAATGGAGTAGCTAATGAGGTCCACAGAGAATACTGACACAATCACTACTTCCCATGGTCTTAAATGTCTTTTACTTCAACGTAAAGGCTGATGGCATCTCTTTCAAAAGATCATCCTCTGCAGAAATCTTGTGCCGAGCACAAAGAAGAGCCTGTCTAGTCCTGAAGAAGGGTCATTGGATTGGAAACGTTAACTTTGCCTTCCCGCCAACAAATACTGCCAGACCTGCTGAGTTTTCTGCTCTCGTTCAGGATTCTGACTGTCATTTCGAGATAAATCGGGGAAGGTTCGGATTTTTAATCTGAATAAACCATGGGAATGATGGCATGGTGACGATGTTACTGGACTAGCATTCAAACAGTCTGAGACACAAGTTGACATCCTACCATGGCAGTGGGCTGAATGGTCTTCTTTTGTGTATAACCATTCTCTGATTTGATATTAATAAAACTGGAATTTAAAAAAAAGAGAGAGTCTCAGTGGAGTGACAACTAAAATACAAGAATGTTGTAAAAGCCTCATCTGTTTCATTCATGCAGGGTAGAAAAGGTGCTGGAAGTGTACATTTGATTCCATGATGTCACATGGTATCAAACATTGGTGAGGAAAACTCCTACTGAATACTACCATATGCTTTGCCTCCATGTTGAACACTACACGCAAGAAGCTCTAAGTGTAGCGAAAGTTAGAACATATTCAAAGTGGTCACGACATGACTCACCAAAGTCAACAGGCACTAGATATGTGAGCCTTCTTTAGAATGAGCCATTCTGAAGAAGAATTGGACTTGAAACATTATCTCTGTTTCTCTCTCCATGGATGTTGCCAGATCTGCTGAGTTTCTCCAGCATTCGTTGTGCTTGTTTCAGATTTCCTGCATCTGCAACATTTTGCCTTTATCAGGTACTGGGTATGCCCTGGTCAATAAATGGAACAAAACATCCTTAGAAATTCATTAAGGGAACTCAGCAGAAATCTAGACAGGCCTTTTCCTCTTGTGAAGCAACTGTTTTGTGAATTAAGATGTTTCACTGGAACAGTGAGAAGAAATTCCAGTACGAGCACCAAGAAGCAGCAATGAGTTTTGGTTACCACATTGCCTTCTTGGGAACTTGTCCAAATATTGGACACTGCACCACCCAACTTTTCTGATGACTCAATAGAAAGTTGAGTAAACCACGTGTGATTCAAGGCTGAACTTGTAGCTTACCCTAGGCAAAAGTGGGTACTGCAGATGGTGGAGATCAGAGTCTAGATTAGAGTGGCGCTGGAAAAGACAGCAGATCAGGCAGCATCCAAGGAGCAGGAAAATCGACGTTTCGGGCAAAAGCCCTTCCTAATGAAGGGCTCTTGCCTGAGACGTCAACTACTGATGAAGGGCTTTTGCCGTAAACGTCGATTTTCGTGCTCCTCAGATACTGCCTGACCTGCTGTGCTTTTCCAGCACCACTCTAATCTAGACTTGCAGCTTACCCTGAAAAACAAAGTAGACAGGCAGGAGGCTGGAAGAACACAGCAAGGCAGGCAGCATCAGGAGGGGGAGAAGTCAGTGTTTCGGGTGTAACTCTTCTTCAGGACAGATATACAAGACAATCTTGTGCAGTGAATACGTATGCAAAGTGAGGACACAATCTGATCAATACTCGCTGCACACTGGGGATTCCCCATTAGCAAATGTCAAACACATGGGCGTGAATTTTCCCCACAGGAGTGGGAATTAGGAGACAAGTTCAATTCTGGGCTATGAGCCGGCTCTCATTTTCAACCTCCTGGGAAGCAGGATTTTCCAAGGGACAGGGTCTTACTAACACCACAGATGATGATTTTACTATCTAGTTAATGTCCGGGACTTGGGATGAATGGAAGTGGGAGACCAGAAAACTGGTCCATATTCTCATCGTATTATTGGTCTCACAAGGCTACTAAAGAACATTTCTGAAGAATGCTTACAGAACATGTTGATCGAGCTAAGGAAAATGTTAGCTTTCTTGAAAGAAACATCCTACTGTAGCGTCAACTTACCGGGAGGCTATGGAAGGGAGCAAGATCATGTGACATTGCATCACTTCCTGTGATGACATATCCTGTGCCCCATTATAACACATTATGTGGTCAAACTTCAACCCCTTACACCACGACTGTACCCAACCTGACAGCTAGGAAGGTTTCCGAAGTTAAACTTTCTGTTATTGTGAAGGCCATTAAGAAGCATTTAGAACAGGGTGGGCCATGACAGTAGGGCTAAAAGCTTAAAAAGATGAGAGAGACAGACAAAGAATGGCAGATTTTGGGCGACAATTCTAACTCAAGGCAGCTACATGACATTGCCAATAAAGAAAGAGCTGCATTATGGTTAACTATCTTCAGTCCAAGATTACACGATGACTGACTACATCTCAGGCTGGGAGGGCTGCAGATATTGGAGATCAGAGTCGAGAGTGTGGTGCTGGAAAAGCACAGCAGGTCATGCAGCATCTGACGAGCTGGAGAGTCGACGATTCGGGCATAAGCCTGATTCCTGATTAGGTGTTGACTCTCCTGCTCCCGGGATGCCGTCTGACCTGCTGTGCTTTCCCAGCACCACACTCTCTAGATATCAGGCAAGCAGTAGTCAGGAAACTTACAACATAGCTTCTGGATCCAGGGACTAATATACCATTTAAGGCGAGGAAAAAGTGAGGACTGCAGATGCTGGAAACCAGAGTTTAGATCAGATTAGTGCTGGAAAAGCACAGCAGGTCAGGCAGCATCTGAGGAGCAGGAAACTTAATGTTTCAGGCAAAAGCCCTTCATCATTCTTGATGATGAAAGACTTTTGCCCGAAATGTCGATTTTCCTGCTCCTCGGATGCTGCCTGACCTGCTGTGCTTTTCCAGCACCACTCTGATCTAAACTATCATTTAAAGTGACCCAACCGAGCCTTTGACTCTTCAACAAATATCCAGACAACTTTTATTTGCTCCATCGCATTAGGAATGTGAGGTAGAGACCTCTTCTTGGTGATGGATACATCCCCATCACCAATTCTTAACCGACATGGTCTCTCAACATTCTACACATGGCGTTCCAGGCCCTCAGTCAAACCCAGTGATCTTCATACCCACCACACCCACTGTCCAACCTCTTTTCTAACCACATTCAGCCAGTGGTAATTCCTTCTTTTGTTTCCACTTAGGGATCTGACTGGATTGAGATGGGTCAGTTGGCTCTGTCTCTGTGCAGCTGCCTGATACAGTGGCAGTGACTGGGAACTTTCATATACGTCCAGGGAGTTTGGTTCGGGGTGCTCTCAAGTCCTGACGTTTCAGATTGTTCTGTGGAGAGAGCACAAAGGTAGATGTCACCATTTGCCCATCGAGGTAGGTTTAGAGCACTGAAGGTCTTCTAGATGGACAAAGCAGATAGGGCTATTCATGAACAGGATCTGTAAGATTCAGCACGCTTTCTAAGTTTTGCAGATTACACCACTCATCTGACAAAAGGTGCTCTGGCAATGCTTAAGGCAAGACAAGTTGGCATTGACTGAGATGCCTGCTAGCTTTTCTCCATTCCAAAAGTTTTAATTGTTTCTTCTGGAGATGTCACACTTCAATACACAGGCTCACTGGATTGTCAGACAAAAATGAGTTTGGTTTACTTGTATGCCGTTGCGTTGTGTTTATGAAAGGTTTCTGAGAGAGTGGTGAACCTACTGTTACCATCATTGACGAGTTCCTCCTCAACTCAATCTCTTGAATGTTGGTTAGAGGATGGCGGAAGGGAAATGCCAAGAGGCAGCATTGCCCCCTCCTCTTTGTCCTCTCGTCCACAATCCAATTATTCCTGGGTTTGTTGAATGTTGGCATCAGTGTATTTTGCAGCCGTGGTGGTTACTGGGTGTAGTCACACAGGAGGGTTGGTTTAGCAGTCAGGATGGTAATTTCCTTTTTTGTTCATGGACCAAGCAAAGGTAAGCTCTGGATGGAGTGATTTGTTCGGTGCCTCTCACAGAATTTCAGGAACACCGGACAGCACCAAAGTGTAAAGACAGTGTGCGATCCAGCAGATTAGAAGGGGATAAGGAACAGATAGATTGGAGGGTCAAATTTCCGATATAAAACATATACTTCAACCACCACCATAACAACTAGGGGCAAGAATAGGCAGTTCCACCCCTCAAGCCCACTCCACCATTTAATATGATCATGGCTGATCTCATCTCTGTTTCAATTCCACTTTCCTGCCCGCTTCCCATAACCCTTCCACCCAGTTACTAATTAAAAATCTGTCTACCTCCTCGTTAAGTGTATTCGATGTTCCAGTGTCCACCACAATCTGGGATACAGAATTCCACAGCTGAGGGCACATGGGTATTGGCACTGGATTCATAATCCAGAGAACCCAGGCAATATCCTGGGGATCCAGGTTCAAATCACATTGCTGCAGATAGTACAATTTGAATCCCACAAAAAACGAAGGATTTGAAAAGGCTAATGATGATCTTGTCGTAAATCGTTCACTTGCAATTCTCATTAAGGAAGGAAAAGCCATCAGCCTTTCGCCATCTGTCCTACAAGTGACTCCAAACCCACAGCATGGTTGAGTCTGTGCTCTGAAATGGCTGAGCAAGTCATTCACACGTGCAACCGCTAGGAAAGTATAAAGGAATGAAACTGGACATCAGGCAACTCCTCTTTACAATAGACCCCAGATGGGAAAGCTGTCTCACAGACTAGTCAAGCAACAGCCTGACATACCCATATTCACATATCTTCCACACCATTGTCCATGACAATGCCATCAACATCCCACAGGAGACAACACAGTATTATAGAGTGAGGAAGAAATCCTCAACATGGACTTTAGAGCCAATGAAGTCTGATGGCTTCAGGTCAAATATAGACAAGGAAACCTCTCACTAAATATCACATGCCACTACACTGTTCCCCCTATCTCCATGGCTGATTAATCAGTACTACTCTGTGTTCACCTAGAGGCGGCGCTAAGGGCGGAAAGGACATAGTATGTACTCTGGCTGGGGGGGTTTCGATGTCCACTACTATTGGCCGAACTGGTCGAGTCTTAATGGACTACTCTGCATGACTGGGCCTGTGGGTCTGCCACAAAAAGGGGAAAAAAAAAACTTACCTAACCTGATCGTAGGAAAAAGTGAGGACTGCAAATGCTGAAGGCCAGAGTTGAAGAGTGTGGCGCTGGAAAAGCACAGCCGGAGAATACTAACGAATGTTCCTTGGATGCTGCCTGACTGGCTGTGCATTTCCAGTGCCACACTCTTAGACTCTAGCCTGATCCTATCCAATCTGCCTGCCACAGATGCACCTATCTCTGAGCAACCACCACATCGCTGTTCCTCAGTCGAAGGTGTTTGGTATGCTTTCTTTTATTGGTCAGAGTATTGAGTACAGGAGTTGGGAGGGCATGTTGCGGCTGTCCAGGACATTGGTTAGGCCACTGTTGGAATATTGCGTGCATTTCTGATCTCCTTCCTATCGGAAAAATGTTGTGAAAACTGAAAGGGTTCAGAAAAGATTCACAAGGATGTTGCCAGGGTTGGAATATTTGAGGTGTAGGGAGAGGCTGAACAGGCTGGGGCTGTTTTCCCTGGAGCATTGGAGGCTGAGGGGTGACCTTAGAGGTTTACAAAATTATGAGGGGCATGGATAGGGTAAATAGGCAAAGTCTTTTCCCTGGGGCGAGGGAGTCAAGAACTAGAGAGCATAGGGTGAGAGGGGAAAGATATACCTTTTCACACAGAGGGTGGTACGGGTATGGAATGAGCTACCAGAGGATGTGGTGGAGGCTGGTACAATTGCAACATTTAAAAGGCATCTGGATGGGTATATGAATAGGAAGGGTTTGGAGCGATATGGATCGGGTGCTGGCAGGTGGGACTAGATTGGGTTGGGATATCTGGTTGGCATGGACGAGTTGAACCGAAGGGTCTGTTTCCATGCTGTAAATCCCTATGACTCTATGACCCATCTTCACATTGAGAATGTTCTCCATCGTGTTGTGTGGCACTATCCCTGTGCTAAATGGGATACTCTTCGAACAGATCTAAAAGCTCAAGACTGGGGAACCATGCGGCATTGTGGGCCATCAGCGGCAGCAGAATTGTACTCCAATACAACCTGTAAGCTCATGGCCCAGCATATCCCCTACTTTACCATCACCATCATGCCACTGAATCAGCACTGGTTCAATAGAGAGTGCAGGAGGGAATGCCAGGAGCAACACCAGGCATACTTAAAAATAAGGCAAAGGTGAGGACTGCAGATGCTGGGGATCAGAGTTGAGAGGGTGGTGCTGGAAAAACACAGCAGGTCAGGCAGCATCCAAGGAGCAGGAAAATTGACGTTTCGGGCAAACCTTCATCAGGTGTCAATCTGGTGAAGCCACAACACAAGGACTACCTGTGTGCCAACAATGGCAAATACAGTCCTGTTGATTCTTAAACACTTCATAATCAACCTTATTGTCAAAGTCATTTGGTAAAATTCCCTCAACACCAGACCTCTCCAACAAGCACCAAGGCAGAATTTTAAAGAAACGTACTACCTGTGACATCCTTCATGCATGTTCTGCATGCACCACCAGACGCCCTTGAAGACGGTAGAGACTGTCACACATCTCCTTCTGGAACGTGCCCTTCTAAAGAAAGTCTGGAGGGAGACGCAGTGTTTTTTTGTAGACGTTCGTCCCGAGCAGCACTGAGACATGGGACTCTGCGTTCCACGGTCTGTTCCCCAGGACGTACACTGAGACAAACATCGACTGACCCTTGAGGACCATCAAATCAGTGAAAGACCATCTTTGGTCTGCCTGTTGGTCTACCAGAGAAAGGCGTTGACCCCAACTGAGTGTTGCAGACTGGCACATGCCAAGGTCCAGGACTAGGTGCTGAAGGACACAGTGAAGCTTAGAGCAGCTGCTGTTGAAGGCAAGGTGGGGAAAGACCACTGTCTGAGGTCTTTCTGGCAAAGTCCAACAAGGGTCCATTCAGTCATCAGATCTTCTCACTGTCTTAATGTACGTATTAGCATCCTGCATGAGTATGAAACGTCTTCGTTTTTGGAACTTCAGGGAAAGATCAAATTCCAATGTTTGGTTTTTCTTTTCAGCAAAGTCTGTACAGAACTGCTTCTGTACTGTGTACGTACATCAAGATTTTTATTATGAATAAAGTATAATTTGCAATTAAAAAACACTTTATAATCAATCTGTTGAAAGATGTTATTACACGTCTCAGGTGCAGGCTGGAACATGAACTCAGGCCTTCTAGTCTAGGAGGTAGGGACACTATTATGGCCCAACAAGAGCCCCATTTTTCAGGGTATTGTCCTAGACTCAACCACCTTCAGCTACTTCATCAATGACCTTCCCTTCATCATAAGGTCAGAAATGGGGATGTTCGCCGATGATTGCACAGTGTTCAGCACCATTCACGATTCCTCAGCTACTGAAGCAGTCCATGTCCAAATGCAACAAGATCTGGACAATATCCACGTCTGGGCTGACAAGTGGCAAGTAACATTCATACCAATCCATTACCAGGCAGTGACCATCGCCACGGACTGACAATTTAATCAATGCTCCTTGGCATTAAATTTCATGAACATCACTGAAGCCCCTACTATCAACATCCTGCAGGTGACCATTGACCAAGAACTGAACTGGACTTACCACATAAATGCTGTGCCTACAAAAGTAGGTCAGATGATAGGAATTCTGCAACAAGTAACTGATCTTCGAATCTCCAAAACCTGTCTCCAAATTAGGAGTGTGATGCAACACTCATCGCTTGGATGCGTGCAACTCTAACAACACTCAAGACGTTTGACAGCACTCAGGACAAAGCTGCACACTTGATTAGTGCGACATCTACAAACATTCATTCCCATACATTCAGCAGTGGCAGTGTGTGCTTTCCACTTCTGCACTGCAGAAATTCACCAAGAATCCTTAGACAGCACCTTCCAAACACACAATCACTTTGATCTAGAAGGACAAGGGTAGCAGATACATGGGAACACCCACTGCCTACAAATTCCCCTCTAAGGTGAGAGGAGAAAGATTTCAAAAGGACATGGGAGCACCTTTTAAAAAAACACAGAGTGGTCCATATGTGGAATGAATTTCCAGAAGAAGTGTCAGGTGTGGGTACAGTTACAATGTTTAAAAGACATTTGGATAAGTACATGAACAGGAAATGTTTGGAGGAACATGGACCAAGCTCAGACAGGTGGGACAAGTTTGGATTGGGTTCATCATCAGCATGGACTGGTTGGGTCTGCTTCCATGCTGTATGACCCCAGCATCACAGAGTCACTCACCGTCCTGACATGGAAATATATCATCATTCCTTCAGTGTCGCTGGGTCAACATCCTGGAACTCCCTCCCGAACTACACTTTGGGTCTACTTGTAGCACATGGACTCCAGCGATTGAAGCAGGCAGCTCTTCACCTTCTCAGGGGTGGTTAGGGATGGGCAATAAATGCTGGCCCAGTCTACAACGCTGATATGCCACAAAGGAAGAAACATTGCTGCAGTTCACTACAGATTGCTAGCTGTCGGACATCGAAAAGGCTCTTACCTTTTATTTAAACTGTTCGTAAAGGTACTTGCTAATTGCATCCCTGAATCTTCCCGTCCCACATTATCTACTGTTACCTACTTCTGTGATCATTCATATTGGACGAATACCTCCTATGCTCTCTTAACCGACTTATTGGTTATTTGATTCATGATTCGTGATTGCAGTACATCTCAGAATCCTCAATCCTCGGCTGAGTTTAGGATTACTGTATGCTTTCACGCAACTTTTTTTTATATTTCAGATTCTTAGAAAGATGGAATAGAGTCAAAGTTTTTACAGCACAGAAAAGGCCATTTGGCCCATTTGGTACATGGCTCCAACGAAAACAACCCCAGCCTATCTAGTCTCTCTTCATAGTTGAACCATTTCAGCTTAGGGGACTTCCTGTAGAGCCTCCTTCCCACCATTGCCTCTAGCAAGGCACTGTACACAGTACTCTAGCAATGGCTGAACTAACGTTAAATGCAGCTCTGCCATAACTTTTCTCGCTCTTGTATTCTGCCCAGTGAAGCAGAGAAGATGATTTTTTTTCAAAAGGACACCCAGAATAAAACCCATGGGTTAGAAATATAGGAACATAAGTAGACCATTCAGACCCTCAAACCTGCTCTGCCTTTCAATGAGATCATGGCTGATCTGTGGCCTAACTCCATATACCTGCCTTTGTTCCATATCCATTAATACCCTTACTTAATGAAAATGTATTGTTATGGTCCAGACCAGACCACATCAAAGTATTTTAAGAAGGTAGCCTAGATCCTAACATTTTCCTATTTTAAAGGCAAAATAAAGTGCTGTGTTCCAGGTGCAATTCGATTGGCCAAACAAGACGTCAAGCAAAACACAACTTATTCAAACACTATATTTAAAACACAACAAAAGAAAGAAGAACTTAGAATAATTTAAATCTATGGAAAAACTGAACAGAATAGATATAGTAACTATTACTAATTAACTGTTCCAAAGTAGTAGCATCCCATAAACACACCCTTTGGCGAAAAGACAAATTCAGAGAACAAATTTTGTTTCACATGCAAACAGTAGCCTAATAAGAGAACTCCCAGCCTCTAACCATAACCAAAAGAGGCAAAAAATAGGTTCCACTTCAAGACCACAATAAGCAACTACTGAAAGCTAAACTAAAAATCCTAGCTCCATGGAAGGTTGACCACACCCACTCAGGCTGCTTCTACTATTCCAATTTTGTTTTAAAAACCCAGGGCCTCTCAAATTATCATAGACTGCTTTCCACCTGTCCCCAATCTCTCTCTCTCAAAGAAACCAAGACAAAACATCCCTCTTAAAGTCACAAGCAACACCATTTTATAGTCCAATAGGTTTATATTGAATCACTAGCTTTCAAGGGCTGCTTCTTCATCAGGTGATTGCTTTGAAAGTTAGTGCTTCCAAATAAATCTGTTGGACCATTACCTGGTGTTGAGTGATTTTTAACTTTGTCCACCTCAGTCCAACATTCCTGAAAAAGGGCTTATGCCCGAAATGTCGATTCTCCTGTTCTTTTGAAGCTGCCTGACCTGCTGCGCTTTTCCAACAACACATTTTTAAGTCCACCTCAGTCCAACACTGGCTCCTCCAAATCTTAAAGTCACAGTATCTATCTCAGATTTAAAATAAATAACTGATTCAGCCACTGCCATTTGTGAAAGAGTGTTCCAAACCCCTCCCACCCTTTGTGTGTACAAGTGACTCCGAACATCACTCCTGAATGCTCTGGCCCTAATTCTGAGACTATGCCCCCACAGTTCTTGAATCCCCAACCAATGGAAATATCTTTATCTACCCTGTCTTTATCTGTTAATATCTTGAAGGCTTTGATTAGATCACCCTTTAGCCTTCTAATTTCTAGAGAAAGCAGGTCTAATTTGTATAATATCTCCTCATGTAACTGAACACCCGAAGTCCAGATATCACCTCTAAACCCACATTGTACTCCGTCCAAGGCCAACATAAGGTGTGGTCTGCTCATAATACTCCAACTTGGATCTAAATCAGGTGCTGCTGGTTGTCATCGATGTACTGATAAAGCAGTTGTAGGAGGGGACCGATCAGGGTCTAATCAGGGTTACTGTCTCTTCACTGATATAATCAGTTCCTCTAATGCTAAGTCTGGGTAGTCTAACATATGAGTTCAACTAGAGTGTACATTTTATATACACTTTCATGTTTTTGCATGCTTTACCTAAGTTTTATTATTTGTCATTTCCCTCTCAGATTTTGGATCATCATCATGGCAATGTTCTTAACATGTAAACCTCAAATCAGGATAATGTTTAAATGCGATGAACATCTGATTTCTTTTGATTTATGAAGGACAATATTTCTGTCAATTCTAAACAATGGAGGTCATCTCATGTTCTGTGGCTCCATTCGAAATCCTCATCATCTATTGACATTTTTGATTTTCCTTCCTTTGTCTATCCTCCAATGAAACGGTCTTGAAGGAGCTCTCAGGATGACTTGAGGTTTACACGTTTGAGTGCAGTCATTGCCGTAATGGCGGGTAACAGCAGCAGCCATTTTCACACAGCAAGATTCCACAAACAGCAAACAATACCATGCACATGTCTTTTTATCATTTATTGGTTAAAGGACAAAGATTGGTGAGAAACTTATTTCAATTCATTCGTGAGGTGTGGATGCTGAAGGCTAGATTAACATTTATTTATTTTCTCAACATCCTTTTGAGAGATGCTCTAATACATCTCTGGAGTAGGTGGAATTCAAACCAGGTCTCAGGTCCAGAGGTAGTGACACTACCATTGCAGCACAATAAGCCCAGGTCAACATGCACTGCAAAACCCTACTTCCTTAGAGGGCAGTTAAGAGTCAAATATACCGTTGTGGGTTTAGAGTCACATATAGGCCCGACCAGGTAAAGACAACAGGTTTCCTTCCCTTCATAAGGAGCCAGTTGGATTTTTAACAATAACCATTGGACAAACTTAGGACTTGTTTTCACCGAATTCAAATTTTAGCCATCTGCCATGGTAGTATTCAAACATTGGCCTGGGGGCGTCCTGGAATACTAATCCTGTGACATCACCACTGCCTCTCTTTCGCAACCTTGATTTTCTTCAAAGATCCACCTCAGAGAAAAGAAGGGCTTTGGTTCAATGGTTGCTTTTTGGGTTAATCAGTTGAATTCAACATTCCCACACTATATCACTAAAGCATCAGCCTGGATTTTGTGCTTAAACCTTGGTGTACTTTGAAATTGAAAAGGAAGTGTTTTTATTGTGACAATACCTCGCTGAAGCACTTTTGAAATACTGCATTCAATTGTGGTCTCCCTGCTACAGGAAAGATGTTGTTAAACTTGACAGATTTACGAGGATATCGCCAGAGTTGGAGGGTTTGACTTATAGGGAAAAGCTGAATAGGCTGGAGCTATTTTCCCTGCAGCGTCAGAAGCTGAGGGGTTATATTATAATTTGTGAATTGTAAATTCATGAGGGGCATTGATAAAGTGAATAGTCAAGGTATTTTTTTTTCCCAGGGTAGGGGAGTCCAAAACTAGAGGGCATTGGTTTAAGGCGAGAGGGGAAAGATTTAAAGGGACCTAAGAGCCAACTTTATCGTGCAGAGGGTGGTACATGTATGGCATGAGCTGCCAAAGGAAGTGGTGGAGGCTGGTACAATTGCAACATTTAAAAGGCATTGGGATGGGTATATGAATAGGAAGGGTTTAAGAGGGATATGGGCCAAATGCTGGCAGATCAGGTTAAGGTATCATGCTGTCACAGACAAGTTGGACCGAAGGGTCTGTTTCTGTGCTGTATAACTCTGTGAATGCCAATGTAGTTAAGCAATCACTTTTCTGTCCAGCCAGGTTGTATCAAGAGCCTAAACATTTGGTCCCCACAGTATGTTTAAAAGATGTAAAACCTATCAGACAGATAGACCTGCAGTTCTGCCCTAAACAGAAGCCAAAGGTCAGCATTGACTGGCAAAGTATAGGACAACTTATCCTTAGGAAGGGGAAGGTACAAATAATCATTACTCCCCATGCATTATACCAGCCTCCAATCTTGGAATCTAAATTTACAAGCTTTTTTTGATTGGTTTAAAATTACTACAGAAAGTGTTGCTGTCTTCTTTTCTATCCATTTAATTCTGGGATGCTATTACTGTTCCCTGGTCGATTATCCTGGAATAATCTTTAAAAGGAAACAAAAAGCTACGTGGTATAAAATGACTTTTAAGCATTCCAGTTCGGCCTGTAAACTGTTCACCATTGTTAATCTCACCATTTCCTTTTTGTCATAAAACCTAATTCTTATACAGTCCTTTCATATTCAGGGTATTCACAAAATATACTCTTGTTCAAATCAAATCGAGACATCTTTATGCTACACCGAAGGAAGCATCTGGGGAAACCAGTAAATGAACAAAATCACTTAGGTAATTTTTTTTTGCTAAAATTAGCACTGCTGCCTGTGGGTCCCATCAATTTTCATGAAACACACACTGACAAGTGTTGCAAACTTTGGGCTCCTATCACATTGTCCAAATTTCTTGCTAGCAAAGGATGCATTCCTGCCTGGACTGCTTCATTAACATGAAGGATGGGAGTCATCGAGAACTGAACTGTGCTTCATAGTAAAGGCAGAAGCTGTGCCAAGTGCCTTTGGCACAAGTACCCATCAAGCGACTGTTAGCCAACATGTTACCCATTTGGTATCCTCTTACAAATCCTCAATATCAACCAGAGTCTAGGTCCAGCTGCAACATTGATACTCAACAGCCCTGGTCTCTTAAATCAAATTTATTTGGAAAAAGTATCCACAAATGTGCTATTATTGAGATACATAAAGTTGTATTTGGGAAAGCACTGACTATGTTAGCTCCCCTTGAGAAAAATGTGATCAGCTGTTGTATTGCTGCAATCTATTAATGATGGAGCTTCCCCAGCACTGTTAGGCAGGGGTGATTGACGGAGTGACAATGAGTTCCTAAGTCATTTTTATTTGTTAAATGGTGCTATGTAAATGAAAATTGCTGTTATCAATGGCTTAGTGAAATGATATTTCCATAAGATAAAGGAATATAGACAAAGATGCTTGAGCAGAATATATTTGCAACCTTTGTGGCGGTATTTCAGTGACAGAAACCTGCAATTTGAACCTGGGACAGATCTATAAAAAGATATCAGAGCGTGTTGATGTCTGTTGCACAGTTTATAGGTCTCTGCATCGGGTTGTGTAACACAAAATTACAAACTCACTCTTTCCAGATTTTGCACACCTGATTTTGCTTTCTGATTGTGGTGTCAACTAAAGGTAAGGATAGCTGGAAATAATCCGAAGCATTTTGATTAAGAGAGAGTGCAATGTTGTCTTTCAGCGTGTTTGAAAGTCAATGTGTGGGGCCACTTTTACCTCTCATGGTCATGTTTTTCTATCTGTTCATTCATGCATTTCTGCTCCATTCTTCATCTCTCTTCTTCAATATGTTAGATTCTTCATTTATGTTTGGGATCCTAGCCAGCCTGAAGATCATTGGATTATCTTGTGTGTTTACGAATGTGCACAGAGAGTCCCTTGAATGGCTGTTATCATTGAGTAAGGTCTGCCAAAAGCCAAATAGTAGGGGGGAGGTAGGGTAATGGTTTTATGTTAAGGGCAGGCCAACTGTATGAGAGGGAGGTAATAATCTGGTGGTATCATCACTGGGCTATTAATCCAGAGACCCAGGTAATGTTCTGGTGACTCGTGTTCAAATCCTTCCAAACAGCGTGAGCTGTGGTTTGTGATTTTAAAAATAGGCTTTTTGGTGCAGTGGTAGTGTCCCTTCCTCCATACCAGGAATCCTGGTTTAAGTCCCACACACCCATAGGTGTGCAATACCATCACTGGACAAGTTGATTACAAAATATAAAAAGAAGTCAGGTGGAAGTTGGACCTATAATGTAGATGGGGAACAAGTCATCAGTGTGTAGGAGCTTCATGGTGTGAAAGTTTAAACAAGATTCTGATAACAAAGGATGTGCTTGGATTCTGTCTGACCAACATTTAAAGTTTAGTGATTAATGATGACATTGTGTACACTTTATCTACTATATTGCAACACTTTACAAAAGATCAGTGAGATGTGTATACAAGATGGTGATGGAACAAGATCAGGAAATGACCTTCACTGGATTCTCTAGAAATATCACATCACTAAGCCAGTGACAGCAGCACTTTCCATTCGTGTAGAACCACTAAATGAATAAAAACAACTTGAGAATTATTTGTAAAGTGTTGAAATATAATAGATAAAGTGTACATGATGTCATCATTAATCGTTAAAGTTTAAATGCTGGTCCAAGCACATCCTTTGTTATTAGAGTTTTGTTTAAATTTACATACCACAAAACTCCTACTTGTTCCCCATCACTCAATCAACAGCCCCTACCTAACAGTATTGAGAGACCCCCATCATTAGGAGTTTGCAGCAATGCAGACATGATCACATCTTTCCTCAAGGGGAACTGGCACAGTTAATGCTTTGCCAATATGACCCAAACAAGACTTGATGTCACAATGCGATCACTTTTATGAATATACTTGTGACTTCTTGTTTGTATACACTGAACAACTTGACTCTCTTTAATCAAAGTTAAAAATCTCACAACACCAGGTTATCATCCAACAGGTTTATTTGAAAGTACAAGCTTTCAGAGTGCTGCTCCTTCGTCAGGTAACTATTAGAAATGTCACAGTACAGGAGGTGGCCGTTCAGCCCATAAGCAACTGCAACAGCTTTATTCTCTAGCCATTCTCCCCCAAGATCCTTGCACACCACATTTCTAGCCAAATAATCATCCAATGCTCTCTTGAATGCCTCAATTTCCAGGCAGTATATTCTAGACCCTAATTACATGCCAGGTGAAAAGCTTTACATCACATCACCCTTGTTTTGTCTGTATTTTAAAATTAGAATTAGAATCGTTACAGTGTGGAAACAGACCCTTCAGCCCAACAAGTCCACACTGACCCTCCGAAGAGTAACCCATCCAGACCCATTCTCCAACTCTTTTACTCTACATTAACCCCTGACTAATGCACCTAGCCTACACATCCCTAGACACTATGGGCAATTTAACATGGCCTATTCACCTGACCTGCACACCTTTGAGATTGTGGGAGGAAACTGGAACACCCGGAGGAAACCCACGCAGACACGAGGAGAATGTGCAAACTCTACACAAACAGTCGCCAGAGGCTGGAATTGAATCTGGGTCCCTGGCACCTCGAGACAGCAGTGCTAACCACTGAGCCACCGTGCCACCCAGTCATGGGCTTTCTATGTGCCTATTTTACAAGTGGAAGCAGTTTCTCCCTGGATCTATCAAATCTCTCAGCCTTCTTCGTTCCAAGGAGGAATCTCATCTTAGAGTCACACAGCATGAAAAAAAGACCCTTCAGTGCAACCAGTCCATGCTGAACATAATCCCAAACTAAACTAGTCTCAAATGCCTGCTCCTGGCCCATGTCCCTCCAAGCCTCATGTACTTATCCAAATGTCTTATAAATGTTGCAGTCGAACACACATCCACCACTTCCTCAGGAAGTGCATTCCACACGTGCACCACCCTCAGTGTAAAAGTTTGCTCATGTCTTTTTTAAAATCTTTTGTCTCTCACCCTAAAAATGTGCCCCCGACTTTTGAAATCCCCAATCCTAGGGAAGAGACAACTACCACTAACTATCTATACCCTTCAGTATTTTATACACTTTCACAAGCTAATAATCTTCTTCAAACTATCCACATAACTGAAGGTTCTCATTCTTCGAGCCATTCTTGTAAATCCTATCTGCACTCTGTCCAGTGCTTTCTCATTTTTCCTATGATGTGGCACCCACGTTATCTATTCTGAAGGTAGAAGCATGGCAAGACATGTTGAAATGCTTGTGTGTATGACCGTGTATCAAAGATGGAGCAGATGGAAAGGTGATGGAGGCATTGTATGAGTATTTGGATAGCAATGGTGTGCACATTATGGGGAACAGGCAGAAGATTGGCACTGGTAAGCGAACTGCTGCAGGTATGATGGGATGACTGGCCTCCTTCTGAGGTAAAAACAATGACTGCAGATGCTGAAAATCAAATACTGGATTAGTGGTGCTGGAAGAGCACAGCAGTTCAGGCAGCATCCAACGAGCAGCGAAATCAACGTTTCGGGCAAAAGCCCTTCATCAGGAATGGGCCTCCTTCTGAGCCATTCCAATTCTATGAATGAAAAGTTGTTCAGTGCATAAGAGCAAGTTAGAGTTATTCATAACAAGAGTCACTAAATGTGATATCATTGTAACATATGGTCTTATCATAGAAGCCCTTAGTGTGGAAACAGTCAACAGTCAATCCAACAAGTCCACACCAACCCTCCAAATAGTATCACACTCAGACCCATTCCCTTACCCTACATTTACCCCTGACTAGTGCATCTAACCTACACATCCCTGAACACTATGGGCAATTTAGCATAGCCAATTCACCCTAACCTACACATCTTTGGACCGTGGGAGGAAACCAGAGTAAACCCAGGCAGACACGGGGAGAATGTACAAACTCCAGACAGACAGTCACCCGAGGCTAGAATTGAACCCAGGTCCCTGGCACTGTCAGGCAGCAGTGCTAACCACTGAGCCACTGTGCCACAAATGCACACACTGCAAGTGTGAATCCATAACTTTCAAATCGCAGCCACAGACATGGCCAGTACGGGGACTGAACCCACATCCATGGCATTAATAGCACCACACCTGTAACTATCTGAGCTAAGCAAATTTCTCGTACTGGATTGGGGTGGATGTGTTTCCGGCAGAGCTGAGATGCAAATTCGGCAATCTGAACACAGACATTGGAGTTACTAGCAGAAGTCAGGAAGCTTGATGGGCATTTGTTTTATTTACCCAGGAATGACATCTTGACACAAAAACAGAAATTGCTGGAGAAATTCGGCAGGTCTGGTAGCATCTGAGGAAAGAAAGCAGAGTTAACATTTTTAAGTCCAGTGACCATGCTTCAGAGTTGATAGCAGCTAGGAAACTGTGGCATATATCCTGAAGACAGGGGCTTGTGGAGGGGATAAGGCAAGTGAGCATTTGGGCAGAGATGGAGCCCAGACGGAGGGAATGACAGTTTGGGAGACAAAGGGATATAGAATCTGCACAATGTGGAAACAGGGCATTAGGCCCAACAAGTCCACACTAACCCTTTGAAGAGTTACCCACCCAGAACCATTCCTCTACATTTCCCCTAACCTGCACATCCCAAATACTATGGACGACTTAGCACAACCAACTCACCTAAACTTCACATCTTTGGAGGAAACCCACACAGGCACGGGCAGAATGTGCAAACTCCACACAGTCACCAGAGGCTGGAATTGAACACAGGTCCCTGGCGCTGTGAGGCAGCAGTGTTAACTACTGAGTCACTGTGGATGTAGGTGAGCCAGGGGGGAAGAGAAGTTGAAAATGGGGACCATAAGGAGGTGTAAATGGGTTGGCTATATAACATCCTGATGCCTTGAGGCTGGTACAGTTACATTTAAAAGGCATCTGGATGGGTATATGAATAGGAATGGGTTAGAGGGATTTGGGCAAATGGGACTCGACTAATTTAGTATTTCTGGTCAGCATGGACGAGTTGGACTGAGGGGTGTGTTCCTGTGCTGTACAACACTATGACTCAAATGTATAACCAGTTCCACCTGAAATCAGCGCTTACAACTCTTTCTGTTCCATTCCTTGCCAGTACCACAGGTAGCATCATACTCAACACTTTATTTTGGCTAGCTTTACACTTGGTTAAGAAAAAAAAAGAGCATTCCATTCACTTCAAACTTCCCATTTAACCGCAGCCTTGTTCCTATGGCAACTTCATTAGGCACAAAGCAGCAAAAGCCCTTGACAGTCTGGTCAGTGACAGCATTGCTAACCATCCCCAGCCACACAACCAACTATTCACCTCAGCAGCAAACTGGGAGAAGAGGAGGGCACTTTCACATCGTGAATGGCACAGGTTTGCAGATTGTGCTGCCTCACTGTCACATTCAGTGGTACAGGGACTTAATGGAAAGGGTTTGTTGATCATAGTCATCTAAGCACTTTTTTTTTCTGGGGAGGGGTGTGGGGGAGGGGTGGGGGGAGGAAAAGAGAGAAAAAGCAGAGCTGGCAAACAAAATGATCAAAAGACAACATCAACACAATCTCTGCTGTTGTCCAACTGGTTGAAGAGAGCTAATTTCATGATTGGCCAAAATCACATGAATCAATGAAATAAAGGATGAGAAGGATGTTGCCAGGGTTGAAGAGTTTGAGTTCTAGGGAGTGGTTGAACAGGCTGGGGCTGTTTTCCCTGGAGTGTCGGAGGCTGAGGGGTGACCTTATGGAGGTTTATAAAATCATGAGGGGTATGGATAGGATAAATAGACAAAGTCTTTTCCCTGGGGTGGGGGAGTTCAGAACTAGAGGGCAAAGGTTTAGGGTGAGAGGGGAAAGATATAAAAGGGACCTAAGCGCAACCTTTTCACACAGAGGGTGGTACATGTATGGAATGAGCTGCCAGAGGAAGTGGTGGAGGCTGCTACAATTAAAACATTTAAAAGGCATCAGGATGGGTATAATGAATAGGTAGGGTTTGGAGGGATATGGGCCAAGTGCTGGCAGGTGGGACTAGATTGGGTTGGGATATCTGGTCGGCATGGACGAATTGGACCAAAGGGTCTGTTTCCATGCTGTACATCTCTATGCCCCTATAACTCTATGTATAAATAGAATTAGTCCTGCTGAAAGTCTATCCTTAGCTTAATGCAACATACTTTTATATATTTTCCAGTCAGTCCAATGATACATTTTCAGTAGCTATCGGACTATTTGTAAATCAGTAATGTGTCAGTGATTTTGTCTGTTTACTGGAGAAGAGCTGGTCTCCAGTGCCTGAATTGATCTTTCAATTCTTTCATTACTGTGCAAATACCTTCCTAATATTCTGTGCAACTGGATAAAACTCATGGCTTCTCAATCCAACAGACCTCTAACGCCCGCACATTGCACGGGATTCTTACATGAATAAAATCTGTTTAATTATCTTTGGGAACTGCCAGAGGAAACGGTGGAGACTGACACAATTACAACATTTAAATGACATCTGGATGGGTATATGACTAGGAAGGGTTTAGAGGGAAATGTTCCAAATGGGACTGGATTAATTTAGGTTATCTGGTTGGCATGGATGAGTTGGACCGAGGGGTCTGTTTCCATGCTGTACAACTCCATGGCTTACAGAGGTTTATAAAATCATGAGGGACATGGATAGAATAAATGGACAAAGTCTTTTCCCTGGAGTGGGTGAGTCTAGAACTAGAGGGCATATGTTTAGGGTGAGAGGGGAAAGATATAAAAAGGATCTAAGGGGCAACTTTTTCACACAGAGGGTGGTACGTGTATGGAATGAGCTGCCAGAGGAAGTGGTGGAGGTTGGTACAATTACAACATTTAAAAGGCATCTGGATGGGTAGATGAATAGGAAGGGTTTAGAGGGATATGAGGTAAGAAAAATGACTGCAGATGCTGGAAACCAAATTCTGGATTAATGGTTCAGGCAGCATCCATATGAGCCAAGTGCTGGCAAATGGGACTAGATTAGGTAAGGATAACTGATTGGCATGGACGAGTTGGACCGAAGCATCTGTTTCCATGCTGTACTTCTGATTAGATTCCCTACAGTGAGGAAGCAGGCCCTTCGGCCCAACAAATCCACACCGACCCTCCAAAGAGTAACCCACCCCAAACCCATTTCCCTCTGACTAATGTACCTAACACTACGGGCAATTTAGCATGGCCAATTCACCTGACATCTTTGACTGTGGGAGGAAACCAAAGCACCCGGAGGAAACCTATGCAGACACGGGGAGAATGTGCAAGCTCCACACAGGCAGTCGCCCAAGGCTGGAATCGAACCTGGGACCCTGGTGCTAACCACCGAGCCACCATGCTGCTCCAATGACTTTGGGACAGGGGGTTCTCTATTGCAGGAGGTTTTACATTGTAGAAGGTCATGGGTCACTTCAGGGCAGTGCAGGGAGTGCACTACACCAGAGGTACATTTTTAATCAGAGAGGACTTTAACCAAGGTCCTGACCTTCAGGTCATGCGAAGGATCCATACCATAATTCAAAGAAGAGTGAAAAATTTCTCTCCACATTTGAGGCCAATTTTCATTGCTCAATAACACTATTTTAGATTAGATTACTTACAGTGTGGAAACAGGCCCTTCGGCCCAACAAGTCCACACTGAAGTGCAACCCACCCACCCCTTCACCTGACACTACGGGTAATTTCGCATGGCCAATTCACCTAACCTACACATTTTTGGATTGTGGGAGGAAACCGGAGCACCCGGAGGAAACCCGCGCAGACTCGGGGAGAATGTGCAAACTCCACACAGAGAGTTGCCTGAGGTGGGAATTGAACCCAGGTCTCGGGCGCTGTGAGGCAGCAATGCTAACCACTAAGCCACCGTGCACTATCTGAAACAAAAGCACATATTGTTGTGGAGAAATTCTATGGACAGAAAACAAGTGTTAACATTTCAGACCAACAGCCCCTCTTTCAGAAGTGATAATATTGAGGAAAAGGTGGAAGATATGCTAATGACAAACGTTGTGATGGGAGGAGGGAGATGGAGCCCAGAGAGGGAGAGACAGTTTGGCAGATAAAATGATAGATGCTGGTAAGCCAGGGAAGGAGAAAAGCTGATAATGGGGACAATGAGTAGGTGAAAATGGAGTGGCCATACTGCAAATAGCCCATGTCATGACAGGGCCTGAGGTGTTAGGTGGGTCAAAGGACATGGGAGATGGTGTTCAGGCCCAAAAATTATTGAACTTGATATCGAATCTGAAAGCAGAAAATGAAATGATGTCCTTCCAGCTTGCACTAAGCCTTGCTGGAGGACTGCAGCAAGCCAGAGGCAATAACATTATCCGATTGCTTACCACCTGTCAATCTGACACAGCAAGATCCCACAATCAGCCACCTCATACCTCCACATTCCCAACAGTCAGTACAATGGACAAGTGTTTTTGTTTAATGATACATGTGTTGTGAAATCTGCCACAGAAATGAAAGTCCCTTCGTTCAAAATACATTATTCCTTTAACCGCATGCAGCTGTCTTTGTTAAAAGGAGGAATGGGGGATGATTAAAGCAATTCCCCTTCACCGGTAAGGCTCTTCCTTCATTTTTGTTTTTGCAAAGTACTTGCTCAAGGACTCTCAAAATTGGCAACTCAACCCCTTTTCACAAAAAAAGAAGCAGCGACAAATGGCTCTGAAAATAACAGCTATCTTTTCCACCTCTGGGTACGTAACCCAGCTTAGTGATAAATGACTGAGCTGTGGTGTCCAGAACTGAACAGTGAGTTGCAGGCAGCAGCCTCCTTGTTCATTGTGAACCTGGCAGTGAAACATTTAAAGGAAAACCAGTATCCAGCAGAATAAACTGTCTGAACAATTACCAATCACAGCATTAGTAAGATAAATTTAAGTTTTATCAACTAATATCAACAGTTAAGGAAACACCATGAGGTTATGCAGCATTTTGAACGTTAAAAATTTGTTCCAATGGGTATCTGAGAGTAGCAGTCAGAGAAACAGAGCCCAAACCTAGGAAGGGTGATCAAAGGTTTAGCCCAAGAAGTTGGCTTTTAGGAAGGTCCAGGTGAAAGTGAGGCTACAGAACAGAATCAAAACGTGTAGCGCTGGCAAAGTACAGCTGGTCAGGCTGACATTCCTGATGAAGAGCTTATGCTCTAAATGTTGACTCTCCTGCTCCTTGGATGCTGTGCTTTTCCAGCGCCACACATTAATTTTTAGGCAGGTCTTAGATTACTTACAGTGTGGAAACAGGCCGTTCGGCCCAACAAGTCCACACCGACCCGCCAAAGCGCAACCCACCCAGACCCATTCCCCTACGTTTACCTCTTACCTAACACTACGGGCAATTTAGCATGGCCAATTCACCTAACCCGCACATCTTTGGACTGTGGGAGGAAACCGGAGCACCCGGAGGAAACCCACGCAGACGCGGGGAGAATGTACAATCCCCACACAGGGTGTCGCCAGAGGTGGGAAGTGAACCCAGGTCTCTGGTGCTGTGAGGCAGCAGTGCTAACCACTGTGCCACCGTGCTGCCCACCTACAAAACAAAAGGAAACAGAGAGCATTAGAGGTGTGGATGCTGAAGTAAAAGCACCAAGGGAGAAGTGACGGAGATGCACAAGGGGGAAAAGCAGGAAAGTGGGGATTTGAGGATTACCAGGTCAGCCATGATCTCACTGAATGGGAAGGTTGGGCTGAATGGCCTTCTTCTTATGGGAAAATGTCAGAGAAACATAGTGTTGTCATGACAGAGTGCGAGTGAGACTGAGATTCTGGTTAATGTATGGCAGCAGAGTTTTGACCAGCTGATGTTTACAAGTTGTATAGGATGGCAGAGCATTGGAACAGTGAAGCACAGGGTTTTCCAAGGCACAGCTGAGAGTCTCAGCAACTGAAGCATTAAGCTCAGGCCAGAGATACGTATTACAGAAAAGGGGAGGCAATGACCTGGAGGTCCTATTAATTCCAGGGACCCAGCTAAAATTTGGGTGATCTAGGCTCCAATCCTGCCATGGCAGATGGTGGGATTTGAATTCAATATATTTTTAAAAATCTGGAATTATGAATCTAATGATGACCAAGTCTCCATCGCCAATTGTTGGGAAAACCTAACTGGTTCATTAATGTCCTTTAGGAGAGGAAATCTACCCTTCTTAACTTACGTGAGACTCCAGACCCACAACAATGTAGTTGACTCTCAACTGCCCTCTGGACAATTAGGAATGGCAATCAATGCTGGCCTAGCCAGTGATGCCCATTGGTGTGAATGAATTTTTTAAAATACATGGTCTCTATTCAAATTCCACCATCTGCCTTGGTGGGAATCAAACCCAGATCCCCAGAACATTACTGGGTCTCTAAATTCATTGGTCAGCAACAATACCACTCGGCCATTACCTTCCCCTGAAAGGATGAAGGGGTAAGCTCAGTCACATGTCTACAACATTTGGTATTGTCAGGCCTTTGTTTTTAAGCATCAATCCCAATTCAATACACAAAAGTGCAAAGTCTCTCACATCCTACTCTGGCAACTCTACATTGGTGAGACAGGATGCCCACTTGCAGAGCGCTTCAGAGAACATTTCCGGGATATCTGCGCCAACCAACCCCAGCACCCCATGGCTGCCACACTTCAACTCCCCCCCCTCCACCCCCCCCCCCCCTCCCCACTCCACCAAGGACATGAAGGTCTTGGGCCTCCTCCATCGCCCCACCCTGACCACACAGTGCCTGGAGGAAGAATGCCTAATTTTCTGCCTTGGGACCCTCCAACCACATGGCATCAATGTGGATTTCACCAGTTTCCTCATTTTCCCCTCCCCCCACCTTATCCCAGTTCCAACCTTCCAGCTAAGCACCACCCTCATGACCGTCCTACCTGTCCATCTTCCTTCCCACCTATCAACTCTAACCACCTCTCTTACCTATCACCATCACCCTCACCTCCATTTACCCAGCACACTCTCAGCTATGATCCCCCCCAGCCCCATACCCCTCCCATTTATCTCACCACCCCCTCAGCTCACAAGCCTCATTCCTGATTAAGGGCTCTTGCCCAATATGTCGATTGTCTTGCTCCTCGGATGCTACTTGACCTGCTGTGCTTTTCCAGTACTACACACTCTACTCTGATCTCCAGCCTCTGCAGTCCTCAGTTTCTCCATTGCAACCTAGCTTTCTAGCCAGCTGAGACGACATATTCACCCAGCTCCCCCCACACACCAGCTTGTCATGCATTGAAGCATTCAAATTAGCAGGGTCTTCTCGGTTCGGATCTCCACCTTACAGAAAGGTACAGAGGTACTCATGGTATCATAGAATCCTAGAATCCCCACAGTGTGGAAACAGGCCATTCAGCCCGACAAGTGCACACCAACCCTCCGAAGAGTAACTCATCCAGACCCATTCCCCTACCCTACTCCTTCCTCTACCTTTACCCCAGATTAATGCACCTAACCTATACAGCCCTGAAGACTACGGACAATTTAGCATGGCCAATTCACCTAACCTGCACATCTTTGGATACTAGAAAAACTGGGACAAAATGAGATAGTTCTGGTGTCATCTGTGCAAATTAAGGAATGTTAACTATCAGGAAAGAAAGAGACTGAAATTCTTGAGGAAAGTGAGTCCTTAAAATTATAAATGATTTAGATGAGAATATAGAAAGCATGGTTAATAGGTTTATGAATAACACAAAGATTGGTGGGAGTGGAGAAGCTTATCCAAGATCACAAAGATCTCTTGATCAATTGTGTCAATTGGCTGAAGACTAGCAGAAGGAGTTCAATTTCTCTAAATGCAAGATAATTGCATTCTCTAAATGTAAAACAAACAAAGGCAAGACTTATACACTTAAACGTAGGGCCTCAGGCAGTGCTGTGGAACCTAAGGGTTCAGATCCATAACTCTGAGGTTTGCAGCACATATAGATAGGATGGTTAAGATGGTGTTTAGCATGCTCGCCTTCACTACTCAGACCTTTGAGTATCAGGTTTGGGATGTTATATTGACATTGATGAGGCCTCTTCTGCAGTACAGTGTCCAGTTCTGGTCACCCTGTTATAGTGGGGATACGATCACACTGGAGAGGCTTCAGCAGAAATTTCCCAGGATGCTGCCTGTTATAAGGAGAGGCTGGATAGGCTTGAACTGTTTTCCCTGGCGTGTAGGAAGTTGAGGGGTGACTTTTTGAGGTTTATAAAATAATGAGTATAGATAAGGTGAATGGTAGATGTATTTTCCCTAGGGTGGGGGATTTCAAGACAAGGGGGCATATTTATATATTACAAAGAAAAAGACAGTATTACAGGACAGCTATTTGGATAATGATACCCAGTGTGGGACTGCAAGGGACAGAATATATAAACATCAAAAAACAGCAGGAAATAGGGTCAAAAAGGGACGAAGTGCTTAAACTGCAAAAATAAAGTCTGTTAACTTGAATGTACATGGTATAAGTGAATTAATGACACAAATAAAGCAGATTAATTAGCAATACAAGTACAGTTTAATGAGTATGATCTTATTAACCACTAGAGATTAGTTACAAGGAGGTCAAAGCTGTACATGTGAATTTTCAGAAGGACAGGCAGGAAAGAAAGGTGGTGGGATAGCTTTGTTAGTATGGGTCAAAATAAGTACGATAAGATTAAATGATCTTGGTTCAGAAGATGTAGGTTCTAGATGGGCAGAAATAAGAAATAAAGAGGGGGAGGTGACACTGTTAAGAGGAGTGTATAGGCTCCTTAACATTAGCTATATGGTGGATCAGAGAATAAATCAGGAGATAATGAGATTATGTAACAAAAACATTACATTAATCATTGGTGACTTTAACCTTCATGTAGATTGGAATAGTCAGATTGATAGAGGAAGCAAAGAAGGAGGACACCCAACTATATTCAGGATATTTTTCTCAAACAATACATTGAAGATCCAGCCAGGGATCAGTCTATTTTGGAGCTGATGATATGTAATAAGGCAGGTTTAATAAATGATGCCAGAGTAAAGGACCCCCGAGCAAAAAGTGACTATAACATGGTCAAATTTAGTATTTAGTTTGAGAGGGAGAAATTTGGGTTGAAAACAACTGTGCTAAACTTTACTAAGGATAATTACAAAGGAATGAGTATGCTGCAGGCTGGAGAGGACTAAGGAAGAAGTTGAGGAACAATAGCAGACATTCAACGTTAAAAAATCATGGCTCAAAGCAAAGATATATTCCCGAGTGAGGAAGATTTCTAGGAAGGTGATAACCTAAGCATATTTAACCAGAAAGTTAAAGGGTAGCATGAAATTGAAAGGAAAATTACACAGTGAGGCAAAGACTAGCGGTAAACTAGAAGATTGGAACATTTTTTAAAAAGGCTGCAAAAGATGACCAAAGAAAATAAAGAGAGAAAATAAACTTTAAAGGTAAACTTTACATAAAATTTTGTTTAATTTACAGAGTGCAGAATACAGTGCTATAGTTGCAGAGAAGGTGCAAAGAGAGAGATCTACATTAACATTTGAGAGCTCTGTTCAAAAGTCTGATAACAGCGATGAAGAAGCTGTTCTTGAATCTGATCGCACATGTATTCAAACTTTTATCTCCTCTACCCGACGGAGGAGGATGTCAGAAACTATAACCTGAAGGTAATCTCAAGACAGACAGAAAAGGTTTATTCAATTACATAAAAAGGAAGAGAGATGGCAAAGCTAACAAAGACCCTTTGGAGACTGAAGCTAGAGAAATAATAATGGGGAAGCAGAAAATTGCAGAGTTGAATAAATACTTGGCACCAGTCTTCACAATAGAAGATAATAATAGCATTCCAAAATTACTAAATGATCAAGGACAAAAAAGGAGGAGAGGAAATAATTATCACTAGAGAAAAAGTGCTAAAGAAACTAGTGGGGCTAAAGACTGATAAGTCTCCTGGACCTGTATCCTCGGATATTAAATGCAGTAGCTACAGAGATACTGGTTGCACTGATAGTGATCTCCCAAGTATTCTTAGATGCTGGAAAAGTCCCCAAGAATTGCCAAAGTAACACGAAAAAGGAAAGGAGAAAAGAAAGCAAGTAACGACAGAACAGTTAGCTTAACAACTGTTATTGGGAAGATGCTGGTGTCTATTATAAAGGATCTAACAGCAGAGAATTTAGAGATATCTAAGATGAACAAGCAGAGTTAGTATTGCTTCATGAAAGGGAAATAATCCCAAATATTCTTAATATGGAGAGGAGGTTCCTCTGACTCCAGAATCGAGAGTGTTGGCTTATGAGGAGAGATTGAGTAGACTGAGACAATACTCATTGGAATTTAGAGGGGGTGGTGGTGGGGGGTGGGGGGAGAGAAGTCTTAAAGAAACATATAAAATAATGAAGGGAATGGGTTAAATAGAAGTAGGGAAGTTGCTTCCACTGGCGGGTGAAACTAAAACAAGGGAACAGAGCCTCAAAATAAGAGGGAGCAGATTAAGGAACAAGTAGAGGAGGAACCTCTTACCCAAAGGGTTGTGAATCTGTAGAATTCCCCACCCAGTGAAGCAGTTGAGGCTACCTCATGGAATGCTCTTAAGGCAAAGATAGTTATAGAGTTTTGAACAATAAAAGGAATTAAGGGTTATGCTGAGCAGGTGAGTAAGTGGAGCTGAGTCCAAGAGAAAAAAAAATCAGTCATTATCTTATTGAGTGGGAGAGCAGGCAGAATGGGCCAGAAGCCTACTCCTGCTCCTATTCTTTATTTCTTAGAGTTCTTATGTTGCATAAGTAAAGGTATAAGTAAAGTGGAAAGGGAATATATTTGGGTTTCCTGAAGACATTTGATAAGGTAACATATATTAGGCTACTCAATGAGAGTCTGCAACTGTAGCGGTAGAATATTAGAGGATTTACTAACGGAGAGAAGACAGAGTTGAGTCAAGAGAGCCTTTTCAGGATGGCAACCTGTAACTAGTGGAGTGTCACAAGGATTAGTATTGGGGCTGCAGTTAATTGCAAAACATGAAAAAACACATTAATGAAGAAATTAAATGTCCACAAGCCAAGTTTGTAGATTACACGATAACAGGTGGGAAGGCAAGTGGTGATAATGACTCAAAGAGTCTGCAGAGGGATACAGACAGGTTAAGTGAGTGGATAAAAAAAACTTGGTAGATGGACTATAATGTGGAAAATGTGAAACACATTGACAGGAAGAATAGAGGAACTGAATATTATTTAAATGTAGAAAGACTGCAGAAAGCTACAGCAGAGCGATTGGAGAGTAAGCTTGTGTGGAAAAAAAATCAACAGGTAATAGGGAATTCAAAAGAAATAGACCAGGTCATGACATTATTACTGTACCATCGTGTATGACCGAGGATTTAGGGATCTCAGATTTCATCCAACTCTGGGTAATCACTTGAAGCAGAAACATTATTAAAAATATACTGCTCTGATGTAACATAGTAGCTTAATATTAGACCAGGCACTGATATGCCTGCTAATAGCCATCCATCTGTTGGATTTTTCAATACCACATTGTCCATATCTAGTTTCTTGTGCTGCTTATGTAACATAAAATACCTTATAGTAAATCACATCTAATAGCATAGATATATTTGGAAGGAAGTCGATGAACATTTGATGGAGAAAGTAACAGAAGACTATGGTGACAGGAGGAGATAAAGGAGGAGAGAGAAAGGTCACAGTTTGTAGATGACACAAAGATTGACCATGTGTGTTGACAGTGAGGAGGAAGGTATTAGATTATAGCAGAATGCAAACAGACTAGTTAGATAGGCAGATCAGTAGCAAATGGAACTTAACCCTCATAAATGTAAGGTGAAGTGCAGGTTCATAGCTCCTTGAAAGTGGAGTTGCAGGTAGATAGGATAGTGAAGAAAGCATTTGGTATGCTTTCCTTTATTGGTCAGAGTATTGAGTACAGAGGTTGGGAGGTCATGTTGCAGCTGTACAGGACATTGGTAAGGCCATTTTTGGAATATTGCGTGCAATTCTAGTCTCCTTCCTATCGGAAAGACTTTCTGAAACTTGAAAGGGTTCAGAAAGGATTTACAAGGATGTTGCCAGTGTTGGAGGATTTAAGCTGTAGGGAGAGGTTGAATAGGCTGGGGCTGTTTTCCCTGGAGCGTTGGAGGCTGAGGGCTGACCTTATTCAAGTTTATAAAACCATGAGGGGCATAGATAGGATAAATAGGCAAAGTATTTTCCCTGGGATGGGAGGGCCCAGAACTAGAGGGTATAGGTTTAGGGGGAGAGGGGCAAGAAATAAAAGAGACCTAAGGGGCAACATTTTCATGCAGAGGGTGGTACGTGTATGGAAGTGGTGTAGGCTAGTACAACTGCAACATTTAAAAGGCATCTGGATGGGTATATGATTAGGACGGGTTTGGAGGGATATGGACCGGGTGCTGGCAGGTGGGACTAGATTGGGTTGGGATACCTGGTCGGCATGGACGAGTTGGACCGAAGGGTCTGTTTCCATGCTGTACATGTCCATGACTCTATGATGCACTTTGAAAGAAGGAAGAAAAAAGGTACTCGATTAATGGCAGGACATTAGGAAGCTCAGAGGAATATAAGGATATTCAGCTATAGATCCCTGAAGATGGCAGAACTGGTTAATAGGGTGGTTAAGATGGCATTATGGGGTACTTTCCTTTGTCAGTCATGGTGTAGTTTATAAGAGCAGAGAGATAATGTTGGAGATGTTCAGGACTTTGGTTACACCACAGCTGTGGTACCATGTGCAGTTCTGGTCACCACGCTACAGTAAAGATGCGTTGGACTGTGAGGGAGTACCCAAGAGATTCCGAGGATGTCATTTGAAATGGAGCACTTTAGATATGGAGAGAGACTGGATAAGCTCATAGTGTTTTCTTTAAAGCAGAGAAGGTTGAGGGGGAAATCTGATTGAGGTGTATAAAATTATAATGGGAACAGACAAGGTGAACAGAAAGCAGCCTTTAATCGAAGAGTCAATAACAAGGGGGCCTGAATATTGAAGTGAAAAGGAGGTGGTTTAGAGGGGAGTTGAGGAAAATCATTTCCATCTAGGAGGGTTTTTGGAGTCTGGAATGGACTGCCTGGTGAGGGTCATTCAGGCAGGAGCCTCACAACCTTGAAGGGTACTTGAATGAACACTTGAAATTAGATTACTTACAGTGTGGAAACAGGCCCTTCGGCCCAACAAGTCCACACCGCCCCGCCGAAGCGTACCCACCTATACCCCTACATCTACATCGACATCGACCCCTTACCTACAACTACGGGCAATTTAGCATGGCCAATTCACCTGACCTGCACATCTTTGGACTGTGGGAGGAAACCGGAGCACCCGGAGGAAACCCACGCAGACACGGGGAGAACGTGCAAACTCCACACAGTCAGTCGCCTGAGGCGGGAATTGAACCCGGGTCTCCAGCGCTGTGAGGCAGCAGTGCTAACCACTGTGCCACCGTGCCACCCAGAAATGTCATGACATTCAAGACAATAGGACCAGGATAGGTAGTAGTACATTTTTGATGGTACAGATTTGATGGGCAGAAAGGCCTCTTCTGTACTGAATGATTCTATGATTAGCTAGCATCTGTGAAACATAAAAAATAGATGGTAAGTTGGGTCAAGTGGAATCTCCCTGTTGTCAATGCTATATAATTGGCACACTGTCCTGATCTGGACTATTTCTTCACTGTAGCAGGATCAAAATCCTGAAACTATCTCCTTAACAACATTTTGGGTGTGCCAACTTGACCACAGATTGCTGTGATGATGCACAGTATCTTCCCAAGAAATTCACCAAAGATACTTAGACAGCACCTTCCAAACCCAGGACTACTTCCATCCAGAAGGCCAAGGACAGCAGGTACTTGGGAACACCACCACCTGCAAGTTCCCCTCCAAGCCACTCACCATCCTGACTTAGAAATATACCACCATGCCTTCACAGTCGTTGGATCAAAATCCTGGAATCCTCTCCCTAACGTCATTATGGATCAACCCACAACAAGTGGACTGCAGCGATTCAAGAAGGCAGCTCACCATCACCTTCTCAATGGCAAATAAGGATGGACTATCAATGCTGGCCAGGCAGTGACACCCAAGCCCCACAAATGACTTTTTTTTTTTAAAAAGAGCAATTAGGAAGGCCCAATAACAGGACCAAACAGCCTAAACAGAGGATGGATGTTCCCAGTGGCTGGCTAGTCCAGAACCAAGGATCACAGTCTAAGGATAGCAGATTGGCCATTTTGGACTGAAGTGGGGAGAAATTTCTTCACCTGGAGAGTGGGGAGAATTCTTTGTAACAGAAAGCAGTTGAGGATAAAACATTGAATGTTCTCAAGAAATGATTAGATATGGTTCTTTGAACTAAAAGGGATCAAAGGCTAAAGGGGGGGGTGGGGGGAGAGTGAAATTGGGACAATGGGACTGAGTTGGATGATCAGGCATGATCGTGTTGCATGGTCAAGTAGGCCTCAATGAAGAACTGCCAAATTTCCATCCAGTAAAAGACAGAAAATCCCTATCCCTGGACTCACCTCCACCCCCCTCCCCGCCCCACACACCCCAACTAACTGATGAGATACTTTCCCAGTGAGAAGGGGTCTGAGGAAATTGTGCTGGTGTGTCACTGTTTAAGCAATATGCTTGGTTCACTTCTAAAGTCAAACCTCTATAGGAGTTGGGGTGTCATGTTACAGCTGTACAGGACATTGATTAGGCCACTTTTGGAATACTGCATTCAATTCTGGTCTCCCTGTAAAAGATGTTGCTAAACTTGAAAGGGTGCAGAAAATATTTACAAGGATGTTACAAGGGTTGGAGGATTTGAGCTAAAAAGGATAAATAGGCAATGTTTTTTCCCTGGGCTCAGGGAGTCCAGAACGAGAGGGGATAGGTTTAGGGTGAGAGGGTAAAGATATAAAAGAGACCTGAGGCGCAACTTTTTCACGCAGAGGGTGGTATGTGTATGGAATGAGCTGCCAGAGGATGTGATGGAGGCTGGTACAATTGCAACATTTAAGAGGCATTTGGATGGGTATATGAATAGGAAGGGTTTGGAGCGTGGTGCCAGGTGCTGGCAGGTGGGACTAGATTGGGTTGGGATATCTGGTCGGCATGGACGGGTTGGACCGAAGGGTCTGTTTCCATTCTGTACATCTCTATGACTCTTATGAATGGTGCTTTTCACAATCTATCTTCCAGTTTGCACAGTTTTTAACCTGTCATGTGCTGGACTGATCATTGTGGAATAAGGATTAGAAAAAAACCCCATTGCCTTTGTGAATTGAAACTTTGCCCAGGCTTACTACAAGAAGTGTCAGTGTACAGAGTTGCTCACACTGATAAGGAGAAGAATAAAGACTTTGGAACTGAAGAAATGCAGGAATCATTGAGTCGCAGAGACGTACAGCACAACGACAGCCCCTTCAGTCCAACTTGTCCATGCCAAAGTTATCCCAAATTAATCGGGACCCATTTGTCAGCATTTGGTCCATATCCCTCCAAGCTCTTCCTATTCATATACCGATCCAGATGCCTTTTATTCGCCGTAACTGTGCCAGCCTCCACCACTTCCTCTGACAGCTTATTCCATACACTCATCATCCTCCGCATGAAAAAGTTGCCTCTCAGATCCCAAATATATCTTTCCTCCTCTCACCTTAAATCTATGTTGTTCTAGTTGTGGACTCCCCCACTCTGGGAAAAAGACCTTGTCTATTTATCCTATCCATGCCCCTCATGATTTTATAAATCTCTACAAGGTCACCCCTCAGCCTCCGACGCTCCAGGGAAAACAGCCCCAGCCTGTTCAGCCTCTCCCTGTAGCTCAGATCCTCCAATCCTGGACACATCCTTGTAAATCTTTTCTGAACCCTTTCAAGTTTCACAACTTCTTTCCGATAGGAAGGAGACCAGAATTGCACGCAATATTCCAACAGTGGCCTAACCAATGTCCTGTACAGCCACAACATGACCCCCCAACTCCTGTACTCAATACTCTGACCAATAAAGGAAAGCATACCAAATGCCTTCTTCACTATTCTATCAACCTGCGACTCCACTTTCAAGGAGCTATGAACCTGCACTCCAAGGTCTCTTTGTTCAGCAACACTCCCTAGGACCTTACCATTAAGTGTATAAGTCCTGCTAAGATTTGCTTTCCCAAAATGCAGCACCTTGCATTTATCGAATTAAACTCCATCTGCCACTTCTCAGCCCACTGGCCCATCTGGTCATGATCCTGTTGTAATCTGAGGTAACCCTCTTCGCTGTCCACTACACCTCCGATTTTGGTGTCATCTGCAAACTTACTAACTGCACCTCTTATGCTCGCATCCAAATCATTTATGTAAATGACAAAATGTAGAGGGCCCAGCACCGATCCTTGTGGCACTCCACTGGTCACAGGCCTCCAGTCTGAAAAACAACCCTCCATCACCACCCTCTGTCTTCTACCTTTGAGCCAGTTCTGTACGCAAATGGCTAGTTCTCCCTGTATTCCATGAGATCTAAGCTTGCTAATCAGTTTCCCATGGGGAACCTTGTCGAACGCCTTACTGAAGTCCATATAGATCACATCTACTGCTCTGCCCTCATCAATCATCTTCTTCAAAAAACTCAATCAAGTTTGTGAGACATGATTTCCCACACACAAAGCCATCTTGACTATCTCGAATCAGCCCTTTCCTTTCCAACTACATGTACATTCTGTCCCTCAGGATTCCCTCCAACAACTTGCCCACCACTGAGGTCAGGCTCACTGGTCTATGGTTCCCAGGTTTGTCTTTACCACCTTTCCTAAACAGTGGCACCACGTTTGCCAACCTCCAGTCATCCGACATCTCATCTGTGACTATCGATGATACAAATATCTCAGCAAGAGGCCCAGCAATCACTTCTATAGCTTCCCACAGAATTCTCGGGTACATCCGATCAGGTCCTGGGGATTTATCCACTTTTAACCGTTTCAAGACATCTAGCACTTCCTCCTCTGTAACCTGGACATTTTGCAAGATGTCACCATCTATTTCCCTACAGTCTCCCATTGTATCTTTGAGATGTAAGGTGGTTTGTGATGGGCTGCAAGAGAGTTGGAATAACACTGGAAATAGTTTCAGTCGTAATTTTCAATCTGTATTAAACACTTTAAAAAAAGGGGAGAAAGACGGAAGAGTGGGACTTTTGGATCATTCTTTCAATGTATGCATAGAGGTCTTTACCTGTGCTGTAAGACGGTACCAACTCGAGGTGCTGAATACTGGAAGAGAAAAGTTAAACTACAAACCTAGATCAATTTAATTGCAAAATGGACCAAACAGTAACTTTTCAACAAAAAAAACTCATGCATATTTTAATAGATCCCACAGCTGCTCATGTTATAAATTAGCTGTGAACACACACTCATTCATAAATTCAGTTCACTCACAGCTATTTCACTGCACCAGTCACAATCTAAAGAGCCTTCGTGTCATATGTATGTTAGAGATTAAATCATACTGCTGCCACCAATCTGAACTCAGAGCTTGCAACAATCCTGATGAAGCATTGGTCGCTTTTTCTGGTCATAGATGCTGTTTCCTGCTTTTTGTTTTTAAAATTGCAGATTGCTGGATACTTTTATTTATTACTGATGACATATTATACCGTGGGAAAGAGCTAGACTTGTGCCCAAGTTAAAAGCTGCTGGACACAATACTGGCGATTGAAAATGTCACACAATTATCCAACCCACTCTCCTTCGTAATGTTCACCTATGGAAGAGTAGATGAGGGGATACTTATCTATCACGCCCAATAACATAGCCACGGCCCTCAGCACATCCTGTGCAACCTGTGGAAATGTGACATTTATCTGCCTTCCTACCCAACAATCTCCACACAGATGAAGCATCAACTTTCCTGCTTCTTTCAGTTGAATGTGTTGCATTGGCTGCTCGCAATGTGGTGCTTTCCAAACTGGGATGGTCAAAAAGCAGCTTGAGTGACCATTTTGCCCAATGCAGTGGCTGAATCTTGTAGGTGTTACCCTGAGCAACCAGTCCCTTGTCACTTGAATTGTCCATCTCATGTGGCCTCCCAGTCACAGCTTTTTCAATTATTCCACTAAAGCTCAACAGAAACTCAAAGAACGGCACTTCATCTTTCGATTGGGAACTGAAAGTTGTCTGTGGCAGGTTGTAGAGTTCAGTAATTTCAGAAGAAAGCCATTTGTTTTTCAGAATTTTTTTAAATTCATGGAATGGGAGTGTCGCTGGCTAGACTAGCATTTATTACCCATCCCGAAGATTAATTAAGGGTCAGAGTCGAAGAGTGTGGCACTGAAAAAGCATCAACGGTCAGGCAGCATCCGAGGAGCGAGAGAATCGATGTTTCGAGCATAAGCCCTTCATCAGCAGGGCTCACTTTCTCCCAGGTGATTAAGAGTCAACCACATTGCAATGAGTCTGGAGTCCCATGTAGGTCATACCAGGTAAGGATGGCAGTTTCCTTCCCTAAAAGGACATCAGTGAACTAGATGGCTTTTGTTTTTCCGACAATGGATTCCAGATTTTCATTGAAATCATGTTTCACCATCTGCCATGGTGAGATTCAAACCCAGGTCCCCAGAACATTCTGGGGAAGGGTCACTAGACCCGAGACACTAACTCTGATTTCTCTCCACAGATGCTGCCAGACCTGCTGAGCTTTTCCAGCAATTTCTGCTTTTGTCCCCAGAACATTCCCGGGTCTTTGGATTAATAGGTTAGTAATAAGACTACTGGGCCATTGCCTCCCTTTGTTACAATTGGTTTGATTTTGCTATTGCCCTTTACAACTCCTGAAGACCCACCTTTTGTTTCTTTATTAAGACGGTAGCACACAAACACGGAAAATACTCAACCTGTCAAGTCTGCTCAAACTCTTTCAAAGAACAATCCAATCAATCCCCACAATTCATTTATGCAATTGCTCTCCTCCAATAGCAGGGGTAGTACCAGTACCTCTCGGTTCAAGTCCCCATTGCATGAGTTCCGAAGAAATGTTGAATGAATGAATGAATGAAAGAATGCAGATTGATTCATTGAATGAATGAATGATTTTTGATTCAATGATTAAATAAATGCAGTTGGATTCATTAAATGTATGAATTAAGTTTGTTTCATTGAATCAAAGAGTAATGTTTGATTCATTGAATGACTGATTGAAGATTGATTCAAAACTTTAATTCGGTTTCATTCTCCACATATGCTGAGTTCCTCCAGCATTCTGTATCTATTTCAGATTTCCAGCATCCACAGTACTTTCCTTTTATTTGTCTCTGAACAAGTTGATTAAAATGACTTCAATTACCTTTGAAGGCTGCTCCTGAATCTGTGTCCACTCCCCGAACAGACAATGCATTCCAAATCCTAACCACACTTGGCATGAATATGTTTTTTTCTCACATTGATTTTTGCTTGCTTACCAATCACCTTAAATCAGCACCCCCTGATTATACTACCCAGAAATGTTATCTCACACAGCAGAGAATGTTGACAAAATCAACACGCTGTAGGATGGGGAAATAAAGCAATGTATCCCCCGACTCCGCGGTCCCCAAATCTCTGTAAAAGCATTGACAGCATTGATGCACACCACAAGCTCCCTCTCCAAATGACAGCCAGGCACAAACTTAAACCATGGAACAGGGACAGGCAGTTGGCAGAGATGACCCCCTGCACAGCCCACTGCCTGAACCTGCCAGGCCCAGGAGCAAACCCACAAGGAGGTCTTCCAATCTGACCACACCGGATACCCACGATCAGGAGCATGGGGCTGAAGTGCTACCAAAAATACAACAAAGGATTTTTCAAATAACTAGAAAAGGGGTGCACCCGCGATCATTGACTCTCCAGCCACTATCATTACCCCATCTGAGCCTGTATTGAGGTTACCCAAATTGGAACAGCGACTAAACGTCATTGACCTTGAAGGATAGCAGAACACCCGGAGATAATGAAAAACCGGAGTTCTGTTTCTTAAAATAAAAGAGAGTGTGGAAAATCACTGTATATCTAGATTATCTGCTCAGTGCAAACTTGGGCAAGCTGGAACAACATTTATCAACAACATTAGAATACTGCAGATGCATCAGCTGAGGCAGTGAATGTGACCCTGAGCTTCCAGTCCCCCTGTCACTTCAATTCCCCATCTCTCTATGACCTCCTGGTCCCCAGCATCTGCAGATGCTGAAAATCCAAATTAAAAACTGATGGTAAAAGAAGTCTCAGCAGAAATTGATTTGATTTATTATTGCCACGTGTAACGAGATATAGTGAAAAGTATTGTTCTATGTGCTATCAAAACAAATGATACCTTACATAAGAGTAATAGAACAGAATACAGTTACAGCTACAGCTACAGAGAAGGTGCAGAGAAATGTCAATTCTAATATATGAGAGGACCATAAGTCTGGTAACAGCAGGGAAGAAGCTGTTCTTGAATCTGTTGGTATATATTTTCAAACTTTTAAAAATTCTGCCCAATGGACAATGTCATAACTGGTTGGAAGGGGTCTTTGATTATGTTAGCTGCTTTCTCAAGGCAGTGGGAAGTGTTGACAGAGTCAATGGATAGAAGATTGGTTTGTGAGATGGATTGGGCTACATTCACAACTCTCTAATTTCTTGTGGTCTTGTGCAGAGCAGTTGCCCGACCAAGCTGTGAGATATTCAGATAGGATGTTTTCTGACAGCACCGTTGGAATGAAAGAATCACATTGCACCCGAAACATAAACACTATTTTTTCTCTCCACAAACGCTGCCAGACCCGAATTTCCCTATACTCTCGGCTTTTCTTAACAATATTCATGAATTTGATTTCATAAATGATTGAAAACAAAATGGGGGCTGAAACATACAACCATTTGAGGTAAAATTATAGAGCAAAATAGAAAATTGTTCTTTTATACTTGAGGGAGCGAGGGGTCAATCTCTCACGGAAAAAATTGAATCAAAGGGCAATTATTATAGCAGGTGTGTTCTACTCTGTTTATTACACAACTTCAAAAAGAATAATGACTTTTACAAGGATGCAATTATTTTTCCAGCCGAAAAATCAAAACGTATTCTCCCACAGGCTGTACAAGGTTGTACTCAAACTTTCACTTGCAAAAAGAGAAAAAGCTCAGAGTGAGACAGAAGGGAGGGAGAGGATGATCAGAGGGTCTTTGCCACAAAAAATAAAATAAATGATTGGTTATGGAGCATCTAAAGCATATTAAAAGACCATTGCACTCACCTGATCTGCTAGCATTTCGAGCCTCTTATTCTAATTCTATCTTGCTGTCTGTCTCCCTTGTCTCTATTATTCTCCCTATTTGTACACCCAGCCTCTCCTTACATCATTTCACCCATTGCTTGTGGCAGCCAGTAACATATTCTCACCGTTCCTTGCAAGCTCTTTCTACTGTCTTTACTTGAGCCAAAGGTGTCCATCTGATATTTATTTGTCTAGACCTACTAGAGAGAGTAGGTCTAATGGTACAAGAAGCAAAGTCTGTGATCAACCAGAGCCTCATGGTGACTCCAGCAGAATGGTTTACACACACACACACACACACACACACACACACACACATACGTACTTGCACGGCAAATGTCCTCCTGGATTCAGGGACATCAGGTCTTCCTCCAGTTCTCTCTTTTACAATAAAACAAGCCTTTAATCATTTCCGATAGAACCCCTACAGTGTGGAAATGTGCCCAACAAGTCCATACCGACCCTCTGAAGATTAATCCATCCAGACCCAATACCCTATTCCATTACTCTACATTTACCCCTGACTAATGCACCTAACCCACACATTCCTGAATACTATGGGACAATTTAGCACAGCCGACTCACCTAACCTGCACACCATTGGACTGTGGGAGGACCCCCACATAGACACAGGGAGAACATGCAAACTCCACACAGACTGACAGTCACCCGTGGCTGGAATCGAACCCGGGTCCCTGGTGCTGTGAGACAGCAGTGCTAACCACTGAGCCACCACTATAGACTCATCCTCTCAGTTCCTCTAATATTATTCTACCAGAATAAATAAATATGCATGTGTAGTGTGAAGATCTAAATTAGATGTATTTCTGCAACAGCAGAGGTTCAGAGACTATTTACTTCCTATGTTGAGGCAAGAAATGGTTGTTTCACTGTCCCAGGGCAGAAACTTTAAAGATTCATGCTTTCCCAAGTGACGTATACTCATTGTCATTGCTTCCACGGCCTATTCCCCAGGAGGATCTTGGAGTTCTGTAAATCACAGCGCATCAAGCATTTATGAGTACTTATTGTACTTTACTATTAGTAATATTCAAGTATTATAGTACTTAACATTAGTAGAGGGTCTGGTTCTGATTTCAGATCTCCAGCAATCTTTGTTAAAGAAATTCCTCTCAAGCTCATTTGCTACCAAGTAGATGTACTCTATCCTCCATGATAGAATTATGGACTACTCAATGTGGACACATCAATTAAAATTTCCCCTCAAACTCTTCTGTTCCATGGACAACAATTCTAGCCTGTCCAATCTTTCGTAATATCTAAAATTCTCCAGTCCAGGCAATATCCTCATGAATCTCCTCTGTACCTATTCTAGTTCAATCAGATCTTTCTTGTAGTGTTGTGACCAGAACTGTACACAGCACTTCCACTGTGGCTTAGCCAGTATTGTATCCAGTGAGAACATCACCTCCCTATTAGACCTCGAAACATTGCTGCAGACTGGCACTTTCCAACGTCCAGGTCTACGTGCTGAGGGACGCACTAAAGCTTGAGGCAGCTGCTGCCAAGGCTCAGTGGGGAAAGGCCACTGTCTGAGGTCATTCTGCTGAAGTTAAATGGGAGTCTATTCAGTTATTGGACCCTCCAGGTACCTCAATTATATATAAATATAACCTTGCACAAGTAAGAGAAAAGTTCGCGAACTGAATCAGTTTTTCCCATTGTGCGGATAGTGTAAGAATGCTGGGACGTCTGTTCACAGCACATGCGCCAAAGACTAACTGAATGAGATCATGCTGGGCCTGAGAGCTTTTGCATTCAACAAGTGCGTAGCAAAGCAGAACAATGAAACCACGTGGTCACACACAGGCTTTTTGCGTTCTTACCTTCGTTCGTACCTTGAATTTCGTACGTACGTTGAAGCAAAATTTTACGTACAATCCTGTTCGTAAACCGATTTGTTCGTGAATGGGGTCATTCATATGTCAAGGCACTACTGTATTTATATATTGTTTTATGAATAAAGTGTATCTTGAAATCAAGATGTCAAACTACCGTACACCTCAGCCACACTTCTAACTCGATCTTGTTAGACAGATATGTGCAAATCTAAACTGTGTCCAAACAACTATTAAAACCTAAGTAACATATATATGCCAATTACCATAACAATTCGACCTAGATAGCAAAATGGCAGTGTAGCAGAGTAGCACATTGTGCATGACAGGCTGGAACTCTCCTATCCCTTACATAACAGAGTATCATCGGAATTGGATAGAACACCTTGAAAGAGCTGCTAGATGTATTGAACGGTTTGCACAGTGTGAATTTTTTGTAAACAGGACAAGTACTTCCTGTAACATTTCAAGCTTCACAGTTTAACACATTTTCTGACTCATCATCCAAAACACAACAGGAAATCTGTCAGTGTATATACAAGAGAAAGTGTGTCTGGGTACACGTCCCACCTACGAGAGCATTTTTTTTTGCAGTTGTTACATTTTTTTGTCAACTTGACTGTGATAAATTCCTACACCCACGTTTATTATGGGAACTGGCCAAATGCATGTCATTGTAATTACACATTCCTGCCAACGATGGCACCAGAGGACCTCTCCCTACTCAACTGACCGACCAATTAAAGGTTTTTGACTGAACTGTAAATAAAACAAAGCATTTCACAAAAGTAATTGCTGAATGTAAAACCCCTTAAAATAAGGGTTTTCTTTTGCAAAACAGGATTTATAAAATGATTTAATGCTCCATGTACCACCAGACACAGACTGAAGGTGAAAGTGCAGTTGTCTGTTCCTAGGTTCCTACAGGATTCTCCAATCAGCTGATGGTACGTTCATTAGAGATTTCTTGATAACTCACCTCCAGGTCATAATGTAACTTATCCAAGACGCTGCTCCTCAACTCCTAATTTGCAATGAGCCTGGTTAGAGTCATCGAGACGTACAGTATGGAAACAGAGTCTTCAGTCTAACTCGTTCATGCCGACCAGATATTCGAAATTAATCTAGTCCCATTTGCCAGCATTTGGCCTCTAAATCCTACCCATCCAGATGCCTTTTAAATGCTGTAATTGTACCAACCTCCGCCACCTCCTCTGGCAGCTCATTCCATACGCACATTACCCTCTGCATGAAAAAGTTGCCCCTTGGGTCCCTTTAATTCATCCATCATATTTAAGCTTTGTAATTAGTGCACCTTGGAGTCCAGTGAACAACTTAATTTTAAAGTTCTCATCCTCATTCTCAAATATCTTCATGGCCTCACCCTTTCTCGCACAAATAATCTCACTTCTCATTCCCTCGAACAGCAAAAATCATAAGTTAATTTGACAATGGGCGAAATCTTATAGGGGCCTGAATGATGAGGACATTGGTAGAAAATGTGGTAGAGTTATGTGAGAAGTCTAAGTGAGAGCTACTTTGACATCATCATTATCGTATAGTGCAGAAAGAGGCCATTTGACCTATTGGGTCTGCACCAATCCTCCAAAGAGCATCCCAGTCCCAATCCCCATAACCCCATACTTCCCATGGCTAATCCACTGAACCTAGACATCCCTATGGGGCAATTTAGCATGGCCTAACCACCCAAACCTGCACACCTTTGGATTGTAGGAGGAAATTCACACAGACACAGGGAGAATGTGCAAACTCCATACAGATAGTTGCCTGAGGCTGGAATTGAACCCAGGATCCTCACGCTGTGAGGCAGCAGTGCTAACCACTGAGCTATCACCAAACCAAAATGACTGAGAGCAACTCACTTCGTTGAATAATTATATTCCAGGCATTGGGGTGAGATTCTCACTCGGCAGCAGCAAGTCGCCTATTAAATAGGATTATTGTTCGTTAACAACTTTATTAGCTGCACATCTCACCTTGCTAATAACACAGCTTCCTAACAGGCCACCCGCTCAGAGTAAACTGGAAGCTGAAAATTCTTGATTTGGAAGTCAGAGCTGGTACCTGGCAACTTCAGCTTGCAAAGTGCCTCAGTGTTGATCACCACCCTACAGTATGTCAGGGTACAATCCAAGGGCGCTATCATCCAAGGACACTGGCATCCAGTTCCGGACATACTCCACTTAAAGTCCAGGAGCTTAACCACAATGAATAGTACAGTTGGACCAGTCACAGTCAGTGAATATTCCCAACTACACTCCAGGGAGGGGACACTGGTCAGCTCTATGGGGTCATCACTGTTTTGCAGCTCCATGACTGCAGAGGTCAAGTCCATCATGTCTAGAACACAGAACATAACAACGCAGTACTTTGGCCCTCAATGTTGCGCCAACCTGTGGAATCAACCTGAAGCCCATCTAACCTACACTATTCCATTTTCATCAATTGTCTATCCAATGAACATTTAAATGCCCTTAATGTTGGCGATTCTACTACTGTTACAGGCAGTGCCTTCCAATCCCCTACTACTCACCGAGTAAGGAAACTACCTTTGACATCTATCCTATATCTATCAAGCCTCAATTTAAAGTTATGTCGAGGGGCTACCAAAGTTGGTCAGAGGAGAAACTGTATTTGACAAAGTTTTTTCAGGATAACGTATAACTGCATAACATACTGTAGAACAGAGAGAACCAGGGGTTCAGCTACATAATCCTTTGAAATTTGCATCACATGTTGGCAAGGTGGGTAAGAAGACATTTAGCATGCTTGCTTTCATTGCTCAGACCTTTGAATGTAACAGCTAGCACATCATGTTGAGGTTATACAGGACGTTAGTGAGGCCTCTTCTGGAGTACTGGTCACCCTGTTATAGAAAAGGATATTATTAAGTTGGAGAGGGCTCAGAAGAGATTGACCAAGATGTCGCTTGGAATGGAGGGTTTGAGATATAAAAATAGCCTGGGTTCTTTTCTCCTCCCACAGAGCATAGAAGGTTCAGCAGCGACCTTATAGAGGTTTGTAAAATCATGAGGGATGTAGGTAAGATGATTGGCAATGGCCTTTTTCAAGACTAGAGGACAGTTTTAAGGTGAGAGGAAAAAGGTTTAAAAAGGACATGAATTGCAACTTTTTTGTTTACAAAGAGGGTGATTCATGTGTGGAATGAATTGCCAGAGAAAGTGATAGATGCAGGTACAGTTACAACATTTAAAAGACATTTGGATAAGGTCATGAATAGGGAAGGTTTGGAGGGATATGGGCCAAGCGCAGGCAGATGGGACTAGTTAAGTTTGGGATTCTGGTCAGCATGGACTCGTCTGTTTCAGTGCTCTATGACTGCAGTTTTTAAAAGTTTCCTGCTTTTCTATTCTTATCAAAAAGCAAATAACCTCAGAATTCCTACATGATGCTCCAACGACTCACTTGTGGCCCTTTCACTTCGCCTGTCTTTATCAGTCATAGGGTCATAGAATCATAGAGATGTACAGCACAGAAACAGACCCTTCAGTCCAACTTGCCCATGCTGACCAGATATCCTAACCTAATCTAGTCCCATTTGCCAGCACTTGGCCCATATCCCTCTAAACCCTGCTCCTTGAATGTTGCCTGACCAATACCAGCATCACCGCTCGCCTCTTACCTTGTAAATTGCCCTTTTGTGTAGAATGCTCCTTTTGGAAATCCAAGACTACAGCATCTCCCTTTATTGACCTTACTACAGTTATACATTTTCCTCAAAAATAACTGAATAAATTTGTGAAACACGATTTCTCCTCCACAAAACCATGTTGACATTGCTTGATCACGCTTTGTTTTTCAAAGTGCATTGTTAAGATTTCCTTAATAGCAGATTTCAGCCTTTTTGCTGACAACAGATGTCAGGATGTCTGATTTGTAGCTACTGATTTCTCTTCTTTCTTGAACAGCAGATTTAAAAATTTTCTAATCAGGTAGGACCATTCTCGAATCTAGAGGATTTTAAGGACACTAAGTCAGGTATCAGATATCAGATTTTTGTCACATATTTTCATACTTATAAGTTCCTCCAACACATTTTCTCTGCTGATATTAACTAATTGCTTTACTTTTTAGTCCTTTGGTTACTCTCGATTTCTGGTATGTAACTTGTGTCTTCTTTTGTGAAGAGGATTCTTGTATATTCACAATTTCCATCATTTTTCTTCTCTACCTGACAAGTTTTAACTGTTACACCTAAGTTCATGAATTCTCATCCTAAATCTCACCACATCTCCACCCCTCTATCCTACTTCAAGGTATCACATAAAAGCTATTTCTTTGACCAAGCATCAGCTGTCTGTAAAAAAAATTTCCTCGTAAGATGCCATGTTCAATGTGTTTTGATAATGCTCCTATGAAGCATGATGGAATATTTAACTTAGATTAGATTCCCTACAATGTGAAAACAGGCCCCTCGGCCCAACCAGTCCACACCGACCCTCCGAAGAGTAACCCACCCAGACCCATTTCACTCTAACCAACGCACCTAACACTTTGGACAATTTAGCATGGCCAATTCACCTGACCTGCACATCTTTGGACTGTGGGAGGAAACCCACGCAGACACGGGGAGAATGTGCAAACTCCACACAGACAGTTACCCGAGGCCGGAATCGAACCTGGGACCCTGGTGCTGCGAGGCAGCAGTGCTAACCACTGAGCCACCGTGCTGCCCTAAATTGTAATTCATTAAAGGCAATACACAAATGAGAATTATTTTACCATGGCTAAGCACTTTATCAATATAGGTCCACTCCAGCATACTAAACCATTTATACTCCCCTAAACACCTGGATGTTTACAATGCATCTAAATCTGGTGTTAATTTGACCAGAATTGCACTGACTAGTGTATGCCTCATTAACTCAGCAGAACCGAATCTCGTTGGAATGTCTGAAACAAACTTTAGGATTTTCTCCAAAGCAGTATTTCAACATTGAAAGAATCATAGGTTTGTTCTTCACCTATCTCAGCTAGCATGGGTCACCCAGTGGTTAGCAGTGTTGCCTCACAGCACCAGTGACCCGGGTTCGATTCCACCCTCGGGTGACTGTGCAAACTCCACACAAACGTTCTTCCATCTCTGCTTGGGTTTCCTCGGGTGCTCCATTTCCTACCACTGTCCGAAGACATACAGGTTAGGTGGGTTGGCCATGCTACATTGCCCACAGTGTCCAGGGATATGCAGGCTAGGTGGATTAGCCATGGTAAATACAGGGGTAAGGAGGTGGGATGCTCTTTGAAGGGTTAGTGTGGACTCAAATGGGCCAAATTGCCTGTTTCTACACTGTTGGGATTCTATGAAATTGGAGCAGTCCACAATCTGTAACTACATGTCATCAACAGACTCACCTCCGTTGCTTTTCAGTCCTTGCCCCACACCAGAACGGATATGTCCTCGTCCAATATAAAACACTCCTGCATCATTCTTCAGGTTTTACGTAGAAAAGAATCTGAGAGTCATGTGACTCTGCAAATTCAGACTTAGATTCAGATAGAGGTAATTGTATAGACTTGCAATGCTTACATGAAGAATGTCTGGGAATCTGCAGAGATACTACTTAGAATCATATTTCTTATTATAGAAACCATTTTAATATTAACCTACTGAAAATTTCTACTGATTGCTCCAATGAAAAACATACAGTACCCAAAAGTATTAACTTAAACCAGGGCAGTAACACATCAGAATCTTCACAGAATTCAGTTCAGTCTTGAACTACTATACCATTAATCCCAGGGTTAAGGGCCAGCACATTGATCCCTGGATAACTTCCACTTCTAGACCATACATTACTTTTCTGTACTGCTGGACATCTAAGTATTTATTTGAGATTGGTGTCCCAGATACAATAAGCCCACTACTTCCAGCTTCCCAAGATCAATATAATTGCATTTTCACCCCATCCCAACCTTTCAATGCCTTTTATGCTTCTGTGTTTTTTTTGTCTTCATATCTACCTAGTATCTTCTATTTCATCCAATTATTTATTCAATAGCACATAAGCATGAGAAGCCTGTGGAAATGCAGACTCCAATCCACATTAACAATTACTGATCTGAATAATTTCAGAAACAGTTTTGACACAAATAATTTTGAGGTGGCACGGTGGCTCAGTGGTTATCACTGCTGCCTTACAGTGCCAGGGACCCCTCGGTTTGAATCCACCCTCGGGTGACTGTCTGTGTGGAGTTTGCACATTCTCCCAGTGTCTGCGTGGGTTTCCTCCTGGTGCTCGGTTTCCTCCTACAGTCCAAAGATGTGCAGGTTAGGTGGATTGACCGTGCTAAATTTCACATAATGTGCAGGCTAGCTGGGTTAGCAATGGGAAATGCAGGGTTACAGGTGTGCGGTGGCTCTGGAAGGGATGCTGTTCAGAGGGTCAGTGTGGACTCGATAGGCTGAATGGCCTGCTCCCACATTGTGGGTATTCTATTCTATTCAAGTGAGCTCAAGACTCCAGTCTCCTTAGCAGAAATTTCAATCTCAAGTGATGCAGTGTCCATTGTAAAAATCCACCAACTCCATCCCATCTTCTCCACACCTGGCTACAGATGAAAAGAGCAGAATGGTGCAATCAAACACAAAGTCTTGAGGTAGTAAAAATATTCTCACTTTATTCACACGGGACATCAACCCAAGAATAACATGCAGTGGACAGGAACATTAGATTTTTAGGTGGCCATTCAGCCCCTTCATAATTAAATCAGACCAGGACCAATTGGATCTGCATGGTCATGCCATTCTATCTGCATCCCCTTTGTACTAATGAAGGATGCTTGACATTTTAACCCTCTCCACTTTCCTGACTATTCTGTGCTGACAAAGCAGAACATTCTCTGTTTTGAGAACGCAAATTCAACCACTAACCCAAATCTGCCGTGGATGACCTGCCCTTAAAATATATCTGAATTCACGACTATCCATGATGCCATTGTAATACACCTAATCACCATGAACAACCTCAAGACTTCTGAGGAAGATGGTCAACGTATTCAGTGCTCCAAGCTTAAGCTCCACTACCAAATAAACAGAAGAGATATCCATCCAAACAGCCTGTGCTGCATATCAACCTGAAGATCAGCTAAGGAGCAATGCTTTGCACAACGATAATTCCAAAGCAAAAGGCTTGGCAGTGAAATGCTGTCTTAAGCAAACATCCCGTGAAAACATTTTTAAAAGAACAATACCACGTGTTTGGATCCTATCACCATTCTCTCACTATCACTGAGTCAAATTCCTGGAAGTTGTTCCTTTCGGTATTAGCTTTCACCATCACCTTCTTGAGAGCAGTTAGGTGACAAGCAATAAACACTGACCTTGTGTGCAAATCAATTATTACTTAAATAAGTAATACCATCAGATATGCTCTCCCATTAGATATTTTAAAAAATACTGAACCTGGTAGGAGTTAACCAATGTGTTCTCTAAATTGTTGTTCCAGTCTATGTAGCTAACTGTATTGTCAAATGTAAGTCTGATGTCTCAGAAAGACCACCACGTAACTCAGATGCCATAAAACCATCTATTAAATAGTACATAATAAACCTAAGCTGTTTACCCATATCAACGCAATTCTTTGCCAAAGACTTTGCATTGGCATCTTTCACAATTTGGTATCAGCGACTTGAACAAATGCCAATAAGGTGGCTTGATAATACTGGGTCATTCTGGTGCACAGGACCCCCTTAGACCATACTGATAGAGGGGCAGATTTCACCATGTGTACTGGGTCGGCTCAGTGATGCCCAGAATCCATGAACAAACAATAAAAATATTCAACCCATGGGCATGAGATCACTTCTCTTAAATAGAATTTTGACTTAGTGTAACAGCTCACAAGCAAGCTAAAATGACATGGGTCTGGATTAGTGGGTGCTGGAAGAGCACAGCAGTTTAGGCAGCATCCGATGAGCAGTAAAAATCGACATTTCGGGCAAAAGCCCTTCATCAGGAATAAAAGCAGAGAGCCTGAAGCATGGAGAGATAAGCTAGAGGAGGGTGGGGGTGGGGAGAGAGTAGCATAGAGGACAATAGGTGAGTGGGGGAGGGGATGAAGGTGATAGGTCAGGGAGGAGGGTGGAGTGGATAGGTGGAAAAGGAGATAGGAAGGTAGGGACAAGTCATGGGGAGAGTGCTGAGCTGGAAGTTTGGAACTAGGGTGAGATGAGGGAAGGGGAAATGAGGAAACTGTTGAAGTCCCCACATTGATCACCTATTGTACTCTATGCTACTTTCTCCCCACCCCCACCCTCCTCTCGCTTATCTCTTCACGCTTCAGGCTCTCTGCCTTTATTCCTGATGAAGGGCTTTTGCCCGAAACGTCAAATTTTCCTGCTCCTCGGATGCTGCCTGAACTGCTGTGCTCTTCCAGCACCACTAATCCAGAATATGGTTTCCAGCATCTGCAGTCATTGTTTTTACCTAAAATGACATGGGTGCTACCCACTTGCACTTCAAACTTTTATGATCTTTTCCATTCTAAAATATGTTGCTGGTGTCATACTTTATCCAAATTTTGCAGAAATGATATAGAAATCCTCAACCTGAGGTGTGCAGATCCATTCTCACATCGGATTCAGACGCAAGAGTAAAGGTTTCCTGTCAGGCATTCTTGTCCCCAGAATTTAGGAGGACGTTTGAATGATTATTCCACCCACCTTCACCCCTCACACATAACAATACATTTCTTTCAAAAATCACTTGCTTCTTACACATTTTTAAAATCTAAATTTCGGGGTGAGGAGCCAGGTAATTAGATCGCAGTGCATGGCCTCTGTTGAAAAACTAGCACTAACGCCGACACCAAATGCTCTAAAAATATTGTACAGCAGTACAATATGAAGTTGGCAAAAACGAGGACTGCAGATGCTGGAAACCAGAGTCTAGATTAGAGTGGTGCTGGAAAAGCACAGCAGGTCAGGCAGCATCCAAGGAGCAGGAAAGTTGACATTTCGGGCAAAAGCCCTTCGTCAGGAACAGGTTGAACTTGGTCTCCTTTAGGAGGAAAGGAGTGCAGTTTGTTTTTTTTTTCCCCTTTTCTATTTTATTTACTGGGTCAACACGACTGAGACTTAGACTCTAATTAAATCTGAAAACTAATTATGACAACTTTTCTTAAAAAGAAACGTAGCACTTTGCTTTATAAAAGTGCACAACACTGCAGCATTATATTTCATAGAGGCATACCGCACAGGAGCAGACCCTTTGGTCCAACTCATCCATGTTGAGCAGGTTTTCCTAAACTGAGCTAGTCCCATTTGCCTGCTTTTGGCCCTTATCCCTCTAAATCTTTCTTTTCCATGTGCCTTTTCAAAATGTCTTTTAAATGTTGTAATTGCACCCACCCCTACCAATTCCTTTGGCAGCTCATTCCATACACGCAACCCCCCCTGTGTGAAAATGTTGTCCCTCAGGTCCCTTTTAGGAAAAACAAAAGGGCAGAATAATTGCCGAGCCTCTCAGTGGCACACTGTTTGCAAATTACACCAAGAACACCTTTCATTTATATAAAACCTTCAGTGTGGGAAAACATCCCAAGTTACTTCATGGAAACATTATGGGCCACTGAGAGGTGGGGTTTAAGAAGTGTCTTAAAGAAGGGAGATTGTGAGAGAAATGGAGTGTTTTATAGAGCTTTGCACTTGGATAGTCGAAGTCATGACATTTATGATGGAGCAAAGGAAATTGACAATCAACATGAAACCTGAATTAGAGATACATTCCATAAAGATTGCTGTTAGGACAGTTGGCTGAATGGTTGGTTTGCAATGCAGAGTAATGCCAACAGTGTGGGTGCAATTCCCACACCAGCTGAGGTTACCATGAAGGGCTCTCCTTCTCAGCCTCTCCCCTCGCCTGGGGCACAGTGACCCTCAGGTTAATCCACCACCAGTTGTCTCTCTCTAATGAGAAAGCAACTCAAGGTCCATTGTGATTATGGCAACCTCCCCTTTTTTACTCTTATCTAACTAGACCTTCAAAAGTGGATTTCCACTTTATACTTTGGTTTAAATTAGTAACCTGTAAAGTTTGGCATTTTTAATGGATGATTATTTCAAAGCAAAACATTTGACAGTGCAATGCACCAATCCTGAATTCTCCAGAAGGCAGTGAGGAGACAACTTCACCATCGATCAGGAGTTACAGGCAAGGTCAGACAAGATAAGGACAGCACATTTCCTTCCCTAAACAGCCTTACTGAACCAGATGGGTTTTTAAGGATAATTGACAGTGATTCAATGATCACCATTAGGATAGCATTTTAATTCCAGATTTTCACTGGATTCAAATTTCACCATCTGCCATGGTGGGGTTGGAATCTATGTCCCCTGGATTGCCAGTCCAGTGAAAATACTAGGCTACCACCTGATCTATTGGCTGTGAGATCACTTCATTCTGTACAGATTCTGTTCCATTTAACACATCTAACATGGTCAATAGTCTGCAGTGTGACAATGGACTTCAGATCCACAAGGACTGTGCTGTGGTTAGTCCTACCAATACTGTCATGGACAGATGAATCTATGATAGGTAGATGGTCAGGAAAAGGTAATTCTTTCCTCTTCTCCCCACCTGACACAGGCCCAGTCTGGAAGATATATTCTTCTCGACTTGGGTCAGCTCTGCTAAAAGTGGTACCCCCAAGCCACTGAGGGGAATGAGTATTGAAGTTCGGTTCTGTACATTCTGCCCTCGTGTATCGCTCAAGTTCCTCATCCAAGTCCTCAGTCAACACGGAGGAGTATTCATTCACAAGCTGAAGGAGGGTGGTATGTGGCAATGAACAGGTGGTTTCCTTGCCCACGTGAGATTTTGAAGGGTTGGCTGTGAACATTGTATTCTCCCCCAGTACCACCTCCTCCTGACTGTCTACCATTCTGCTGCCAGGTCTGGTGGATCAGTGCTGACATTGGGAGTAGACATACCCAGGGATTACAATAAAGCAGCTTAATACATAAACAATAAGATACAACTTGGTGAATATATCAGAATGCTTCTTGACCAGTCTGTGAGAAAACACTCCCAATTTAGCTACAAATGCCTGAATGTTCGTAAGGAGGACTTTTCTGCATTGACAGGGCAGGATATGCATTTGGTCTTCTAACGCCTAGGTCCATGCAGACAGTCCTTGCAATTTTATATTGGTTTTCAAATACCTGGAAGTGCTGCTACACACAACTGAATGGCTTTCCCTGTCACCAAATCACCTGCGGCAATTTTCACCACCTCATCACACTGGTTTTTCAACTGATTAATTTATATGCAAAGCCCATTAAGGTCAATATGGACCATCAAAAGAGGGAGAGATGTAGAAGAGAGGCACTGCAAAAATTCAATCTTGTAAGTCTTTTTCGTAGAATCCCTACAGTGTGGAAATAGGCCATTCGGCCCAACACGTCCACACCAACCCTCCAAAAGAGTAACCCACCCAGACCCATTCCCCTACTCTATTATCTGATGTTTACCCCTGGCTAATCCACCTAACCTTCACATCCCTGGACACTAAGGGTAATTTAGGATGGCCAATTCACCTAACCTGCACATCTTTGGACTGTGGGATGAAACCCACGCAGACACAGGGAGAATGTGCAAACTCCATATAGACAGTTGCCCGAGGCTGGGATTGAACCCAGGGCCCTGACGCCATGAGGCAGCGGTGCTAACTGAGCCACCGTGTTGCCCATCTCTCTTTTTTGAGCCAGTTTATCACTGGACCATTTCAGAAGATAATTCAGAGTCAATTTGCTGTCGTCTTTCAGCCAACTGAGCTTACTCAGTACACTTCTCAAATTGCACTCAAAACTACTCATGCACTGAACGCATGGTCACATAAATCCTGTATTAATCACCTGTACCTATGGTAAATTGAAGCACAATGCAGGGCTGCTTCAACTGCTGCTGCACATTCTTGGAATTTGGATTGAATAATTTCAAATTCAGTGTGTTACAACCAGAAAAGGACTTATCTGTTGGACTTCAATTGATTGCATTTCACATGTCTTATGTACTAAGAGCAGATTAAAGCCTTCAATTGAGGTTAATTGAAAAGACAGTGAGCATTCAATCAGCCAGTTATAAGTACAACTTGCTTCCCACTCCTCTGTGAAAAGGGCTTTTATGATGCAGTGGCAGCATTCCTATCTCTGAGCCAGGGAGCCTGGACTCAAGGCCTTGCTCCCACTCTGCAGGGTTTCTATGTCTAAAGCTGGGTCCCATCTACTCCAGAGATTTGTAGCAACATTTCTGAATACAGTTAAAAATCATACAACACAAGGTTATAGTCGAACAGGTTTTCTAGCTTCCAATGTGTGATTTTTAACTTTGTACACCCCAGTCCAACACCAGCTCCTCCAAATCATTTTCTACTCAGCCTATTCAGAAATATCTCCCACTCCTCTGATGCCAAATACAGTCACCAACCAAACAGGTTTCTCATCTGTGCTACTTTATGGAAGATTGAAGATTTAGATGCACATTAATGAATGGGAATAGAAACTGGAGTGTAATTTCATTGTGAAAAAAAAACAGTATACAACCCAATCTGGGCAAATGTTACCAATTATAGCGGATAAAGAGTGAAGCTGGAAAAGCACAGCAGGTCAAGCAGCATCAGCGGAGAGTGGGAGTCGATGTTTCAGGTCAGAACCTTTCATCAGGTCGCTTTTTCCAGCTCCACGTTTTATCCACACTGATTCTCCAGCATCCGCAGTCCTCACTACCTCCAAATTTTACCAATTGTCTCCCAAGTAGAAAGCCCATCTTTCACATTCGATCAGCATGTCACAGAGTGTATTTCATTACAATTACTCCAATGCAAAGCTTATCCTGCAGTGGCGGCCTTCTGACACCAGTGCCGCTGCACACCGACTGCAGTCTAAGACAAGTCAACACGGTACAAGTTTAAAAATAGTACAGCAGTGAACTGAACCACCTTTAAGGTCCATCAATCAAAAGAACTGATACAACAATGAGCTCTCATCTAACTTGACAAATATTCAACAACCAAAGGCCAGTCAGCAGTACCTGCAACCACTATCACTCAGTGCTATCTATTTACACCACTTTTAAAAACTGGTACCATCTGCAGCACATATAATTAGAGTGAAAGAGAGAACTTTCATATCCTCAGAAAGTCCAATGGCACTTTATGGTCAATTACTTTTTGACATATGGTGTTGTGTGAGCACACTAGGTAACTATGATGCTGTTTATGGAGCTAGTTGTTTGCAATGAGATGAAGAATTATGAATCAATTTTTGCATTTCAAGAGAACTCCCCTGCTTAAGCAATGTCAATCTAAGTCAGCAGATACTGCCTACATTTAATAGCTCACCCTTAAAGAATAGTACCTCTAGCCATTTAGCACTCTCTATATTGCACTAAAATAGCAGTGTAGATTACATGATCGTCACATCAGCTGGTTATGTTGCTGAACAAGCAGCTGACGAATGCTCTCAGGATAAGCACTACATGGCTGTCAATCGATGCTCACCTGCAGTTCTCTGGTCTCAGAGGTAGATGATCATATCCCACTCCAAAAGACTCAAGCTCAGAATCTAGGTGGAGTACTTTAGTTAATCATTTAGAATGTAAGAATGAGAGTGAGAGTGAGAATAGGCAATTCAGCTGTTTGAACCTGCTCTACCATTGGTCATGACTGATCCCCTCAACTCCACTTTCCTGCCCACTCACCATTTTATGAGTTTAAAATGTGTCTATCTCCTCCTTGACTTACTCAATGTCTCAGCATCCATCACACTCTGGGATAGAGAATTTCACAGCTTTACACCCTTTGAGAGAAGTAATTTCTCCTCATCGCTGTTTGAGTTCTGTTACCCCCCCTCATCCTATATCCATGACTTCTCATTCTAGATTGCCCCACATGGAATCCCTACAATGTGGAAGCCGGCCATTCTGCCCACAGTCCACATGTACAGAGTTTGGAGAAGAGTATCCCTACATACGGATGAGGAAGGACACCACTTTGACTGGGACAACACATCCATCCTAGGACAAGCCAAACAGAGACACACACGAGAATTCCTCAAAGCATGGCATTCCAACTGGAAGTCCATCAACATACACATCAACTTGGACCCCGTTTACCACCCTTTAGGAAAAACAAAAGGAAGTGACATCACCAACACAGGAAATGGCATCACCAACCCTAGGAAACCTAAACCCAGAGGTTCACTGATGATATCACCTAGTATGGTGAAGAAATGTCTAAAAACGAACCTTCCAGCTCAGTGAGCAAACTTACATCCAGATCTACCCTCCAAAGAGGCATCCCACCCAGACCCACCCCACCCCATCCTATCCCTGTTACCCTGCATTTCCCTTGTCCCCTCTCTACGTCTACTTTTTGAATCCCCTTTTGGGAATTTGTTATATTCTCATTCATGAGATTTTAATATACATAAATTGGCTGCCACATTTCAAATTTATGACTGCACTTTGACAGAACTCAACTGTAAAGTGCTTTGGGAAGTCCTGAAGTCATAAATAAATGAGATACAAGAATTCTGGGTTGGGACCCTATCATTGATGTCAAATAGAAATGGAGCAGATAGGTAGCAGTAACTTTCCCTAAATTAGATTGCGAGGACTCTCAAAAGGGGAAACCAAACAGAAGGCCTCTCCATTCTGGTACACAGCACCATTGCAGATAAAGGACAGCTGTCCTCTTAGCAAATTAACCTATTTTCAATTGAAGAAATGCTCACAATTGATGGGCCAATGTAGAGGAGAAACATCTAGATTGGGCCACCTCCACCCACCCCTGTAGCCAGCTTAACTGGGGAGGGCCTCAAAGCCTGACTGAAGTCCACCTCAAATGAATGACAAGCATGTGATCTTTCACTTGCCAGCCAGTGTCATGAATTAAGGCCTTCCCTTCCCTCCGTATCCAAACGGACAGCACTCTCACCTTCGTGTCAGAAGAGTGCGGGCTCAAAATTCAAATCCAGGTCTTGGATGTTAAAAGTAAGACTGACACCCTAGTGCCAAACTTCATCAAAACTGTATGAGACGGATGCTGTGTTTTGAATGGGATGTTAAAATGACATGCGTTATCTGTTCTCTCAGCTGACCTCAAACCCTTCTGACTCAGAGGTGAGATGTTACCCACTGCTTAGAAATCCTTCCCCACACTTGTTCTCCACTTGCAAACAGACTTTAATCCCTCCTCGTGCTCCTCAAATTCTGGCCCCACTCCAGATACTGGGGCACAAATTCACAGCTGACGGTCCACAACAGTGCTCTGGCACTGTCAGAGATACATCTCTCAGAAGAGGACATTAAACAATGTTTGCCCTCGCAGTGGGATATGAAAGCTCCCACAGCACAATTTTAAAGGCACAGAGGAGACATCTCAAGCATTCTGGCCACTATTAAAACATAAAGCAGAAGCCACACAAAATATCACCTGCTTATTGATGTTTGTCGTGTACATATATTACCTTCCACTTCAAACTTCAAAAGCATTTCAGTGGCTACTGAAATATCCAGTGATCAGGAAAGGCACGAAATAAAATGTAAAATGGTTTTCTTAATAAGTGCGGGTCTTTTTTTTCTTTAAATATTGGCTCATCATCCATGTTTTAAGAACAAAGAAAAAGGCCCCAGCCCTTTTCCTCCCTCACGGCTGAAAGTGCTAACGACTGAGTGGTAGAAAATAATCTGGAGTGAAAATTCATTGCAGCAATTGCTGCACATTGTGTAGAGATTAGAAAACATCAGAAATAAACTGCAAGATGAAACTTGCTCTTTATATCAATGGACTCACTGTCACATCATGTGTATTCAATAAAATGCCTTTTTATTCTTTCCGATTAACATGTCAAACATTGTAGAATCTAACATAAATATTGTATATTTAGTCTCCTCTTGTTATTAAGCACCAATCTGGTTGTCATTTTTATGTCAAATTTATAAATTTCAAATAAATTTGCCAATAAAATCTCACTCAGTCTATTCCAGTGAGAGGGAACTGCTATGAGAAAATGATTTGCGATGAAACTAGTGCAGAAAGGCAAACCAGAACACTTCAGTATGGTTAGGAATTACACTTTGAGGAGAAAGGGGACTCTCTGGACAGGACCGACAGGCTTAATCCTTAAACAAAAACAGAAATTGTTGCAAAAGCTCAGCAGCTCTGGCAGCACAGAGTCATAGAGATGTACAGCATGGAAGCAGACCCTTCGATCCAACTTGTCCATGCTGACCAGTTACCCCAACCTAATCTAGTCCCACCTGCCAGCACCCGGCCCATAGCCCTCTAAGTCCTTCCTTTTCATATACCCATCCAGATGCCTTTTAAGTGCCTCTGGCAGCTCATTCCAAACACACACCACCCTCTGCATGAAAAAAAATGTTGCCCCTTGGATCTCTTTTATATCTTTCCCCTCTCACCCTAAATCCATGCCCTCTAGTTCTGGACTCCCCCACTCCAGGGGAGGACCTTGTCTATTCATCCTGTCCATGCTCCCCATGATTTTATAAACCTCTATAAGGTCACCCCTCGGCCTCTGACGTTCCAGAAAATCTGTGGAGAGAAATCAGAAATTGCTGCAAAACTGATTTCTGATTTCTCTCCACAGCTGCTGCCAGACCTGCTGAGCTTTTTGCAGCAATTTCTGGTTTTGTTTTAGTTACAGTATCCGCAGTTCTTTCAATTTTCCATTTTTAAACTTGTTTCAAACTACAGCCAACACCTTGTGCCATTGTCACCAAGCAAGCGGACTCTGTCTCTCTCTCTCTCGGTGTTTCTCAATTATGTTCTTCTGCCTTTCGATTAAAACTTCTTTTTAGATGTCAGGACCAGTTCGTTCGTTAGAAAATAATTATTTGGAAGTGAGGACTTACATAATGCAACAGATATCACAGAAACTGAGCCACGGAGAGAGCAGTTCGCGGTTTGCAAACAGCTCCAGAGAAAGACTATAATAATTTACACCATGTTTACCTCAAGGAATAGACTTTTCAAAAGCAAACATTATTTCCCTCCCCACCAATATATCTACAATATTGTCAACAAATGTTTTTTTTGAGATCAGCTTCACATTAAAGCATCACCTGAGGTTGACAAGAAACAACGTAAAGCTCTGGTTACTAAACAGATTCTTCATAAATTTAAAATATGCAGAATTAAGAAACGAGTGGTTCTCTTTGGGTTCGGTGGATTTCTCTGGTTGTCAGAATTATTCAGTTTTCTTTAAAATCAGGGCACAAGTGTTGACCCTACAATATCCCCTGGACCGACCTTCCCTTCACAGCTGGTCTCATGTTGCTCTGTATAAATGTAGCCAAACAGGCCACCAGAAACCTTCCTGGGTTTCAAACAGAAAGAGAGATTAGAAAGGTGGGATTCAGAATCCATAAAAACGCCTTTCTAGAAGAAGCTGACTAGAGGATGAAATGCCCGAAAATGTGCGAATAAAATGTTTATATTCACAGAGTGCGTCAAAACTGAAATCCATCAAACTCATCCCAGGAAGAAATTAAAACATCACGCTGCGTTAAATCGATCGATTTAGACAGTATATAGTTCTCTTCACTATTTCCTCTTTATGCATGATGTGGGGGTGTAGGTGTTGGACTGGGGTGAACAAAGTTTTTTTAAAACAAAGTTAAATTTTATAACCTGGTGTTGTGTGACTTTTAAACTTCGTCTCTTTATTCGACTGAGCTAGAACAGAACAACTGAAGGGGACACTCCCAGTGCATGGATGTTCTTAAAATCCCCTTCAACCTGAGGCTCCAAACTGTGACTTTATGTCCTTTGGAGGGAGCAGTGTTTACAAACCGCTAATTGTAAATAGTCCCCCAGCAAATGCTGCAACACACATGAGCTTCCAGCCTGGTGGTACGCATTGTCAGCGCCGCCGCTTATCAGAGGGGCCCCGCTGTGCAAAAGTGGCTCCAAGACTTAAAGATGCAAACCCCGTTCTACCGCCACTGACTTGTGGAATAATCGAGATTAATGGATTCATTACCGCAAATACAGGCTTGTGTCGCAATTGTAGGCGCTTGCTTGGATCTTACTAAATGAAAAGTTGCTAGTCATCGAAGTGTGGCCAGCGATAGTCTTGTACACTTGCTCGTTTTGTCTGGAGATGGCTATGAGGTAGCGCTCCGAGTGGGAGCCGAGTAATTTCGTATGCACTTGGCAATATCCAAATTCTATGAAACAGCTGATGAAGAGATCGTATTCATTGCAGAAACCCAAGGTTTTTTCTCCCCTAAATAGATCACCTTACTTCGCTTGGAGATCTGATTTTAACCCATCCAGTGTATATGGTATTAGCCCCTACTTCACCTGTATAGACTAACGTGCTAACAACTTCCTCATAGAGGCATCGACTAACTCCCACCGCCAACAACAGTGTTCCAGACATTTCCTGAACGACCTGTTCAGAGATGTTATTGCACACCTCTGCAGCAGGTGGCCTCCTGGTCTAGAGTTGCGAGCATTACCACTCTGCTACACGGGCCCTCACAGCAGTGTCATAGAGATCTACTGCACGGAAAGCGCTCTCAATGTCCTCGCGGGTCAAAAACAACCAACTAAATATCCCATTTGCCAGCACTTGGCCCATAGCCTTGTGTGTCCTGTCATTGCAAGTGCACATCTAAATACTTCTTCAATGTCATGAGGGTTTCTGCCTCTCCCACCCGTTACAGGCAGTTAGTTCCAGATTCCCACCATCCTCAGTGAGAAAGTGATTCCCCACATCCCCTCTAAGCCTCTGTCACAGTGACAGAACTCCTTACCTTAAATCTATGCCCCCTGGTCAGTGATCCCTCCAGCAAGGGGAAATGTTTCTTCCTGTCTGTGCCCCTCATAATTTCCTACATCTCAGTCATACCCCATCTCAATCTCCTCTGCTCTGAAGAAAACGACTTCAGTCTTTCCAATCTCTCTATTAGAGAGACTGTCCAGCCCAGGCAGCATCCTGGTAAGTTTCCTCTGCACCCTCTCCAGTACTCAAAACCCCGTTCCCTATGCAAAGTCTTTATTTGCAGGGGTTAAATAGGAGTTGTCTCAGATGGGGGAACAATCGTTGTGACCTGCAATCACTGGTCGACCTGAATTTTAGAGTATTCGGGATATTGACAGATATCAGGCCCTCAATCCCAGTTACAACATTAGCACATATTCCACAGAGAATTTAAAACAACATATCAACTTCACAACCTAAACAACCTTTATCCTGTAATTTATTTGTTTAAAACATTTTATTATACAGTTTCAGTAACTTGAATGCTGTGTAGTCCTTCAGTTAGTTATTACTTAGCTACCTAACAGTTTCAAAATCTTATCCTTTAGTATTTCAACTTATTCTAGAACGCCATCACATTGTGGGCACAGGTAATTTGTTTGAAAACCGTTGAAATGAGAGACCGACTTTACATCGATCCAGACCCCCAATGCTTTCACTCCCCAGCACATCAAAAACAATGTCCATATCCCAAACAGATCCACAAAGACATCCCAAGATTACCACAACCTTCCAATGGCAGTTATTGTAAACAATTATCAGCAAAAGGCAACTTTATAATAAAACAGCTAATACACAATTTACAAAGGGAGCGTATGTCAGAAAGTGCATGTAGACTTTTCAGTAAAATCACTGCATCAAACACACGCCCCATGAAGAGGGAGGGGACAGCGCCCGGCCACAATTAATATCAAAACACAGCAGCATCCAAGTCAACTCTCAGACAGCCGCTTTGAGAATGGCAAGTGAGTTATAAACAGCATTACATTTGCAGACAAATTCGCCCCATCAATTCGCAATCAACAGATTTTAAAGTGAAGAGTGTCGGCTGCCGGGTGAAGGATATTCAGTGACAAGGCAAGGTGCAGCCGAAGTAGTTGGCATTGAATGGCCCGGGCTCCGATTTGGGACCAACCCAGGACTCCCCACGGCTGTGAGAGGTTTCAGTTCTGGGAGCTGGAATCGCAACGAGTTGTCACTCACCTCCCCTACGTTAACCACAATGTAAATAAACCTGAGCCATCTCCCCCCACCCGCCAGACGCAACAAACAGCAAGAGGGATGTGTTCGAAGCGGGCTCCGCTAGCGCTGTCATTGTACAACCTGAACCCGGCTGCTCCTCCCTCCCTCCCTGGGGCCGCTCAGTGCCCGGGACTCGGGGCCACTCCACCGGACACAGAGGGAGGGCCGCACCGCTGCCCCTTCACGGAGTGTCAAGGGGGATTCTCCACTTGATCCGGGATAGATTCTGCCCCCCCCACCCCCCACCCACACACACACACACACACACACACACACACACCCTCTCTCCCCGGGATGGGGGACGTCTCTGCAGACGGGCAGTACCCGAGCGGGCTGGGAAATGAGAGACATAACCTGACACTCCCCACCCCCTTCCCCCCCCCCTCCCCCCAAATCCCAGACAGCACCCACTCCCCAACTGCGACACCCCATACCCCCCCCACCATGACCCGGGACACATACCCCCTTCTCCAGGGGGTCTCTTAGCCCAAATAATAATACCCACCCTAACCCAGGACCCTACACCCCCACTCCCACCCCAAACTAGTCCCTCCACCCCCTCACCCACCCCACTGCCCAGGGACCCTGCACCCCCTCACCCACCCCATTACACAGGGACCCTGCACCCCCTCACCCACCCCACTGCCCAGTGACCCTGCACCCCCTCACCCACCCCAAACTAGTCCCTCCACTCCCTCACCCACCCCACTACCCAGGGACCCTGCACCCCCTCACCCACCCCACTACACAGTGACCCAGCACCCCCCACACCCACCCCACTACCCAGGACCCTGCACCCCCTCACCCACCCCACTACCCAGGACCCTGCACCCCCTCACCCACCCCACTACCCAGTGACCCAGCACCCCCTCACCCACCCCACTACCCAGTGACCCAGCACCCCCTCACCCACCCCACTACCCAGGGACCCTGCACCCCCCTCACCCACCCCACTGCCCAGGGACCCAGCACCCCCTCACCCACCCCACTACCCAGGGACCCTGCACCCCCTCACCCACCCCACTACCCAGTGACCCTGCACCCCCTCACCCACCCCATTACACAGGGACCCTGCACCCCTCACCCACCCCATTACACAGGGACCCTGCACCCCTCACCCACCCCATTACACAGGGACCCTGCACCCCCTCACCCACCCCATTACACAGTGACCCTGCACCCCCTCACCCACCCCATTACACAGGGACCCTGCACCCCTCACCCACCCCATTACACAGGGACCCTGCACCCCCTCACCCACCCCATTACACAGGGACCCTGCACCCCCTCACCCACCCCACTGCCCAGTGACCCTGCACCCCCTCACCCACCCCACTACACAGGGACCCTGCACCCCTCACCCACCCCACTACCCAGTGACCCTGCACCCCCTCACCCACCCCACTACCCAGTGACCCTGCACCCCCTCACCCACCCCACTACACAGGGACCCTGCACCCCCTCACCCACCCCACTGCCCAGGGACCCTGCACCCCCACACCCACCCCACTACCCAGGGTCCTGCATCCATCCCAAATCAGGACCCTGCACCTAGCCCCCTCCCCACTTTACCCTGCCCCCCTCACTTTACCCTTCACCCCTGTCCCCGCCCTCACTTTACCCTGTACACCCAGCCCAGCCCCCCTCCCCAATGGACCCTGTATACTCCGCCCTACAGAACTCCCCCCCTCCCCCATGCTGCAGGAGCTGGGTTGGTGGGGAGGCTAGGATTCCCTCCTGTCCCTCCCTCAATGCGGGGACCACCCCCCACTTCCCCCGGGGGAGGGGGGGGGCTCGGTTACCTCGGTTGGTGCTGGAGCAGCTGTGGCGGCGGGCGGGCGCTCCGTGCTCACCGCCGCCGCCTCTCGGAACGCTGTGTCCGCCTCTGGAGCCGGCCGACTCCAGGCTGGCGGCGGCTGTGACTGTGACTGTGGCTGGTGCCGGCTGGACGGTCTCCATGTTGTAGTTTTACTGGGTGTGCGGTTTGCAGGTCGCTGCTGAAGCGCGGTGTTAAAGCCTGGGAGTCACCGGGGGATGGTGGGGGTGGGGAAGGACAGGACAGGACTCAGGAGGGGAGTGGGTGGACTGGAGTCTCCCAGCCTGACTATATACAGCAGGGAGAGAGGGGGACTGACAGGTAGGAGCAGGCAGAAGGAACAGTGGTTACAGAAACAGACTGAGAGCACTCAGCAAAGCATTACATAGGCACCAGGAACACGTCATCTCGACTCACTGGGTGAAAGGCACGCAATACAAAATCTGCTCCATTTAAAACAACATCATCCCGCAGACTCTAACTCCCCCTCCAAGTAGCAGAGAAAAAAATGAAACAAAAGGGGCATTTCATAACAATATTTTAAAAAATGCAATTACTTCCACAACGTATGTCAGGGTCTGGTCCCTCTTGGAGTTAAACTATTTCTGAACATTATAGTTCATTTGATCAGTTTGAGACAAGGTTTCATCTTGCCAGCCTTCTAATCACACCGACCCCTCCTTTTTGTTTTGAAAACAAAGCTTTCCCCCTCTCGAATACAAACACAGAAACTCGGTGGGGTTAGGGGAGGTGGGAAACTGAGCTCAGGTTTCCACTTATGGCTTCTTGCTTCCAGTTGTCAGTCCCACTCTCTCTCTCTCTCTCTCTCTCAGATCAGCGACCCAGCCTCAGGAACTCTCTCAAGTGGTACTCTCAGTTCAAATTCAGCTCAAACTTGCGCCTGCCTAAGCCTGGGACCTGTGGTCTGCGCTGAAGCCTCTGCAGGGATTGAAAATGAAGCAGTATTCCCTCTCATACACGAGAGGAATAATTAACGAGAAACATCTGTTGAAATATGGTTTGTACCAGCGGTAACATTGCTGGCCGTTCTTCTGGGATAGTTTGCACCTGGGTGTGCCGATTCTGAGCGACTTTCAGAACACAGAGCGAACCCCAAGTCAAAATAACGCAAAGGTGCTGGCGAGCTTTAATGCATTTTTAAAAAAACAAAAATAAAGTTGTGTTTATTAAAGGGGACGAGTCGCCCCGGACACTTTCCTGAAGTCTCCCCAGCCTTCTCTGCTTTTTTTTTGGATATATGCAAAGTAGGAAGGTGGAAGAACAAAGCAAGGTAGAGTTGTTCTCCCAGCCTCCCGCTTGTCTACTTTGTATTCGGGCATCTGCAGGGGTTTTTTTTTTTGCCTGGTTTGGACATATGCAGTGTTGGTTCCTGAGCTGGAATGGAATGGGAAACAGTGTCACCGCACCAATAGCTGTGGAACACCTGAGACTTACCTGTCTCAGGTGCGTGACATTCTGGAAAAGTCGTTTTAAATAGAAGGTACACAGAGAGGAAGGAAATCCTCATGAATATATTATGTGAAAGCCTGGATTGAAATTACTTGATTAAATGTATAAATGTCAATTGACTTAATTTTCAAGTAATACAAAGGATATATATACACACACATGCCTTATGATAATAATCCCAAACACTCGCCGTCCTTTGGTCAGACAGATTTCTACCAAATGCAACAAATTTACAGGGTCTCAGGATGAAGATTTATGTCTCGCTTTTGGCTGCTTGTAACACAATGGGACTCTCCACACAAAATGCCAAGTCTGAAAGCAAGATACAGCAGGACTGTGTCAAACACAGAGAACGTGCTGCACAACTGTATAATGCTGGAGAAACTCAATGGGTCAGGCAGCAGCTGTGGAGAGAGAATCCAGTATGACTCTTCTTTGGAACCTGCAGTTCATAGAATCCTTACAGCATGGAAGTAGGCCATTTGGCCCATCAAGGTCACACCGACCCTCCAAAGAACATCGCATCCAAACCTGCCACCCTACTCTATCCCTGCATTCCCCATGGCTAATCCACTTAGCCTGCACATCCCTGGACACAATGGGCAATTTCCTATCGCCAATCCACCCTAGCCTGCACATCCCTGGATACTATGGGCAATTTCCTATAGCTAATCCATCCTAGCCTGCACATCCCTGGACACTATGGGTGATTTCCTATGGCGAATCCACCTAGCCTGCACATCCCTGGACACTATGGGTGATTTCCTATGGCCAATGCACCCTTGCCCCACATCTTTGTGGGAGGAAACCCACACAGATATAAGGAGAATATCCACACAGTTGCCCAAGGGTTGAACTGAACACCAGTCCCTGGCACTATGACGCAGCAATGCTAACCACTGAGCCACCGTGCTGCCCCATATTGGCACCAAAATGTTAACTCTGTTTCTCTCTCAGCAGATGGTGCCAGACCTGCTGGAGTTCCTCCAGTATTCTCAGTAACAATTTAATTTGATCCCTTGCATGAATCAATTTAAAATAGTTTACCATCTTTCAGCACTAAAACTGAGTGCATGAATTATTGTAAATTCTCATCAGATGTACTTTAATATCATCATTATTGAAATCGATGAAATTTTCATACTGACAATTTAACAATAGGCACAATTACAGTTGGTAAAGCTTCCCCTATCATTTATTCAATGTTTCTGGTACATTTGGAATAGATTTGATGATTTTTTTAAAAACTCCAATTAATTAATTTAAATTTTTCTGGCATGTCATCTTGCAACAAATGTTTATGAGGCAAAGTTTGATTGGAAGGTTCTAACTAAAGTCTCAGAAGTAAGGTTCTTGCTTTTAAACTTCTCATCCTTGTTTCCAAATCTCCCAATGTTCTGGTCCCTCGCTGTCTCTGAAACCTCTTCTAGCCCTACAATCCTCTGAGATTTCCACTCCTTTATTAGATATAGGAGTGTTAGTAGGCTCTTCAGCCCATCAACTATGCTCCACTATTTATGGGACCATGGCTGATCTGACAGTTAGATTACTTACAGTGTGGAAACAGGCCCTTCGGCCCAACAAGTCCACACCGCCCCGCCGAAGCGTAACCCACCCATACCCCTACCTCTACATCTACCCCTTACCTAACACTACGGGCAATTTAGCATGGCCAATTCACCTGACCTGCACATCTTTGGACTGTCCTGCCTTTACACCATAATCCTTGATTCACTTACTGATGAAAAATCTCTCTTAATTTTGAATATACTTAACACTACCCTGACAGACCCCAGCTATAAAGAATTCCACAGATTAGCTATTCTTCTCTGGGCAGCACGGTGGCACCATGGTTAGCACTACTGCCTCACAGTGCCAGAGATCCAGGTTCAATTCCTGCCTCAGGTGACTGTCTGTGTGGAGTTTGCACATTCTCCCTGTTTCTGTGTGGGTTTCCTCCGACAGTCCAAAAATGTGCAGGTTAAACGGTGAATTAGCCATGTTAAATTGCCCGTTGTGTTAGGGGCAAGGGTAAATGTAGGGGGGTGGGTTGCGGGTCGGTGTGAAATTGTTGGGCTGAAGGGCCTGTTTCCACACTATAAGTAATCTAATCATATCTATTTTTCCTGTACCCTGTGATGATGCTTTCTGTTTCTAACCTCTCCCACAAGGGGAAACAATCTCTTCAAAACTGTCCTGGGGAGCTCCCCTGAGAAACTTAGACTCATCGAGTCATAGAGATGTACAGCACAGAAGCAGACCCTTCGGTCCAACTCAGCTAAGACAATCAGATATCTGAAATTAATCTTGTCCCATTTGCCAGCACTTAGCACCATCCTTCTAAACCCTTCCTATTCATATATCTATCCAGTTGCCTTTTAAATGTTGTAATTGTACCATCCTCCACCACTTCCTCTGGCAGCTCATTCCATACACGCACCACCCTCTGTGTGAAAAAGTTGCCTTTTAGGTCCCTTTTACATCTTTCCCCTCTCATCTTAAACCTATGCCCTCTAGTTTTGGACTCCTTTCACTGAGGAAAAGACCTTAACTGTTCATCCTATACATACCCCTCATGATTTTATAAACCTCTATAAGGTCACCCCTCAGCCTCCAACACTCCAGGAAAAACAGCCCCATCCTGTCACTATAGATCAAACCCTCCACCTCTGGCAACATCTTTTCTGAACCCTTTCAACATTCTTCCAACAGGAGGGAGACCAGAATTCTATGTATTAATAATATCACCTCTCATTATTCACAACTCCAATGAGTTTAAGCCCATCATACTAAACATCCCCTCATAAGGAAATTCCTCCATACCTCGGATCAACCTTGTGAACCTTCATTGGACATCCTCCAAAGCTTGTAATTTTTCAACTTGCGTCATGTGTGTTTTAAATATTCCACCTAGGGAACATGGTGTCTTCATCTATTGGAACCACAAGCAATTACCTCTGTAAGTCCTTCCACGAACCTTTTCACCTCCTTTCCTTCCTTTACAATGCTCTTTGAAGCCAAACTCTTAGTTCGTTGATCATTAACTTCTCCTTGTGTGGATCAGTGTCAAATTTCATTTCATAATTTCAAGCAAAGTTATTTGGGGTGTTTTATGAACATGAAGAAACTATAGAGCTGTAGGGGTGGCACAGTGATTCAATGGTTAGTATTGCTGCCTCACGGCACCAGGGTTGTGGATTTGATCCCACAGTTGGGAGGCTGTCTGTGTGGAGTTTGCATTTTCAGCATGGGTTTCCTCCAGGTGCTCCAGTTTCCTCCTACTATCCCAAGATGTGCAGGCTAGGTGGATTGGCCATGCAAAATTACCCATAGTATCCATGGGAATTAGAGGGTTAAAGGGTATGGGGAGTGGGTCTGGGTGGGATGCTCTTTGGAGGGTTGGTGGGGACTTGTTTGGCCAAATACCCTGCTTCCACACTGTAAGATTCCATGATTCCATGGAAATGCATGTTACTGCAGTTGAACCATTTATAATGGAAGAAAAATGATGGTGATTTCTCATTACTTTGCTCATGACTTTTATCACTGAAGCATCTTCTCCAAGACTGCAACATTGGTTCAAGAGCCCCACACACAATTTATGATGGGGAGTGCCCGTTCTAGACATCAACTAGTATTAAACTCTGGTACTATCTTATGAGATGGCAAGAGCTGTGGGTGAATGAACATTGGATAACATGGTAATATTGTTTTACGGGCCGAAATAAGAAGGGTGAAATTTAAGTTGAAATTCAGTTAGAATGGCATTTTGGTCAGCCAATCAGGGCAGGACTTATAAATTTAATGGTAGGGTCCTGAGGGGTGTTGCCGAACAGAGAGACCTTCGGGTGCAGGTTCATAGTTCCTTGAAAATGAAGTCATAGATAGACAGTGTAGTGTAAAAGGCATTTGGTACGCTTGCCTTCATTAGTCAGTGCACTGAGTATAGGAGTTGGGATGTCATTTTTGGAATACTGCATTCAGTTCTGGTCTCCCAGCTATAGAAAAAATGTTGTTAAACTTGAAAGGATTCAGAAAAGACTTACAAGGATTTGTTGGGGTTGAAACACTTGAGGTATAGGGAGAAGCTGAATAATCTGGGTCTATTTTCCCAGGAGTGTTGGATGCTGACCTTATAAAGGATCATAAAATCATGAGGGGCATTGATAGGGCGAATAGCCAAAGTTTTTTCACCCAGAGTAGGAAGGCCCTAAACTACAAGGCCTAAGCTTAGGGTGAGAGGGGAAAGATTTTAAAGGGACCTAAGGGGCAACTTCTTCACACAGAGCGTGGTGTGTGGATGGAATGAGCTGCCAGAAAAAGTGGTGGAGGCTGGCACAATTACAACATTTAAAAGGCATCTGGATGGGTATATGAGTAGGAAGGGTGTAGAGGGATATGGGCCAAATGCTGGCAAATGGGAATGGTTTAATTTAGGATATCTGGTCCTTCAGAGGAAGTAACAGGAATACAGATTACTGGGCTAATGGTCAAATTCTTGGAAGTGTAGATGAACAGAAAGATCTTGGTGTCCTGGTGCCTGCAAGTTGCCACCCAGGTTGATAGGGTCGCTAAGAAGGCATATGATGTGTTGGCATTTATTGGTTAGGGGGATTGAGTTTCAGAGCCACACGGTCATGCTTCAGCTGTACAAGACACTGGTAAGGCCGCACCTGGAGTATGCAGTTCTGGTCACTGCATTATAGGAAGGATGTGGGACCTTTGGAAAGGGTTCAGAAAAGATTTACTAGGATGTGGCCTGGTGTGGAAAGAAGATCTTACAAGGAAAGGCTGTAGAAACTGAGGCTGTTTTCATTGGAGAGAAGACGGTTGGGAGGTGACTTAATTGAGATGTAGAAGATAACCAGAGAATTAGATAGGGTGGACAGTGAGAGGCTTTTTCCTTGGATAGTGAAGGCTAACACAAGGGGACATAGCTTTAAATTAAGAGGTGATAGATTTAGGATACATATCAGGGGTAGTTTCTTGATTCAGAGAGTAATAGGGGCATGGAACGGCTTGCCTGCAACAGTAGGAGATTCGCCGATGTTTAAAGGGCATTGGACATATATATGGATAATAATTGAATGGTGTGGGTTAGATTGGCATCAGATCAATTTCACAGATTGGTGCAACATCAAGGGTTGAAGGGCCTGTACTGCACTGTAACGTTATATGTTCCATGTGCCAAGGTCGGCATGGATGAGTTGGACCGAAGAGTCTGTTTCCGTACTGTACACCTCTATGACTCATCTTTTGTTCTTACTTCCCCTGTTATCAGCCCCTTTTATTCTTGTGCCAGCAACCCTCTTATCATCCCAACTGAATTTGAACTTAAATTCTACCCTTCATATTTTGGCCTATTAAAAAATATTACTGTAGTAAGGAGAAAGTGAGGACTGCAGATGCTGATCAGAGTCGAGAGTGGCTGCTGGAAAACCACAGCAGGTCAGGCAGCATCTGAGGAGCAGGAGAATCAATGTTTCGGGCATAAGCCTAAAGGGCTACAGCATCCCACTCTCGACAATATTACTGCGATATCCCGAAACGTCAATTGTCCTTCTCCTTGGATGCAGCCTGACCTGCTGTGCTTTTTGAGCACCACACTCTCGGCAATATTACTGTGATATCCAATGTTCTTTAACCCATAGCTCTTGCCATCTCAGAAGATAGTATCAGAGAACAATACTTGTTGATGTCCAGAAGGGGCACACTCCATCATAAATTGTGTATGGGGCTCTTTAACCTATGTTGCAGCCAACCTTGGAGAAAATATTTCAGTGATAAAAGCGTCAGCTCAGAGAATGGCTGAAATATTAATCAGAAGGTAGCAGTTTGAATATGAGAATGTTAAAATAGCAAGCATTTCTCCATGAAACAGGATAAAAGTAAGAGTGTTAGTCTTCCGAAGAGTGAGAGTGGGGTATTAACAATAGATAATCAGGAAATGAAATGACAGATGAAACGAATAAATATCTTACTTCTGCGTTCACTATGGATGATATAAAAACATTCCAATAATAGCTGTAGATCAGAGGGGGAGGGTGGGGGGGGCGGGGGGGGGGGGGGGGGAGGGGGTTGCTGGTGAAGTGAGGAACTTGGTGAAGATACAATTATGAGAGATGTGATACTAAGACAGTTGATGGTGCTGCAAGCTAACAAGTCATCTATCCTGATGGACATCATCCTGTGATCTTAAAAGAGGTGGCTAAATGAGTTAGTAGATGCGTTGGTGTTAATTTTACAAAATATCCTTGATTCAGGGAAGGTTTAATCAGACTGGAACATAGCAAGTTTAAATCCCTCTATCTGAAAGGCAGGAAAAAAAACATAGGCCAGATAACTTGATGTCTGACTGGAGAAAGTGTTGAGAAGCAATCATGAAAGAAATTATAGCAGCACAATTAGAAAACTTCAAGGTAATCAGGACAAGACAGCATGGAAATAGATCCTTTACTCCAACTCGTCCATGCTGAACAGATGTTTCGAAATAAATCTAGACCCATCTGCCAGCATTTGGTGCGTATCCCTCTAAACCTTTTCCCTTCATGTTTTGTAAAAGAGAAATCATGTTTAATCGACTTATTGGAGTTCTTTGACAGAGTACCACACACTTTGGATAAAGGGGAATCTGTAGACATACTGTACTTGGATTTTCAGAAAACATTTGATAAGAAAATAGAAACTCATGGTATAGATTGTAAAATATTAGTGTAGATATCTACTTGGCTGGCTGTCAGTAAACAGGGAGTGTGCAGTATTGGATCTTCATATAGATTGACCACACAAGATAACTGGAGTTAAAGATGGGTCTGTGCTAGGATCTGAACCTTTTACAATTTACATCAATAACCTAGATGAAGGGAGTGAAGGAATGGTAGTTAAATTAACAGACCGTGCCAAGATAGTAAGGAAAATATGTTGTGAAGAAAAAATATAGATGGGTTGAGTAAGTGGACAAAAACGTGATAGGTGATTCACTTTACAGGAACAATAAAATGCAGAGTATTGTATAATTGAGAAACAACTGTGGAATTCTGAAGTGTAGAAGGATCCATGTGTTCTAGTGCAGATGTCACATAGTGCAGGTTCAGTATGTAATCAAGAAGGCTAATGGGATGTTATCCTTTATTATGAGAGGAATTAAACTTAAAAGTAAGGCTGTTACACTTCAGTTATAGAGCGCATTGATGAGACTACATTTGAAGACTGTGTGTAGTTTTGATCATCATATTTAAGGAAGGATGTAAACGCTTTGGTTCTGAGGGAGGGCCCTCAACCCGAAACGTTAACTCTGATTTCTCTCCATAGATGCTGCAAGATCTGCCGAGCTTTTCCAGCAATTTCTGTTTCTGCAAACGCATTGGAGTCGGTTCAGAACAGGTTTATGAGATCGATACCTGGAATGAGTAGGTTGTCTTATGAGGAAAGATTGGTCACACTGGGCTTACTTATACTGGGAGAAAGTGAGGACTGCAGACGCTGGAGCTCAGAGCTGAAAAACGTGTTGCTGGAAAAGCGCAGGAGGTCAGGCAGCATCCAAGGAGCAGGAGAATCGACGTTTCGGGCTTATTACTTATACTGGAGTTTAGAAGAGTGAGGGACGACTTGATTGAAGCATACAGGATCCTGAATGATCTTGGCAAAGTGGATGTGGAAATAATGTTTCCTCATGTGGTTAGGCCCAGACCTAGGGGGCATTATTTTCGAATTCGAGGTCACCTGTTTAGAGCAGAGATGAGGAGAACCTTTTTCTCCCTCAGAAGGTTGTGTGACTGTCTGTCTCAGCGATAGGATCATTAAACATATTTAAGACAGAAATGAGTGGATTCCTGGTAGGGCCCAAGCATATCAAAATTATCAGCGCAGATGGGAATATGGAAGTCGAAATAAAAATGGATCAGCAATGATCTCATTGAATGACGGAGAAGGTTAAAGGAGTTCACCTCTGCTCTAACTTTGTATCTTAATGGCTATAGCTTAGTGGGTATGGTTCTTGCATTTGAGTAACAATAGAGTCATAGAGATGTACAGCACGGAAACAGATCCTTCGGTCCAACTTGTCCATGCTGACCAGTTATCCCAACCCAATATAATCCCACCTGCCAGCACCTGGCCCATATCCCTCCAAACCCTTCCTATTCATATACCCATCCAGATGCCTTTTAAATGTTGTAATTGTACCAGCCTCCACCACTTCCTTTGGCAGCTCATTCCATACACAAGCCACCCTCTGCGTAAAAAAAGATGCCCCTGAGGTCTCTTTTATATCTATCCCCCGTCACCCGAAACCTCTAGTTCTGGACGATATTCATTACCAGCTGAAAGTGAGTCATCATCATATCCTAAACCTTAAACACACATTAATACAGTGTGTGCGGAAATAATGGGGTCCAACAGCCATTGAACTCCCATTTCAATCAGTGTTCAGGGTTTAAGTCTCATTTTGAGTGCCAAAATAAGTATTTTACTTGGACATGAAGTGAGGTGCCACTTCCTTGCTTAGGTGGACATAATAGGTCAGCATGTGTGCTCCCAATTCAGGTGAAGGATGTTGCCATTTAAAATGACCACTGTGATCCATCTGGATGTTTGCAGTTCCACTACAGAATTACACTTGTGTAATGTACAGCTGTGGCACCCATGACAGACAACATTGACATAGAGTTAACAAAAGCAGAAGTTGCTGGAAAAGCTCAGCAGGTCTGGCAGCATCTGTGGAAAGAAATCAGAGTTAACGTTTTGGGTTGAGTCACCTCTCCTTAGAACACTGTTTCTGATTTACAGCATCCGTCATTCCTTTGGTTTTTATTGACATAACGTTGTTATTTATTTTCAGTTGATGTAGTTAGGAATCAAAAGAAAGTCATTTTAAAATCTAATTCATATCTCCCAGTCTCTAATTGCTGGGAAAATTAATGCCAGCAATTTGCACACAGTAAATGCTTAAGCGTCCAATTTACATCCTGGGTTCTGAGTCTATGATGTAGCCCGTCAGAAACCAATATCAATATGCAAGATGCATCTTAACTGAAAATTCTGAATGTAGCAAAGCTTGAAATATCTGAAGTTACAATTTCTGAACTAATATGTTAGACAGGAGGGCATGTTCAGCATTCTAGGATCCACCTCGAGTCTCATTAGTCTCAAACACAGTGATAGGGGTGGCATGGTAGCTCAGTGGCTAGCACTGCTGCTTCACAGGACCTGGGTATGATTCCAGCCTTGGGTGACTGTCTGTGTGGCATTTGCACATTTGCGGCCCCGTGTCTGTGTGGGTTTCCTCCGGGTGCTCCGGTTTCCTTCCACAATCCAAAGATGTGCAGGTTAGGTGAAATTGCCATGTTAAATTGCCCATAGTATTCAGGGATGTGTAGGTTAGGTGCATTAGTCAGGGGTAAATTTAGGGGAATGTGTATGGGTGGGATACACTTCTGAGGTGACCAGAACTGCACATAGTACTCCAAATGTGGCCTTACCAAGGTCCTGTACAGCTGGAGTACTATGTGCAGTTCTGGCCGCCTCATTTTAGGAAAGATGTGAAAGCTTTGGAGAGGGTGCGGAGGAGATTTACCAGGATGTTGCCTGGAATGGAGAATAGGTCGTACGAGGATAGGTTGAGAGTGCTAGGCCTTTTCTCATTGGAACGGCAAAGGATGAGGGGATGAGATTTCCCTTCTGGAAATCTTTTCCCAGACCCAAATTACTAAACATGAGATGAAATACCAACCAAGCACATGAACAGATAACAGGTGAGCTTGACATGATAAGGGTGGCGTAGTGGCTCAGTCATTAGCACTGCTGCTTCACAGCACCAGGGACCTGGGTTTGATTCCACTCTCAGGTGACTGCCTGTGTGGAGTTTGCACATTCTCCCTGTGTCTGTTATCGTTCCATCTGGGTTTCCTTCCGCAGTCCAAAGATATGCAGGTTAGGCTCTGCTAAATTCCCCATAGTGTCAAGGGATGTGCAGACTAGATGGATTAGCCATGGAAAATGCAGAGTTACCGAGATAGGGTCGGGAGTTGGTGGTTCAGTGTGGACTCAAGGGACCAAATAGGCTGTTTCCACATTGTATGGAACCTTTGAAAAATGAATTTTAAAAACAGGTATATGGATCAGTTTCACTTCCAAACTGTTGTTGTGGTGGTGGTTTCAGGTTACATTGCAAGTTGAACAGACAATCTTTGAGATCCTTGATTTTGGTGCCTGTCTAAAGTTCCTTTGTCCTGATTCCTGTTGAAAATGGTTTGCAGCACAGTGTTAGAGATGGCCTTAACCTACAACACACTGGGGGGAGGAACCTAGGAGATAGTTCTTTTAATGTAACCCTCACAGCAAGCCCATGCTCAAATCCAGCCAAGTGCTCACGAGATAATTCACTAGTATACTGCAGTAGAGTCGAAACTGACATTTTAACCCCGTCCATGTGTATTTTTGGAGTCTAGAATGAATACAAAAGATTTATGCCGTGAGGGGAGAGGCAGTGAGCCTCTCCCGTGACCTTTTCAAATTTCCTTGTTTAAGGCTTCCATGGTATTCAAATAGAACTTCACCAGAAAGTCACTGAATTCAAATCTGTGGCTTTATTTTTTCATAGCAGCATATTAAGGAATTTAAAACAACATATTAAGGAATTAAAAAATAATTGATGAATACTTCAGAGTTCTGATCCATTGCCATATGTACTTGTAATGTACGAAGGCGACATGTCTCAGGTAGAGTCCTGAAGCAGTCTTGTGAGGGTTCAGAAAAGATTTACAAGGATGTTGCCAGGGCTGGAGGGTTTCACAGAATCCTTACAGTGTGGAAACAAGCCTTTTGGCCCAACAAGTCAACACCAACCCTCCAAAGAGTATCCCACTCAGACTCATTCCCTACCCTATTACTCGATATTTCCTCCAACTAATGCACCTAACGTTCCTGGACACTACGGGCAATTTAGCATGGCCAATGCATCTGACCTGCACATCTTTGGACTGTGGGAGGAAACTAGAGCACATCCCACAGACACAGGGAGAACGTGCAAACTCCACACAGACCGTCTCCCAAAGCTGGAATCAAACCCGGATTCCAGTTCTGTGATTCGAGTGAGCTGCCAGAGGAAGTAGTGAAGGCTGTTACAATTATAATGTTTAAAAGGCATCTGGATGACCTATGAATAGGAAAGGTTTAAAGGGATATGGGTCAAATGCTAGTAAATGGGCTTAGATTAGGTTAGGATATCTGGTCAACTTGGACAAGTTGGAGTGAAGAGTCTGTTTCTGTGCTATACATCTCTATGAATTTAAGTCAGAGAATCTCAGAAATGTTTCAATGTAGAAGGAATCCAGCCAGCCTATTGTGCCAGCACAAGTCCATTAAATGTGCATCATTACATAGTGCCAATCCTGCTTTTTTTTCCCATATCGCTACATACCATTCTATCTCTCTCAGATCTCCCCTTAGCCTTTCTCTCTCTGAGGCGAACAATTCTAACTTCTTCAATCTATTCTCATCATTGAAGTTCCACATGCCTGGAACCATTCTTGTAAATCACTTCTACACTTTCTCCAATGCTTTCACATCCTTCCTATAGTGTGGTGTCCAGCACTGTACAGAATACTCTAACTGAGGTCCAACAAGTGTCACATACAATTCAATATCACCTCTTTGATCTTGTACTCTATGCTCCATTAGTGAAGCTGAGAGTATTGTATGCTTTAATTATTATTTTCTTTATCTGTCCTGCCACTTACAATGATCTCTATACATACACGCTCAGATCCCTCTGCTCCTGTATCTCTTTAGAGTTGTTTCCACTAATTTATGTTGTCGGTTAATTAACTTCTTTTACAGTTCCCAGTACAGCACAGCCCAGACCATCACGGAAACTAACCTCTCATCCATGGACTCCATTTACAATTCTCCTTGTTGTGGAAAGGCAACCAACATCATCAAAGTCTCATCACACCCTGGTAATGCTCTCCTGCAACCTCTTCCGTCAGGCAGAAGTTACAGAAGCTTGAACCCATGCACCAATAAGTTCAACAGCAGCCTCTTCCCCACCGTTAATAGACTGGTGAATAATTTCAAACTATCTTGCAAATGTTGGTCTTGCTTTGCGCACCTCCTGAGCAGTTCTAACCTTGTATGATCAGTATGTGCCGATTTGCTCGGATCTGCCTGTACTGCTCACAAAATAAAACTTTTCATTGTACTTAGGTACATGTGACTACAATAAATCAAATCATCTACATATGTGCATTACCATCACAGAAATTGTCTGTTTGGGCTCAAGGTAGGCAATTTGAATGTACTGCAACAAACTTACCTCAGTATGTCATTCTGCAAGAGGATTCACTAGGATGGAAACTAAGAGCTTTATGCCACATGCCATGATATAGTGATAACATTACAAACATGTCCATTAAAGTCAAATTACATATCTGCTATGAGCCATAAGACCACATCCTACCATTTCCAAAGTAAAGAAATCCCACAGTGGCTCAGTGGTTAGCACTGCTGCCTCAATGCACCAGGGTCCCAGATTTGATTCCAGCCTTGGAGTTGTGTGGAGTTTGCACATTCTCCCGTGTCTGCATGAGTTTCTTCCAGGTGCTTCGGTTTCCTCCCACAGTCCAAAGATGTGCAGGTGCATTGGCCATGCTAACTTGTCCATAGTGTTAGGTGCATTAGTCAGAGGGGAAATGGGTCTGGATGGGTTACACTTCGGAGGGTCGGTGTGGACTGGTTGGGCTGAAGGGCCTGTTTCCACACTATAGGGAATCTAAACTAATCAAACTATTACACATTGTTGTACATAGGCACATGTCATTACTTCAGCAGCCATGTCAATATGTAAAACAGAGTCAATGAGATTAATAATTTGAACTTTGATAACAGCTTGGAGGTTTGACAATACATTCTGCTGATCAGGAGGGGTGCAAGTTACTCTGACAACTTGTTTGATTTGTTACTGGTTGCTGTCCCTCAGCTTCATCCTTCAATCGTCATTGTTGGAGTTTGCCTCCGGTGTACGTGGTTGGCCTGTGATACATTGCTCTGTATTGGCCTCTGTTCCTTCACAATGTAGTACTGCAATTTATAATGACTTTGTACAATCTAAGCTGGTGGTATATCTTAGGAATCTTTGTTGGTATCCTGGATTTGTCCATCCTCGGCATGCTGCAATGTTCCAGTGAATCACAACACAAACTGGATGAACAATGATGCATCGTCAGACCAGGCACTTGACGGCCTTCTGGATTTAATATTGAGTTCAAACCCTTCAGATTGTGAGCCAACTCCCATTTCTAACCTTTGTTTTAGTTTTATTTGTTACATTCTCTGTCAACATGTGTTCTCTCTCCCCTTTCCCCCCGCCCCCCCAACATCTGAGGGACTGTCTGTTCTTTCCAGTCTGGTAGTTACCATTGTTCTGCCATTCTCACGTTCCAATCACTTAGTCTGAACCATCAACATCTTTTCTCTCCCAGCACTTTTCAGCCACCACCCACACACTCACCACACCCTCCCACCACCCAACTGTAGCATCAATACTATCCCCTCCATACTTCACTTCAGCTCTGATGAAGAGGCATCTAGACTCGAAACAGTAGCTTGCTCTCTCTCCATGGATGCTGTCTGACCCGTTGTGATCTCTAGAATTTGTTGTTTTAGGAACTGGATATCTGACTCACAGTCTCTGTCCAGTGATTAATTTTAGCAGACCTTTACCTGCTCATTGGCTGTGTATCTTTCCCTTTCTCTTCTATGTTTGAAGAGAGATTTCATTACCTTTCATTCTTATAGTGGATCAGTGGTTAAAACACTGCTGCCTCACAGCACCAGGGACCTGGGTTCAATTCCACTCATGGGCACATTCTCCCTGTGTCTGCGTGGGTTTCCTCTGGGTGCTTTGGTTTCCTCCCATTGTCCAAAGATGTGCAGATCAGGTGAATTGGCCATGCTAAACTGCCCATAGTGTTAGGTACATTTGTCAGAGGGAAATGGGTCTGGGTGGGTTACTCTTCGGAGCGTTGGTGTGGACTGGTTGGGCTGAAGAGCCTGCTTCCACACTGTAGGGAATCTAATCTAATCTACTCTATCTATGCCTCTCATTACCTTGTACACCTCTAACAAGTCACCTTGCTTCCTTTTTCTCTCCAGTGTGAAAAGCTCAAGCTAACTCAACCTCTCTTCATAACAGAAGCCCTCCAATCCAGGCAGCATCCTGGTAAACCTCCTCTGCATCCTCTCTGAAGCATCTACATCCTTCCTATAATGAGGCGACCAGAACTGGACATAATATTCCAAGCATGGTCGAACTAGGGTTGATAGAGCTGCAGCAAAACCTCACAGCTCTTAAACTCAATTCCGCTGTTAAGGAAAGCCAAAACACCATACACCTTCTTAACAACCCTATCAACTTGGGTGGCAATTTTGAGGGATCTATGGACATGGATCCCAATATCCTGCTGTTCCCCCACACTGCCAAGAACCTTAACTTTAACTTTGCTATCAGCATTCAAATTTGACCTTCCAAAATTAATCACTTCATATTTATCCAAATTGAACTCCATGAAGTAGGAGCCAGCCAGAGTTGACGGGAAGGGGAGTCCATCAGGGAAGATGATGGAGCAGCAGTGGCAGGAGCTTCTTGGGGATAACTCAGGACGCTCAGCAGAAATTCAACCCAAGGAAGAAGAAATAGACTTAGCGGAGGATGAGGCAACCAAGGCTGACAAAGGGAGTCAGGGACAGTATAAAAACAAAAGAAAAAAACATACAATGGGGTAAAGAATAGGGGAAACTAGAGGATTGGGAAGCCTTTAAAAAAAAGGATAATTCTAAAAATCAGTAAAGAGATAGAAGATGAAGTATGAGGGTAAGTTTGCTTGTAATATAAAAGAAGTTGGCAAGAGTTTCTTTTTACCTTTATGAAAGGTGTTGTGGTCCAGAATAAATATCCCTCAAAATATATTAAGAAGATAGCCTAAACCCCAACTTTTTCTTATTTTTAAAGACAAGTGTAAGGCATTGTGTTTGGATGCAATTTGTTTGGTCAAACTACCAGGTTTGAAGCAAAACACACTTTTAATCTTACACTATAATTAAAATACAAGCAAAAGAAAGAAAAATTGGAATACCTTATCTGTGTTGGAAAACTTCACAGAATAATAGATGATTTAATTACGAAACAGCAACTGTTCCAATATAATAACATCCGATAAACACACCCTTGGTAAGGCAAATTCAGTAAAATAGATTGTCTCACATGCAATTCTCCAGTCCAGGAGGAAAGACCATCAAGAGAAAACTCAGAGAGAGAGAGAGAGAGAGAGAGAGAGAACCCAAGCATTTTTCTGTAGCAGGGAGAGATATATAGCAAACCTCTAAATTAAAATCCTGGTTTTGTGGGAACTTGATCCCACCCCTTCTTTACTGCTTCTATTGTTCCAACTTTTGAAAAGGAATCCAAGGCCGCACAAGCTGTTTACTGTATTGGCTTGGAATGTACCACTCATCACCTTTGTCTCAACTTCTCTTAATCAAAAAACCAGAACAAAATACACACCTTAAAGCCATAACATCATCACAGAGGCAAGATTGGATACTGGGCCACTGGAAAATGAGGCTGAAAAGTAATAGTGGCAACAAAGAAATGGCAGAGGAACTGAACGGGTACTTTGTATCAGTCTTCAGGTTGGAAGACACCAGTAGCATACCATGACTTCAAAAGAGTCATGGGGCAGAGGTAAGTGTTGCAGCTATTAAGATTTTAGATTCCGATATTAATGATGAGGTTGCAAAGTACTTGGAAGTGCATGGTAAAATAGGGAATAGGACTGAGTCAGCACGGCTTTGTCAAGGGGAGGTTGAGCCTGACAAAACTGTTCCAAGTCTTTGAGGAGGTTAGACAAATGGCAAGCAATGGGCATGATCTAGTTGAATTTCTGGGAGGCCTTTGAAAATATGTCACACAGGAAGCTGGTAAATAAGACAAGAGCCCATGGTGTTGGGGCAGGGTATAGCCATGGATGGAAGATTGGTTGACTGGGACATAGTAGAGAGTACGGATAAAGGGGTGTTTTTCAAGATGGCAGCTGATAGTAGTGGAGTCCTGCAGGGGGTCAATGTTGGGACTACAGCTACTCAAATTATACATAAACAATCTGGATGAAGGAACTGAAGGCATTATTGATAGGTTTGTAAATGACACAAAGATAGATGGATGGGCAGGTGGTGTTGAGGAAGGGAAGATTGCAAGAGAACTTGGATAGGCTAGGAGCGTGGGAAAAGAAGTGCGGATGGAAGACAATGTGAGAAAGTATGAGGTTATGTCCTTTGGTAGGAAGAATAGAGGCATATTCCAAAGGGAGAAAGGCTTCAAACCTTTGAGGGAGATGTTTCCACTGGTAGGAGAGATGAAGACCAAAGGGCACAACCTCAAAGTGAAGGGGTAACAATTTAGAACTGAGATGAGGAGGAATTTCTTCAGCCAGAGGGTGGTAAGTCTATGGAACTCAATGTCGCAGAAGGCTGTGTAGACCAAGTCATTGAGTGTCTTTAAGACGGAGATAGATTCTTAATCAGTAAAGGGATCAAGCATTATAAGGAGAAAGCAGGAGAATGGGGTTGAGAAATATATCAGCCATGAATGAATGGTTGAGTGGACTCAGTTGGCCAAACAGCTTAATTCTGTTTCTAAATCTTATAGTCCTATGGACTCCTGAGTCATTCACCCCATGCTGTAATCAGTGAAAATTCCAGAGGCAAAGAACTTTCCCCAATGTACAAAAATGTAAGAACTTTATTCTTTAAGTCTAACATAGAATAATTAACTAACATCTACTTACAACTCCTTTCCCTAACCTATCATTTACTATCCCCCTCGACAATACTGATCCAATAAAACCCCCGATTGTGATTTACCAAAAATTCAAATTTCAAAACCAGCCAGCTGTCGAATCTTCTCTTTGCATCTTCCTCAGTCTTCTTTTCTTCTTCCTGGGTTTCTGTTTCACAGGGCACATTATAGATAAAGGTACCTTTAAGAGAGCTACTCTCCAGACAGTCTGCATATGTTGGTGGCTTGGCAGTTCTCCCCCAACTATTCAATTTGCTTATTATTTATACTCCAAAACATCGGATCATTTCATTGTTCTTAATATTGTCAAAATACCAAGTTGGTTATAATGACTGTATGGGGTGAGTTCTCCCATTTATTGACAAAGTGTCATTTTAAGTGAGATTCATGTTGAAAGTCCCAACATGGTCCATGTTAACTTTTTCACATCATAGTCTAATCTTCAGCTCATGCATTATCCACACAGGCAAAAGTGAGGACTGCAGATGCTGCAGATTAGAGTCAAGAGTGTGGTGCTGGAAAAACACAGCAGATCAGGCAACATCATCTGAAGGGCTTTTGCCTGAAACATCGATTCTCATTATCCACACAGCCTCTTTGATGCCTGGCGCATGTCGTCATGAGGTAGTCATGGGTGATCTTCACACCACTGGCAAAATATTTAAAGGTGCAAGTCAGGAGCTGGTTGTCACACTGTGGTACTTAGCTGTAATTACTGAGGACATGGCCCAAAATAGAAAGTTGCTTTTTGGACAGTCCTGCTTTTTGGACAGTGCCCTGGAGGTACTGGTGGACAGGGTGGTGGAGAGGAAGACTTTGCTCTATCATGCAGAACAGTCTATAAGGCCTCACTACAAGACCAAACCTGGCCTAGCCTTGGATAGCAGGGCTGGTTTACACCCTATTTCAAGGAAAACAAAACTTGCAGCAGGGCGGGCAAGAGCCAATGGTCTTCTACACCCCACCAGGGTAAGTATCAACCAGAAGGATCTAATGTAATGCTCCTGTGTTCCTTCAGCGTCAATGGGGAAAAATCCTGGATGTCCCTCCTAAGGGCATTGTAGGTCAACCTATAACACATGGACTATAGCAGTTCAAGAGGCAGCTCATCGCCACCTTCGCAAAAGCAATTATGGTGGGCAATAAATGCTGGCCCAAGCAATGATGCTCATAACCCATGAGTGAATAAAAGATATATGGTCCTCTAAGTAATTTTACTTTATTCTGATGTATGTAGTATAAGACATTTTTACCAAACAACATGAAGAGGGTATACGTCTTGCAGGATTACACCCTCATAGATACCATCTCCCCCTCACCACCAACAACAACCAAGAAATGTGCCATTGACTATATTCAATTATGTTCTTACATATTTACAGTTCAATGGATAATGGTAGCAGCTCTGAGGCACTGTGCATCAATGAGGTCTGTGGTATATATTTATGAATTGGCGACCACAGACTGCACTTCTAAGTTCACCCATGATCACATCAGCTTCAAAGAGATGACCAGATTCAATTATGATTAACATGGCCACAATAACCTGAGGCCAAGATTTTTATTGTACATTGTTGGTCAATGCATGAGCTATACTTCAAGTGTAGTTTGTTGGCAGATATGTCTCATCACTGACTCCATGGATCCCTGATCAATGCAATTGCCTCTAGCACGTTGTGAACATGTCCTTCCTGCCCCTGAAAACCAAAATTAAAATCATTCAAGACAATTGTGAGTATTTCACAGTCAATTTTCTCCTCTGTTATGCAGTTGATGATTGTTGAAAATGGCACATTATCCAGTTTGTGCTCTTGTGAGTGAGTTGCAGGTTCTAAATGAGAGTCAGGATTAAACCCCTGCCTTCCAATTTACATGTGTGCTCTGTGTTGCTGTCCCAATCAGCACCATCAGCTTTCAGGCTTCCCATATTCATATCCAATCCTTTTATTAGTTACGACATTGGCACCTACCCAACAATGTGGAAAATTGCCCAGTTTTGTCTTGCACTCAGAAAGCAGGACAAATCCAATCCGGCCAGTTACTGCCCCGTCAGTCCCCTCTTGATCATCAGTAAAGTGATGGAAGGTGTCATCAACAGTGCTAACAAGAAGCACTTGCTCAGCAATAACCTGCTCGGTGATACCAGTTTGTGTTCTGTCAGGGTCATTCAACTCCTGACCTCACAACATGTTTCGAACATGGACAGAAGATCTGAATTCTGGAGGTGAGGTGAAAGTGACAATCCTTGACATCAAGGCTGCACTCACCTTGTGGGCTTGTGGGCGGCACGGTGGCACGGTGGTTAGCACTGCTGCCTCACAGTGCCAGAGACCCGGGTTCAATTCCCGACTCAGGCGACTGTGTGGAGTTTGTACATTCTCCCCGTGTCTGTGTGGGTTTCCTCTGGGTGCTCTGGTTTCCTCCCACAGTCCAAAGATGTGCAGGTTAGGTGAATTGGCCATGCTAAATTGCCCATAGTGTTAGGTAAAAGGGTAAATGTAGGGGCATGGGTAAGTTGCGTTTCAGCAGGTCGGTGTGGACCTTGTTGGGCCGAAGGGCCTGTTTCCACACTGTAAGTAATAAAATCTAATTCAACCGAGTGTGGCATCAAAGAGCCCTAGTAATGGGTATTGGAGGCAAACTCTCTGCTGGTTGGCGTTATACTTGGCACATAGGAAAATAGTTGTGATTGTTGGAGGTCAGCCATCTCAGCTCCAGGACATCTCTGCAGGAGTTCCTTGAAATAGAGTCCTAGGCTTAACCATCTTCAGCAGCTTCATCAATGACCTTCCCTCCATCATAAGGTCAGAAGTGAGGCGTTTGCCGATGATTGCTATATGTTTAGCACCATTCACGACTCCTCAGACATTGTAGTAGTCCATGTTCAAATGAAACAAGATCTGGGTGATATCCATGCATGGGTTGACAAATACGCAGTAACATTCATGCCACACAAATGCCAGACTATGACCATCACCAATACGGTACAATCTAACCACCACCCTATGACATTCAATGGTGTTGCCACCACTGAATCCCCTACTATCAACATCCTTGGAGTTATCATTGACCAGAAACTCAGTTGGACTCACCACATAAACACAGTGGCTGCAAGAACAGGTCAGATGCAGCAAGTAACTCCCTCCTGACTCCCTGCAGCCTGTCCACCATCTACAAGGCACAAGTCAGGAATGTGATGGAATACTCCCCACTTGCCTGAATGATTGCAGCTCCAATAACACTCTAGGAGTTTGACACCATCTACGGCAAAGCAGCCCATACCACATCTACAAAAATCCACTCCCTCCACCAGCGACACTCAGTATCAACAGTGTGTACTATCTTCAAGATGCGCTGCAGATATTCACCAAAGATCCTCAGACAGCACCTTCCAAACCCATGACCACTTCCATCTAGAAGGACAAGGGCAGCAGATACATGAGAACACCACCCCCTGCAAATTCCCCTTCAAGTTACTTACCATCCTGACTTGGAAATATATTGCCGATCCTTTACTGTAACTGGGTCAAAGTCCTGGAATTCCCTCCCTAAGGGCATTTTGGGCCAACCTATACTATGTAGACAACAGTGATTCAAGAAGGCTGCTCACCACCACCTTCTCAAGGGCAACTAGGGGCGGGTAATAAATGCCAGCTGGACAGCAATGCCTACATCCCAAGACTGAATTTAAAAAGTCCCTGACCATTATTGCTCAAATAACCAGGACTGAACATGCCCCTTGACTGAATTAGCTGTAATATCTGAACTGGTTGGACCTGACCTGCAGAACTTGCCATAGCCCAAATCCAGAGAGCAGAGACAGTGAATGCTGGACAGCAATAGGACTGCTAATGGCCGACTCCCTGGACCATACTTGAAAAGCTCCTTGACCTACAGTGGTAATAAACTGTGACTGAGAATAATTTGCCTTGACCCCATTAAGTACTGATCCCATATAATTTGCAGGCATGGCCAGTGGTTAAAGTACATGCAGTGTGTCAGCTGCATTAGCCACTGGCACATGTTGTAGGATGTGACATTGATGTAACATGGAACTGTACAGCAATGATTCTGTCCCTTGACTGTTCAGTGTTGCAATATGCGACTGCCTGCCTTTCTCTTTGTTAACAGCCAGTGCAAGTGCAACATGCCTGGAAGTTTCCACTGAGTATCCGATGCACCAAAAGGCAATGCAAGTCAGAGTTGGTGTGAATTTCAATGGAACTGGAAAGTGAGCAAATGACAATTAATAAAGCAATCTAAGAGGCATGAGATACACATGTGTATGCAAGGTGACCTGGCAGATACACGCCAAGCGTATGTGTTGGGTCAACCCTGAAGGGAAGTGCTGAAGGGCTGAAATAGAACATAGAAAATAGAAAAATACAGCACAGAACAGGCCCTTTGGCCCACGATGTACCGAGATTTAATCCTAATGTCAAATGTAGTAATTTAACCTCCGCTCCCCTATCCATGCGCATGTCCAGCAGTCGCTTAAATGTTCCCAGTGACTCTGCTTCCACCAGCACAGCTGGCAATGCATTCCATGCATTCACAACTCTCTGCGTAAAGAACCTACCTCTGACGTCTCCTTTATACCTTCCTCCTAATATTTTCAAACTGTGAGTTCTCGTACCAGACAATCCTGCCCTGGGGAAAGGTCTCTGGCTATTGATTCTATCTGTTCCTCTCATTATTTTGTACACCTCTATCAGGTCTTCTCTCTTTCCCCTTCTCTCCAGAGAGAAAAATCCGAGCTTATTCAACCTTTCTTCATAAGGCAAGCCCTCCAGTCCAGGCAGCATCCTGGTAAATCTTCTTTGCACCCTCTCCAAAGCCTCTGTATCTTTCCTATAGTAGGGCAACCAGAACTGGACACGATATTCCAAATGTGGTCTCACCAGGAACTTGTAGAGCTGTAGCAAAACCTCGTGGCTCTTAAACTCGACCCCTTGTTAATGAAAACCAAAACATCATATGCTTTCTTAACAACCCTATCCACTTGGGTGGCAATTTTGAGGGATCTATGTACTTGCACACCCAGATCCCTCTGTTCCTCCACACTGCCAAGAATCCTGTCTTTAATCCTATATTCAGCATTTGAATTTGACGTTCCAAAGTACATCACTTCACATTTATCCAGGTTGAACTCCATCTGCCATTTCTCAGCCTGAAATGGTGTGCAAGCTATTCTGGAAGCAGCCACGATGATGTAGCAAGGCTGCTGGTTTGGCAATTCCCAATTGTGAGGAGGAAAGGTAGAAGGTGACGGTGTTCATGAAAGGTGCAGGAGATGACGGAGCTGGAGATCAGAGTGGAGAGTTGTCACCACCAAGTAAGTGGTCTGACTTTCACCTTGTAAACTGGCTCGATATAGTTTCTTGGGGAAGTTGGGGAGAGTGGGGAATGCATGGAAATGAAGTGAGCTTAATTATTAAAGAGACACAAATGCACATAAGTAGTGTGTTGTCACTGCTTGTTCACGAGGTTCAGATATCATTGCTTGAACCTTACGGCATAAAATTGGAAAGAAACGAATTCTGGATGTTGGGAATTTTGGCAGTTCCCAACTGTCTCACCATTGCCTCCACTAGTCGGCACTTGGGAAAATCCTGCAACTCTATGCGAAATTCATAGAGGGGTATGCTGCCATGAAATCTGATTTGATTGATTAGCTTATTAACCTTCTGCTGTAGAATTACTTCTTGCGGAGTGCTTCATGATTGAGAAGGGACATCTTCATCATTCCATGTTTCAAGACATCACAGTTTCTGGAAACGTTATGAAGAGGAAACTTCATGAAGACCAAGAAACCCTTAACGCACATCATTGTGACATATGAAAGTGAAGAACTTTGGGTCCCAGCCTTGTTATACACTTGTATAATGTCCCAGCTAGCAGACAGATTGTAAGAAGACATGATTCTCGATTAATTAAAGCTGACCTACTTTGAAATACTTCCTGCAGTGGCAAAAACAGAGACAAAGGAAATCCACCAGTGTAAACAATCTCACCTCGCACAGAGCCTGACCAAACAAGATTTGACTTAATTAGATTAAGGTCACAGACAGTTTGATGGTTTATTTCCTTTCCTTCTTCTTACAATGAAGAAGATATATTCCTACACAACCTTACATCCATTCACTGGAAAGAGAAACACATGGTGAAATCTCTTGTGGATACTGTGATCGTGAATATATTCAGAAAGAGATCGCTGTCACTGCGGAGGTGCCTTCCTGTTGTTTGCAGGGTGGAAGATCGTTGCAAGGATAGTCCCCAAGCAGCTTTCCCTCCTCCCAGTGATCAGAGAGGTCCTTTCACATTTGCATGTTCACACACATCAAGAGGAACAAGACCTTCGCTATGTGGCAAACCCAAGAGAAATATAAGGAACTGCATCAAATGCTCTGAACGACCATTTCTCCACCTCACAAAAGCTTTTATCTCTGCCAACTGCTTCTGGTTTGGAGATGCCAGTGTCGGACTGGGGTGTACAAAGCTAAAAATCATACAACATCAGGTTATAGTCCAACAGGTTTAATTGGAAGCACTAGCTTTCGGAGCACCATTGATCAGGACAACCACCCGATGAAGAAGCAGCACTCCAAGAGCTAGTGCTTCCAATTAAACCTGTTGGACTATCACCTGGTGTTGTATGATTTTTAACTGCTTCTGGATGATCCTCATGTTTGGCTAGCCTCTTAGAGAGTTATCAGCGTCCTCCATCTGCAAGCTATGGTCCTCACCACAAACACAACCAGCCCAAACCCAGGCCAACCAAGGTTATACCACAATAGCAACCTTCAGCTCCTTTTGCCTTGCTGCAATCTTGCAATTCACCTCACAGAAAAATATTCTTAGACGTGGAAATAATCAAGAAAATAGATGGGACACTCTACAACCTAGGCTAGCTTCATTCCAAAACCAACTTCACTCCAGTGTTATTCTTTGAGTTTCTGATTGCATGCCTGCAAAACTTGTGTCAGTATTCACCCAGAAACCGAGCTTGAAGTCAATGTTGATTCCTTTTCCAAAGCTTTTGGGAAAGTGGGCCTTTCAATAATTATCTAGACAATTAGAAACCTTGTTGGTTAGGCCACTTTTGAAATACTGCATTCAATTCTGTTTCCAGGATTGGACAGTTTGAGCTATAGGGTGAGGCTGAATATGCTGGGGCTATTTTCCCTGGAATGTCGGAGGTTTGAATATGGAGGTCTTTTTCCTCAGGGCAGAGGGGTCCAAAACTATAGGGCATAGGTTCAAAGTGAGAGGGAATAAGATTTAAAAGGGACCTAAGGGGTAAAACTTTCACGTGCATGGAATGAGTTGCCAGAGGAAGGAGTGGAGGCTGGTACAATTACAACATTTAAAAGGCATCTGGATAGGCACATGAATAGGAAGAGTTTAGAGGGACATGGGCAAAGTACTGGCAAGTGGGAGTAGACTAATATAGAATATCTGGTTGGCATGGGCGAGTTGGACTGAAGGATCTGTTTCTGTGCTATAGAAATCTATGACTCTATGACTATATGATTCTTCCAACCAGCTCCAACACCTCTCTCTGTGGATTGAGATCATTGACAAGGTCTTGGAAACTGTGGACTAATTTTTAATCCTCAGAAGCACTACCACTTGTAAGGTACCCTCAAAGCCACACATCCTCCTGACTTGGAGATTTATCACGATTCCTTTGTTGGCTCAGGATCAAAATCGATGAAGGCAGGCAGAGATGACGAAATTCACCAAAACCTCCAAAGTGCCAGCCCAGCCTTTAGCTACCTCAAGGAGATAGCATTTGAGGATCAGGGTCTCAAAATGAGATTAGGTTTATGGTCTATCAAGCATCAGTTACCCAGCATTGCTATATGCTTCAGAGACTTGGACAACCTGCAGCAGACACCTTAAAACACTAAGAAAGTACCATCAGTGGTGCCTTCACTAGCTAATCCAAATCTACTGCCAAAAGAGGCATTGAGCCCTCCCAAACCAACGCGCCGAACATTGAGCCTCATATCAATCAAGACCAATTCTGTTTGGTTGGGCATTTCTTTCATTCTTCCATGGGTTGTGGGTATTGTTAGCTAGGTAAAAACAATGACTGCAAGATGCTGGAAACCAGATTCTGGATTAGTGGTGCTGGAAGAGCTCAGCAGTTCAGGCAGCATCCGAGGAGCAGTAAAATCAACGTTGCGGGCAAAAGCCCTTCATCAGGCATTGTTAGCTAAGCTAGTGTCTGTTGCCCTTCCCTCATTGCCCTCGTTAATGTGGTGGTGAGCTATCTTCTTGAATAGCCGCAGTCCATCTGGTTATAGCTGAACCCGAAGTGCTACTTGGAAGGAAGTTCCAGGATTTTGAGCTTGGATCTATGAAGGAAAAGCGATAAAGCTCCAAGTTGGGACAGGTGAGCGGCTTAGAGGAAAACTTACAGCTGGTAGTGTCCCTATGCATCTGAGGGTCATAGACTGACACTTGTGTGGTGCAATCGTTTCTTGCTGCAAATGCTGCCCAAGTCTTGCTGCTATATACAGCTAGAGTATTGTGTGCCATTCTGGAATCCACATTATAGGAACGATGCAATCCCACTGGAGAGGGTATCGAGGAGATTTACCTGGGCTGGAGCATTTCTGTTATGGAGAGGGATTGGACAGACCAGAGTTGTATTCCTTCGAGCAAAGGAAACTGAGATGGGACATGATTGAGACGTGTACAATTGTGAGGGTGGACAGGAAAGGAACATTTCCCTTTGGTGGAAGGATCAATGACCGGGGATTTAAGGGAAGGGGCTGAAGGTTTAGAGAGGATGTGAGGAAAAATGCTTTCATCCAGAGGGCAGTTGAAATCTGGAACTCTTCCTGTAAGGGTGGTGGCAGCAGATACCCCCATAACATTGAAGAAGTGTTCAAATGTGCACCTGTGAAAGTAATCAAGGCTGTGGGTTAAGTGCTGGAAAATGGGATTCAAATAGTGTGATGGTTATTTTTTCTGGTACAGACTCAATGGATCAAAGGCCTTTTTCCTGTGTTGTAGGCCTCTATGATGATAGACATGGACATCTTCAGTGCCGGGACATTGCGCTATCATCAGCAAGTCTTATCAATTCTTTCCTAACATTGGAGGGTAGTCCAAAGATGTGCAGGTTAGGTGGATTGGCCATGCTAAATTGGTCAAAAGTGTCCAGGCTAGGTGGACTAGCCATGGGGAACATAGGGTCACAGAGATAGGGCGGTGAGGGGGTGGGGAGTCTGGGTGGAATGCTCTTCAGAGGGTCAGTGTGAACTCAATAGGCCGAATGGCCTGCTTCCACACTATAGGGATTCTATGATTCTATGATTGATTAAAGAGCTTAAGATGGTTAGATCTAGAACACGATTCTGCAGCAATGTACTGCGACAGATGATTGACAGATAATGACCACAACAACTTTCTATCATGGAGTGTTTTCCCTGATTTCCTTCAACTCTAGTTTTGCTGGGGTTCTCTGATGTCACACCCAGTTAAATGCTGGCAAAGGCAATCACTCCAATATCACCCCTTGATTTAAACTCTTTTGAACATGTTTGGGCCAATATTTTAAGAAGGTCAGAAGCCAAGTAGCCCAAATCGATCAGTGAGCAGGTTATTGCTAGGTTAGTGCTGCTTGATAGCACAGGCAATGATGCTTTGCTGATGATCGATAGTAGACTGATGGAATTGGCTGGAATGGTTTGGCCTGCTCTTTGAGCACAGGACATACCTGGACTCATCAGCCATTGACCCAGAGTGGAAATAAGACATTCTGAGTCCCAAAGGACTGCCCGAGATTGAGCAGCAGATTCCTATATTAGGCCAAGTGTACGATGTATAGTGGCTGTGCTGTTTTCCTGGCAGTCCAGAAACCTTCTCTTATAATCCAAAGAACAAGCCCAAGAGGAAAGTTTGAGAATTTGGATTCAATCCTCTGAAAAAGCGATGAATTAAACCCTGGTGCAAGTGACCATGAAGATATCAGATTGCAACCCTTTACAGATGAACCTTCCATATTCACCTATGCTAATATAAACCTCACTTCAGCTCTAAATGTAAAAGCACCATAGCTATATGGGAACAAAGGTAAAAACAATGACTGCAGATGCTGGAAACCAGATTCTGGATTAGTGGTGCTGGAAGAGCACAGCAGTTCAGGCAGCATCGGAGGAGCAGTAAAATGCTGCCTGAACTGCTGTGCTCTTCCAGCACCACTAACCCAGAATATGGGAACAAAGGACTGGCCCCTTACTGAGAGATGACTGGTGATGTTTTCATCTGAGGGTCACTGCACTACAGGCAAGGAGAGTGGTTAAGAAGCAGAGTTCTTCACAGTAACCTTAACCAGTGTGGGAATAGAGCTCCCACTGTTAGTGTCACTCTGCCTTGCAAATAGGCTGTAAAGCTAACAGAGTCTTTACCAAAACAGTTAACTCTACCTGCCCTCGAAAATGGTGATGGTGTTGATTCACCATTACCTTCTCAGGAGGCTGAGGATGGTCAATAAATGTTGGCCTTGTCATTAACACCCATATCCAAAAAGGGAATTCAAACAAACATAAAGACCTTGGCAAGATCATTTTGAATTTGCCATTACAATTACTCCTTGTGGATTGAATGCTTATTGTACATAAACTTGCAGCTTGGACATTGGGATTTATGACAGTCACCACAGCTTTGCCTTTCACTTAAAGCATGTCAATACCTCATCCCAAAGCCCAGTCCATCACCCACGCCAACCTTCCATCCATTGGCTCCATCTACACTTCTCACTGCATCTGGAAGGCAGCCAACATCATCAAAGACCCCTCCCACCCCGGTTATAATCTCCTCCAACCTCTTCCATTGGGCAGCAGATACAGAAGTTTAAACCAATGGACCAACAGCTTCTTCCCCGCTGTTATTAGCTGCCTGAATGGACCACTTAAATTTCAAATCTAATATTGATCTCTCTCTCTGCGCATCTTCTCTAAAACTGAAACATTGTATTCCTCGCTCTGTTCTATTACCCTGATGCACATTGTATGGTGTGATCTGCTTGTACTGCATGCAAAACAAAACTTTTCACTGTACCTAGGTACATGCAACAATAATAAATCAAATCAAATCAAATCAAGTGATAATTTTATAACATTAGGGAAAATTTGCACCACTTACAAATTGGCATCTCTCTCAGCTCTCACTGCTCCAGAAAAAAACATTTTAAACAACTCACTATCTGCTCCATGGAACATGATTTTTGAAACAGCAGATTTTTCTCCTTTCTCCTTGGCTTAAAGCAATATGTTCCTTTATTAATCCACAGTGCTAAAATAAAGAAAGTAAAAGATATGCTCTTTACATGTCTCCATCCTTGGGAAACATTTCAAAAAAACATGTTTTCATCAACCAATACATAACCCACAGAAAGCAAAACATAATAATAATTGCATCCATTCATGCTTACCCTCCCTTGTACAAGTCAAAGTATCTGTTATCAACTCTAAAGTCCTTGATGTTTTACACGGTGGCTCAGTGGTTAGCACTGCTGCCTCACAGTGCCAGAGACCTGAGTTTGATTCCAGCCTCCAGTGACTGTGTGGAGTTTGTACACTTTCCCTGCGTCTGCGTGGGTTTTCTCCAGGTGCTCTAGTCTCTTCTCACAATCCAAAGATGTACAGGTGTAGTGGATTGGCCATTTAAAATTGCCCACATCAATCTGCCCTTATCAATCTGTGTAGGAATGTGCAGATTAGGTGGGTTAGCCATGGGAAGGGCAGATTCTGGGTGGAATGCTTTTCATAGGGTCGGTGCAGACTTGATGGGCTGAAAGGACTATTTCTGCACTGTAGGGATTCTATGAATTTGCCTTCAGGGCAAAGTACATACTAGCTCATTATTTTTGCCAGCAATGGTTAAAGCAATAGAATCTACCTGAACAATCTTACAATTTAAGTTTCAAATTTTCCAACATGTCCTCAAAAAGAAAAAATTCTATCTAGTCTATGCATATAGTCCAAATAAAAATAACATTAATCTAATAAACCAACACTCAATATCTATATCCAAATCTGCACGTGAAATGGTAAAAAAAATAACTAATTTGGTTCGGCAGTGAATTCCACTGTTCAGTGTCTAAAATTAGTTGAGTTTTCCTGGGTCCCAGATCAATGCTCTTGGATTAAATTAATTGGATTCTTCCTGTGATTTTAACTCTTGTAAATACTTTAGCATTCCTACATCAATAAAGCCATAGTCAAGATATGAGCGAGAAACATTTTACTTCACATCTGCCTTCAGGCCCATTTCCCCTACTTTACGCTGGTCCTGTCACAGCTTTCACTGAGGTCTGCTTGCTCAGATTAGAAGACTGATTGCTTCAAGCAGCTTATCAGTATTTGGGTTAGAAAACACATCTTGGGCTGGCACGATGGCTCAGTGGTTAGCACTGCTACCTCACAGTGCCAGGGACCCGGGTTCAATTCCACTTGTCAGGTAACTGTCTGGAGTCTGCACGTTCTCCCCGTATCTGTGTCGGTTTCCTTCCTCAGTCCAAATTATGCAGGTTAGGTGAATTGGCTGTGCTAAGTTGCCCATAGTGCCCAGGCTAAGTGGGTTAGCAGTGATAGGCTAGGGGTGTGGGTCTGGTTAGTGGCTCTTTGGAAGATCGGTGTGGACTTGTTGGGCTGACTGGCTTGCTTCCACGCTGTAGGATTCTATGATTCAGTGGCACATCTATTATTCAAAATCATCACATCAGACTCCAAAAACTATTTTCAAAGGTCCACTTTCTAGTTGTTGTTCTGAGCTAATAAATTCATTTCTTTGAAGCAACAGAATTTAAAACTTCTAACCCTTTGACTTTATCAAAATCTATCAAATCATTTTTCTCATTAAACTGAATATCAAAGCAACAATCAGGGTGAGGAATTTGATTCCCAGGATCCATATTCAGGATTGGGCAGTATGGTGGCTCAGTGGTTAGCACTGCTGCCTCACAGTGACAGGGACCCAGGCTCAATTCCAGCCTTCAGTAGCTGTCTGAGTGGAGTTTATACATTCTCCTCATGTCTGTGTGAATTTGCTCTGGTTTCATCCCACAGTCCAAAGATGTGCAGGCTATGTGGGTAAGCCGTGGAAAATGCGGGGATAAAGTGGAGGGTTGGCAATGGTCTCTGTCTGCACAGTAGGAATTCTATGATCATTCTACTTGCATATTAATTTCCTGCACCTTACATTCAATAGATTTCCTGCTTTATTTGAATGTAGGTCCTGATCCTCACTTCAAAACCTGCATCAAACACTCTGAGAAACATTGGCATTTTCTTAGACTGATCCACATTGGATCCTAAAGGAGGTTCAAGAACCATTTTGTATTCTTTTAGCTGTACAGGGGCTGTTTGGATTGTCTTCCTCTCCCCTTCACTGGACAATATTGGAAACTCCAGAGCACAGTTTGAAAGGTTTGGATCTGATTCTACTGTGAACACTGTAAAGGATATTGACTACAGTTAGTTGTACAGAATGCACCTGAATTTCCTTGGACGTTTAGTACATAGTACAAAATTACTACTTCCTGAGTACAGCAACCAAAATTTACAGGTGAAAGTGAGTACTGCAGATGCTGGAGATCAGAGTCATAGAATCATAGAGTCACAGAGTCATAGAGATGTACTGCATGGAAACAGACCTTTCGGTCCAACCCGTCCATGCCGACCAGATATCCCAACCCAATCTAGTCCCACCTGCCAGCACCCGGCCCATATCCCTCCAAACCCTTCCTGTACATATACCCAACCAAATGCCTCTTAAATGTTGCAATTGTACCAGCCTCCACCACATCCTCTGGCAGCTCATTCCATACACACACCACCCTCTGGGTGAAAACATTGCCCCTTAGGTATCTTTTATATCTTTCCCCTCTCACCCTAAACCTATGCCCTCTAGTACAGGTCTCCCTGACCCCAGGGAAAAAACTGTCTATTTATCCTATCCATGCCTCTCATAATTTTGTAAACTTCTATAAGGTCACCCCTCAGCCTCCGACGTTCCAGGGAAAACAGCCCCAGCCTGTTCAGCCTCTCCCTGTAGCTCAGATCCTCCAACCCTGGACACATCCTTGTAAATTTTTTCTAAACCCTTCCAAGTTTCACAACATCTTTCTGATAGGAAGGAGACCAGAATTGGATGCAATACTCCCACAGTGGCCTAACCAATGTCCTGTACAGTCGCAACATGACCGCCCAACTCCTGTACTCAATACTCTGACCAATAAAGGAAAGCATACTAAACGCCTTCTTCACTATCCTATCTACCTGCGACTCCACTTTTAAGGAGCTATGAACCTGCACTCCAAGGTCTCTTTGTTCAGCAACGCTCCCTTGGACCTTACCATTAAGTGTATAAGTCCTGCTAAGATTTGCTTTCCCAAAATGCGGTATCTCGCATTTATCTGAACTAAATTCCATCTGCCACTTCTCAGCCCATTGGAACATCTGGTCATGATCCTGTTGTAATCTGAGGTAACCTTCTTCACTGTCCACTACACCTCCAATTTTGGTGTCATCTGCAAACTTACTAACTGTACCTCTTACGCTCACATCCAAATCATTTATGTAAATGACAAAAAGCAGAGGGCCCAGCACCAATCCTTGTGGCAATCCACTGCTCCCAGGCCTCCAGTCTGAAAAACAACCCTCCACCACCACCCTCTGTCTTCTACCTTTGAGCCACTTCAGTATCCAATTGGCTAGTTCTCCCTGTATTCCATGAGATCTAACCTTGCTAATCAGTCTCCCATGGGGAACCGTGTCGAACGCCTTACTGAAGTCCATATAGATCGCATCTACTGCTCTGCCCTTATCAATCTTCTTTGTTACTTCTTCAAAAAACTCAATCAAGTTTGTGAGACATGATTTCCCACGCACAAAACCATGTTGACTATCCCGAATCAGTCCTTGCCTTTCCAAATACATGTACATCCTGTCCCTCAGGATTCCCTCCAAAAACTTGCCCACCACCGAGGTCAGGCTCACCGGCCTATAGTTCCCTGGTTTGTCTTTACCGCCCTTCTTAAACAGTGGCACCACGTTTGCCAACCTCCAGTCTTCCGGCACCTCACCTGTGACTATCGATGATACAAATATCTAAGCAAGAGGCCCAGCAATCACTTCTCTAGATTCCCACAGAGTTCTCGGGTACACCTGATCAGGTGTACCCTGATCAGGTGTCCAGATTAGAGTGTTGCTAGAAAAGCACAGCAGGTCAAGCAGCATCCGAGGAGCAGGAAAATTGACGTTTCGGGCAAAGTCCTGATGAAGGGCCTTTGTCCGAAATGTTAATTTTCGTGCTCCTTGAATGCTGCCTTCCCTGCTGTGCTTTTCCAGCACCACTCTGGTCTTGAATCAAAATTTACACCCAATGGTTTTGATGAATATCCAGTTGGATACTGAACATTCATGTCACTTTTTGTTTGAACTGAATAGATTTTGCTTGTCTACCTTTTGTTATGGCAGGGTAATGCAATCCACACTCCTGCATTAGACCTTCCAATTAGCTTTATCCTTTGCTTAAATAGTGATTTCATTATTACATTTCAAATTTTCTCCTGAATTGACCCAGGTTCACCAAAACCTGGCATGATTATTAAAGGTGCCAGCTTGATTATTTGTTGAGGTTTCTGTAATCTCTAAATTGTATGACGTATTTTACAGTACTACACCATATCCTCATGAACACTGAGCCAGATAAAATACCTCTTCATCAATGGTTGAGGTTTCAATATTCCTACATGTCATGTGATAGGAATTTCATGTGCTGCTCACAATATCTTCTTCTGATATCTGTTAAGTAACACTGATGAACAACTGTTCATTCCTTGTGAAAATGTCTCCACTTCCTTATTTAAATTCAACTTTCACATTGGAACTCCTTCAGCCTCAGCCCAGCTCGACCTCATTGAATGCAGGATCTGCTTTCTAAGTTTCAATTAACGAAGACATGTCAAATGCTTACTTTAAATTGTCCTCATCTTGAAGAAAAGTTTCAGCTGCTCGAACGTCTGCCTTTGATTTACTTTGACTCTGTGACAGATTTTGTTTAGCTGTAGCTCTGGTCACCACACGTGGTGGTGAATGAAAAGCCTTGTAGCTGTTCTGTCTCTTTAACATCCTTCGGGTTTTCTGTGATCTTGGGAAAACTTCACTTCTGCCAAACCATTACCCAAGGGTAAGTCCATTCCATTCACAAGGATTTTTTTTTTAACTAGCCCTGTCTGATAACAAGTCACTTCCCAATTGCACTTTGTACAATGGAATTGGGATATGCTCTCTACCTATTCCAGTTACTAACACTTTGGCTTTCAGTGAACTCTCTGAACAGAAAGCTAAATCCTTCTTCAGTAAAAGAATTTGACTAGTTCTTGTGAGCCTTTATATAGTTATGTGTTGAACTGAATGACTTATCCCTTTCGACGAAACCCCTTTGTATCTTTCATCTACCCTATTCACCTCACCATAAATTCTTTACCACTGGATCACCAGTCATAGTTAAAGCTAGAGTTAACCCTGTGGTATTTTCCATTTGAGTTCCCCTTTTGGACTCATTCTTAAGAAGCCCAACAAACCCCATGTGGTTTGACGTAACTCCACAGAGACCTGTAACCCATCACCAAGTCACCCTTTATTCACACATGCCTAGTACTTGACAATGACCCAGTTTGCTCAGAGCCAGCTCTCAGAGTGAGCAGAACCTCAGACACTCCTGTTTATATCTGTCAACCAGGGCTCCCTGATCGGACCAGATTAACAACCCCAATCAGGGAACTCATATTCGATGCGGTACACCTAGTTGACCGCATTCCAATCACTGTATGGTTCCCTCACTGATTCCCACATTCTAAACGAAGGTATCCTGCTTTATTGCAATGGACTTTGATTTTCATTTCAGCCCTCAGTACTTCCTTCTCTAATCTGAGGGGTGGGATCTTGGGGCATTCTTTACACCAGCTACTTACCTTCCATTCACCTTCCCAAATCCTTCTCAGCTTTCTGGGCGTGAATGAAAGACCATTCCGTTTGACAGATAACCTCATAACCATCAGTGCATTGGATGATTCTGCAAAACTTGTGGTTAAAATTGCAATAGTTGTGAGAAATATCTTCAAAAAGCTTCCTCTTAAACTTATTTGCATGGCAACAAGTGCAAAATTTTGCAGAAACCAGTGCAATTGCCAATATTTAAAACACAATTCCTTTTGAACAATTTGCATTATAAGCATTTATGATTAAAAGAGACAATCAGATGCAGTTTGACTAAAGATGAGGATGGCATATTTTGCAAAAAAGTGTGCATTTGAAATCAGAGGCTGAACTTTACCAGAAATCAGCTCAGTGCCAATTTTACTGACTTTCATGGAGGGTTTCCCTGTGCTGGAATTGTTGGGTTTTTTTCATGCCATTATTCCTAACTTGTTTTATTTCCTATTCACCATATTTTATGCCCATTCATCATGTTTTACCACTTTCTGCAGGTGGACAAACCTGCCCCTGCCTGGATGTCTCAGGAGGCCTGGCCATCCTTAAAGCCCAGCAATACACCTGGTCAGGCACTGCAGGTCTGGGGTTACCCTTCACTATGCACACAGTGGGAGATCAACCACAAACCAAAGCTTCCTAGGGCACACAGGTGTCACAGCTGACACTTCAACGCAGATACAGACACCCATTCTTACATCGATTACTTCTTAAGGAGGAAGCCACACAGCTCACCAACCCTTGGCCTCTTCCCATCTCAGAGAGAGAGGATGGTCTGGTGGTATATCAAGAAGCTATTCATCCAGAGAGCGAGGTAATGGTCTGGCTATCGGGGTTCAAATCCCGACATAATTGAACTTGAATGCAAGAAAGAAAATTTCTGCAATTATGAGGGCGGCACGGTGGCACAGTGGTTAGCACTGCTGCCTCACAGCGCCAGAGACCCGGGTTCAATTCCCGCCTCAGGCGACTGACTGTGTGGAGTTTACACGTTCTCCCCGTGTCTGCGTGGGTTTCCTCCGGGTGCTACGATTTCCTCCCACAGTCCAAAGATGTGCAGGTCAGGTGGATTGGCCATGCTAAATTGCCCGTAGTGTTAGGTAAGGGGTAGATGTAGGGGTATAGGTGGGTTGCGCTTCGGCGGGGCGGTGTGGACTTGTTGGGCCGAAGGGCCTGTTTCCACACTGTAAGTAATCTAATCTAATATCTAAATCTATGAGCTTAATGATAACTGTTGTTGATAGTGAAGGAAAAACTGTCGGATTCACTAGCTTCCTTTAGGGCAGAAGATGCTGTCCTTACCTGTTCTGGTGTACATGTGACCCACAGCAATGTGATTAGCCCCTAACTGCCCTCTGGGTAATTAGATTAGATTAGATTATTTACTGTGTGGAAAAAGGCCCTTCGGCCCAACAAGTCCTCACCGACCCTCCAAAGAGCAATCCACCCAGACCCATTCTCCTACATTTACCCCTTCACCTAACGGGGTGGGAGGAAACCGACATGGACACGGGGAGAACATGCAAACTCCACACAGACAGTTGCCTGAGGTGGGAATTGAACCTGGGTCTCTAGCACTGTGAGGCAGCAGTGCTAACCACTGTGCCACCCCAATTAGGGATGGGCAATAAATGCTGTTCAGCGAGTGATGCCCTCATCCCATGAATGAATGCAAAAACTCTCAGTGAGTGTTACTCTTTCTTCAATGCCCAGTCTAGCTCGGCATCTTTTTGTTGTTGGACGTGGGATCAAGACATTGTGGAAAGAATTCATAACATTCCCAGCTTCTCAGCAGCAGTAAAAGGGAGCAATGAAGAAACAAACAGAAGCACCTGCATTACCCTCTGGAATCAGACGGGGCTGCTTGCCGATCCAACACGAACAATGAATGATCACTGCATGAGTTCATAATTAGATTGTAAGAGCAGGGAGCAATACAAAACTTTGGCGAAGTCACAACTAGGGTACTGTCAGCTGTTCTGGTCATTACACTGTTCTGGTCCTCTTTTGTTTGTCATTTATAGAAATGACTTAGATGAGACCATAGAAAGCATGGTTAGTCAGTTTGTGGATGACACCAAGATTGGTGGCATAATGAATAGTGATGAACACTCTCTAAGATTACAAAGAGATCTTGATCAATTGGGTCAATGGGCTGAGGAGTGGCAGATGGAGTTTAATTTGGATAAGTGTGAAATATTGCATTCTGATAAAACAACAAAAGCAAGACTTATATAAATAAAAGTAGAGCCTTGGGTTGTGTTGTATACAGAGAGACCTAGGGGTTCAGGGACCTCCTTGTTAGAAGTCCTGTTCACATATAAGTAAGGTGGTAAAGAAGATATTTAGTACGTGGGCCTTCATTGCTCTGACCTTTGAGTATAAATATTGAGATGTTATGTTGAGGTTGTACAGGACTTTGGTGAGGCCTCTCTGGTGTACGGTTCTGGTCATCCTGTTATAGGAAGGATATTATTAAACTGGAGAGAGTTCAGATGAGATTTACCAGAATGCTGCCAGGAATGGAGGGTTTGAGTTATAGGGAGAGGCTAGATAGGCTGGGACATTTTCCACTGGAGCGTAGGAAGTTGAGAAGTGGCTGTATAGAGGTTTACAAAATAATGAGGGCTGTAGATAAGGTGAATGGCAGGTGTCTTTTCCTTAGGGTGGGGAATTTCAAGACTAGTATATTTTCAAGGCGAGTGGAGAAAAATTTTAAAAAAGACATGGGGGTAACTTTTTTTACATAAGGAATGGTTTGTGTATGGAATGAACTTCCTGAGGAAGTGGTGGATGCGGGTACAGTTACAGTGTTAAAAGACATGTAGATAAGGGCATTAATAAGAAATGTTTGGAGGGATATAGACCAAGCGCAGGTAGGCAGGACTAGTATAGTTCGGGGTTATGGTTGGCACAGGCTGGTTGGACCGAAGGGTCTGTGTCCGTATTGTATGGCTCAATGACTGTACAGGAAGGACGTGATTGTAATGAAGGGGGTGAAAAAGAGATTCATCAGGCTGTTGCCTGGAATGGAGCAGCTTAACTATGAAGGGAGGCTGGATAAGCTTGGGTTGTTTTCTTTGGAACAGGAAATGCAGAGGGGGTTCTGAATGAGGTACATAAGATTATGAGGGGCATGGAAAGGGTGAATTGGGGACTACTTCATTGAAGGGTCATTGAAAAGGGGCATAATTTGAAGATGAAAAGCAGGACGATTAGAGAGCATTTGAGGAAAAGCAATTCACCCGAAGTGTGGTGAAAAATTAGAATGTACACCTTTAGAGGTTGAGGCAGGAAACCCCACAACCTTCAGAAAGTACTTAGATGAGCGTTTGGAGATATTACTCATAACTGCTGCAATCTAACCACAGTTTTTTGAGTGAATTATCCCCTGCAGTGATAGCTATGAGTTGATCCAAAAAAATAAAATATTTTTCCACCATCACCAAGAAGGATTAAGGATGGGAGAGTGAAAGCAGGGCAAGTAGCCAGGGGATAGAAGGGACAGCCAGAACGCCCCAAGATCCTCTCTGCAAATTATAGAATGGAAAGTACCGAGGGTGGTGAAATAACTCCACAAGGGCTGGTATCATAGAACCCCTACATTGTGGAAACAGGCCATTTGGCCCAACAAGTCCACACTGACCCTCCAAAGAGTATCCCACCCAGACCCATTCCCTACATTTGCCCCTGACTAATACGCCTAGTCTACATATTTCTGAACACTATGGGCAATTTAGTTTGGCCACCTAACTTGCACATCTTTGGATTGTGGGAGGAAACCGGAGCACCCAGAGGAAACCCATGCAGACACGGGGAGAATGTGCAACTCCACACAGACAGGTGCCGAAGGCTGGAATCGAACCCAGGTCCCTGGCACTGTGAGGCAGCAATGCTGACCACTGAGTCACCGTAAAGTCACCCTTTATTTACATGCGCATAGTGCATGACACTGATCCAGCGAGCTCAGAGCCAGCTCCTAGAGTGAGCAGAGCCCTTGACACTCCTCTTTATATCTCTCAGCCAGGGCTCCTTGATTGGATCAGATTCACAGTCCCAATCAAGGAACTCATATTCTGTGAGGCTGACCTCATTCCAATCAGGAGGTGAAAATCAAAAAATCCAAGTCCATCATAATAAAGTGAGAAACCTTTGTGCAGAATGTGGGATATTGTGACGGTCAGTAGGAATCAGTTCTGTGCCTGAGCGAGCTTTGAGATCTTGTTTTATCTTTGTGGCTGGCAGCTGCCAGTTTTGAGGTTTCCTGTGATCACTTCTGCCTCACAGAGATGACCATTTCCAATCTGCAATGGCAAAGACATGGTCCAGATTGCTGTGACCAGCATTTGTTACCCCACGCAATTGCTCAATGCACGAGTTTCACATGCACAAAGCTGTAATTACAGATGAGTTCAATTTGTTCTGTGTCAGTGCTTGATTAATGCAATTGCCCATTGAAGCACCTCACATCACTCATGACTACAGCCTGTGGGCCGAGACAGAAAACAAATACTGACTCCATCCACTCTCGTCGGGGTCACAGCCATTTTCTGTATGTCGTGGACGTTGACATGTCGCACGAGCGTGGAAGGCAGGTTGTATTTGACACAGAGAGTCATAGGTTCAGTCTGGTAAACAAGCACTCTCCCCAACAACATATCTCCTTGTCCCTTTATCTCATGGGACTCTCTGACCAGCCCATCTACACTGAGCTGAAAATGTGTTGCTGGAAAAGTACAGCAGGTCAGGCAGCATCCAAGGAGCAGGAGAATCGACATTTCGGTCATGAATCCTTCTTCAGGAATGTTTCAATACTGACCCTCCATCGGATCCCACACATCACATGGACTTCCATCTTTAGCTCTCCCCTAAGGGCCGGCCCTACAGTTGAGTAATGCCTATCATGGTGGGGGGCGGGGAGGAGGGGGTTGTCGCTCACCCCCACCTCATGGTATCCCATGCAGCTCCCCCACCTCACAATTGTTGCCCCTTCTGACTCCCAGCATGCTGCCCTCCAATCCCCACAATCGATTTCCCTATTTCCTGACCACAACGGTGGACCCGATGACCCCATTGGACTTGCATTGAACTGATCCCCAGGACTGACAGTGATGGACAGCCCTGACTGCCAAGTGATCAGACCCCTGACTAAATGGTGTGTAGCTCCCACCTGATTAACACAAACCCCAGGACTGTTTGCATTGGGTCTGGAGAATTGACAGTGACCCACTCCACTGACTGGTGCCACTGGAAGATTGATATAGGATACTGCCACACAACATGATGCCCACCCCATTGCATGACCACAAGTTGCCTGGGGTTTTGTGTCTGTAGAGCAGCACAGACATACAGTGAGTCTTTAGCTGAGGGGGAAAAGCACAAAAAAGCAAGGCAAGACAGAGATGCTGTCAGCATCTGAGTTAGGTCAAAGTGAGTGAGTGCTAAGAGAGCAAGCAAGGAGCCCTGCATTGCAACCTGGTGCAATTGATGTCTGTCCCTGTTTACAAAGTGTCCGGGCAGAGGCATTACACTGGGAAGCGATAGTGCGCTCCAAAGTATAGCATTGAAACATAGAATTTGGAAGCAGGCCATTCAGCCTATTGTGGACTGTTTGCATTGGGGCTGGAGAATTGAGAGTGACCCACTCCCCTAACTGGTGACACTGTAAGATTGATGAAGCATACTGCCACACAACATGATGCCTACCCCATTGTGTCCATGCCAACCCTCCAAAGAGCATTTCACCCAATACCTGTAACTTTGCATTTTCCCACAACTTTCCACTTGGCCTACACATCTTTGGCCATGACAGGGTAACTTAGCATGGCCAACCCACCAAACCTGCACATCTTTGGACTGTGGGAACAAACCCATACAAACACAGGGAGAATATACAAACTCCACACAGGCAGTCACCCGAGGGTGGATTCGAACCTGGACCCCTGGCGCTGGGAAGCAACAGTGCTAACCACTGAACCACTGTGCCGCCCAAGTGCAGAGGCATATTGAAAGTGGATTGGAAATGTGCCATTTGATGCTATGAGGCTGGCACATATTTGATGCCAAGATCCTTGTATGAGGTTGGGGTGTACCTAGTGCCCAGGAAGTGGGCCCTGAGATGTCAGTGGCTGTTATCTAAAATGGAGGACTAAAAAAACAAGTGGCCAGTCTGAGTCACCAGGCAGCTGCCCTAATTTTCATGTTGCAAACTGTTAGCATTGAGTTCCTCTCTGCCGGTGGGAAGGTGTATATTAACAAGATGAGATAATGCTAATACGTGAAAATAGGCCTCCCATTACTCATTAGTGGAAATCCCATCATGCAGTTCAACACTTGCTTGGATAAAGGGACCTTTTCCTCTTTACATCAAAAAGCTCCTTGTTGGCCATCTCACTGAATTTTCCCAACATTTTTACCCATATCCGTATTGTTCAGTTCCCAGGAAGGTTCCACTTTAGCATTCCCCATTTGCAACCTAGTTTTACTTAACTGGGAACTACTTCTGAAATATACACAGGGCTTTCTACCCATTGCATTAGTCAACTTATTGGCAAATTATAACAGAATGAACATCCCAAAGCTTTGAAATTCGACTATTGATATCCTTACACCCAGAACCATCTTAATCTTTGCAATCTTCTCAAAGGTCCACGAATGAGCACAACTAGTGAAAATTCCCTCTTGGATTGAATTGATTCAGTACGACATGGATATTTCTGTGGATAGAGAAAATTCCAGGTGTCTGTTTTTATATCAATAAATGAAAGATTGAATACACTTGAATTCTGAGTGTGACATTCTACAATCTTTTCAACTGGTTACTTGATTTCAAGAGAATTTGGTTTCACCCAAGCAAGAACACTATGATGCAATTCTTTTATTTCAAACAAATAGCAAATATTTCAGAAAGTTTAATTTCTATGGTCTCTCAAGTACAGTAAACCGACTGACCTGCTAGCTGTGTTCAGCACCTTCTGGTTTATTGCGGTGTATGTACTTTTACGTGGGACATTTTAGGGAGTGATTAAAACTAAATTGGACGCAGCTACTCAGAAATATCCCAAGGTCTTATGGCACACTTGGTAGTGTCCTTTCCTCTGAACTAGAACCTCCAGATTAGCATCCCAAAGTTATGGACCAGACCAAACCCCCTCAAAATACATAAAGATGGTATCCAAGACACCGTCTCTGACTTTACCTGATAAAGGAACAGTGCTACGAAAGCTTGTGATTTCAAATATACCTGTTGGACTATAACCTGGTGTTGCGTGACTTCTGACCTTGTCTACCCCAGTCCAACACCAACACCTCCACATCATAGTTTTTTCTTATTTTAAAGTTAAGTGTAAGGTGTTGCATTCCAGATGGAATTTGTATGGTCAAACTACTTGATATTAAGCAAAACACAATTTACTCCCGTTAAAATACAACAAAAGAAAAAAGAAAGGGAAAGAATTGGCTTAGCTGTAACTCTATTGAAATGCTTAACAAAAGAATAGATACAGTAATTATTGCTAATTAACTGTTCCAATATAGTAACATCCCATAAACACACCCTTGGAAAATGCAAAGTCAATAAAATAGGTTGTCTCACATGCAACTCCAGCAGCCCAGGAGTTTGCACGTTCTCCCCATGTTCCTCCGGTTTCCTCCCACAGTCCAAAGATGTGCGGGTCAGGTGAATTGGCCATGCTAAATTGCCCGTAGTGTTAGGTAAGGGGTAGATGTAGGGGTATGGGTGGGTTGCGCTTCCGCGGGGCGGTGTGGACTTGTTGGGCCGAAGGGCCTGTTTCCACACTGTAAGTAATCTAAAAACATCAAGAGAAAACTGAAAGAGAAGCTAGCAGAGAGAGATGAATTGTAGCTTCCAAACCCTGCTGAGACCCCAGCAATAACTGCTGAAAGCCTAAAGCTAAGACTCCTTGTTCTGTGGGAGATTGACCCCATCCATTCAGGCTGCTTCTATTGTTTCAACTTTTAAAGAAACCCAAGACCTCACAAGCTGTTTACTTTACTGGCTTTGCAAATAGACCCCTGCCTTAAAAACCTCCCTTTAAAAAACCCAGGATAAAATCCACCTCTTAAAGCCTTGGTATTGTCACATACCCAACCACTTAATAACAAAGGATGATGCATATGATGTGGCCAAATAGGCTAAGCATTAACCTGCAAACTCTTCCAATGGGAGTATCCCCTGGTCAATTATATGATGGAAAGAAAGTTGGATCTCCTGCATTCATTACCCAGTGCTCCAAACTGCAATGTAGAACAGTGCAGCACATAATATGCATGTAAAAATACACATTTCCACAGACAATGTGAACTCTAACACGCCACACCAGAAATACGCTTGCTGCCATTACAATGGTTTTGTTTCTACTTCCCGAGATGAAAAAAAAAGTGTTAAAAGAAACAAATAACCATTAGTGGGACTTTCCAAGTTGAGAGCTTTGACTTGAGCCAAGTTTGTGATTTATTATGCATTATAGAAAAGTAGGTGGAATAAAAAAGTAGGCTTTTGAAATAACAGCTCCCTGCAGTAAAACACAAAAGCAAAGCTCCACTTAAAAATGAAAGTTATCGTGTAACAACTATAATATATTATGCTACTATGCATAGCCTGCAAGTACAAGAAAGATTTGGTATAAAGTGGTTGTGCTTCCTTCTTCCCCGTATTTAAAATGATTGATTATCCTGACAACAGCAATGGAATGTGCCGGTAAGCCATTTTTCTTCTTTACTGTGGAAGACAATATTTCAACTCGATAAAATACGCAGGAAGTTACACAGATACTAGGACATGTCTGAGGTGAGGCTGGAAAACACGAGCCAAAGTAACATCAATCATTGAGTCTGTCAGATAAAGTTTCCACAGGATGAAAAGTCAAAAAGTTACCCAGTTTTGATAAGTTAACCAGAACATACAACCGCCAAAGGGGAGTTCACTCTCAGCACATCGCTGGTATTCTTAATGCTTGAGGTTAGCAGCTGTTTCCAACACCTGCTGCAGCTCAATCACTTTACCTTGTCCCAAATCATACAGCCGTCAGAACGAGAACAATACAAAGATACATTCCCTTACAAGACAATTATCAAAACTGTATAATGAGAATACCACAATTACCAAAGCACATTAGCTGGTACGTGTCATTTATTAGTCAATAAAACTGCACACTCAAAGGCAAATAATGGACCTTCATTTGGAGAAACAGCAGAATTATTCAAGGTGGTGTTGGCAAATTAAATCACCAAATCTTATGACGATGAAAGAATTCATTTATCCCACAGAGATCATAGAGTGATAGAGTCATACAGCATGGAAACTGACCCTTCGGTCCGACCAGTGCATGCCAAACTTAATCCCAAATTAAACTAGTCCTACCTGCCTGCACCTGGCTCTCCAAACCTTTTCTATTCATGTATTGCGCCCACATCCACCACTTCCTCAGGAAGTTCATTCCACACCCAAACCATACGCTGTGTAAAAAAAAATTGGTCATCAGGTCTTTTTTAAATCTCTCACCTCTCACCTTAAAAATGTCCCCCCCACCTCATCTTGAAACTTCCTGTCCTTGGGAAAAAGACCCCTACCATTAACTCTATCTATACCCTTCATGACTTTATAAGCATTTATAAGGTCACCCCTTAATCTTGCTTGCTCTTTGGAGCTTTAGTCCCACACTCCAGTTCTTTTACCCTAGCCTTGCAAATTCTTCCTCTTCAAGTCGTTAACAGTGGTAGCATTAAACTATTTCCACTGCTTTTTCAGGCAGCCCATTCTAAATTACAAACATTTTCTGCCTAGAATAAAACACAATGTTTCTCATCTCATCTTTTTTATTTGGCTTTAGTTCTGTATTCTCTGCTTATTTACTTTATCGGCACTGAAAACATTTTCTCCTTATCTACTATATCAAAACTATATATGATTTTGAACACCCTATGAAGTCTAATATTTCTCTGCTCTATGACGAACATTGCAGCTTCTCTAGTATCTGCCATCTCTGGTAGCACTCTTGTAAAACAAGAAAGTAGAGAGTGGGGATTAAAGGGTCCGTCTCAAAATGGCAGCCAGTGACAAATGGTGTTCTGCAAGGCTCAGTGTTTGAGCCACAACCTTTCACTTTATACATCAATGATTTTTGCAAGGTTTGTGAAGGTTTGTAGCTCAGGTTGAGGTTTACGGTTGAGGTTGGGACAGGCTAAGCAAAGACATGCCAGAGAATTCCTAGAGGCCTGGCATTCCAACCATAACACCGTAAACAAACACATAGATCTAGATACCATCTATCAACCCCTCAGAAAACGAACAGGAAATGACATCACCACAAACCCCAGTAACCCCATCCAGGACAAACATATAAATAGAAAGCAGGAGACAACAGCTTCGCTTCACTTGGAGGTCGCCACTGATGATGTTACCTAGCCAGGTAATGAAACGTCTGGATATCAAACCTACAGCTCAGCAAGCAAACCTACACCCTAAACATCAATGATCTAGATGTAGGAACTGAGGGCATTCTTGCTAGGTTTGCAGATGATACAAAGATAGGTAGAGAGACAGGTAGCATTGAGGAGGCAGGGAGGTTGCAGAAGGATTTGGACAGGTTAGGAGAGTGGGCAAAGACGTGATAGATGGAGTACAACATGGGAAAATGTGAGGTCATGCACTTTGGCGTGAAGAATAGAGGCATGGACTATTTTCTAAATGGAGTGAAAATTCAAAAGTCTGAAGTGCAAAGGGACTTAGGAGTTCTAGTCTGGGATTCTCTCAAGGTAAATTTGCAGGTTGAGTCAGTAATTAGGAAGGCAATTCCAATGATGGCATATATTTTGAGAGAAGTTGAATATAAAAGTAGGGATGCACTTATGAGGCTCTATAAAGCACTGGTCAGTCAACATTTGGATTATAGTGTGCAGTTTTGGGCCCCATATCTCAGGAAGGCTGTACTGTGTTCAGAGCAGGTTCATGAGAATGGTCCCAGGTGTGATAGGTTTAACATGAGAGGAATGTTTGAGGTCTCTGGATCGCTATTCACTGGGTGGCACAGTGGCTCAGTGGTTAGCACTGCAGCCTTAGAGTGCCACAAACCCAGGTTCAATTCCAGCCTCAGGTGACTGTCTGTGTGGAGTTTGCACATTCTCCCCATGTCTGTGTGGGTTCCCTCTGGGTGCTCTGGTTTCTCTCACAGTGGAAAGTGATGCAGAAATGAATTCAGGTGAAGGTGGAAGGGCAGTGGGATTTTGGAATACCACAATCCCTGCCTAATTACGTTACTTTCCCAGCTTAGGCCCTGCTACATCCTGAACTGGAAAAGCCTGCCTAATAATTCCACTGGGGAGTAACTTGGTATTTATTATAGATTAGTGTAATTTCCTGGCTTTTGTCATAGCTATACCGTAATTTGAGGGTGGCTTCTACTCTGGGTCTTCATTTCCTGACATGGGTCTTCATGGACAGGCCATTTTGTGACCCACGAATCTGTGAGTCACTGGGACAGAAGGAGTGGAAATTGGAATGCAGGATTTGCTTCATTTTCTTTCCTTCTTTGTTGCCTCTGTCCTTCATCGCTTGCCTTCATTGAACAAATATATATCGGAAGCAATGTTCCCTCGGAGGCTCTGCAAAGGGTGTAGAACATGGTCACTGGTGTGAGAGGGTAGAGGTGTGCAATTAACATTTTGTAACATGGGAAATAGAAATATAAAATCAATACTGGAAAACTCTGTAAATCTGAAATGTTAACTTCACCTACTGCTCTCTGCAGATGCAACCTAACCTATTGAATGTTTCAAGGATTTGCTGTTTCTCTTTGAGATCTTCAGCATCTGCTGTATTGTGCGTTTTGAAAAGCCGAGTCCTTCATCTATTGAACAATGCAGACGACCAAGTGATGTGACAGAGATGTTTAAATGCATGAAAGGGTTTAGGAAGAGGCTATTTGTCTACAACAAAAGTATCATTGGCACCAGATTAAATATGAGCAACTTAGAACAAGTTGGAGACTTGTGAGGCTAGAGAATTCAGTTTCAGGGTTAGCAGTTGAGACAGAAATTAAAGCAAATTTGTCGATCAAGACTGATGCAAGGTGCATGGAAACAGGTGGCTAGATGTGATGATTATAAAATTTACAAGTAGAAGTCAATCATTCAGTCCATTGAATCCATTCTGCCAGTTCATGAGGTCACGACTGATCTGATAGACCTCAGTTCCAGTTTCTTGCCTTTACTCAGAACCCATGATTCCCTTTCTGATTAAAACTCCATTCAAACAGCCTTGAATAACCCAGCTTTGACAGCCTTCTGTGGTAAAGAATTTCACAGATTCTCTTCTGAGAGAAGAAATTCCTCCACATCTCAGTCTTAAATGTGCATGGAAACAGACCCTTCGGTCCAACCTGTCCATGCTGACCATATATCTTATATTAAATCTTGTCCCATTTGCCAGCACTTGGCCCATATCCCTCCAAACCATTCCTAATCATTTGCCCATCCAGATGCCTTTTAATTGCACCAGCTTCCACCACTTCCTCTGGCAGCTCATTCAATAAACGCATCACTTTCTGTGTGAAAAATTTGCCCCTTAGGTCCTTTTTAAATCTTTCCCCTCTCGCCCTAGGAAAATGGACCCTCTGGTTCCCAGACTCTCCCACATGAAGAAAAGGTGTTTCAGCATCTACCCTGTGAAGATGCCTAAGAATCTCATATTTTTCAATAAGGTTGCCTCTCATTCATGGAAGCTCCAGTGAGTACACCACCTGCTTGTGCTAATGGAAAACATGGACAACTTGGTTCACTGGCTCATTCTTGTGTTGTAAAGTCCACTAATTTTGACATGGGGCTGTACCCTTCTGATGGACTGAGATTCCTTAACTTTTTATGCTAAAGTGGAGATGCAGGTAGGTAGGACAGTGAAGAAGATGTTTGGTATGCTTTCCTTTATTGGTCGGAGCATTGAGTACAGAAGTTGGGAGGTCATGTTGTGGCTATAAAGGATATTGGTCAGGCCACTTTTGGAATATTGTGTGCAATTCTGGCCTCCCTGCTAAAGGAAGGATATTGAGGAACTTGAAAGGGTTCAGAATAGATGTACAAGGATGTTGCTAGGGTTAGAGGATTTGAGCTATAGGGAGAGGCTGAACAGTATGGGACTGTTTTCCCAGGAGTGCCAGAGACTGAGGGGTGACCTTATAGAAGTTTATAAAATCATGAGGGGCATGAAAAGGGTAAGTAGACAAGTTCTTTTCCCTGGGGTGTGAGAACCCAGAACTAGAGGGCAGAGGTTTATGGTGAGAGGGGAAAGATTTAAAAAGGACCTAAGGGGCAATTTGTTCACACAGAACGTGGCATGTGCATGGAATGAGCTGCCAGAGGAAGTGGTGGAGGCTGGTACAATTGCAACATTTAAAATGCATCTGGATGAGTATATGAATAGGAAGGGTTTGGAGGGATATGGGCCGGGTGCTGGCAAATGGGACAAGATTAATTTAGGATATCTGCTCAACGTGGACAGGTTGAACTGAAGGGTCTGTTTCCATGCTGTACATCTCTATGACTCCATGATTCTTGCATAAAAAGAGTACATTTTTGGCGTTAGCTTAGATTCTGCGCTTTGCTGCATATAGACCTGTTGAGGCCATTATGAGCTGTCGGGCCTTATTAATTTCAGCCATCTGAAGTTTGCGAGGAACCCTATACCCATCAATATTAAACCGTTGTTGATTCTTGGCAGCGTCATGAATACAAATTGACCCTGTTCTCGATTCTCCCTCAACCCAACTAATACATCTAGTCAACACAGATATCATTTCATCCTAAACCCAAGTTTATCGATTTTAACAGCATTTTTTTAAAAAAAAGAGATGGCTAATTAGCTGGCTGGGTTGGCATATCTGGCCAGTTGTTAATTGCCCTGGACAAGGTGGTGGTGATCTGCCTCCATTAATCTTCTGGCAGTACGTAAGGTGTAGTAGTGCCAATTATTAGGGAGGGAGTCCCAGGATTTTACCCAGTGACAGTGAAGGAACAGCAATATCTTTCCAAGTGTGTTTTGGAGGGGAATTTGCTGGTGGTGGTGTTCGTGTGTATCTATAGGTCATGGTACAGTTCATGGGTTTGGAAGATGCTGTTGGAAGAGCTTTGGTAATCTTGTAGATGATACTCAGTGATGTCACTGCGATGATAATATACCAATCAAGCAGGCTGATTTGTCCTGGTTTGTGCTTCTGCATATTGATGGGGCTGCACCCACACAGGTAAGTGGAGAGTCGATGGGCTTTCAGAAGACTTTCAATAGAAGGTTTCCCACAAGTGTTTGTTTTAAATATTCAGGCCTGGAGTGCAAGAGAAAATATAGCAGCATGATTAGAAAGTTGGTTAACCAGCAGGAATCATGGTTAGGAAAAATAAGTTATGGTACTGCAGAGATAGTAGGGGGAGGCAATTGGAAACTATGTGACCTGGGAGCGAGAATTGGGTCAGTATAAATAGCAAGAACAGGAGAGTCAGCCAACCTGCAGAAGGCAATGGCAAATCACTACAAGGCCTGGCCCATAAGCATGAAGCAGTCTAATGGAGGTGCCATGGTTTGGAAGGGGAGCATTGGAGAAAAGGGTAGATGATGGCCTCATGGTGTTATGCCTGGACTATTAATCTGGAGAATCAGGCAATATTCTGTGGACCTACTATAGCAGATGGTGGAATTTGAATTCAAAAAGTATCTGGAATTAAGAGTCTAATGATAACCACGAATCAATTTTTGGAAAAAAAAACTATCCGTTTACTAATGTCATTTCGGGAAGGGAATGTCTGACCTACATGTGACTCCAGACGCACAGCAATGTGGTTGGCTCTTAACTGCCCTCTGGGCCATTAGGGATGGGCAATAAATGCTGAGTGGAAGTGGGTACTGCAGATACTGGAGATTAGAGTGGTGCTGGAAAAGCACAGCACATCAGGCAGCATCCGAGGAGCAGGAGAATCAACGTTTCGGGCAAAAGCTCTTCATCATGAATGGTGGCCAAACCAGTGACACCCTCATCCCATGAATGAATTTATAAAAAGGCAGACATATCAGTATAGATCAGGCAGGATGGTGGCTCAGTGATTAGCAGTGCTGCCTGATTCATACAATAATAACATTGTTCACAATGCTAGGGACCAAGTTTCAATTCCACCCTCAGGGAACTGTGTGCGGAGTTTGCACATTGTGTGGTTTTCCTCCAGGTGCTCCGGTTTCCTCCCACAGTCTAAAGATGGCGGCACGGTGGCTCAGGGGTTAGCTCTGCTGCCTCACCGCGCCAGTGACCTGGGTTCAATTCCAGCCTCGGGTGACTGTCTGTGTGGAATTTGTACATTCTCCCCATGTCTGCCTGGGTTTCCTTTGGCTGCTCCTAAGATGTGCAGGTTAGGGTGAATTGGCCATGCTGAATTGCCCATAGTATTCAGGGATGGGGTTAGGTGCATTAGTCAGGGTTAAGAAAGTTTGAGGGATTTACAGTTTGTTGGTCCAAAATAGCTCTGTCTGTTTTGGCAAACTTCAGCAGTCCAACTAGTGGGCTAGTAATTTGTCGAGTGGATCTTCAGATAGGGTCGATTTCCAATTAATTTCCACTTGTAATGACTGTGTGGTTTAACCTGATGTGATCAGAGGTCTTTCATGTGAGTTCTTCAAGGATGCGAGAAGCTCATTCCAACATATGCAAATGAGAATGAACAATGTTGCAGTGTAAGGAATAATTTTAACCTGATTCAGCATTCTGTAAGCCTGCAGGATTGAACGCATGCTGATGTTACAGTCATTCGGATTTTGCTCTCCATTGAAAGCAAGGCAGATGCATGGCCAATAAAGTAATCAATCCTATCAGCTTTCTGACAGATGGATTAGGTTAAAGGTGATCCCATGTTATAGTCACTAGGTTTAATAATGAACAAACAATTACACAAAGAGAACACAATTAAACAGTTGTGCCAGTTTCAGTGTCACTTGAGTCTGTGTTGACCATCTTCACTTTGGAATCTGCAGCCTGAAGGAGCTTTCAAGAGGGATTGTGGTGTTACTGAAACTTCGTGTGGTGATATGTTCAGCCTGGCCCTGAACGCAGTTGCATTTGCCTTTGAGAGTTTGCAGTCTCCTTAATGTCCATCAGGAAGTCTTCACATCCATCTGCAGTGAGAGTTGCTGAGTACCAGCTACAAGGAGACTAAACATTTGGGATACACCAAGCTTTTGAAAAGTGCTTTCCAAATGCAAAACGCTCTTTGACTTTGGTCATATTTGTTAAAGTTCTCTAGATTTAGAAATTATGCATTTGATAGAAAAATGAAAGCATCAATTCCATTTCTATTCTTTCTCCTCACCACCACATTTACATGTGGAGCATCAACAGATGTAATTCCCTACTTCAAAAAGAACAAGGGTAGGTGACTCCAAAACACTACTAAGATACTTGCCCTCACTCCAGGATCTGATCCTAACATTCAACTGACTTTAATCTTCAGCTGAAGCTGTTATAGAGTCATTGAGATGTACAGCATTGAAACAGACTCTTCGGTCCAACTCAGCCACGCCGTCCAGAAATCCCAAATAAATCTACACTTATTTGCCAGCATTTGGGGCAAACTCTTCCAATGCATACACCAATCCGAGATGCCCACCAGGCTCCACCATGTCCTCTGGCAGCTCATTCCATATACACACTACCCTCTGTCTGAAAATGTTACCCCTTAGCTCCCTTTTAAATCTTTCCCCTCTCACCTTAAACCCATGCCCTCTAACTTTGGACTCTTCTAACTATCAGGCCAAGCGATAAACGTTAGCCTGAGATCATAAGCTCTTAACCAGGTATACGTTTCAATCCAAACCTGAGCCCTCAACTGAATAAATGTTCAATCTAATCTAACTCAGAGAGATTATAGACATTTTCTAATCAATCTGCCCAGAGTTGCTGTTTCACTTGTGGAGCAGGTGGAACTAGAGCATAGGCCTTGTAGCTCAGAAATAGTGTCACTACTAGTGTGGCACATGAACCCGTTCCAGAGAGTTTATATTCAGCAATCGATTACATCTCCACTGGGACAGATAAAAAGTAGGAGTAACAGCAATGATAGTCATTGACATGAGAGAAAATTTGAGTCAGCCAAGGTTCAGCATGGGGTTCCCCTGTAAACTGACAGTATTATTTGGATGGTCTTTAATATATCTTCTTGGTATGAGGGATGACTAACTTAAATCTTGCTAACTAAAGTGAAAGTAACCCTGCCAAACTTTGAAAAGCATATTTTGTTGAAAAAAAAATAAAGTTGTTTTTTTAAGGACATCTGGTCTATTGAATAGTCACGTCCCAACCAAGAATAGATCATCGAATACGTTTAGCCTCAAAACTTGAAAGCTGTCATTTGCATTGTTTGCCAACGAATTGTGTTTCAACACTGGAGTATCCAACTCCCCCAATTAGAGCTTGTTTAGAACAGATTTTTTTAAAATTTAACATTTGTAAGAGCAAGTTATCTGACACAGAACAACATACTTTACCCCACACGCTCATTTTGATATTCGTGGTGTTACGAGGGACCAACTGCAATAATTGAAATTGAACAGTTCATCGCATTCTATGTACTCGTACTAAACAGACCGAGTGTGTAGATTTTTGTAGTTTTCCTTGGTGAATGTGCAGGGTGAGAAGGGCCAGCATGCTATGGTGCTATGGAGGAAATTGGGACAATTGCGTGAGAAGTCGAGGGAGACCACTCTCAACATCGAGAGCAACTCGTTGCATTTTCCAACAACGTTGCGGATGTTGAGACAAGACTCTCACTAAGGCAGCAGTGAGATGCCTGGCAATGGGGGCTATGGCTTTTGATCGGTTCATCAACAGCACATCTCACCTCATTGATATGCAGCTTCTGATCCTACTATGCAGCGCGAGAGAGCTAGACATCCGTAAGTCTCGCTGATCCGATGGGTTTAAGGGCCTTTTTCTGCGCTGTCGATCGCTCTAACACCATTTTTAAAATTTATGTAACAAGTGTAAATGTTACAATTTTTTACATTTGATTTGATTTATTATTGTTAAAAAGGGTCATGAATCTGTGGAATTCACTTGTCCATTTGAGTAAATTTAAGGAGGAGATGAACAGACTTTTAATTAGTAATGGGTTGAAGGGTTTTGGAGAGTGGTCAGGAAAGTGGAGTTGAAGCCGAGATGAGGTCAGCCATAATCATATCAGATGGAGGGACGGAATTGAGGGACTGAATTGCCTAGGAGAAAGTGAGGACTGCAGATGCTGGAGATCGGAGCTGAAAATGTGTTGCTGGAAAAGCGCAGCAGGTCAGGCAGCATCCAAGGAGCAGGAGAATCGACGTTTCGGGCATGAGCCCTTCTTCAGAAATGTTTCATGCCCGAAACGTCGATTCTCCTGCTCCTTGGATGCTGCCTGACCTGCTGCGCTTTTCCAGCAACACATTTTCAGCGCTGAATTGCCTAGGCCTGCTTTTGGTTCTTATGTTCTAAGCCGTGGGGGATAGCAACCAGCTCTCAGATACCATAAAGGAGCGCACAATTAAAGTGTTGCTACTGGACCCAAACGTTTAGAATTCTCTGCCTCATTCTTATCGTTGCATACTGCATGTGGAGCAAATATACATGTCTCTCACTGTTATGACTTTTGCTGCATAGATCTTACAGCCTGTGCTGTTAAGGTCGTTCTCTTCAAAACTTGGCTCTAACAGTAAACAATGCCACCCAGTGTTCTGAAAACCAGGTAACATGTTAACTGCAAGTCTTATTGGCAGGCGCCTGTACCAAATATTTCCATCTGCAGCAAACAGTGGTTAAAATCAGGGAATAATTAAGGTCTGTGTGTGAATCACTCTCATTAATCCCAAGGTTGAGACTTGTAGCAAGGATTCTTTGACAGGCACAGTGAACGCAGCAAGTTAGAGAAAGGTATCCAATTTACACTGCCAGTGAAGGAAGGTAGAGGAGAGGGAATCTGATAGAAATGATATATTCAGAATTTGCATTACACAAGAACAGACCATTCAGCCTAACTTATCCATGCTGGTCTTTTTGTTCCAATCAACTTCCACAGTCAGAAACTGATCTGGACTAGCTATATAAATACTATAACTAAAAGAGCTAGGAATCCTGCCCACAGTAACTCACTTTCTCAGCCTGAACACAAGGCACAAGTCAAGATGGTAAAGGGATTCTACCCACGTGCCAGATGAATGCATTTCCAGCAACCCTCCACCTAGTGCAGGACAAAGTAGGCTGATTGTCACCCCATCCACCATAATAAATCTTCGCTGTCTTCCCCACCAATGCACAGGGGCAGCTGTGTGTATCATCTAGAAGAGGCATTGCAGCAATTCAGCAAGACTCTGTTCACGGCATCTTTCAAATCCTTGGTTTCGACCACCCAGAAGAACAAGGGGTTCTTCGTTCCTTGAAAGTGGAGTCACAGATAGACAGGGTGGTGAAGAAAGCATTTGATATACTTGTCTTTAGTGGCCAGTCCATTAAGTATAGGATGCAGAATGTCATGTTGTGGCTTATAGGACATTGGTTAAGCTGCCTTTGGAATACTGCACTCAATTCTGGTCTCCCTGCTGTAGGAAGGAGGTTGTGAAACTTGAAAAGGTGTGAGAAAGCATTTACAAGGATGTTGCCAGGGTTGGACAAAGTTAAAAATCACACAGCACCAGGTTATAGTCCAACAGGTTTAATTGGAAGCACACTAGCTTTCAGAGCGATGCTCCTTCATCATGTGCTTCCAATTAAACCTGTTGGACTATAACCTGGTGCTGTGTGATTTTTAATTTTGTACACCCCAGTCCAACACCGGCATCTCCAAGCCAGGGTTGGAGGATTTGAGCTATAGGGAGAAGCTGAATAGGCCCTGGAACATTGGAAGTAGAGGTGTCCTGATAGAGCTTTATAAAATCATGAGGGGCATGGATAGGGTAAATAGTCAAGACTTTTTCCCCAGGGTAAGGGAGCCCAAATGTAGAGGGCGTAGGTTTAAGGTGAGAGGGGAAAGATATAAAAGGGACCTAAGGGGCAACCTTTTCATGCAGAGGACGGTGTGTGTCTGGAATAAGCTGCCAGAGGTAGTGGTGGAGGCTGGTACAATTACAACATTCAAAAGGCGTCTGGATGGGATATGAATAGGAAGGGTTTAGATGGATATGGACCAAGTGCTGGCAAATGGGACTAAATTAATTTAGGATATTGGTCAGCATGGGTAGGTTGGACTGAAGGGTCTGTTTCTGTGCTGAACATCTCTATGACTCTACAACAAGTTGGAGCACTTTGGGGTGAACAGTGATAGCACAGCTTCAGATAAAAGCCTGAAGGGGAAGGGCCCATATGAAGCTCAGTCAGGGCAGCAATAGGGGCAGAGCAGAGCAATCCTCCACTGAATCCAGAGGCAGAGCTCCTGAGGTGACATCCGGACTCAAAAACTGAGGCAATGCAAGAGGGTTGGCTGTTTAGGCTCCAGCTTTAGGGATGAAGTGAGGTAGTTCTGGGAGAGAGAGAGATTAAGGTCCTTACTTTTTGTTGTTCTAGCTAGTTTAGGGAGAGAGAGAAAGAGCAGAGCATGCAATTTGGTGAGGAATGGGTAAAATTGAGTAATTGGTTCCGAGTTTATTGTTTGTACTTGTTAAGGTTCACAATGGCAGAGAACCTGGTTCCATGGAATGCTCCTGCAATCTGTGGACAATGAGAGACACTTCCAGTCTCCATGGTGACAATGTATGCAGGGGTGGAGTTGCAGATGGACTCACTATGGAGCATCCCTGAGGCTGGGAACACCATGGATTGCATGGTTAGTGAGCTGGTCGTACCACCAGTACGGACTACAGAAAAACGTTGGGTGACCACCAGCAAAACTAGGCGAGCAGTGGAGGATGCCCCTATGGGCATTCCCCTCTCAAACTGATAGACCATGTTGGATAGTGTTAGTGGCCCTTCAGCAGCCACAGCCATTGTGATCCACAGCAGGGGCAAATAAAAACCGGGAGCTCCTTGTCAATAGGGGACTTGTTTGTAAGGAGAACTGACAGGCAATTCTGTAGCAGCAAACGAGACTCTGAAATAGTATGTTGCTCCCCTGCTGCCAATGTTAGTGACGTCTGAGACTGGAGGACGTTCTGAAGGGGGATGGTGAACAGTCAGCAGTCGGGTTTGAACGACATGAGGGAAAAAGGAAAATGAAAAGATTTACAAGGATGTTGCCAGGGTTGGAGGATTTGAGCTACAGGGAGAGGCTGAACAGGCTGGGGCTGTTTTCCCTGGAGTGTCAGAGGCTGAGGTGTGACCTTATAGAGGTTTACAAAATTATGAGGGGCATGGGAGTCCAGAACTAGAGGGCGAAAGGGGAAAGATATAAAAGAGACCTAAGGAGCAACTTTTTCACACAGAGGGTGGTACGGGTATGGAATGAACTGCCAGAGGAAGTGGTGGAGGTTGGTACAATTGCAAAATTTAAGAGGCATTTGAATGGGTATATGAATAGGAAGGATTTGGAGGGATATGGGCTGGGTGCTGGCAGCTGGGTCTAGATTGGGTTTGGATATCTGGTCAGCATGGACGGGTTGGATCAAAGGGTCTGTTTCCATGCTGTACATCTCAATGACTCTATGACACTAAGTCCTGCAACAGGAGTTTAGAGAGTTAGATTAATGAGAAAGGTTACTAAGGTTGTAATCTCCAGATTACTTCCAATGCCACATTCTCCTGAGTGTTGGAATAAGAAGACAGAAAGCATGGTTAAAGGGATGGTATTGAAGAGAGGGGCTTACATTTTTTGATCACTGGGACAGTGCCTAGGGTAGGTGGGACTTTTATAAGCCGGATGGATTTCACCTGAACCAGAATGGCTTTAATACCTTGCTGGAAGGTTTGCCTCACACTGTCAGGGAGGTTTTAAACTGACCCAGCAGGGGAATGGGCCACAGAGTAGATGTAAAGTCGGGAGCGAGATCCAATCACTTACAGAAGGAATACCAGGACAGTCCAGTAGGCAAGGAGCACACAAGCAGGATAAAGCACATGGGAGGATCCTTTTAATGTAAGGAGCCTGCCTGGTTAGGCAGCAGAATTTATAGCACTGATCAGCACATGGGAATATGATACTGTTACAGCCATTGAAGGAAGGAAGCAAAAGACTGGCAGCTCAACATTCCAAGGTATAGAATATTCAGGCAGGAGGGAATGGCCATATACGAGAGGTGGGGGATCGCATTATTGATAACAGAAACCATCGCTCCAGTAAATAAGGAGGAAAACCTTGAAGGTTCTTCAAATGAGGCCATCTGGGTAGAGCTGAGAAATAAAGGAAAGGCGATTACTTTGCTGAGATTATACTACAAGCCTCCCAACAGTCAGAGGGAGATAGCGGAGCAGATATGGAGGCAAATGATAACAGTGTGAGAAAAGTAGGGTTGTGGCCGAAGGGCATTTCAACTTTGTTGGCGTTAAGTAGGACCACCTTAGTGTGAAAAGATTAGACAGGCTGGAATATTTAAAGTGCATCCAGTGGAAGTTTTTGTGCCAGTACATAGATCTTCCTAACAGAGATGGTTAAAAATCAGTAGATCTTCCTAAAAGAGACAGTTAAAAATCACACAACACCAGGTGATAGTCCAACAGGTTTATTTGAAGTACAAGCTTTTGGAGTGCTGCTCCTTTGTTGAGTAGCTAGTGATCCAGAATCATTGTCATAGTAAACAGTTTATAGTAAGTTCTATGTGCCGCTAGTTACCTGATGGAAGGAGCAGTGCCATGAAAGCTTGTACTTCCAAATAAACCAATTGGACTATAACCTGGTGGTGCGTGATTTTTAAGTTTGTCCACCCCAGTCCAACACCAGCACCTCCACCTCATGGCTATTCAAGATGGGGCAGCACTAGACCTTATCTTAGGGAATGAATCCGGTCAAGTGGTCGAAGTGTCAAATGGCTAGCATTTCAGGAATAGTGATCATAACTCTGTAAGTTTTAAAGTCATGATGGAAAGGGATGAGGATAGTGCAGAAGTTAAGCATCTAAGATGGGGGAAGGCCAATCTCAAAATTATTAGGCAGGATCCGGCAAACATAGACTTGCAGATAACTTAACATTTGGAAAGTGGGATTTGTTTAAAGGTAGTACAATGAGAATTCAGGGCCGGTGTGTTCTTCTAAGAGTGACAGGCAAGGGCAGCAAATCCAGGGAATTCTGAATGTCAAGGGATATCAAATGTTTGATAAAGAAAAAGAAAGAAGTGTGTGTCAGGTATAATGCATTAAAAACAGGGGAGGCTGTTCAGGGGCATAATGAGTGTATGGCATGTTTCAAAAGAAATTAAAAGGGCAAGGAGGGGTCACAAAATATCTTTAGCAGCCAGTGTCAAGGAAAAGTCCCCAAGGCATTTTATAATTGCACTAAGAGTAGGAGGATTACCAGGGAATGCCTGGAGCCTATTAAAGACCAAAGGAGCATCCATACTTGGAGCCAGAGGACATGGGGTGAGGCCTGAAATGAATATTTCTCATCTGTATTCACAAAGGAGAGAGACAATGTAGCTCGAGATTTCAGCTGAGATGGTGAGATTCTAGAGCATGATAGGATTAGTAAAGAGGAAGTATTAGACATTTTAGTGGGCACAAAGTATATTAATCCCCTGGACCTGATGGGATGTATCCCAGACTGCTATGGGAAGCAAGGAAGAGATTGTTGGGGACCTGGAAGAGATATTTAGTATTTCGCCACCTACAGGTGAAATGGCAAATGACTGGAGAATGGCAAATTGGAATCCTGTGACAGCGGTGTACCACAGGCATTGATGCTGGGACCCTTGCTATTTCTTATGCATGTTGAAGGCTTGGATGTGAATGCGAAAGCTATAATTAGCAAGTTTGCAGATGCCACAAAAATTGATGTTGTTGATAGTGAGGAGGATGATCTCAGGCTGACAATGATGTGCTGGTAAATTGGGCAGAACAGTGGCAGTTGGAATTTAATCCCGATGAGTGTGAGGTGATGTATTTTGGGAGGTCTAATAGGGGGTGGAAAATCACATTGAATGGTTGGCTCCTCAGGAGTACTGAGGAACAAATGAACATGAGTGTACAAGTCCAGAGATCCCTCAAGGTGTCAGTACAGGTAAAAATCACATTCCACCAGGTTCTAGTCCAACAGGTTTATTTGGAGGTACTAGCTTTCAAAGTGCTGCTCCTTCATCAGGTGGTTGCAAAACAGGCTCATAAGACACAGAATCTATAGCTTCACAACCACCTGATGAATGAGCAGCACTTTAAAAGCAAGTGCTTACAAACAAACCTGTTGGACTATAACCTGGCGTTGTGTGATTTTTAACTTTGTCCACCCAAGTCCAACACCGGCACCTCCAAATCAGTACAAGTCGACAGGGTGGTGAAGAAGGAATATGGGAAACTTGCCTTCATTAGCTAACACGTAGAATATAGGAACAAGCAAGTCTTGTTACTTCTCTGCAAAATATTGATTCAGTCACAGATGGAATACTGTGTGCAGTTCTGGTTGCCACCCAATCAGAAGGATGGGATTGCACTGGAGAAGGTGCAGATGAGATTGTTGCTGCATGATATCCAATGTGGAGGTTCATAGCTCACAGCAAGCTGTAGTAGCCAAGTACCTGCTTTGACTTCCTTGTTAAACACTCTCAACAATTCACTAGTTCAATGCATTTAGTAAGGTAGGAAGCTGAATAGTAATGATGCAAACTAATAAGGTGCTTAATGAGTTTTAATCCTCCTTAATTTTAAACTCATGTTAAAACTTCAGCCAGAAACGTGCCTCACTGCTCGACAAACATGTAAGTGATGCAGGAGATTACTCCCAAAGATAAAATGGCGCTCAATGACTTCTCGCGTAGTTCTGCCACAAATCTTGCTGCAATCGGTGTGCTTTAGGTCTCTATAAGATTCCATCCAAAGTGAGATCATCGATGTTAATGATAGTTTTGAGGGGGGACAGACATTGATATATGCCCTTGGAACTCTCCCTTACAATTTTGTGAAATATTGCCATAGCATCCTTTACAGGGACCTTGGTTTGCTGTCTCCCCTGAACGACAGAACATCTGACAATGCAGCATACCCTTCGTAGTGCACTGGGAATAGCAGCCCAATCGTTATTCTCAATTTACATTTCTTTTTGTTCTATTTTGACTAACTTTATTGCCCGAGAATCAGACATTATTTTCTTTGCCTCATTGGCTGGGACATTACTGCATTAGGTACTAGAGTAAAATTGAGGCCATTCTAATTAACTGCTAGTTATTCTTTGGGAGTAAGGTGTTTCATCTTGGAGGCTCTACCCTATATTCTGTCAACTTGTGCTGGACCTGATTTGAAGGCCTTTGTCTTCTCTCAGATAAAATTGCAGAGAGCTATAGAGTCATGCACACAGAAACAGACCCTTTAACCCAATGTGTCCATGCCTACCAGTGTTTAACAAGAAAGCCAAAGCAGGTACCATTTATCTGCATTTGGCCCATATCCCTCTAAACTATCCTATACTTTCCTATCCAAGTACCTGACCAAATGTCTTTTAAATGTTGTAACTGTACCCATCTCTACCACTTCCTCTGGCAGCTTGTGCCATGTATGGACCAATCCGTGCATGAAAAAGTTGCCTCTCAGGTCCCTTTTGAATCTATCCCCTCCTCATCTTAAACCTACACCCTCCAGTTTCAGCCTACCCTACCCTAGAGAGAAGCCCTTGGCTATTCACCCCATCTATGCTCCTCATGACTTTATAAACCTCTATAAGGTCACTCCGAAGTATCCGATGCTCCAGGGAAAAATGCTCCAGCCTATCCAGCCTCTCCTTTTAATCAAACCTTCCAGTCCCGGTCACATCCTTGCAAATTTTTTTGGGACCCTTTCCAATGTAATAACATCCTCCCTATAGCAGGGTGACCAGAACTGTACTCAATACTCCAGATGGATCCTCACCAATGTCTTGTTTAGCCGCAACATTACAGCCCGACAATAGATTTCCAGGTACATTTTTACGGATAAGAGAAGTTCTACTTAAATAACAGTTAACAACTATTTTCTCTCATCCTGCAATTCTTGGCACTTTTCGCACATTTCCCATAGACATTTATACTCTCTTCTGTCCAGCATTATCTCCTTCAACTGCATTTATAGTGCATCCTTTAACATAGGGTTAATAGTAGGTGTGTTTTCCCCTACGATGGGGGATTTCAAGACTTGCAGTATATTTTCAAGGTGAGAGGAGAGAGATTTAATAAAGACATGAGGGACAATCTTTTCACACAGAGGTTGGTTCGTGTGTGGAATGAGCTTCCAGAGGAACTGGTGGACACAGTTACAACATTAAAATGACACTTGGATAAGTACATGAATTGGAAGGGTTTGGAGGGATGTAGGCCAGGAACAGGCAGTTTAATTTGGGATTCTGTTCGGCATTGGACTGAAGGATCAGTTTCCGTGCTGTATGACTCCTTAGTAAAAGAACTCTGTGACATTATGTGAAAGAATATAAAAAGCATGACCAGACAAAATCTGACAATAAAGAGACATTAAGACTTCTGAGCAAAACCTTGGTGGTGGGGGAGGTTTCTCAAAGGAGGAGAGACGTTGAGCTTTGTGGAGGGTCTCCAGGGGTTAGGATCCAGGCAAGCGTAGACACAGCCTCCAGTGGTGGAGTGATTAATACCAGAGATGTTCATGATTCAGAACTGGAGGCCTGTAGAGAGCTCAGAAGGTTGTAGCATTGGAGCAGGTTACAGATTTAGCAACTTGAGTGCAAAGACAAGAAATTTAAAATTGAGACCCCAATTATTCTGCATTCCAACATAACTCCTTACCCTATCATATGTCCTTTTGAACTATTAAGTCTATAACATATTCAAGACTGTTTATGGGTATAATACAATAACCTCTTTGCAGTGGGACACATATCTAAATTAGCATATTACTGTAGAGATATCACAGTTTAATTTAGATTATGCAAAACCAATCTGGAATTGACTTGTGCATTACTGAGAATGAAAATCCCTAGGCCTGATATTATTTTCACATTCAGCTTGATGGTAATGATTAAGAATGATTTCTGTGGGGAATACTATCTTTAATGCTCTTTTCCTGAACTAGTCAGTCTACATACCAGAATGCATTTATTGGTTAATAGACAGTTAAATGTAGATCATTAAAAAAAAAGGTCTACACAGAGGAAAACTAGATGATTGATTCAGTTCTAATTTGGATCTGCCTGCAGCTATCTCAATTATCTGGGTGTTGTGAAGCAGCCAATTAATTACACTGTTAATAAAGCAAGGAGAGATTCCGACACTGTGATACCCGAATCAGAGATGGCAATGCGATTGAGCTCATTTTAAGTTCACCCACCAAACCTGGTTAGTAATGCAGATACACGGCCACCTCTCCTTCTATAATAAAGCAAAAAATTACACACATTGGAGATCTGAAACAAAATTGGAAAGTGCTGGAGGAACTCCATTGGCATCCGAAGAGAAAAACCAGACCTGCTGAATTTCTGCACCACTTTCTGTTTCTGTATCTGTTACTATAGTTTGGTAGAACTTTCACTTTACTGTTTATCAACTTGGCAATGAGTTAATGCACACAGAGTTAATTATACTCTCTAAGTATAGTTACTTCTAAGGATAAGGTACCTGGCTGCTGTTTCCTTTTGTTTATCTGTGATCACAGCACATTTCGATGTGCAGATTCTCAAAATGCATCTGTAGACAATCATCAAAAGTATTTTAAATTCACAGACTTTGACCAATGATTTTTGATTAGGAATCCTGCAGCTATAGCTCCCATATTCCTCAAAGACTGTCCACTACCTACAAGGCACAGGTCAGGAGTGTGATAGAATACTCCCCCCCCCCCCCCAACTTGCCGGGATAGGTGCAGCTCCAACAACACTCAAGAAGTTCAGGACAAAGCAGCCCGCTTGATTGGCACCACATCCACAAACACTCCAACACCAATGCTCAGTAGCGACAGTAGATGCACTGTTGAAATTCACCAAAGATTCTTAGACTGCACCAAATTCACGACCATTTCCATCTCGAAGGACAAGGACAGCAGATATACAGGTAGTTCTTTTATAACATGATGGTTGTGTTCTTGTGCTACCCCACATTATAGGAAAATCACAGTTTAGAAACAGCGTTTAAAGTGTTGGCAATATAATCACAATACAGCCAACACCCACTTTAAAAACAGTGTCCCCAATTCATCAATTACGTTACAGTGAATTTGAATTAATGAAACGTGTGTTATAGCAGAATGATCTGTATGGGAAGATTATTGATTGCCAGTTCCCCTCCAAGCCATTCACTATCCTGACTTGGAAATATATCGCCGTTCCTTCAGTGTCGCTGAGTCAAAATCCTGGAATTCCTTCCCCTAAGGGCATTGTGGGTCGACCTACAGCACATGGACTTCAGCGGTTCAAGAGCATCTTCCCAAGGGCAGCTAGGGATGGCGGTAAATGTTGGCTGGCTGACATCCTGTGAGTGAATAAAAGAGAAACACTATCCAAATAAAATGAATTAAGGTCTTGGAAATGGTGAAATATCAATTCTTCTGCTTTTTTAAATGAAATTACTTTAGAAAGTAAAGGAGATTTAAATGAGAAACTGCTCCAACACCAACACCTTGCCTTTATGTGAGGCCTTAAATGCAGCAGAACATTGCAAGGTACTTCACGGGAGTGTAATCTGAGCCAGTTAGGAAGGTAGGAGGGCTGGTGTTTAATCACAGAAGTAGGTTTTAAGGAAGAAGGAAGGTGAGGCAAAGAGACGGAGAGGTGTGGGGAGGCTATTCAAGACTTAGGCAAGCTGAAATCACACTGTCCATCAGTGGAGGTGATTACTTAGGGAGGGCAGAGTTGAAGGAGAGCAGTCATTACTGAAAGCTGTCAAACTGGGGAATACGGCAGACAGATATTGGTGAACAATAGTAAGAATTTTAAAATTGAAAACTGCAGGGCTGGGTTCCAATATAGGTCAACAAGCAGAAGGGCAAATGGGATTTGATATGAATTAGAATAGAAGCGGTAGAGGTTTGGATGAACTCAGTTTTATGGAGGGTGGATCTTAAAAGGTTTCTTGGGATTATCCCAGACAGGTAGTGAAATAGAGTCAAAAAGTGTGGCACTGGAAAAGCACAGCAGGTCAGGCAGCATTCGAGGAGCAGGAGAATCGACGTTTCAGGCATAAGCCCTTCATCAGGACTTGATGCCCGAAGCGTTGACTCTCCTGCTCCTCGGATGCTGCCTGACCTGCTGTGCTTTTCCAGTGCCACATTCTTCGACTAATATCTCCAGCACTTGCAGTCCTCACCTTCTCTAGGTAGGGGAATAGCTGAGTGTAGAGATAGCAAAAGCATGTAAAAAGGTTTCATCAGTATGTGAGATTTAGCAGAATCGGAATCAGGTGATGTTAGGAAAGTAGGAGGTCTAGATGATATTTGGTTGGAAGCTCATCTTAAAGTAAAATATTACATAGACATTATAGAATCCCTACAGTGTGAAAGCAGGCCATTCAGCCCCTCCAAAGAGCACCCCATTCTATCCCTCTCACCTGCATTTCCCATGGCCAATCCACCTAAACTGTGCTTCTTTGGACTTTGGGAGGAAACCCACACAGACATGGGCAGAATATGCAAACTCCAGACAGACAGTCGCCCGAGGCTGGAACTGAACCCAGGTACATAGTGCAGTGAGGCAGCAGTGTTAACCACTGAGGCACCATAGCCTATAATTGCATATCTCCCTAACTGATTCCTGTCAAGGTGTTCTTCCAGGAAGAAAGTGAGCACTGCTGATGCCGGAGATCACAGTCAAAGAGTGTGGTGCTGGAAAAGCACAGCTGGTCAGGCAGCATCCGAGGAGAAGGACAGTCGATGTTTCAGGCATAAGCTCTTCATCAGCTGTTCTTTCCATCCCACATTTTGCACCTAAATCATTTTGACGTTCAATCACTCGCTCTAAAGGGGACAGAAATGACTGCAAGCTCTTGTTTCTGCAAAAGATTAATCAACATGAAGACTTGTGGAGTAGCAGAAAGCGTCAAAGAATACAGGAGGATACAGGTAGACTGGAGAGTTGGGCAGAAAAGTGGTAGATGGTTTCCAATCCAGACAAATGTGAGGTGATGCATTTAGGTAAGACTAATTCTAGAGCGAATTATACAATGAATGGAAGAACCCTGGGAAAAGTTGATGGCAGATAGATTTGGGAGTGCAGCTCCATTGTATACTGAAGGTTGCTGCACAGGTGGATAGAGTGGTCAAGAAGGCATACAGTATGCTTGCCTTTATTGGATGGGGTTTGGAGTATAAGAGCTGGCAAGTCAGCCGCATTTAGAATACTGTGCATAGTTCTGGTCGCCACATTACCAAAACGATGTGGACGCTTTGGGGAGGGTGCAGAGAAGGTTTATAAGGATGTTGCCTGGTATGGAAGTTGCAAGCTATGAAGAGAAGTTGAGTAGGTTAGGTTTGTTTTCATTAGAAAAAAGGAGATTGAGGGGGGAACCTGATTGGGGTTTACAAAGTCATAAAAGGTATAGACAGGGTAGATAGAGACAAGCTTTTTCCCAGGGTGAGGGATTCAGTAATGAGAGGTCACGCTTTCAAGGTGAGAGGTGGAAAGTTTAAGGGGGATACACGTGGCAAGTACTTCACACAGAGGGTGGTAGGTGCCTGGAACGCGTTGCCAGCAGAGGTGGTAGAGGCAGGTACGGCAGATTCATTTAAAATGCTTCTGGACAGATGCATGAGTGGGTGGGGAGCAGAGGGATACAGCTGCTTAGGAATTGGGTAACAGGTTTAGACAGTAGATTTGGATCGGCTCAGGCTTGGACGGTCGAAGGGCCAGTTCCTGGGCTGTAAAGTTTCTTTGTTCTTTGTAATTCCAGGAGAATGTAACTAAACCTAAATGCAACATTAGCTGCACTGATGTCAGAAAGTCTTACAATCTCTCATGGACCATTTCTGGTTTTCCACTCCAAATAGTACACCAGTTAGCACATAAACAAAATACCATATATGCTGGAAATCTGAAATAAAAACAGAAAATACTGGAAATGTCCAACTGACCAGGGAGTATCTGTGAAGAGAGAAACACAATTGGTGGGCTGAATCTTATCTTTTTTATTGGTGAAGTACAAATTGAGTTGGGACTTTCTGCTGTGAGACCTGACCATATCTTGCCGAGCTCGCCTCATTAACTACCTATCCTGCCCCAATGGCATTCCTCAAAGCCAATTCCAGCCACATCTTATCACTCACAGTTCCTGAAACAGCACGCCACCCTCTGGAATTTACCAGAATGCCTTGCACCCTTGCCATCTTTAACAGCATGTTGTGGACCCAAACAACGCTCTGCCAATCCAGAGCCACCCTGCATGATTCTTGCCAATTGCTCCTGAGTTGGCAAACTGGTACCACCCACATTTATCTCCGGTCTTCCCTGCCTTGCTCATTCTACAAAAGAAGCCAAGAAGAGAGCGTTAAGATGGGTGGTAAGCTGTCTCACATCTTTTGTTGAGAGCATCCTGACTCTGACTGGCCTGAGTAGCTGACTGACCCATGTCCAACCCCTCAAGACTGGTATCAGAGGCTGTCATTGACTTACAGTAGGAGGACTCCTGGCTGAAGACTATCTCCCTTGATGTGACTGAGATCTGCAGATAACCAGAACAAACTTCCTGGCTTTGTGTCTGCATTGAATGGCAGTACTGAGAGCCAGGTATCTCTTTCTTTTATATCAAAAGTAAACTTTATTTTATAATAAAATATGTTTATATACACACACACACATAGTGACTAAAGCAGTTTTGTTCTGTCTGGTAAAATATGAAGAAACAAACATTGGAGCTTGAATTTATCCAGCAAACAATAAAAGACATTTCCTACTATGCAAGATTATATTTACATATGGTCTAGGCACTGGGAGGGTCTGACAACTGAACGGATCCCCTTTTAACTTCAGCAGGAAGACCTCAGACAGTGGTCTTTCTCCACTGAGCCTTAGCAGCAATGCCCCAAGCTGTAGTGCATCCCTCAGCATATAGTCCTGGACCTTGAAACGTGTCAGTCTGCTACACTCAGTTGAGTTATACCCCTTGCTCTGGAAAACCAACAAGTTTCGGGCAGAACCAAAGAGTGTCTTTACCCAGTTGATGGTCCTCCAGGTGGAGTTGATGTTTGTCTTGGTGTGCGTCTTGACTTGGGGAACAGATCATAGAGCACTGTATCATGGAGCTGCTTGGGATGAACCTGGACAAAATCCACTGCATCTCTCTCCAGACTTCCTTTGCAAAGGCACATTCCTCTCTGCCCGGGACAGGGATGGGGGAGTGCAAAGCACACAAATTCACAGCAAACCAAGCAAGGCAGTGATACTGTAGGTATCCAGGTGGACTCAGGGTAAGTGAGCTCTCTGAGACCAAACCAAGAACCTGGAGATGCAGCCTGGTCTAATCCATGAGCCAAGGCCTTGCTTAATGCCGTATTGTAGAGGCAATCTAGATTATAGACTCATCTCTGGAGTATACCTTGAACTCACAACTCTTTGACAGATGACTGATTTGAAAACACAGTGTAGACATTTGCTGAGCTTCTGTCTTTCAAGTTCCACCTTTTGTTTTGACATTTTTGGGCAATCTTTCGTATTAGAACTATGAAGGCAGTTGCACCACAGTAATTGGCTGCTACCCTTTGATTGACACAGATATTTAAATTTTTCACAGCTAGAACAAAGCGGCTTCATCAATGCACAGACATTTCAGTGCTTTTATTTATTCTTGTGATGTCAGAAACATAAAAGCAAGTGCCTGCAAACAGTTCTCGACTGGATCAACCATTTCGGTGATGTTGCTTGAGGGATAAATATTGGTCAGACCACCAAAAAAGGATTCTCCTATGTTTTCATCTGTGTCACAGGATCGTTAATGTCCACTGGAACAGAAAATGCAGCATCAGTTCAAACTCCCATCTGCACCCACTGACAGTGCATCATTCTCTCAATACTGCACCGGAATCTTACCTCCAATTCTGTGCTCAGTTCCCGGTGGTGGGACTCAAACCCCTCAGTCCACTGGCTCATTCGGGTAAGAATGCCATCTTGGAGTTGGCACCCCTTAATAAAAGATGCAGGCTAGATATTTTTCTCCCCACTCCGAGGCAGTAAGCCAAGACTAGCAATGAAATTCAGTCCTCATGTGATTCTGCCCGCGTTGAAAATTGGGGATCAACCTAAGATCAGCTTGTGTTGTGTCAGCAGATCACTTTTCCGATCATACCACTAATTCCATGTGTCGCTGTTTTGAGCATCCATACCACACCCTAAGATCATGGACTGATGTCCAGGTACCTCTACTCCTTAAGATTTATGTCCTGTTTTATTCTTTCAGATATTGTCTTTGGCATCAGTCTTGTGCCTCCAGATTCTCTCCCTAAGGCAAGGCAAGAGGTGCTGTACACATAGAATGAGCACACCATCTGCTCTGGACATTCAATCACTGTAGACAATGCAAGTCAAGGTGACCTGCCAACATTGTACAAGGGCTGAGGCTACCTCCGTGTATTAAGATAGGCCTGCACCTACATTGCCCCTTTCAACAACATCAGGATGTCCAGTGGTGGATGCAGGTACAGTTACAACACTTAATAGGCATTTGAATAAATACATGAATAGGAAATGTTTTGAGGGATATGGGCCAAGCTGGGGTAATATAGGAAACATACCTCCCAATTTATACACTGCAGGCTCCCATAAACAACAACGTGACAAAGACCAGATAGTCATTTCTATTTCAGTGATGTTGCTTAAGAAATATATATTGTCCAAGACACTGGAGAAAATACCTAGGTTCATTGTTGAAACCATGGGATCTTTCACACCAATCTGAGTACCTTGCTTCAGTGCCTCATTTGAAAGACAGAACCTCTGACAGTACAGCAGTCCATCAACATGACATTCATCACCATCAACTACAGGACCAATCGTTTTGTTATCTGCAAATTTCCTAATTATGTCTCACACATTTAACAAAAAAAAAGGAATAAGAGTAGACTCTTTGCCTCATAGAACCTGCTTTGTCATTCAATATGATCATGGCTAATCATCCAATTCAGTTCCCTGTTCCAGCTTTCTCCCCTTTTAGCCCTAAGAACTAAGTCTAATTCCTTCCCGAAAACTTTCAATATTTTGGCCTTAAATGTTTCCTGTGGGCAGAGAATTCCACAGACACCCCACTCTCACTGAAGAAATTTCTCCTAATCTGAATGTATCAATGGTGCTGAGGTGGAGAGAGCTTCATGTTCCTAGGAGTAATAACACCAACGATCGGCCCTGGTCCATCCACATCAACATAACAGTCAAGAAAGCGCACCAACACCTCTGCTTCCTCAGGAGGGTAAGGAAATTCAGCACATTCACAACAACTCTTATCAATTTTTAAGGATGAACCATAAAAAGCATCCTACATGGATGCATCACAGCTTGGTATAGCAACAGCTCTGCCCAAGACTACAGGAAATTACAGAGAGTTGTGGACACAGTCTGGTCCATCATGCAAACCAGCCTTCCATCCACTGGCTCCATCCATGCTTCCCACTCAGGAAACATCCTTAAAGACCCATCCCATCCAGCTATACTCTCTTCCATTGGGCAGAAAATACTAAAGATTGAAAACTTGTACCAACAGATTCAAGAACAGCTTCTTCCCTGTTGTTGTCAGGCTTATAAACGGTCCTTTTATATATCAGAGTAAATCTTTCTCTGCACTTTCTCTGTAGCTGTACCTCTATATTCTGCATTGCCCTGATGTACTTAGGTAAGGTAGGTTAGCACACAAAACAATATTTTTCACTCTATCTCAATACATGCTGTAATAACAAATCAGATCAAAGTTATCTCAGTCCTAAATGGCTGATCCAGTATCCTTAAACTGAATCCTTAGGTCCAAGTCATTAATATATACAACAAACAATGAGTTACCCATCTTAGAGCCCTGTGGAATGCCATTGCAAACACCTTTCAGTTTGAAAAAACATCCATTGACCATTACTTTTTTTTAATTTCTGTCACTATGGCAATTAGCAATTCACCAGTCCACCATTCATCCCATGGGCTTTCATCTTTCTGATCAGTCTGTCCTCCAGGACCTTGTCAAATCCCTTAGTAAAATTCATATACCCAATTTCAACTCTCACTGTCCACAACTCCCTTAGTTACTTCCTCAAAAAATTCAGTTGGTAAGACATGACCTTCCCTGAACAAAATGATGCTGCCTAGCCATGATTAATCGGTGCCTTTCTAAGTGACAGTTCCTCTTATCTTTCAGAATTGTTTTGAATAATTTGTTCCGAAAATGTGCCGCTGGAAAAGCGCAGCAGGTCAGGCAGCATCCAAGGAGCAGGAGAATCGACGTTTCTTCAGGAAGGGCTCATGCCCGAAACGTCGATTCTCCTGCTCCTTGGATGCTGCCTGACCTGCTGCGCTTTTCCAGCGGCACATTTTCGGCTCTGATCTCCAGAATCTGCAGTCTTCACTTTCTCCTTGAATAATTTGTTGACCACTGGAGGTAGATTGACCAATCTCTATTTATTTAACATATTATTTGCAGCCATTTAAAATAATGGCAGAACATTTGCAGACTTACAATCATCTGGTACTTTACCTCTATCTACTAAGGATTGGAAGATTATCCTTTGAACATCCACTATTTCTTCCCTGGCTACCCATGTTGATAGTGCTGTTAAGAAGGCATACAGTGCATTAGGTTTCATTGGTAGAGGGATTGAGTTCCAGAGCTGTAATATCATGCTGCAACTATACAAAACGCTGGTGCGGCCGCACTTGGAATATTGTGGATAGTTCTGCTCACCCCATTACAGAAAGGATGTGGAAGCATTGGAAAAGGTGCAGAGGAGATTTACCAGGATATTGCCTGGTCTGGAGGGAAGATCTTATGAGGAAAGGTTGAGGGACTTGAGTATGTTCTTATTGGAGAGAAGAAGGCTAAGGGAGAGACATATAAGATGATCAGAGAATTAGATAGGGTGGACAGTGAGAGTCTTTTTCCTAGGATGATGATGTCAGCTTGTACGAGGGGGCATAACTACAAATCGAGGGGTGATAGCTTAAAGACAGATGTCAGAGGCAGGTTCTTTACTCAGAGAGTGGTAAGGGCATGGAATGCCCTGCCTGCCAGTGTAGTTAACTCAGCCACATTAGGGAGATTTAAACAGTCCTTGGATAAGCACATGGATGATGGTGGGATAGTGTAGGGGGATGGGCTTAGATTAGTTCACAGGTCAGCACTGTATTGTTCTATGTTCTCTAACAGGACAAGCTGCAATCCATCTGACCCTGATAATTTATCCACCGTCACTCCTGCTGGTATTTTCTTCTACTTTTTGTTTATTTTCTGAAGAGTGGCAATCTCGCATAATTTATGACCCCACCTTGTCTTTCATTCTTTTAATGAAATAAGGGAGCTCCAGATTTATGACAGGAGATTCTGCTCAGGGTCTCCCTCGGAGATGTGGAGATACGCTTCCATTCTGACAATCCTGAAATATATCACAAAAAGTCAAGCCAGAGCAAGATATTCTGTTCAGTGGGCCAGCTCGCTTAACGTTGTTATCCATAGAACCCCTACAGTGTGGAAACAGGCCATTCAGCCCAACAAGTCCACACCATCCCACCAAAGAGTACCCCACCAAGACCCATTCCCCCTAACTGATGCACCCAACCCACACATCCCTGAACACTACATGGTAACTTAGCATGCCCAATTCACCTAACCTGCACATCTTTGGATTGTGGGAGGAAACCCACGTAGACATAGGGAGAGTGTGCAAACTCCACACAGACAGCTGCCTAAGACCAGAATCAAACCTGGGTTCCTGGCACTGTGAGGCAGCAGTGCTAACCACTGAGCCACCGTGCCTGACCGGAAAAGATTATATGAAGCTGTACCGCCTGCGACTTTGCAGCTCAAGCAAGTCCTTTAGATAATATTAAGAGACAGAGGGTAATTATGGGCTTGCCTAAAGGATAATAAAGACTTAGATTGCAGAAATTTCAGGGAGCCCAGAAGGAAAGATCAGATTGATACAATAATACAGTACTTTAAAATGAACTTATTGGTCGTACCTCAGCACTACATTTGATGGATAGAAGGCAAAAAAATGCAACGTCACAGATCTGAAGCAGTGGTTACATCATTGAAGAAGATCTTTGCAACAAAATGGAATTCTGGACCTTGTCACCTCAGTTACTAGACCACAGTTTGCCAATGAATAGTTCAAGGTATTCACGAATCATATGGATTTGTCCAAATTACCATCTCACCAATGATGCCCATTGACCAGTCTGCTCAGCATAGCAGTGGTAAATGAAATTCAACCTGGAAAAGTGTGAGGTAATTAATGCACTTGGGGAGGATTAACAAGATAAGCAATTAACCGAATAATGGTAGGACTCTGGAAAGCACTGAAGATCAGAGGGAATTTGGTGCGCATATCTACAGATTGCACAGGGTAAGTAGATAAAATGGTTAAGAAGGCATAAGAAGGTGTAAGTGCCTTTATTTGATTTATTTATTGTCTTATGTATCTTGTTACAAAAACAGTGAAAAATGTTAGCTGAGGCACAGAATACAAGAGCAGGGAGGCTTTCGATTTAACAACATGGTGACTGGCCTGAGATATGAGGAAAGATTGGATAGGCTGAAGTTGTTTCCCTGGAGCAGTGAAGGTTGAGATCAGACCTGATTGAGGTGTATAAGATTAAAAGGGGCATAGACAGATGGGTAAAAGGGCACTTTTTTCTTCAGTAGTAGGGTCAATGATCAGGGAGTATAGATTTAAGATAAGGGGTAAAAGGCTCAGAGGTGAAATTCTTTCACTCACTGGGAGACTGGAACTCACATTTGAGCAGTATGTGTTACAGTTGCCTCTAGGGCTGTGGACCAAAGCTGGAAAATTGGATTAGTATAGTCAGATCTTTGTTGACTAGTGTGGGTGACCACTCCCAGGAGGTTGACAGACTCCACTCTTTCCACCTCTGCACTGTTAATGTGTAGAGGGGCATGAGTAACATCCTGCCAAAAGTCAGTATTGAGTTATTTGGTTTTGCCAGCATTGAGAGCTAGGTTGTTCTCAGTACACCATCTTTCCAGGTCTTCCATCTCCCATCTGTAGTCTGTCTCATCACCATCTGAGATTTGACTGACTATGGTGGTGTCATCAGGATAGAAAAGGCTGAATGGCCTCCTGCAAACTCTGATGAGTCTCTACCCACAAGCCAATGTAGAAGCTGAAAGAGGATTCGTTACAGGGAAAGGATTGCTGAAGAAGAGTAATTCTGATCGATTGTCCAACTCCACTCCAGAAAACCTTAGCTCCATGTGAACCCTCCATTGCTGGAAGACTAGAAATTCAATTCCCTACTCTCTCAGGGGGCGTGTGGACAGGATGATGACGTCAAACCGTGAGGGAGAAAGGGGATAAGTGCCATTCCTATCAGATTCACAGCTATGACATATCCTACACATGAGAGAAAGTGAGGGCTGCAGATGCTGGAGAGTCTGAGTCAAAAAGTGTGGCACTGGAATAGCACAGCAGGTCAGGCAGCATCTGAGGAGCAGGAGAGTCTGAGAAAGAGTTGGGCCAACACACCTATGATTTTACCTTCTTCAAATCGAAAATGGTGCTATGTAGAACATAGAACATAGAACATAGAACAATACAGCACAGAACAGGCCCTTCGGCCCACGATGTTGTGCCGAACTTCTAACCTAGAAATTAAGCACCCATCCAAATGTACCTATCCAAATGCCGCTTAAAGGTCGCCAATGATTCTGACTCTACCACTCCCACGGGCAGCGCATTCCATGCCCCCACCACTCTCTGGGTAAAGAACCCACCACTGACATCTCCCCTATACCTTCCACCCTTCACCTTAAATTTATGTCCCCTTGTAACACTCTGTTGTACCCGGGGAAAAAGTTTCTGACTGTCTACTCTATCTATTCCTCTGATCATCTTATAAACCTCTATCAAGTCACCCCTCATCCTTCGCCGTTCCAACGAGAAAAGGCCGAGAACTCTCAACCTATCCTCATACGACCTACTCTCCATTCCAGGCAACATCCTGGTAAATCTTCTCTGCACCCTCTCCAAAGCTTCCACATCTTTCCTAAAGTGAGGCGACCAGAACGGCACACAGTACTCCAACTGTGGCCTTACCAAGGTCCTGTACAGCTGCAACATCACTTCACGACTCTTGAATTCAATCCCTCTGCTAATGAACGATAATACTCCATAGGCCTTCTTACAAACTCTATCCACCTGAGTGGCAACCTTCAAAGATCTATGAACATAGACCCCAAGATCCCTCTGTTCCTCCACCTGACTAAGAACCCTACCATTAACCCTCTATTCCACATTCTTATTTGTTCTTCCAAAATGGACAACCTCACACTTGGCAGGGTTGAACTCCATCTGCCACTCCTCAGCCCAGCTCTGCATCATATCTAAGTCCCTCTGCAGCCGACAACAGCCCTCCTCACTGTCCACAACTCCACCTATCTTCGTATCATCTGCAAATTTACTGACCCACCCTTCGACTCCCTCATCTCCCTCATAAAAATTACAAACAGCAGAGGACCCAGAACTGATCCCTGCGGAACTCCACTTGTAACTGGGCTCCAGGCTGAATATTTACCATCTACCACCACTCTCTGCCTTCGACCGGTTAGCCAGTTTTCTATCCAATTGGCCAAATTTCCCTCTATTTCCCTCTATCCCATGCCTCCTGACTTTCCGCATAAGCCTACCATAAGCCTACTATGTGGTGGAAGCAGATACACATTAGTTCCTACCCATAAGCAACCATCCAAATAGACAAAGCAGTCATCAGGACTATCAAGCAGATAAGAAATACTGCATTGGTGAAGAGGTGCAGATGACGATCTGATTGCTGAACCAAAGTCAACTGTCAATTCTCCTTCTGCCCAGCAGAATCCAACAGGCTACATGGAGGACTCAAATTCCCAATCTCTTCAAAAAAAGCTGAGGATAGTTAAAATTAATAGAATAGAATCTCTACAGTGTGTGAGCAGGCCATTCGGCTCATCAAATCCACACCAACCCTCCAAAGAGTAACCCACCCCACGTAACCCTGCCAATTCCACAACTCATCCACCTAGCCTGCAAGTCCCTGAACACTACATGGTAACTTAACATGACCAACCCACACAAGCTGCCCATCTTTGGATTGTGGGAGGAAACCAGAACACACACACAGGCACAGGGAGAATGTGCAAACACTATACAGACAGTCGTCCAAGGCAGGAATCGAACCCAGGTCCTTGTTGAGGTGAGGCAGCAGTGCCAACCGCTGAGTCACTGCGCTGTCCCAAATTGATTTGGGTAGATGAGTGAAACTGCTATCATTGTTGTCCCTGTATATAGGAAACTGAGTCCGAGACTTGGGGAGCATATAGTATAACGGACTTGGGAGGAGGTATTGTATATAAGGGGATAACTTTGTCTATGAGATATGATAATACAACACAGCTTACATCATCATTGGGAGTGAGACACAGTGAGAAGACTTTGCTTCAGCAGCCTTGTGACAAGATGAAGCCACAATAAGATGTTTCTTAAATACAGTTAATTTATTCCTTATATCAGCAGACTCTGTAAATATTCTTTAGTAGTACTAGGAATAGTATGGAACTCACAGTATTTTCCTCTGTCTGGAACATTGGGCCACAGCTGTCCATTGTAAAAAGCTTTTTTTTTAGGTTAACTTTTCAATGAATCTAATTATAAGTTTGATCCCAGTGGATTAAAGGATCACTGTACTGGAACTTTCATGCATTCTGTGTGAAGCAATCCTATATTACATTCACTTAATTTGTTTAATTCTCCTAATGCCTGGAATCTATCAATCACAGCTTCGAATGCAATTAGCTGATAGTCCACAGTTCTCCATGATTGAGAAGTCCAAAGCTTGGCAACTCCATCAGCAAAGAGTATGAATAATATTCGGATAGAAATTCGAGCACAGGAATTAAATCATAGGAGAGACGACAAAGTAAAATGACATAATGATTGAAATAATTGAGGTGATGAATGGTTCATAAACTCGATAAAAAACATAGTGAATCAGAGCTGGTGTAATATATCATTGGTATACGACTGTGGAACGTTTGCCATTATAGGAAGGTTGTTGAACAAAAGAGAGAGAAGGAGCATAGATTCACCAGGATGTGGGCACATATGAGCGAATGCGAGATGATTGGAAATTTGTATTGTCTTTATTCAACAAATGGCAGAGGCCTTGTTTACAAGTAAACATTCTGGATACATTTGGGAGTAAACCAGTAGATAACTGCAAGAGTGGAGGGGAAAGTGGCTTTGGATGATTTTCAAGGGTTACCCCACGGAGCCCAAGTTGAACAGTCAAGTTGGAGAGTTGAGGGTGTCACCTTTGGGATTGATACTCTTATTCAGGCAGGTACAGGAGTTAGAATAGTCCTTTAGATAATATCAAGAGACAGAGGGCAACTACAGGTTTGCCTAAAGGACAGTAAAGATTTAGATCGCAGAAATTTAAGGGAGTCCAGAGGGAAAAATCAGATTGATACAATAAGAAATTGAAATTAATCTGTCGGTTGTACCTGAGGGATACAATACTGATCGGACCAGTTAGCGTCATTTCTAAGTTTTATTGGTCCAGCTAACTTTGTTTTAATTGGTACCTTATGAACTGGCACTCTTGATAAACTGACAAAAAGTTATATACCCCCAACACCGTAAAGTTTGATGTATTATTTTACCTTTTTAAAATTTAATTACCTCAATGTAAAGTATACTTGTTCAATTGAATGGCTACTTGAAATATCAACGATTGATTCAATTTCGAGTCAATTTCTCTCAAACACTGCAATGTCGGAATAGTCAGTTGAGGGTGTGAGTGAGAATGCTCTCTGCCAGTAAGTTTTAGTTAAAGCAAAGTTTCATTATTATTAAGGTGTAAATCAAGTATAACAGTGGTGTGCATACCCCTTGCATTACTTTCCATTACTAAGCATGGATTTTCACATTGATTATGCGGGCCTCTTGATTATCCAGAACATTTGATCAATTCACACATTGCTGGTCCAATAGGTACTGGATAATAAAAAGTTTACTGCATTTCCTTTTGGGAGATTTATTAGAATAGATCCACGGATAAGAGATTTTAATAATGTGTAATGTCTGAGGCACCTGGGATCTTATTTTCTCCTTGCAGCAGAGAAGGTTATGGAAGACTTAACAGAACCATGCAAAATCACGGATGGTTTTGAAAAATTGGATAGGAGCAAAAGTGATTAAAGGTTATATCGTCAGAAAACACAGATGTTAAATAATCTGTAAAAGTACCAGAGGGAAGAAATGAGGAGATTTCATTTTTCCCTCCACAGGAAAGGGAGGAAGATGCAGATTCCACAATAATTTGGAATGAGGTGAATTGCTTCACCGCTTGAAGGGGAGAAAAAATTGCAGGGTTGTGTGGCCAAAGCAGAAAACAAACTGGACAGCTCTTGCAGAGTGTGAAGTGGAAGTAACAACGATGGACTGAGGCAGGAAGGAGGAGAGCAAACTACCTGTGAGGCAAAACTGAAGATTGATACAAACACGTGATCAGAGGGGAGGAAATCGAGGGATGTTGGAATGTAATGGGAGAAGGATCCAAGAAGGGACTTAAAAACTATAAATAGAGTCATACAGTCATAGAGATGTACAGCATGGAGACAGACCCTTTGGTCCAACCCATCCATGTCGACCAGATATCCCAACTCAAACTAGTCCCACCTGCCAGCACCTGGCCCATGTCTCTCCAAACCCTTCCTATTTATAGACCCTTCCAAATGCCTTTTAAATGTTGCAATTGTACCAGCCTCCACCATTTCCTCTGGCAGCTCATTCCATACACGTACCAACATCTGCGGGAAAAGGTTGCCCCTTAGGTCCTTTTTATATCTTTCCCTTCTCACTCTAAACCTATGCCCTTTAGCTCTGGAGTTCAACCAAGAGAGACAAGCAGTTTTTAAAAGGCAGGAAGTAAAATATAAATTTATAATTTAATCCAAAAATATTATTTAAAATAAATTCAGATCGTTCTTTTGGTAAATGAGTTTACAGATTATCACATGTGATGTCCTTTACAGAGGTTCAAGTAGTTAAAAAAAAACTCGCAGCTTTCCACCTGGGACTTTAACTTGTCTACAGAACAGCCCAAGCTATTTCTATAGCAATGATGTCTTCCTGTCAGCCATTTTTGATATCACATCTCACAGAGCTTGATCCTCAGTACATGTAGAGGTATTGTACAGCCTCAGCTGCTTTGAGTCGGACGCTTTTCACTGGATCAAACAGGAGAGTATTGATCTCCTCACAAATGGTGTCGACGGACAACGTGGAATAGTCTGGCGCTGCATTGTACATGAGCAAACCTATCAAGGTGACAGCGTTTTCTCTTATCTCTGGTTGTACACTTTTGAAAAAGGCAGCACAGCTCGCTATGTAGAAGGTGACCTTGTCGTGCAATTCTTTGCTAATCTGCTTGGCGATCTCGCTTAAATAGGCCTCATAATCCAGTGCAGGTTCCTCCAGTGAGAGCTCTTGAAGCATAGTGCTTGGGCCCTCTGTTGCCATGATTGGTCCCATCGAACGCAGCACTGATTTGCAGGCTTTCCGCACGTCCTGGCTGTCATCGTTGAGATGTAGCAACAAGCTGATCAGGGTTGCATGGAGGTGTTCCATTAATGCAGGGTCAGGCTGAACTTTGATGAATCGGATTATTTTCTCGTGGACTTTAAACGCAGTCGTTCTCAGTTGGTCCTGCTTGTGTTCAAAGAGAGGCTGGATTGTAAGTGCCACATCCACCAGAATGGAATCTGCAAGATTTCCCTGCAGCTGATCTAGGATCTTTGAAATGCTTGACATTGCCTCAACTGCTATGAATTTGTTGGTTTCGGAGTACTTGTGTATCATTGCGATCATTGCAGACAACAGTTTGGTCGAATATTTTTCTACCTTCTGAGAGGATCCAACATTTCCTAAACCTTTCAGAGCCAGACACTGGACAGTGGGAGACGTATCGATCAAGCTTCGAAGCAAGCTGGTCACGAGAGTGTCAGTGAGGGACAGTTCCAACATCACAGGGTGATTTAAGAGCTCTGCAAAGAAGGCAGCTATGGTGATCCGGTGTTTCTCATGGACATTCGCAAGGAAAGGGATGAGTTGCTCCACGACGCTGATCAGGTGAGGGACAGCACATGTAGCCATTGCACTGGCCAGCAGCATAACTCCCTTGTGGTGCTTCTCTGGACTCTTGATGAGGCCCCAACTTCCCATCTTTGCAACGTTTGAACCTTCTGTCTTTCCATGTTTCAGGAGGGCTTGCAGTATCTCAACAGCGTATTTAAAGACGTCATTGCCGTCAGGCTCGTCCAACTGGCTGAAGGTTTCCCAATCCTTTGGCATTCCTGGAAATTCGCTGGGGTACCAGATCTGCACACTGGAACTGAGATAAATTAGAATGGTGCAGAACAACTGTGGGTACAGGATGTTTATCACACTTTCTGATTTTGGACTGCATATCATTGCATGTAGAGCACTCATAACAACGAACGGCTGTTGGGTTATTGATCGTGTCGTCTTTTGAACAAAGCGTTCTTTCCTATCGTCATACAGCAGTTTTAAGTTATCCAGCAGATACTTCACAGAAGTCTTTGCAACTACGTTGTCATTCAGCAGAGATTGCCATACCTCACTATTGTACGTACGGAATGGAATTTGGTATTTGAGAAGAAAGGGCAAAATCATCAGCACATTCTGTGAAGCCAGAATCGAGATAAGGCGTATCACCGCACGAATTATCCGAGGTTCTGTGATGGATTGCAGCTGATCATACAAAACCTTGATTATCCCAGGGATGTCATTAAGGATGGCTCCACACTTCCTTATGAGAACGTTCATAACAATAGAAGCCACAAATGAGCCATTTAACTTCTCGTCACTGAGTCCTTCCGAAAGAGTGAAGAGTAGAGTGTCTACATGATTATGAGGCATACATCTGGACAGGACTTTACCAATATCGGTGCACACACAATAGAGGGCATCACTGCTGGTGTCTTTTAATCCATCTTTGATAGCTTTCAGATGTTCGACCTCTTCATCTCTCTGATTTCTAGGCAATCTTTCCAATAGTAACTGTATTTGAAGCAATAGATACAAACATTCAATGGCTGTTTCCCTCACAATTAATGATGGATCTGAACACCGAAGCACAATATATCCAGTTATAGCGGCCAGGTCGTGAGATGGAGGTTTGCCATTAATGTCAGTTTCTTCCAGATAAAAGTTCAAGAGGTGTAAGGTCATCTCCAGTGATTTTTCTCGTTCATAGTTCTTTTTGGACTCAATCCAAAACATCATGTTCTTGAACAGAAACTGAAGACCGTCAGGTGACAAGCGGAAAATTAGAAATTGCTTCAGAAAATTCTCAAGTGATGCCAATGTCTCATTGTAAAGCTCCTGCTTCTTGGCTATGTTCATGTCCTTACTTTCATTGGCATTGATGCCATTCATATACGGAAGGCTGAAAACACTATTCAAACACACTCTAACCAATTCTGTATGGTCACTTAATAAAGGCTCCACAATCACAAGAACTGCACAAGCGTCTATGGCAGCCTTCCGAATGGACGTTCTCATGGTGTCCCTAGGCTCAGCCTTGATGAAGTCTTGCAGATAGCTCACCAGCTCAGCTTTCCTGGCCAACTTGTAGCTAGCTTGGTCTTTCACAGGTAGGATCACCTTGGCCATGAGGGTTATAGCCTTTATCAAACTCAACTTCATTGTTGTGTCCTTGACTTGAACCTTCATTCCCAAAATCTTCATGTTGAAATGGTTAAGGACATTTTGTAGAATGTCAGTCTCTAATCTTGGTAAGATGAGCTCCTTTTGCGAAAACCATATTACATATCCATAGCTTAAAATGAGCGTGCTTTTCACTTTCATTAATTCAATGCTACCTTGGTCTTTCATTATCTGATAGAAACTTGCAGTCTTCTTAAAAATATTCAGCCTTGAACAATCTTTCAACATAGTTAGGCTGATATCCAAGTGGATGTGGGAACACTGGCCAATTCCAATAGCTGCACCCTCCCTTTCTAAATCTTCACCATGACAGACAATCTGGAACATCTCATGAAGTTTCTTCTTTACCACTTCCTGGTTCTGGGTCAGTTGCAACACTATCCCCAAACACTTATAGAGAAACCCCTTCTGCTGTGGGGTAGGGTAAAATCTATAAAGGTATTTGCTCATCACTTCACTCAGCTGGACAATCCACACTTCATCTTCTATCTCCTCAAGCGTTTGGCGCAAAACGTGTAACAATTCTTCTTCCCATTGATTCTGAAGCAGCTGATTCCCTGGAAATTCTTGAAGGTAATTCAATAGAATTGGGAGTTGTTTGTCCCAGACCTTCACTGCCGCAGGATGAATGTTAATACCAAGCACTTGCAGTAAGGACAGAGCAGGGATTCCTTGACCATTCCCTTCATAAGGAGATGAAGCCACGGTCAACAGCCGTGTGAGTAATGCCTGGCAATTTGGAAGATTCACGTGCTCCTCATAATTTAGGACAAACTCTGTTGCTCCTGCTTCCTGTTTCTTCTTTCCAAGGTACACCAAGGAACTACAGACAAGAGCTAAGGCATTGGTGTACCTTACTGGGATCACAAACTCCAATAGCAATGGCCAGAGAAGGTTATCAATGTTCAGAGTTGTGGTCAGTTCTTCCACCAATTTTTCATACTGCCTCTTTACATCTCTGTCTATAATAACATTGCTGAAATCCTCTCTCCTTTCACCGATGCTAATACCTTTCTTGTCCTCCACAGTGGGCAGTGCACACTGTTCAATTATAAACTCAATCAGTTCCACTCCCCTGTTCAGTTCCAGGTAACCTTGAGTGGCCATGGTGTGTATTACCTGGGCGAGCATTCCCTTCACTCTGTTACTTCTCATTGTCATCGGCAGTGCCAGACTCATCAGGATCTGACTCCTCTGACTTTCCAGGCACGAAGGGATGTTACTGATCAGGTAGTTCATTATCGCCAATGCTCCCAACAGAATCTGCTCATCGCTGATTTCCAATTCCAGGAAAAGGAATGTTAGTAACTGGTCAATGAAGGCTGGTGTTAAGAGTTTGAAGCAGCAAAGGAGTTTGTTTCTTTGGGCTTCAGATAACGGGTTGCTGGGTTGATCCATAGTAATACAGACCTGCTGATGCAAAACCATCAGTAGAGAATCCAGATGCGCCACCAGCATTTTACTATCCCTTTCCATGGTAGTTTGCAATATGCCACACATGGCCTTAGTGACAGAGAGATCGCTCACTGTTTTCTGGTACATGGATAAAATGGTTGGAATTAGTGCAGGTAGCTCATTCTCCACTTTGTCATTAGGAAGCAGATAGGAAATCTGGCCAATTGCTTCAACCACCGCCACGTTCACCTTGGATTCCTTCACTTTCAACCAGTAATGGAAAAAAACATCATAAGCAGCAGAAAACTCATTGTAGAAGGCATTCTTCCTCAGCAGAGGGTGTGGGGTCTTCTCTGAGTTTGAAATGTAAGCGAGAATGCTCTTGCTGAAAAGACTGAAGGCATAGCAGAACACCCACTTTATTCTTTCGGATGTCTCGATTTGCAGCATGAAGAGAATTTTTTCCATCAAAGGTTTCAGCAATGGGACAATGCAATACACCTTCTCACAACTTAAGTTTGCAAGTGTCAGTATCACGTAAAAATTAGCTGGGATCTGTCGATGGATCATTGACTGCAGCTCAGTGAAGACTTCAGTGGGGAAACTACAGCCCAGAATAAGCAGGAGGTTACTGGCAGTTTCCCTGTGTCCATCAGTAACGTTTGATAATTTGGTCATTTCTGTCAAAGCCAAAGAGATGAGTTTTTTGGGCAGTGGCCGACCTAAGTGTACAGAGCTGTCCTTGACTATCGCAAAGATGCTCTTCAGTAGAGTGATGCGTTGGAACAATGGCAAACATTGGTGCTCGGTTAGAAACTTGCGAAGGAAAAGTAGAACTCTTTTTCTTTTGGTGCGGCCCAGTTCCTGTAAGGAATCGATCACTCTCAGCCTAACCAGCTCACTGCTATCAGAACACAAGCCCAGGATCACACGCATCCAAGATTCCAACCTCATAATCACTAGTTTCTTTCTATAAGAAACGCACTCACAAACCAAAGTGTGCACACACCTCACTGCTGAATGTATTTCTGAAATGCTCATCTAATTCTTCGGCTTACTTCTAAATAATTGCCATTGTTTAATTATTTTATCAACTGTGGCTGTAGAATTTTCGAAGAATCAATGTTTTGTTTATTTCATGAATCCTTTTCAAAGCCAAATTTCCAATGTGCTTCCTAATAGTAATGATCACCTTTGCTATGAAGGAATTTGGGAATTGAATTAATTACAAATTGCAATTCTGAAGTGTTCAATAAGCCACTCTCCTTTTGTAAACCATAAAATGGTTAGACTGGCAGATTTGTTTTCCATCTTGATGAATTATTTGCATCTCTTTCAGTTCAATATTTGAACTTGTGATGATTTCTTCTTAAGCAAGAAGTATATTTACCTATGGATTGTGACTATCCTTGAAATTTAGTTCAAGAGAGATTAAATCTGCTGGGGAGGGTTTTGGGATGGCGATAAACATGCGCCCGTGCCACACATCAAGTCTTCAAAAGACTGCTCCTGTTTTGTTGTTAGCCGAAACACATCTCCTACTGGGGTGATTCTGCAGTAAGGTTAGGGTTAGGGTTAGGGTTAAGATTAGGTTGCTATTCCTGCACAGACTTACACTTACAGATTCTGATTCTGAGAGTTATGAAATAACTTGATGTTTTCAATTTTGAATACTGTGGATTATCTTGAAGGATTTTAATTGAAGAATCTCTTCCTCACTCTCCTCATGATCAAACACAAAGTTGAATTGCTGGATGTCCAAGCGATCAACGCCTTTATTTAAAAAGGCCATTGTGCCTGGCAAAATGGAGTCTTCGTGCAGTCATGAATCTCATTGTGATGTCTTGTGACTCAAGCTGTCACATGACCTATCAGATTAATGACCTCACTGGTGAGGACACCCTTCAGCTTGACCCCACTCATGCTATTGTGGGTTGTTTGTAAAAGTTGTCTTTGAAATATATTTCGAACAATCCAGTGACAGAGGCGGTAACGTTACAAGTCCAAATGGTCTGAAACTCAGAAGTAGAATTGTACAGCTGGAAGACTCCTGCTGCCTCTGTTTGGTTTGGAAAATGTTGTTAATGGAATGTGAAGCTATATAAAGGACCATTACAGATATCCCCCATTTTGCGAACATTCGCTTTACGCCATTTCACTTTTACAAAATGCCTACACTTGTTCCTGTTTTCTCTAACTGAAAGAAATCCGAAAGGTATTTTCACTTTTTCGAAAAAAAGCAACAGTTTCATGGTCATCATTAGACTCTTCATTCCAGATTTCTTTTTGTTTTAAATCGCACTGTCTGCTTTGGCAAGATTTGAACAAGGGTCCCTGGAATATTTCCTGACTTATCAAATGTCTGGTTACACCAATGACAAAGAGCTGTGAGAAATTACAGAGAGTTGTGAATACAGCTCAGTCATCAGGCAAAATCGACAAACAAAGGTCTGGAAGAACACAGCAATCAGGAGGTGGAGGCATCGACATTTCAAGTATAACCCTTGCTGTGTTCATCCAGGCCCCTGCTTCTGTACATTGGATTCCAGCATCTGCATTTTTTTTGTCTCTATCACTCAAGCCAACTTTCCATCCATCGACTCCATCTACATTTCTCACTGCCTCAGAAAGGCAGCCAACATCATCAAAGACCCCTCTCACCCTGATTCCAATCTCTTCCAACTTTTCCCTCAGGCAGACGATACAAAAGCTTAAACACACATACCAAGGGATTCAATAACAGCTTCTTCCACACTGTTATCAGACATACAAATGGAACTCTCACATTTTAAATCTAACTTTGATTTCACTCTTTGAGCACTTTCTCTGCAGCCGTAACATTGTATTCCTCACTCTATTCTATTACTCGAATGCACTTTGAATGGTATGATCTATCTGTACTGCACGCGGAACAAAACCTTTCACTGTACTTAGGTACATGTGGCACAAATAAATCAAATCAAAAACAATGTGAATTGAAGATAAATGTATTGCTTTTACTTTTCCAACTTCCACTTTGAAGTTTTTTGTGAATCACAGGGAAGCAATTCAACAGTATCATCTTATGATCTTGTCACCTCTTTATATCCACACAGAAAGTCTTTACCTTAAATCATATATCTGAATAAATCAACAGTTCACAAAGAACACAGGAAAAGGAGATGGTTTGGATCTAGTACGGGTCACTCAGTCACACACTGCATATTTTTAAAAAAGGGGTAATTGCCTCAAATATTCAATAAAATTATGCTAATAATTTAAAAGATCACTGCACTTTTGGAATTAGGATGTCAAGGTCTTGGATCCAGCACTGACTTACTTGTCTTTAATCAGTGCTTCCTTAAGGATAAAATAGAACCACTGGTCACTGTGCTGTACACTCAGGTACCAGTGCTGATAGAATATCATATCTTCTGATTACCAAATACTATGATTGTGGCCTGTGAATCATAGAATCCTTACTGTGTGGAAACAGGCCCTTCAGGTCCACACCGATCTTCTGAAGAGTATCCTACCCAAAACCCATGCCCCATTACTCTACATTTCCCCCGTCTAATGCTCCTAACCCACACATCCCTGAATATATGGGGCAATTTAGCATGACCAATCCACCTGACCTGTACATCTTTGGGCTGTGGAAGGGAACCAGACCACCCGGAGGAAACCCACGCAGACACGGGGAGAACGTGCAAACTCCACACAGACAGTCACCCGAGGCTGAACTTGAACCCAGGTCCTTGGTGCGGAGAGGCAGCAGTGCTAACCACTGAGCCACCATGCTGCCCCCTGTGCTTGGTGGGTTATTTTTGTCATTTTTGCTTCTTTTTATTCAATTTTTATTCACTGCCTGACTCAACATTTATTCCCTAATTGTGCTTGCAGGGGATAGTTGTCTTCTAAAACTGGAGCAGTCCCAAGGGTGCAGGGATATCCATAATGCTGTTGGAGGGGAGGGAAGGAGTTACAGGAATTTAACCCACTCTGGGGTCTGTCTGATTACCACTTGGCCCTCACGCTGCGGTCTGCCTCATTACCCTTTGCCCCCACTCTGGGGTGTGGCCAGACAGGCCACTCTAAATGAAAAATTTACGATGAATTTAATAAAGTGGACAAGGACTAAAGCATGCTGGGAAATGGAAGCCAGTCTTGACTGAAGTGACTGTGTCAATCCTCGTGCTGCCGAATCCAGACAGGCTGCAGTTGCCCACAGACAGTCGGCAACAAACTTGACAGCAGCAGACCCGACAATACACGCCCAAATTTGGGTTTGAATGGGACAATGGACCCTCGGGACCAATCGGAAACATCAAGGTGTGTACCAGACACGGAAGCCCCTCGCACACTTATTTGAAGGAGGCTACATGTGCCCAGCACCTCCAGTAATGGACACTTAAGGACCACCCTGCCATCAATTTGGCAACATCTGGTTGGGTCCAATCGATCGGGGTGACTGAACCTGAAGGCACCTCTGAAACCGTTGGAAGACCAGGCGGCTTCACCACAGGGAGCCTGGCCAAGTTCTAGAGTGGTGGTATACGATCATAAAATTAAGATAAAGCATAAGATATAGATTTGTGGTGTATATTGTTAGTTTATAGTGTATTTCTTGATCTAATATTAATTGTGTCAAATAAACAAAAATTATTGCTTTACTATGATTAAGAATCGAATTTAGGGTGGCTCAGTGGTTAGCACTGCTGCCTCACAACATCTGGGACTCAATTCCACCCTCAAGTGACTGTCTCTGTGTGGGTTTCCTCCAGGTGCTTCAATTTCCTCCCACAGTCCAAAGCGGTGCAGGTTAGGTGGATTGGCCAAGCTGAATTGCCCATAGTGTTCAGAGATGTGTGGGTCAGGTGCATTAGTCAGGGGAAATGTAGGAGAATGGGTCTGGGTAGGTTACTCTTCGGAGGGTCGATGTGAACTTGTTGGGCCAAATAGCCTGTTTCCACACTGTGGAGATTTTATGACTCACAGTTTATTCGCTAGATGTAATGGTTCAAACACACTGTGCGGCGCCTCCTAGCAGAGCGCTTTAGGGAACATCTCCGAGACACCCGCACCAATCAACCAAACCGCCCCGTGTCCCAACATTTCAACTCCCCCTCCCACTCTGCCGAGGACATGGAGGTACTGGGCCTCCTTCACCGCTGCTCCCTCACCACCAGACGCCTGGAGGAAGAACGCCTCATCTTCCGCCTCGGAACACTTCAACCCCAAGGCATCGATGTGGACTTCAACAGCTTCCTCATTTCCCCTTCCCCCACCTCATCCTAGTTTCAAACTTCCAGCTCAGCACTGTCTCCTTGACTTGTCCGGACTTGTCCGACCTGCCTATCTTCTTTTCCACCTATCCACTCCACCCTCTCCTCCTTGACCTATCACCTTCATCTCCTCCCCCACTCACCCAATGTACTCTATGCTACTCTCTCCCCACCCCCACCCTCCTCTAGCTTATCTCTCCATGCTTCAGGCTCACTGCCTTTATTCCTGATGAAGGGCTTTTGCCCAAAACGTCGATTTCGCTGCTCGTTGGATGCTGCCTAAACTGCTGTGCTCTTCCAGCACCACTAATCCAGCAACAGGGGTCTAACTCATTGCCCCTTGCCCTCACTCTGGGGTCTGTCTCACCAATCCTTGCTCACTCTGGCACTTGGCTGACTGCTCATTGCCTCACTCTGCTGTCTGCCTCATTATCCCTCGCTCCGCTCTGGTGTTTGAAAACAAACACTTTTTTTCTAATTTTACGTGAGAATAAGTTTGAATTGCTCAATGCTATGAACAGATCTAAAAGTTGAAGCAACATCTCTGTTGAGTTTTGTAGTTGACCAAGGAGCTAGATCATTGAACTGCCCCCAGCAAACTACGCTCTATGTCAGTCAAAAGGCCTTGACGTTTCCAGTTCTACCTCTGGCTTGGGCACCCGGGTTGGATTCCAGATGCCAGGTAATTGCCAAATGGAAGTTACAACTTCCTGAGTAATTACCACACACTCAGTTTGTCAGAACTTTCAAGAGGTCTGGACACGGATATTTCTTCCACTATCCTGACCCAGATGATCTGGACCATTGCAACTCCCCATGCAAATGGGATGCACTGCACACACTACGTTCAAAGAATTCCAGTCACCCTCCAGGTACGTGAGCAAATAATCTAGCTTGACACACCGAGAGCAGCAGTGAGGAAGTCCCACAGTCAGACATACCTTCTTTAAGGGATAGGAGGCCACTGAGTCTGCTTGGTCAGTCAATGAGTCAATTAATCCTCAACTCCATTTCCCTGCCTTCTCATACAACTCTTGTTTCCCTTACTGATTAAAAATCTGAATCAAAACCAGAAGTTGCTGGAGAAGTTTAGATCTGTGAAAAGAAAGCAGAGTTAACGTTTTGGGTCCAGTGACCCTTCATCAGAACTAGTAGGAACTAGGAGGAGGTGGTCTACATGGTGAAGACATTTGGATGAGTACTTCAAATATAACATTCAAGGATATGGGACCAGTGCAGGAAATTGGGATTAGAGCATGCTTTGTGGTAGTTACGTTGGTGTAGACTCAATGGGCCAAATTCTGTGCCATATGAATCTATGACATGGGTGGGGAGGAATGAGAGGTTTATAACCTTAAAACTTGTCCTTAAACATTTAGACTAAAATGTAATGTTGAATTATAGAACTCATTTGCTGCACAGTAGAAAATAGACAATCAGGGAGGGTAAGGCAATTAAAGAACATTTACCTTAACATCAGTGAATCTGTAAACAGGACACCGAGTGATAACATTCACGGCTGTTCCTTCGTGAAATTAGTAACAGTGTTTGATTCTGACCTCGAAACAAAACTCAGCATCAATTAATTTCTCTCCCGAATTATTGTTATCTGTCTAGTTCAGAACTTGCAGTGTTTTTGTTAATGTTTTGGATAAAGAAAGCCTGTTTGTGATAATACAGCTTTTGTAAACCTTTTGTATAAAGGAACTCAGTCTGTGATAGTATAACAGAGTAGCCTGTTAGGGCTCTTGAAGAACTGATATCCTACTCTCCTGGATTATTATAACCCAGTTAGTTTAGCTTATAGGTATCAGTGCTATGTTGTAACAGTGATGCTATTAGTAAATAAAGGGGATGACTAAAATTAAACTAAACTGTCTGTAAGAGGTTTTTTCATTCCAGGTTACCAAAAGTACAATCTGTGGGATGAACCAAGAGAGGCCAAGAGAGGCTTACTGGTTGAGTCCGCAAGGGATTCCCTGGGCCATCTCAAATCTGTACTTTAACAGGAAGGCTAAAGGAATAAGTAATCAGTGGAGATGAGGCTAGAGGGAGAGAAAGGCAGCTGAGCAAAGGAATAGATAATGGTAAGCCAGGGGAAAAAGACCTGTAAATGGGGGCCATGACTGGGTGGGGATGGGTTGGCTGTGCTGAAAGCAGCCCAGAGCCTGAGGTGTGGGCACGGGTACAGTTCCTGGGAGAAGATAATCAGACTCTAAAATTACTGAACCGACATTGAGTCCTGAAGGCTGCAGGGTCCCTAAACGGAAACTAAGATGTTGTTCTTCCAGCTTGTGCTGAGCTTCGCTGGAGCACTGCAGCAAGACTGAGACAGAGACATTGGTCAGGGGAACAGGGCGGAGTGTTGAAGTGGCGGGCAACTGGAAGCTGGTGGTGGTTTTTTCAAACAAAACATAGGTGCTCCACAAAGTGGGCACCCAGCCTGCGTTTCATCTCCCCAGTGTAGAAGGGACCACGTTATGAGTAGCGAATGCAGTAGACTAGAATTAGAATCACCACTGTGTGGAAACAAGCTCTTCGGCTGAAGAACAGACCCTCCGAAGAGCATCCCACCCAGACTCATTCCCTTATATTTACCCTAGAGACATGCACCTAACCTACACATCCCTGAACACTATTGGCAATTTGGCACAGCCAATTCACCGAACCTGTACATCTTTGAACTGTGGGAGGAAACCAAAGCAAACGTGGGGAGAACGTGCAAACTCCACACAGACAGTCACCCAAGACTGGAATCAAACCCAGGTCCCTAGCGCTGTGAGGCAGCAGTGCTAACCAGTCAGCCACGGTGCCATCCATAATTATAATGGATCGAGTGAAGTGGGTAAATTGCTGTTTCACCTGGAAGGCTCTCTGGGACCTTGGATAGTGAGGATGGAGGAAGTAAATGGGCACGTGTTACACCTCCTGCGATTGCATGGGAAGGTGCCTGGGGTGTGTGTAAGTGTCTATCCCAGCCTTTAATACACCTAAATAGCTGTACATTGGGAGAAGGGAGTATGAAGTGGGAGCTGGGTGTCCTTGTGCACCAAACCTTCTTTACCACCTGAAGCACCTGCATGCCTACCTTCAATGACTGGTATGTTAGATTAGATTAGATTAGATTGGATTGGATTACTTACAGTGTGGAAACAGGCCCTTCAGCCCAACAAGTCCACACCGACCCTCTGAAGAGCAACTCACCCAGACCCATTCCCCTACATTTATCACGGGCAATTTAGCATGGCAAATTTACTTAACCTGCACATTTTTGGACTGTGGGAGGAAACTGGAGCACCCGGAGGAAATCCACGCGGACACAGGGAGAATGTGCAAACTCCATACAGCCAGTTGCTCTGGAGCTGTGAGGCAGCAGTGCTAACCACTGTGCCACCATGCCGCCCATGTTGGCCTTCACTGTGAGAGGTTTCGAGGACAGGAGTAGGGATGCGTTGTTGCAGGTAAACAGGGCCTTGGTGAGGTCACTCCTGGAATATTATATACAGTTTTGATCTCTTTTTCTGAGGAAGGATGCTCTTGCTCTCAAGGGAGTGCAACAAAGGTTACCCAGGCTGATTCAAGGGATGGCAGCACTGACGGATGAGGAGAGATTGACGAGGTTAGGATTGCTTTAACTGGAGTTCAGATAAATGAGGGGAGATCTCATAGACCCTTATCAATTTCTAACAGGACTAGATAGGGTAGACGCAGGGAGGATATTGTCATTGGTGGGTGTGTCCAGAAACAGGGGTCACAGTCTGAGGATTTGCGGAAGGCCATTTAGGACTGAGGTGAGGAGACATTTCTTCACCCAAAGAGTGGTGAGCCTGTGGAATTCATTATCACAGGAAGTAGCTGATGGCAAAACATTGAATGTATTTGAGAGGCGGCTGGATCTAGCACTTGGGGCAAATGGGATCAAAGGTTATGGGGAGAAAGCAGGAGTAGGCTATTGAGTTGGACGATGAGCCATGATGGTGATGAATGGCAGAGCAGGCCCAAAGAGCCAAATGGCCTCCCCTTTCTCCTATCTTCTATGCTTCTACGTTTAATGACTTAGCCTCGACTGATTCACAACCTTCCTTCTCTTCTCTATCTTAAATGTGTAACTCCTTTGTCTGAGATGATCTCCTCTGGCCATGGACTCACCCACAAGGGGAAACAACCTTTCCACATCTACCCTGTCAAGCCTGCTAAGACATTTGTATGTTTTAAATAAGATCACCTCTCCTTCTTCTAAACTCCAACAAGTACAGGCCAAAACTACTTAACCTCTCCTCAAAAGACAATTCCTCCACGCCTTCTGGGATTAGCTGAGTGAACTTCTCTGGACCCCTTGGACATGGGGACCAAAACCATTCAGAATATTTTCAGATGAAATGTTGCCTTGAGACCTCATCTTTTCTCTTAGTGATGTGATCTTCTATCCATACCTCCCCCCAAAACAATAGAATGCCTACAGGGCAGAAAGAGGCCATTCAGCCCATCAAGTCTGCATCCACCTAGACCTCCAACCCCATCCTGATGATGCCACATTTACCATGGCTAATCCACCTAACCTACAAATCCTTGGACAAATTAGCTTGGCCAATCCAGCTAACCTTTGGACTGTGGGAGGAAACCAGAAGATCATGCAAACTCAAGACTGGGATCGAACCTGGGCCCCTGAATCTGTGAGGCAGCAGTGCTAACCACTGAGCCACCACACCACCCATAGATAACATACTGCCCCCGAGAGAAGAGAAGAACCAGCATTAGATTTTTTAAAACTCAAATATATTCCAACCCAAATCCCAGACTATGCATAACTACAATCTTGAAGCAGGGTTGTTGATTCCATCTCGATTCTCTCAGTAGGAGGGGACTTTGCTCAGTGGTGTCCTCTAGAGTTTTTCTTCTGAATGTCAGATGCACTTCTTACCCATAAACCGCACAATCTTCTGTCTTATTTTACCACAACTTCTTCAGTTTTTAGCTGCTTGTGAAAAGGTTTCTCCAGGACTGGAGGGTTGAAGCTACAGGGAGAGGTGGAATAGGCTAGGGCTATTTTCCCTTGAGCGTCAGAGGCTGAGGGGTGACCTTATAGAGGTTTAAAAAATTATGAGGGGCATGGATAAGATAAATAGCCAAGGGATTTTTCCGAGGGTGGAGGAGTCCAAAGCTAGAGAACATAGATTTAAGGTGAGAGGGGAAAGAGTTAAAAAGGACCTGAGGGACAATTTTTTCACGCAGAGGGTGGAGTGTGTGTGGAATGAGTTGTCAGAGGAAATAATGGAGGTTGATACAATTACAACATTTAAAAGGTGTCTGGATGGGTATATGTATAGGAAAGGTTTAGAGGGATATGGACCAAATGCTGGCAAATGGGACTCGGTCAGATTGAGATACCTGTTTAGTGTGAGCCCGTTGGACCCAAGGGTCTATTTCCGTGCTGAATGACTCAATGACATATAAAGAGAACCTGAACTGTTAGAACTATATGCGATGAAGTTTAGCAGAATGAGAGGGTATCTTATGGGAACCTATAAAATCTGACAGGAAGGATATTGTTAAGCTGGAGAGGATTCAGAAGCAATTTACCAAGGTTTTGCCGGGTATGGAAGTTGTGATTCTGACAGGAGAGGCTGGATAGGCTGAGATTTTACACTGAAGTATAGGACATTGAGAGGCGACCTGAAAGAAGTTTATAAAATAATATAGGAGTATAGATAGAATTAATGGTAGTTGCCTTTTCCTAAGGATGGGGGATTTCAAGACCAGGGGACACATTTTTAAGTAAGAGGAGAGAGATTTAAAGAAGAGATGAGGGGCATATTTTTTACATAGAGAGTGTTTTACATGTGGAATAAACTTCCTGAGGGTGAGGGTAGAATTACAACATTTGAAAGAAGTTTGGTTAAGTACAGGAATAGGAAAGGTTTTGGTGGGATACAAAGCAGGCACAGGCAGGTGGGACTAGTTTAGTTTGGGATTATGTTTGACATGGACTGGTTGGACCAAAGGGTCTGTTCCCATGCAGTATGATTCTATGACTAAACAAGGTAAATGTTTCTAATGAATGGTGAGTCCAGAACCAGGCGTCATAGATTAAGATACAGGGTATTGAGGACTGAGACGAAGAGAAATTTCTTTACCTGGAGAGTGGATGGCTAGGTTTCAAAAAGACAATGGGCTGCGGATAGCAAGGTGCTTTATCAATACAAGCTTTGTCTGTAATTTTACTTCTATCAGCTGACTGATGATTCACAGCTTTATTCTTTAAATAGACGATGGGAGTAGAATAATGAAGAATTACTTTGTGGCGTGCAGAGGTTTGCTGTTAATTGTTTAACCAGTGCACTGTAGTTTGCAAAAATTGACAGTCCATCAACTTTGACACTTTGGATGGCACCAACATTTGAATTTTATACAAAGTATGGAGCGTAAGTAGAAGTCTTAAACTCCAGTGATGGCTTTTAATCTGATTACTATTTAAGTCTGAACACAGAATCTGCATCATTGAGTCCCATGCCATATCCCCTAGCATCTTCTGCATAGAAACATTTTTGGGAAGTATTTATTGATTTGTCGATTTGTTGATTTGTTGATAAACTGAATGTGCACTGAACATAATGCCATGTGGTAGCATGAATAGGAGTTTGATGCAAGTACAGAAACAGATACTCGTGGCTAATTCAGACTGCGGGGATGCAAACAATGTCCCCCAGGGGTCAGTGTCGGGACCAGTTCTCATTCAATGTATGTCAATGACAGGAACACAAACACAACAGCAAAACCTGCAGAAAATGGTGAGTTTGCGTAACTGTGAAGGAGGCTAAACTGTGAATGCAGGAAAAGGTAGTAATTTGGAAGGCTGTCTGATGAAATCTAATTTGCAAGCCATGGATCAATTTCCCCCTCTGAGTCAGAAGACCCTTGAATTCAAGGAGCTGTACAGATAATCTACAATTTCCAAACAAACTTGAAATCAGATCAGAAAACAATCCTTGATGGTCCACTGTAACAAATCTAAAGTGACAATTCAGTGCAGTAGAATTAAAATTTGGTTTTATTGTCACGTGTACTCAAATACAGAAGCACAATGAATAGTGTACAGTGTCGCCAACACATAGCACAACCTTAACTACAAAGTACCTCGTTACAAATCCTGAATACAAAAATAAATCAGGTACAAAAATAGAGAAATAAAATAAAAAGGTACAAGTTTTACATTACCGTTCTTCACAGTATATATTGGGAAAATGAAGAAATAGAGTTAAAAGATAAATCTTACAGTCCTCCTATAAGGGCTTCCTATAGCCTGTAATCGCTCCACACTAGGGCTTCCTATAGCCTGTAATCGCTCCACACTAGGGCTTCCTATAGCCTGTAATCGCTCCACATTGGGGCTTCCTATAGCCTGTAATCGCTCCACACTGGGACCTCCTATAGCCTGTAATCACTCCACACTGGGACCTCCTATAGACTGTAATCGCTCCTCACTAGGATCTTCTATAGCCTGTAATCATTGCACACCGGGGCTTCCTATAGCCTGTAATTGCTCCACACTGGGGCCTTCTACAGTCTGTAATCGCTCCACATTGGGGCTTCCTATAGCCTGTAATCGCTCCACACTGGGATCTTCTATAGCCTGTAATCGTTGCACACTGGGGCTTCCTATAGCCTGTAATCGCTCCACGCTGGGATCTTCTATAGCCTGTAATCGTTCCACACCAGGGCCTTCTACAGCCTGTAATCGCTCCACACTGGGGCCTCCTACAGCCTGTAATCGCTCCACACTGGTGCCTTTCCACATGAGGTCTCTCTTGCCACATGCTGCTGCCTACTCCATTGCCGCCATCTTGAACCTACAGGAAAGAAGCATTGAAACAACGTGGGAGGTACCAATGATATGAAGGTGCAACACAAATGCAATTTCTCCCTTGATATGGGGAGGTGTGTAAGGAAATACGTACTGAATAGTAAACCTCAAAGGTTGAATATCATATTCCCTACCTTGGGAATTGGGTGGTAGGCAGGTTTTGCATGGAATGACATGATTAGCTACCACTTTCCTGGCATTTGAGCAGTGGTGGAGACCCTTGGGCCCTTTAGTAGCCATGGAATCGCAACACGGCAATTGTAGGGGCATTTATTGTAAACCTGATCCTTGGCTTTATGATCGAAGCCAATGATTGGATAATTGTTGCGTCATAAGATGAGGTAGAGAGAGGCTATTTAGTATGGCTGTCCATGTAAGAGCTCAGTAATAATTGCAATGAGTCAAATTATCGGGGATGCACTCATTCATGGGAAGTGCCTGTGGAATCTGATTTATTTGTATGCTGTTAGGAAAAGCACAAGGAACAATTGTTGTGGCTTGACAGATGTTTTTGTTTGGTTAATGAAGTCAGTGAAGTATATTCACATGGGTCTGCGGATTATTTTCAATGTTCGGGCCAATCTTTATCACATCAAAGAAGAAATAAAAACAAACAAAGTTATCCATCTCAGAGCCAACAGTCCAATTTGGTTTCTCCTTAACCGAACCACTTCCAGTTTCTTTACAGTAGACTGTGGGGATATTTCCTTTCCAAATCGACCAAACTTATCTTTTCATAGATCTGAGCCTAAACTTTGTAAGTTCTAATTACTACTCTCTCTTAGTTTGGAAGATTCGAAAAGATAGAACCTTTCTGCCAAGCTGACTGCTTCATCTTCCTTCTAGGCAGACAAGCTCGAGGCTGGAAGAACACAGCAAGCCAGGCAGCATCAGGAGGTGGGGAAGTCAACATTTCAGGTGTAACTCTTCTTCAGGACTGGGGGTAGGTGTGGGGGGTGCTGCCGATAAAGGATTCGGGGGTGGGAAGAGGGGCTGTGAGGTGAGGTAGTGATAGGTGGGCACAGGCAGAAGGTACAGCCTGGTAGGTCGATGGGAGGAATGGATCCAGTTGGTAGACCTTTTAGGACGGCTTCTGGGCACAAGCTGTGTGTTTCCTGGGCTGAATGCTAAAAACATTGCTCAATCCAAGACTCTCCTGAACTGGAAACAATGTGAATGGCCTTAAATGTTTGCCCTGCTTGACACAAATCCAACAGTATAAGCATTTTCTATTAACTCCAGAGGGGTCTGGCATTTACCTGCATTTTGACAACTTGATGGAGGGTGTCCTCAATGCGAAAGTGGGTCTTCAGCTCCTCAACAACTTGGCAGTGGTCACTCCTATTAATAGCATGATGACAAGGTCCATCTGCTGTAGGTAGATCAGTAAGGACAAGGTTAAGTGCATTTTTCCTCCTTGTTGGTTTCTTTGCCACTTGTTGTGATCCCAGTGTAGCTGTTATGTCCTTTAGGATTTCAGTCTGGTCTGGTGCGACCAATGTGATAAGGATCTGAAATCTGAACACAAGCTGAAGCAACTAGTTGTTGTCAGGATCAACACTTTAATACATGCTGCCTATGTTAGCAAAAGCATGTATTAAAGTGTTGATCCTGACAACAACTAGCCTTTCTTTATAAGTCAAACATTCCATACTCAGCAACATCCTGGTAAATCTCTTCTGAACCCTCTCCAGCTTAATAATATCCTTCCTAAAACTGGGCAACTGGAACTGAACATATATTCGAACATATTACCTCAAACTGTTGGGAGGTGGTGTGTAGTGATTGGAACCATGGCTAAATGGATCTTATTGACTATGAAATTCTTGTTCACCTGGACTAAAATTAGGGAGTCCTGACTGACAGATATAAACAGGAGATTCTGAAGGTCTCCTCAGTTGAGGAACTGGCTTTTAGCCCAAGTACAGTGTGCGGGTAAATAAAGGGTGACTTGGTGATGGGATATCGGCTCTGTGGTTATTTCATGATGGCCTAGTGGTATAATTGTGAGACTGTTGCTCTAAAGGCACAGGAAATGTTCTAGGGGCCTGGATTTGAATCCTCCTATGGAATTTGCTTCAATTAAATTCAAATTAAGAGTCTAATGATGACTATGAAACTATGTCAACTGTTGGAAAGAAAAAATCTGGTTCACTAATAATCAAAGGACCATAAGATAAAGGAGCAGAATTAGACCATTTAGCCCATCGATTCTGCTCTGCCATCTGGTCATGGCTGACATGTTTCTCAACCGCATTCTCCTGCCTTTTCCCCATAACCCTTGATCCCCTGACCAATCAAGAACCTACTTAATTCTATCGTAAATGCATTCAATGACTTGGCCTCCACTATCCTCTGCTGCAACAAGTGCCACAGATTCATCATCCTCTGGTTGAAGAAATTCCTCCTCATCTCAGTTCTAAAGGGTCATTCCTTCATCAATGTCCATGAGGAAATGTAACTGCTGTTTTTTTACCTGCTCTGGCCTATATGTGACTCTTGACCACCCTCTGGGCAATTAAGGATGGGCAATGAATGCTGCTCTAGCCAGTAAAACCCACATCCCATGAGTAAAAAAAAGTCACCAGATTGAAATGTATTCGTCATTTTTCTGCCCAATTAATCAGTCTACTGATATCTTCCTACAGTCTACACATTTCTTCCTCACTATTAAGGTCAATCAATTTTCATATCATTTGCACACTTATTAACCTAGTTGCCTACAGTTAAGTTGAAACAGTTGATATAAACCATTAATAGCAGGTGACCTATTGTAATGCTGAATCCCATGGGGAACCCATTGGAAACTGCTTTCCCATCACAAAAATGTCAGTCGGCTAAAAGTTTTTGTTGGAATATCAGCCTAAATTTTGGGATAAGTTGTTTAAAATGGAACTTGAACCTGTGATCCTCGACCAGGATGGAAGTTCTCCTCACCGGGCCTATGGGTGAAGCCTTTGTGAATTTTTCCCCTATGTATCTTCCAAGAAACATCAGCTTGACTCTGTTTAGCTTGTTTAATGTGGAAAACCACCACAAGGTGTTTCAGAAACGAACAATGAGAAAAAAAAGAGGCTTATCAGGAGAAGTGACCAACCGCTAGATTGAAAAAAGAGTGTTGGAAAGATGGCTGAAAAGGAGAAGAACTGGTGGATAAGGACAAGAATACCTGAGTGTTGGACTTGATTTAAAATAACCTGTTCCCTAATTCGTTCCTGACTATATTGTTCTTGTAAATATTGACCCAAATCCATTCCATAAACATGTCCAGCAAACCATTTTTGCCAATTTGGCAAATTCCCCAGAATTATTTTAGTACTTACCTCAGTTACACTTCATTGATTTACTCTCTACCCAACACTATGATGACTACTTGGTTGAGGAAGGTGCATAAATTGCTCTCACCAATGGTGGTTTAGTGGTTAGCACTACTGCCTCAGGGACGCTGGGTTCAATCCCACCCTCGGGTGACTCTGTGTGGGTTTCCTCCCACAGTCCAAAGATGTTTAGATCAGGTGGATTGGCCATGCTAAATTACCTGTAGTGTGCAGGCTAGGTGGGTTAGCCATTGGAAATGCAGGGATTGAGTGGGATACTCTTCAAACCTGCTAGACCAAATGGTCTGCTTCCATCCTGTAGGGATTTTATGTGAAACGTTTATGTCCTTTATCATTCTTAGGTCTACCCAGACTGATTGGACATCCTGATTTTCTACTGAAATGATTCTTTAATCCTGCTGTAACATCACCTTTTATTATCAAAGCCACCCATTCATTTGTCTAATTTAATCTAAATTTTCTGGAATATTTAGTTCCAAACTTCGGCTATCCTGCCGTCAAGCCTAGTAATAGCTACCAGATCAAATTCATGCTTCACTATCAGCTCCATTAATTAATCTATATTGTTACAAGTGCTTTTTGTATGTGGATATGGCCACTTCTATATTACCTTTTTAATATGATTCCTTACATGACATTGTCCTCACGCTGTCATTAAACGTTTTGTCTGTTCCTAACAAAACCTGTTCACTTTTACCCAAGTCACTCATTATCCATATTAGTTTAAAACCTTCATTATTTAAATCATCAGGAATTTAAGGAAATTGGGGCATGTGTGTTATTTACACTTGATTACGCAAATCATTATTTGGCTCAGTTCACCTGCTGCTGAAACCCTCATTCATGTCTTTGTTAATTCTGAAACAGTCTATTCAATGCCATTCTTGGTTGGTTATCCACATTCTATCTTATGCAAGTTTGAATCTATCCAAGGCTGCCTGTGTCTTAACTCATAGTAAGTCCCATTCTTCAATTATCCCTATGCTTGCTACGCATTGGCTCCCAATCTAAAACTATCATGATTTTAAAATTCTAATGCCTCTAATTTTCAAAAGCTTTCCCGACTTTGCCAGTCCTTATGTCTGTAATCTCCTATAACCATGCACCCTCTGAGATATCTACATTCCCTTAATTATGTTTTGTTTTACATTCCCAGTTTGGTAACTGCACCTTCAGTTGCCTAGATCCCAAGTTGTGCAATTCTCTCCCTACATTTCTCTGACCTCTACTTCACTTTTTTCCTAGTACAGTATAGTAGAGCTGAGTTTATTTGTCATTTCTACCATATACAACTGTTACCGTAAAAAAACGATACACCGTTCCTCCGGGACCGAGAAGACATTTCTCAAAGCCTACCGCTTTGACCAAACGTTTGGTAATCAGACCTATCAATTTGTGACTCTCTGTTAATGTTTCTGTGTTTGATTCAATGGGTTGAAGGCACTTTTTAAAATAACTCGTTGCATGGTTTAGTTCCGTGACCATTAAACATGGAAAGAAAATGGGGGTTATCCCATTTATTTGTTGGGCGAAGAATTTCTCTCACAAAGGCAAGGAATATTCAGTGCAAACGTGAGATAGAAAAGAACTTCTCACTTCTGACTTGCATCTCTACTTGATTTTTCAGCCAGTATTACTTGGCAGTTGATTTTTGAAGAGCTTCTGCCTACAAAAGAACGAATCTTCATGATCCCCATGGAGCAAAACTCTGAATGTGACCCAACAAATAGTGCATCTAAATCATGTTATGTTGTGTTATTTGGCATTTCATACTCAAATAGCTACCTGAGGGGCAAGTTTTTAGAATGACTGCTTCATTATTTTTTCCTATGAATAAATATTTTAAAATAATACTTCCTTCCAACAATACATGTGCCAATAACAAATGGTCGTGATCTGGAATTCACGTAATTACAGGTTAAGGCAGACAGCACTATATCAGGCTGTGCTGTGCCCAAGTGGCAAAAGATAGATTTGGCCTAGAACACAGCAAAGTCTGAGTTCTCATTTACGTTCTCCATTCTAACACAGGAAGGGCAGAGATGAGGATGGAGGACTGTTAATCCCCCTGGGATGCATCTAGACCACATCCTCAAAGTCCTATTACAAAAACATAAGAGAGAACTGCAGTGGCACGGTGAGATCAGTAGATAGCCCAGCTGCCTCACAGCACCAGGGACCCAGATTCGATTCTACTCTTAGGCGATTGTCTATGTGGAGTTTGCACACTCTCCCCGTGTCTGTGTGGGTTTCCTTCGGGTGCTCTGGTATTGTCCCACTGTCCAAAGTTGTGCAGGTTAGGTGGATTGGCAATGCTACAGTGTCCAGGGATGTGCAGGTTAGGTGGATTGGCCATGGGAAATGTGGGGTTACTGAGATGAGGTGGGTCTGGATGAGATGCTCTTCAGAGGTTTGATGGGCTGAATGGCCTGCTTCTACACAGTAGAGATTCTATAACTTATCCAAATTAGGTGATTGTTTTATATAACCCATTATTCAGTTCACAAATATAATCGTGAACAGCCAAGCATCTGTCGCTTTATTTCCAGTAGACATGAAAAAGATGTTTCCTCATCTGGAGCATTCTAGAATCAGAGGTCATTGTTTTCAACTGATTTAAAACAGAGATGACAAAAAAATTACTTCTCTCAAAGGGTCGTGAATCTATGTAATTCACTAGCCCAGAGTGCGATGGGTGCTGGGACATTGAGTAGATTTAAGGAAGAGATAGATAGTTTTTTAATTAGTGATGGGTTGAAGGGTTATGGAGAGCGAGCAAAAAAGTGAAGGTAAGGCCAAGATGAGGTCAGCCATAATCATAACAAATGTAGAGCAGGCTCGAGGGCCTACTCGTGGTCCCAGTTCTGTGTTCCTATGCTCCCTTCTCCACTCCCACTCTGACTTCACCATCTTTAGGCAATGAAAGTCAGCAGAAACTGGTTGAACAGTATTCCACTTTGTCATGAAACACTTTACACCCTTTCCCATTCATCTCTGAATTCAGCAAATTTATGTCAGATTTGTTCTCAATTCGATGAACAGCAATTTTTGGTAATGTTGTGGGTTTTGTCTATTGAAAGATATTTTACCTGACGTGACAATGTTTCTGTTCTCTCTAGTACCAAGAATTGGAATTAGAATGAGCTTTATTGTCACATGTACTCAAATGAGCACAGTGAAAAGTGTATAAGTCACCAACCAGAAGAAATTGGTGAGGATAATATGGTATTGAAGGATCCAACAGATGTTATTACAACTCAATAATATATAGATATTACTTTCACACTCACATTAAGCTATTAAGAAACAAAACGCAGAATTTTTCCATTGATGTGTCATGCTTCAAGTGACCGAGTGAAGTGAGAGGCTGAGAATTTTTTACATTGGGTCATATGCTATGATACAATGAACATGTTCCTTTAAGGAGTACTGATAGACTGGTCATGAAAGATAACACACATTGTCCCTTTTCTAAAGATAAAACTATCCCAAACAGATATATATATGATACAGAGGCATGTGTTGTCAATATAATTACACAAGCAAATAAAATAGAGTACACAAGATTAGCATTTTAAAATTCTGTGTAATGTTTTGTAGATTTAACAACTCACCCTGATCTGGAGATTGAAGCTGAGTGCTCTCCATTGCACATGTTTGGCAACTTGGTGTCTTGCTTCTGGTTGCTGTCACTCAGCATCGCCACACAGTCATTATCATCAGAGTGTTCGTCCTCACTCTATCTGTGCATGATTGGTGTGTCCTACACTGATCTGAGCAGCTCCTGAACTTCCACAATGCATGATCAAGAATGGCTTTGTATGATCTGGGTTGGTTACATATTCTAGAAATCTTTGCTGGCATCCAAATATTTGGATTTGGGTTTCTAACTCGCACTCTCTGCCCAGTGCTCAGTTTTGTACCTGCTTGATTGTCATGAATTCCTTTTATTCTCCTCTGTGTTTGAAGAAGAATATTCTGTACCTCAGAAAGATTAGAGAATTGAATGCTGGAAGAGGTCATTCGTACTAACCATCTGAACATAAACTATGCTGGGGATGATAATCCTTTCTCTACTGGTGGTGTTCAAAAATACTGGAATGCAATACAGGACTGTAAGAAACTACAGAGAGTTGTAAACACAGCCCAGTCCATCACACAAACCAACATTTCATCCATTGACTCCATCTACACTTCCCGCTGCTGTGGGTAGGCAGCCAACTTCATCAACGACCCCTCCCATCTCAGTTATAATCCCTTCCAACCTCCAATTTCTTCCATCAAGCAGAATATACAAAAGCTTAAATGCATGTATCAAGAGGTTCAAGAACAGCATCTTCCCCGCTGTTACCAGACTTCCAAATGGACCTCTCACATTTCAAATCTAATGTTGATCTCGCTTTTTTGTGTGCCTTCTCTGCAACTGTATCTTTATATTCCTCGCTCTGCTCAATCACCCTCTAATCTTTGTATGGTATGATCTGCCCGTACTGCACACAAAACAAAACTTTTCACTGCACCTAGGTATGTGACAATAATAAATCAATTAATGGTCACTGCGTTGATAGTCCCTATCATACTACAGCATTTGAGCGTATGATATGGGTCACTCCCCACTGAGTACAAATGTTTTGAATTGGTTTACCAGTGAATTGCATCCATTCTCAGCCACTCTCCACACTGAATAAACTGAAAATAACACTCATCATCTCAGTGAGTTAGGTTGGCACATCATTTGAAAATGGCAAGTTAGGAGAAGTAATCTATCACAAAGACATAAACATCCCCATGCGTTGTGAATTGGTCTATGATTACTTTTCTTCAAGGAATGGATGGAACATCATGAAGATTAGAGGGTTTCTTTGCTGTTGGAGTTGATGCATTTGGCATGCTTCATGCATTCATTAATCTGTGAATATTCTTTTTCATCCCTGGCCAGTACACAGTCTCACACGCTCACTGGTTTAGGCTATCAATACGCATGTGTCCCTGATGTAACATGGACATGATAAACCAGTGTAACGCTTTTGATATCAAAACTTGCCTGCCCTAGAAAATGACTTAGGAGAAAGTGAGGATTGCAGATGCTGGAGATCAGAGTCGAGAGGGTTGTACTGGAAAAGCACAGCAGGTCAGGCAGCATCCGAGGAGCAGAAGAAGTGATGTTTCAGGCGTGAGCCCTTCGCCTATGCAGACGTGGGAAAAATGTGCCAACTCCACACAGACAGTCAGAAACGAACCCAGGTCCCTGGCGCTGTGAGGCAGCAGTGCTAAACCCTGAGCCACCATGCTGTTTTGAATAGTATGGTTCAATTCCTGCCTCAGCTGAAGTGACTATGCAGGACTCTCCTTTTCAACCTCCACTGTGTTGCATTCTGGTCGTTACATTACCAAAAGGATGTGGATGCTTTGGAGAGGGTGCAGAGGAGGTTCACCAGGATGTTGCCTGGTGTGGAGGGTGGTAGCTATGACGAGAGGTTGAGTAGCTTACGATTATTTTCATTAGAAAGACGGAGGTTGAGGAGGGAACCTGACTGAGGTCTACAAAATCATGAGAGGAATAGACAGAGTGCATAGCGAGAAACATTTTCCCAAAATAGTGGACTCAATTATTAGGGGTCACAAGTTCAAAGTGAGGGGAAAGGTTTAAGGGAGTTATGTGTGGAAAGTTCTTCATGCAGAGGGTGGTGGGTGCCTGGGATGCATTGCCAGAGGAGGTGGTAGAAGTGGGCACGATAGTGTAATTTAAGATGTATTTAGACAGATACATGAATGAACAGGAGCAGAGGATTACGGATCCTTAGAAAATAGGTGACAGGTTTAGATTAGATTACCTACAGAATGGAAACAGGCCCTTTGGCCCAACAAGTCCACACTGACCCACCAAAGAGTAACCCACCCACACCTATTTACCCCTGACTAATGCATCTAACACTATGGACAATTCAGCATGGCCAATTCACCTGATCTGCATATCTTTGGACTGTGGGAAGAAACCAGAACACCCGGAGGAAACCCACACAGAAACGGGGAGAATGTACAAATTCCACACAGACAGTTGCCTGAGTCAGAAATCAAACCCAGGTCCCTGGCGCTGTGAGGCAGCAGTGCTACCCACTGAGCCACCATGCTACCCGAAACAGATAAAGGATCTGGATCAGTGCAGGCTTGGAGGGCCAAAGGGCCTGTTCCTATGCTGTAATTTTCTTTGTTCTTTGTTCTCTCCCTATTGTCTGAGGCACAGAGACCCTCAGGTTAAACCACCAGCTGTCACCTCTCTCGCTCTCTCTCTCTCTCTCTGTCTTTAATGAGAATGTAGGAATGTGGTTAGGTTGGACTTTAGTGACTGTATCTTTACTCTCAATCTCACTGATGCACTTGTGTACGTGCCTATTCTCCTGCTGCCATTGTTGTGATGTTATACTGTCTTGTTAGCGTTTTGTTCTGGGGTCTGGCTTGGCCTTTGAAACCAGGTTTCCCACATATGCAGGGGTCAAAGGTCCCTTCACGCCACATGTTTTACAGATACCAAGAAAAGACAGACATGTTTTGAATGGGAGCAACAAACTGCCTGTGTTCGAGAGTTTGCTGGCTCGGTGAGCTTTGTAGACTGTTGCAATGATGTGTGTTGCACTAGATACACATAATTGTCGTAGGCCTACCCTATGGATTCATGCACCCATCCATCCAAAGGAATGTGTTAAAGGCATGTCACTTTCTCTAAGAGGAAAACTCCTCCTGACAGGATTTGATTGGTGATCAATTCACTGAGCTGCTCTGATAGATCCTCTTCCGAAAAGTCACACTCACACCCTTTGCTGCATTATCTGGCCAATAGACTTTTGGGGCTTCTGTTTGTATAACACAAATTGGAGTCTGTTTACCTTGAAATTAATTCTTACCTAGAGCTCGTCTTTGAGAACCGTCCAGTTCTTTTCTGTGTCTTTCTGACTGTCCACAGAGAAAAAGAACCGCTTGGGTTAATTCTGCGAATCACATCAAGTCAATGGCAAGTGAAGTGATCAGAAAGAGGTCAGCCAGGTGGACCACATAAAATATGAGTTCCCTGCATCATAAAGCTGTTCCTTTTACAAGGTTACTGTGCCCTTGAGTTTTTTTCACAGAGGCTCCAACTAGGCTGGGTTTAAAAGGTTTATTGTTTACCCCTAATAGATAATGCCTCTGGCCTAAGGCTTTCATGTCTTTAAAAAACCAGTATGATCCTTCTGACCTGTTGGGATTTAAGCCGGAGGTGTCAGAAAAGTTACCACAGGGATGGCCACAGGGATGCTTGGTGGTCCCCAAGCATTCATGGCGACATTAATCCTTCGATGTTGGCTTTTCCTATCATTGTGAAGCAGAATTCACCAAACGCTGGATTGTTCACCCACTAATAGGGAACGTGAGCTGGATTTCGACCGTGGTAAGACAGGTTAGTTTTACCCTACTGATGTTGTGTTGTTGCAGTAGTAATCCTGCTCAGTACGAGAGGAACCGCAGATTCAGACATTTGGTGTATGGGCTTGGCTGAGGAGCCAACGATGCGAAACTACCATCTGTGGGATTATGACTGAACAACTCTAAGTCAGAATCCCACTTAAATGTAACAATACCCTAGTGCCGTGGATCACTGGTTGGCCTAGGATAACCAACTCCGGTCAGTATGTAGAGCCGTTTGATTCTGGTCTGGAGAGCGGGCGTGTGGGCGTCGCCTCACTCCTTTAATCCCACCTCATGTTCTTGGGGCACCTGATGCCGCTTAGGGTGGCATGGTGGCTCAGTGGTTAGCACTGCTGCCTCACAGCACCAGCGTCCCAGGTTCGATTCGGTTTAGAGTTTGCACATTCTCCCCGTGTCCGCATGGGTTTCCTCCGGGTGCTTCAGTTTCCTCCCACAGTCCAAAGATGTGCAGGCCAGGTGAATTGGCCATGCGAAATCGCCCATTGTGTTAGGTGCATTAGTCAGAGAGAAATGGGACTGGGTGGGTTACTCTTCGGAGGTAGGTATGGACTTGTTGTTTCCACACTGTAGTAAATCTAATCTACATCATTCATAGACAACCTGATTCTGGCTTAGGGTTTCGTAAGTAGCAGAGCAGCTATCTCCCTGCGATCTATTGAAAGTCATCCCTTGAGGCAACTAGTGAGCCTTACGTCTGTTGTAGGAAACATTTTGGAAAGGATTATAAGAGGTAGGATTTATAATCATCAAGCAAGCAACAACTTGATTTCAGATAGTCAAAGTGGTTTCATCAAGAGCTTGTACGAAGGGGCATAACTACAAATTGAGGGCTGATAGATTTAAGACAGATGTCAGAGACAGGTTCTTTACCCAGAGAGTGGTAAGGCCATGGAATGCCTTCCCTGCCAATGTAGTTAACTCAGCCAGATTAGGGAGATCCAAAAATCCTTGGATAAGCACATGGATGATAATGTGATAGTGTAGGGGGATGAACTTAGCATACTTCACAGGCCAGTGCAACGTTGAGGCCGAAGGGCCTGTTCTACGCTGTATTGTTCTATGTTCTAAGGGGGCGTGGCCAGCTGTCCAGCTGCGCAAGTCAGTTCAGTTCGGGGGTTAGTTGAGTTAGGGTCACAGTTGAAACTGGAAGGTCTCTCCCTCCTTCTGCCCTTCTGACTTCGTAACCTTTAAGCTTTTTGTGTCATTATTTCTCTTTGTGCCAAGGGATGTGCTTATTGGGACCATTGCAAGTATTTTCGGAACAGCATCATTAATTCAGGATAATCTGTTGGGTTTTTGGGTAGGATAAGTTATCCAGTATTCTATTTTCTGTTCTTTGTGTTTCATTCCATAATTTTGTAAACAAATTCTGTTTGTTTAAAACTTGGCAGTTGGACCAGCTAATTAACTCCGGGAATATCAACTATATACTTACCTGAAACAATTAGCACAGTTACAGTCCGGAGTAACTGCTTATAAAATGTTTTGAGGGGTCGGGCCTGGTCCATGACACCTGACTGGGGCTGTTAACCTGGTCCAATCAGGGAGCCCTGGCTGACGGATATAAAGAGGAGTGTCAGGAGTGAAGGACCTGGGTCAGTGTCAAGTACTATGCATGTGTAAGTGAAGGGTGACTTGGTGATAGAATAGCGGCCTCTATGGAGTTTCTTCATATGTAAGACCTTTAGTGTTTTTTTTTCCCCCTCAGGATCATGTATCATGTGATCCTTTAAATAGAATTACATACATTATTTTCTCAGTAATGATGTCACGGGATAGCTAGTCAATCTGCTTTTCATTTCTCTTTGTCACTCTTCTCTTTAAAGAAGTAGAATGCAATAACAACAGAGAATGTTGGGAAAAAACCTCAGGTATGGCTGCATTCTTTCTCTGTGGAATTCAATAGGACAATTTTCTGAACTGAAAGAGGGGGAAAATTACTTTTTAATACTGTTGACAAGGTGGGAAAAGGAGCAAGTGGAACAGACAGTGAGGATGTCCATAGCTAAAGGGAAAGGGATTGCTAATAGTAGTTGAGGAGAGATGTAGATGCAGAATAGGTGTGAATAATAGAAAGTAGGTCAATTTTGCTGAGAGGAAACCCATGCAAATAAGACACTGTGAGGTTGAATGGAAGGTACTATTCATGGTCTGAAGCTATTGCATGCAATGTTAGGTCCTGAAGATTGCAAAGTGCCTAAAGAGAAAGTGAGGTGCTTTCCACGGGCTTCACTGGAATACTACAGCATGACAAGGATGGAAATGGGAGCAAGAGAGCAATATGGTGTACTGAAATGGCAAGCAACTGGAAGGAAGTCAGGCAGCATCCAAGGAGCAGGAGAATCGACATTTCAGGCATGAGCCCTTCTTCAGGAAGGGCTCATGAGGGCAAACATTTGCCCTTCCTGAAGGAGGGCTCATGCCCAAAACGTTGATTCTCCTGCTCCTTGGATGCTGCCTGACCCGCTACGCTTTTCCAGCAACACATTTTCAGCTCTGATCTCCAGCATCTGCAGTCCTCACTTTCTCCAAGCAACTGGAAGGTCAAGGTCCATTCTTATGGACAGAGTGGCCATCCATTCTGCGTTTAGAGTCATAGAGTCATAAAGATGTACAGCATGGAAACTGGCCCTTCAGTCCAAGTCGTCCATGCTGACCAGATATCCCAACCTAATCTAGTCCCACCTGCCAGCACCTGGCTCATATCCCCCCAAACCCTTCCTATTCATATCTCCATCCAGATGCCTTTTAAATATTACAATTGTACCAGCCTCCACCACATCCTCTGGCAGCTCATTCCATACACGTACCACCCTCTGCATGAAAATGTTGCCCCTTAGGTCTCTTTTATATCTTTCCCATCTCATCCTAAGCCTATGCCCTCTAGTTCTGGACTTCCCAACCCCAGGCAAAAGACCTTGTCTATTTACCCTATCCATGTCCTTCATGATTTTATAAACCTCTGTAAGGTCTCCCCTCAGTTTTCGATGCTGCAGAGAAAACAGCCCCAGCCTATTCAACCTCTCCCTGTAGCTCAAACCTCCAACCCTGGCAACATCCTTGTAAATCTTTTCTGAACCCTTTCAAGTTTCACAGCATCCTTCCAATAAGAAGGAGACTAGAATTGCATGCCAAAAGTGGCCTAACCAACGTCCTGTACAACCGCAACATGACATCCCAACTCCTCTACTCAAACTCTGACCAATAAAGGAAAGCATACCATTAGCCTTCTTCATTATCCTAGCTACCTGGAACTCTACTTTCAAGGAGCTATGAACCTGTACTCCAAGGTCTCTTTGTTCAGCAACACTCCCCGATTTGTTTTCCCAAAATGCAACATCTCACCTTTATCTAAATTAAACTCCATCTGCCATTCCTCAGCCCATTGGCCCATCTGATCAAGATCCCATTGTAATCTGAGGTAACCTTCTTCACTGTGCACTACACCTCCAATTTTGGTGTCATCTGCAAACTTACTAATTATACCTCCTTTATTCACATCCAAATCATTTATATAGATGAAAAAACGTACTGGACCCAGCACCGATCCTTGTGGCACTCCACTGGTCACAAGTCTCCAGTCTGAAAAACAACCCTCCACCACCCTCTGTCTTCTACCTTTGAGCCAGTTCTGTATCCAAATGGCTAGTTCTCCCTGTATTCCATGAGATCTAACCTTGATAATCAATCTCCCATGGGGAACCTTGTCGAACACCTTACTGAAGTCCATATAGATCCCATCTACCATTCTGCCTTCATCAATCCTCTTTGTTACTTCTTCAAAAAACTCAATCAAGTTTGTGAGACATGGTTTCCCACGCACAAAGCCATGTTGACTATACTGAATCAATCCTTGCCTTTCCAAATACATGTACATCCTGTCCCTCAGGATTCCCTTCAATAACTTGCCCACCACCGATGTCAGGCTCACCGGTCTATAGTTCCCTGGCTTGTCCTTACCACTTTTCTTAAACAGTGGCACCGCGTTTGCCAACCTCCAGTCTTCCAGCACCTCACCTGTGACTATCAATGATGCAAATATCTCAGCAAGGGGCCCAATAATCACTTCTCTACCTTCCCACAGAGTTCTCGGGTACACCTGATCAGGTCCTGGGGATTTATTCATCCTTACGCGTTTCAAGACATCCAGCTCTTCCTCCTCTGTAATATGGACATTTTTCAAGATGTCACCATCTATTTCCCCACATTCTATATCTTCCATGTCCTTCTCCACAGTAAACACTGATGCAAAATACTTGTTTAGTATCTCCCCCATTTCCTGCGGCTCTGCACAAAGACCACCTTGCTGATCTTTGAGGGGCCCTATTCTTTCCCTAGTTACCCTTTTGTCCTTAATGTATTTGTAAAAACACTTTGGATTCTCGTTAACTCTGTTTGCCAAAGCTATCTCATGTCCCCTTTTTGCCCTCTTGATTTCCTTCTTAGGTATACTTCTACTGCCTTTATACTCTTCTAAGGATTCACTTGATCTCTGCTGTCTATGCCTGACATATGCTTCCTTCTTTTTCTTAACCAAACCCTCAATTTCTCGAGTCATCCAGTATTCCCTAAACCTACCAGCCTTTCCTTTCACCCTTAATAGAACGTATTGTGTCTGGACTCATGTTATCTCATTCCTGAAGGCTTCCCATTTTCCATCCATCCCTTTACCAATGTAAAGAGTACCGCATTGAGAGCGACAAATACAAGAGGCTAGATTGCGAAAGGTACAAGTAATTTGCTGCTTCACCTGGAAGGAGTGTTTGGGGTCTTTGACAGTGAAAAGGGAGGAGGTCAAAGGGCAAATACCATGACTCACTGGGCTAGAAAATCAAACCTCACTATCTCTGCAGTCATTGAAGATAAGAAAAAATTTAGTCAAACTATCCAAAATCCTCAATCTGCCTGTTTGATGATCTCAGGTTAAAAGATTAAAAACTCACCAAGTTTCTGCAATCAATAAGACAATAACTGTTTCTTATTATGACCAAATTGCCTTTGATCTATGCTAATTAGGAAAGATGAATTGTTAACTTGTGAATCTGCAAATTAAAGTCTACCCCTTCTTAAATTCTCTCTGGCAGACACAGACAAGACACAAAAATATAGACAAAACATGGATAGTAAGGATATTTAAAAAATCAGAGAAGCACAATTTGCTCGCACATGTCTGGACCACAGGATTCATTGAGTTGCTTCCTTTCCCTTCCCTTTTAGTTTAGTTTCAGCTCTTTACTGTCGACTCAAAGGTATTTGTGTAACAACGCTTTGTTTAATTTACTGGTTGAGCATGCATCCTGTCACTTTCTTTAAATGCATTTTATTTCTCCTTCAACGTGGGATTTGAAGATAAAGGTGAACGAAAGGCAGCTGATTGTAACCGAAAACCTTTCAGTACCTCCGCACGAGAGAGAGACAGAACAAAGAGAGATTTTTCAATGCTTTCTCTTTGCATGCTGCGGTTCATTGCTGCACTAGCCCCACACAAGCATTGATCGCGTAGTCAGGAGCGAGACTGATGTTTTCAAGCAGTTTTCCTCTAGTTCAGAATCCATCAGTGCTGTGATATCTGCTATTGCTCACACTGTTCCAGGGAAGGTATACACTTTGGGGTGGCATGGTGGCGCAGTGGCTAGCACTGCTGCCTCACAGATGTGGGGGAGGCCCAGGTTCAATTCCTGCCTTGGACAACTGTCTGTGTGGCGTTTGCACATTCTCCCCGTGTCTGCATGGGTTTCCTCCCACAGTCCAAAGATGTGCAGGTTAAGTGAATTGACCATGCTAAATTGCCCATAATGTTAGGTGGATTAGTCAGGGTAAATATAGGGGGGGGGGGGGGGTGGGTTTCTCTTCAGAGGGTTGGTGTGGACTTGTTAGGCCTGTTTCCATGCTGTAGGTAATCTAATCTAATCAATGTGCTCCAGTAAACGTGATTTTTGAAATTACAGGCATCTCTTTATGCAGTCTCCTTGGTTTAAAGCAGTAATTTTGTTTCCTAGTCTACAGTCCAAACACAAAGGAAATGTAAAGATATTGCACTCAAGGTTGAGGGGTGACCTTATAGAAGTCTATAAAATCATGAGGGGCATGGATAGGGTGAATAGGCATTTTTTTCTCCCCCAGGGTAGGTGTCCAAAACTAGAAGTTATAGGTGAGAGGGAAAAGATTTTAAAAAGAGCAAAGACGCAGACTGTGTTGCATGTATAGAATAAGTTGCCACAGAAAGTGATGGAGGTTGGTAACTTTTAGAAGGCATCTGGATGGGTTTATAAATAGAAAGGATTTGGAGGGATATGGGCCAAATGCTGGCAAATGTGACTGGATTAATTAAGGATATCTGGTCGGCATGGACAAGTTGGACCGAAGGATCTGTTTCTGTGCTGTATAGCTCTATGACTGTGACTCTACACTCCTCCATCCTTCAAAGATGAAATGTCATTCGAAAATTTCATTTCATCACAAGGTATGTGGTAGACCCACAACAATAAAACAAGATTTACATCCAACTATTCATACCTCCCCCTTATACAAGTTTGATAGAATCTGTTACCATCTCTTAAATTCTTGGTGGTATCAATAGACTTTAGCTGGGCAGTCTTGCATTTTAGCATCTAAATTTTCCGATTAAAATGATTTCTCAAAGAGAAAATCATTTGGTCCTGTGCACACAGTCTCTTTACCCAAATAAAAACAATGTTAATCCAGGATAATAATATCGCTAAATGTTCACTTGAAGCTAAAAAAATTAACTTTATTGGGTTCTGCAGTTAATTCCTCTACATCAGCGTCTAAGATTATATTAAATTAATCTGGCTCCCAGGTCAATGTTCTTGGATTAGAATAATTGAATTCTTCCTGTGATTCTAACTCAAATAAATACTTGGGTAAAATCATCCTCAAGATACGACTAGGAACACTTCACGACAATTCTACTATCAGGTCCATTTCCCTATTTTCAGTTGCAGTAGCTAGTTCTATCACAGTTATTTCACTAAAGTCCACTTGCTCAGATTGGAAGAGAAGCCTGATTACTCCAAATAGCTGATCAGCATTTGGATTAAACAACAGAACTTCACTGGGACATTTATTATTCAGAACCATCACATCAGATTCAAAAATCTATTTCCAGAGGCCCACGTCTGAAACGTTGATCTGAGCTCCACACGCCCATTCCTTTGAAGCAACAGCATTTAAAACTTCTCACTCTATGATTTTTGTCAAAAATGATTAAATTGCTTTTTTGCTCATCAAACTGAATATCAGGAAAATAATCAGTGTGAGGAATTTGAATCTCTGTTGCTTCTTGTTTTGTTCCCAAGTTTAACAGTTCTAATCAAATTTTATTTAGGCAAACTCAATACTTTTCCTGTTTTACCTGAATGTATGCCCTGATCCCCTCTGTCAGCATCACCTGAGAATTTTCCCACTTCAAAGCCGACATCGAACATTCTAAGAAATATTGACATTCTGGAATTCCTTCAGACTATGTTTCAGTGGTGAGCTGCCTGTGCTATCAGCTTTCTGACTCTCAATTAATAAAGTCGAGAGTGTGGTGCTGGAAAAGCACAGCCGGTCAGGCAGCGTCCGAGGAGCAGGAGAATCGACGTTTCAGGCATAAGCTCTTCATCAGGAATCATTCCAGATGAAGGGCTTATGCCTGAAATGTCGATTCTCCTGCTCCTCGGATGCTGCCTGACCTGCTGTGCTTTTCCAGCAACACACTTTCAACTCTGATCTCCAGTATCTGCAGTCCTCACTTTCTCCTCCTCAATAAAAAAGGCATGAGGGGCAACGTTTTTAGACAGAGAGTGATTCATGTATGGAATGAACTTTCAGAGGAATGATGGATGCAAGTACAGTTATGACATTTAAAATACATTTGATATGAATGAGAAATCTTTGGAGGGATATGGGCAAAGAGCAGGCAGGTGGAACTAGTTTTGTTTGGGATTATGGTCAGCATAGACTATTTGGACCGATGGGACTATTTCCATGCTGTATGACTCCATGATGCTCTATGACTCCATAACTATCCAAAACCCCCAACTTGCCTGATAGGGGAATTCACGTTAAAGCAAAACAGTTACTAGGTTTCTGAACTTAATATATTTTTAAAAATCTGTTTGTTATTAAAAAATGTCAGACTAACGGAAAAGATGCAACAGACATAGAGAAACTGGGAGAATGGGATGAAATCCTTACAGGAAGCAGAGTGTGAAGAAATGTGGCCAAGGCAACTGTGGGAGTTGATGAGTTTGTCATAGATATTGGTAGTCAGCTTATCCCAGAAATGACATAGCAGTCAAGGAAGGGAAGGCAAGAATTCATCCATTGCATCTTTCTGCTGATGCTGCCTCTACAAGGTTACCTCTGACATGTTCTCCTTTTGACTGCTTGTGTGGAATACCTCTGCTCTGACCATAAGAATGATATCAACCTTCCAATTTCTTGCCATTTCAATGCATCGTCTTTCTCTCAGGATAACATTTCTGTTGGAAGCATACTGAATCACACACAAATTAGATTTTCCATTTAGGCACTTTATATCCTAAGGACTCAATACTGAGTTCTGGTTTTATTTCAGATCTACTTTGCAGTTACTTGAGTGCAACGCAGTGTTAACTAATTTTTAAAATCCTTTTTGATCACTTTTGTTTGCTTTATATTTCTCTGTCATTGTTCCTTTACTGACTTTGGCCCTTTTTAAAATCATAATTTTCACAACTACTAGCTAATAGTTGCAGAGTTTTTGCCTGAAGAAGTAATGACACTCTGATGACACCACTCTACCTTTGTGCTAACCTGGAGAAGAAAAGTGGCAGAACCTTCTGAGGTCTGGATACAGGTAAACCTTCTTATTGTACAAAGTTAAAAATCACACAACACCAGGTTATAGCCCAACAGGTTTAATTGGAAGCACGCACTTTATAGGCGGCACGGTGGCACAGTGGTTAACACTGCTGCCTCACAGCGCCAGAGACCCGGGTTCAATTCCCACCTCAGGCGACTCTCTGTGTGGAGTTTGCACATTCTCCCCGTGACTGCGTGGGTTTCCTCCAGGTGCTCTGGTTTCCTCCCACAGTCCAAAAATGTGCAGATTAGGTGGATTGGCCATGCTAAATTGCCCATAGTGTTAGGTGAAGGGGTAAATGTAGGGGAATGGGTCTGGGTGGGTTGTGCTTCAGCGGGTTGGTGTGGATTTGTTGGGCCGAGGGGCCTGTTTCCACACCGAGAGTAAAGCTTTCGGAGCGTTGCTCCTTCATCAGGTGAAGGAGTGAGGGTCTGAAAGCTAGTGTGCTTCCAATTAAACCTGTTGGACTATAACCTGGTGTTGTGTGATTTTTAACTTTGTACACCCCAGTCCAACACCGGCATCTCCAAATCATGACTTCTTATTGTAGAAATTATATTCCTAAGTGTCTTCAATTCCTTTTTCAAATCACTTTGAAGCTGTGCCATCAGAATTATTGAACCATGTTTTTTTTTTAATGACCAGAAAGTTTGTTTTTAAAAGAGGGAAAAAGAGAGAGGGAGAGAACTCATTGGTAACCTTTGGTTTAGATTGTATTTGTAACGTTCGACTTTTTATCCTTGAGGAAAGGGACTCCACCAAAATTTATAGCATCTTGAATGAACTTAGATTTTAGTCAAAAAATAAATAGCCTTGTCTTCTGGCTATCTGCAGCTCTGTTTGCCTGCCGTCATAGAATGAGACACTGCTGACAGTCTGAATGGTTTAATGTGCAGAGTGATTGTTCAGCTGTTCTTCAATTAGTTTTCTAACTGTCAGAGATCTTTGAGACTACTTTCATAGAGAGCCATCCCTGTAAACCATGGTGTGGGTTCCACCTCCAGAGAGATACTCCAGAGCAATACTTATGGTTAGCCCTCATAATGTAAGAAACAAAATGGTATTGAAGTGTCCAACAGATGTTTATTACAACTCACCATTAAAACCAAAGTTCACATTCACGGGCACATAGTGTACACAGGCTAACATTAGGATATAAAGAGCAGTATACTTCTATTAGTATGTTATGCTTCAAGTGATCTTAAGGTGGATTCTGAGATCTTTACACTATGTTACATGTTATGGTCCAGTGATAATATGAGCAAGTCCCTTTAAGGTTTACTGACACACTATCTGTGAGACTCTTGTCAGTTCCAGCTCCTATACATCCACTATTTGTTTCTTTACTTTCTGCATCACTATGTCCTATTCCTATCTCATCTGTCATTTAACCACTACTGTCTTCCATCCTTGCCTTCATTCTTTCATTTGCCCCAGCACTCCTCCTCTTTCCCCTATAACCTTTGTACATTCTGCAGTAGAAACTGTTACATCTCTGTTACCTTGCAGTTCTGATCGTACATCATTGACCTGGAATGCTGTCCTGAGGCTTCCAGTTCAGCCAATGTAAAGCCAAGACCCAGAAGGGGGGACCTTATTTTTTTTTCATCTCCTAATCCTCTGCCAGACATCAACTAACTTGATTGTTGCCTGAAAAGAAGTACTCAAATCTTTTACTTAGGTGTGTGACAGACAAACTGACATAGAATTTACTTAAACAAGCATTTCTTTATTTAACTCTTTCAGTACTAATTGGATGTAGGTTTGCTCGCTGAGCTGCAAGGTTCATTTCCAGATGTTCCGTTACCCTACTAGGTAACATCTTCAGTGGGCCATTCAGTGGAAATGACATCACCAACCCAAAGAAACCCAAACATATAAATCGAAAGCAGGAATTTTCAGCATTGCTTCGCCTGAGGCCCACTGAAGATGTTACCTACTGGGTAACGAAAGGTCTGGAAATGAACCTTGCAGCTCAGCGAGCAATCCTACATCCATAACCTCAACCCGAGCTATAAATCTTCTCAAAACTTTCAGTACTAATACTTGAAAAGATACATTCATTGCAATCTTTACTTCTCATTTCATCGAACTTCAACTCTTACTTAATCCACATCTAACTGTAATGTTAACTCTATCAGTTTGGCTTGAGCCATACTACCCTGATTTCAGTAATGGGGCCAACTTTGTTCTCCATGTGCATCTCACCTCATGGCTCCCTGTCTTCTTTGAAATTCCTTAAAGGCACACGCTTTTGAAATGTGGTCTGGGAGACTTCTCCAAGAAAATGCCTTTGTTCTTAGTAAAATTTGTTCATTTCCAGAAAGATCTCAGTCGATGAATCAATCAATGTCTGATCACGTGGTTTGATCCCAGCCCACGGAGTTTACTAGTGAACACCTCCCAAGCCGCAAATGGTGACATCCCATATAAGGTCGCGGTAGTGGCAAGATGTCGAGAGACCACCATGGCTGAATTAACTCCTTGGAGGCTGGTGTCCCATCACCAAGTCACCCTCCATTTACACGTGCACAGTACGTGAATGACCCAGCTAGTACAGTGCTAATCCCTGAAGTGGTAAGAATCTCTGAGACTCCTGTTTATTTTTTTTTTCTTCTTTCTTTTTTTTATTTTTTTTTAAAAAGGGCAAAAGAGTGAAGGGGAGGGACCATCCTGTTTTTTTTTCAAAGGGCAAGGCTCTTGTTTTTTTTAAACCCCCACCCTACTGCCTAACTGCGGTAGTGCTTATTTTTTTTCCCCAGCACCCATGGTGTGTGTGTGTGCAGGTGTGAGACACAGTGAGAGACACAAGGTGCATGAATCTTTATTCAATTTCCACCACCAGGAAGATAGGAAAACACCCAAGTGGCCAGTGACAAGCACTGCCCTTCACATCAAAGGGCAGTGCTGTGTGATCAAGAGACCCCTGTTTATTTGTGTCAGCCAAAGGTTCCTGATTGGCCGAGGTTAAAAATCCCATTCAGGGACCTCATACTCATGGAGACCTACCTGGCTAGATCCAATTACTACAATGACACTTGGCCTTATTTGGTGAACATAGGAAACTACAGGTCACACATGTCCTAGTTGCAGTCTTAAATAAGTATTACTATTACACAGTCTGCTATGATACACATCCCATTATCAGCCACTAATAGTACCCATTAGCAGCTTTTCATTCCCCCAGATTGACCTTTATCCTGTCCTTTCACAGAATCATAGAATTCCTATGTGTGGAAACAGGCCATGCAGCCCAACAAGTCCACATTGACTGTCTAAAGTGCATCCCACCCAGACTCACCCCATCTCTCTAATCCTACATTTTCCATGGCTAACCCACCTACTCTGCACATCCCTGGACAGTATGGGCAATTTCCCATGGCCAATCCACCTTAACCTGCACATCTTTGGACTGTGGGAGGAAACCAGAGCACCCGGAGGAAACCCCAGCAAACACGGGGAGAATGTGCCAACTCCATACAGACAGTTGCCTAGGGCTAGAATTGTACCCAGGTCCCTGGCGCTGAGGCAGCAGTGCTAACCATTGAGCCACCATGCCACCCTTTTGTCTGCCCAATTGTTTTTGTCTTGCTTTGGGCTCTATCTACACCTACCATTTACTCCTTACCCCCCACCCAATCTTCTGCATAAAAACCAAACTTTTCCTAGCTACCATCAGCTCTGAAGAAGGGTCACTGTGCCACGGTGACACAGTGGTTAGCACTGCTGCATCACAGCGCCAGAGACCTGGGTTCAATTCCCGCCTCAGGCGACTGACTGTGTGGAGTTTGCACATTCTCCCCGTGTCTGCGTGGGTTTCTTCCGGGTGCTCCGGTTTCCTCCCACAGTCCAAAGATGTGCAGGTCAGGTGAATTGGCCATGCTAAATTGCCCGTAGTGTTAGGTAAGGGGTAAATGTAGGGGTATGGGTGGGTTGCACTTCGGTGGGGCGGTGTGGACTTGTTGGGCCGAAGGGCCTGTTTCCACACTGTAAGTAATCTAATCTAATCTAAAATGTTAACTCTGCTTTCTCTCCACAGGTGCTGCCAGACCCGCTGAGCTTTTCCAGCAATTTCTGTTTTTGTTTCAGTGGATAGAAATTGAGAGGCATGAAATTCAGGGATCAGATGGATCATGGAGTATAGATATTGAAGGAATGTACAGGTTGGTAAAGACAGGTGGGTTGAGAATATGGAGAGCTGGGGTGGAGGGAGAGTTTGGGGGCAGCAATATTGGTGGACGTCAGATAGTGTGGGGTAGATGAGAAAGATCAGGGAGTAATAGAGAGAACCTGGACAAAATGAGGGATTGGGGCAACAAAGATTACATAGACCGGAGTGATTGAGTGAGAATGGGGTGGAGGAGTGCAAATTGGGGTCGGTGATCCCTCCCAGACCCATTCTCTATTACTCTACATTTACCCCTGACTAATGCACCGAACCCAAACATCCCGGGGGGTGAATATTTGGAACTGTCTTCCACAAATGGTATGTAAAAACAATGACTGCAGATGCTGGAAACCAGAGTCTAGATTAGAGTGGTGCTGGAAAAGCACAGCAGGTCAGGCAGCATCCGAGGAGCAGGAAAATCGACGTTTCGGGCAGGAACCCTTCATCAGGAATACAGGCAGAGTGCCTGAAGGGTAGAGAGATAAATGAGAGGAGGGCCGAAACGTCGATTTTCCTGCTTCCACAAATGGTAGTTGATACTGGATCAGTTTAGAGATGTACAGACTAGGTGGGTTATCAATGGGAAATGCAGGGTTACAGAATAGGGGAATGGGTCTAGATGGGATTCTCCTCAGAGGGTCAGTGTGGACTCAATGGGCCAACTGGCCTGCTTGCACACTGTAGGGATTCTATGATTCTATGAATTTTACATTGTTAATTTTAAATCTGAGATTGGTAAACTTTTAAGCAAAGGTTTTGAGGGATTGGGCCAAAAACAGGCAGATGGAGTTAGGGTTCAAATGAGCCATGATCTTATAAAATGGCAGACAGACTGAAAGAACTGAATGACCTACTCCTGTTCATGTGTTGATGCAGTGAGGTCAAAGGTCACCCAACTAGGCTAATGATTACCAAAATGATAAATCATCGTGCACGGAGCATAACAATGTCTTTTCTGTTGTATTTTTTTGAAAATGTAGTTCTTTCTGGGAGGCAGGAAAAAGCAAACCTTGGGGAGGAGATGAAAGTCATGCTTTATTATCACCACACAAGTGCCCAAATGATGCATTTCAAAGTGATTCATGTGTTGTGTGATTTTAAACAAACTGTGGATGTGGTGGCCCAGTTTCCCTCCTGTGTCCTTTACTTTTAATCGTTACTTTTGTTCTTCTGCAATTGAATGGCAGAAAATACTGGAAACACTCTGAAGGCCAGGTAGCATCAGCAGAAAGAGAAAAGGTGACTTATCGGAGGCACAATGTTTACCCCCAAAGTGGGGGTGGGTTAGATGGGAAGTTAAAATAAATCCAACTCAATACAACCTGCCTATTTACAGCTATAACAAAGGCAATAAAGAGGGGGATGAGGTGTTATAATGGGGTAGACTTAAATATGGATCAGTCATGAGGAGTAAATCTTTTTACACAGAGGGTGGTTGGTATGTGGAATGAACTTCCTGTGGAAGTGATTGATGCAGGTACAGTTACAGTGTTTAAAAGACACTTAGATAAATACATGAATAGGAAAGGTTTGGAGGGATGCGGGCCAGGACCAGGCAGGTGGAACTAGTTTAATTTGGGATTATGTTTGGCACAATGGCTCAGTGGTTAGCACTGCTGCCTCACAGCACCAGTAGACCCAGGTTCAATTCCAGCCTCGGGTGACTGTCTGTGTGGAGTTTGCACATTCACCCTTGTGTTTGCCTTCGGTTTCCTCCGGGTGCTCCAGTTTCCTCCCACTGTCCAAAGATGTGCAGGTTAGGTGGATTGGCCATGCTAAATTGCCCATAATGTCCCGGGATATTTGGGTTAGGTGCATTAGTCAGAAGTAAATGTAGAGTAATAGAGAATGGGTCTGGAAGGGTTACAATTCTGAGGTTAAGTGTGGACTTGTTAGGCCGAAGGGCCTGTTTCCACAATAGGGATTCTATTCTATAGACTGTAGGGTCTGTTTCCATGCTGCATGACTCTATGATCTTAAGTGGTGGAGCAGGCTTGAGAAGTTGAATGCCTATTCCTACTCTTTATTCATAAGTTCATTTCAACAAGTGTTTCACAATGTATCTCCTGAACAGTCTACCCCTAAAGTTTATACAATTATTCCTAGTTCAAGAATCTTCAATGAGTGAAATAGTTTACCTTTATCAACCCTGTCTTTTCCTGCTACTATCTCAAAGACTTCTGAAGTTCATCCTCATTATGTTGCACTATTGAGTTACAGTCTGAGGTGACACATGTCAGAAGCATTGAGAATTAATGCATTCTTAGCGTTCTTAAAGCTGCAGCTCCATTTAAAGGGACCACATCTGTTACTGGGTACAAGACTTGAAATAACTTGGCTGCAGTGCAGAGCACCTTCACTTTTCTATGTAGCTTTGGAGATATTCCCGAAGAGGAACCCTCATTCCTCATTATATACAGATCCACGTTTTCAAGTACTCGTGCCATTGCAATTTCCTTCCTTGAATTGACAGGTCCAGATGCATCATATGGTCCTTTGCCGGAGAAAGAGTGTTTCTATTATAGCGTTATCCATGGTTTTTTGTTAGCAACAAGAGGTCCGTTCCCCTAATCCCTGTGGATAATAAGGATTTTTAGAATTAGAATTAGGTTTATTGCTATGTGTATGCAAGTTACAGAAAATCTGGAATACAGTTAAAAATGTAACAATGTCATCAATCCATGGCGCCATCTTAAGTACCTAGGTACAAACCTTAGGTACAAAAAAAAAGAGAAAAAAACGAGTTATACTACGTTAGAGATATCCATAGTATAAGTACAAGTTAGGAAAACAAGAAATAAAACTAAAAACATGGACATTAAAAGATTTGGTGCACATTAAAAAAGAGTTTGATTATTCTGGGTCCTCCCCCTCTAAAAAGCCCCAGAAAACCTGCTTGATGGAAGGAGGTGGGAATGTTGACACCAATAATCCACTGTCTGCTGTGTCGCACTGTCAATACTGATAATACTTTAGCCCTCCACATGAGAACTATGTCCCATGTGAGAACACAATGATAGCTTCCACATTAGTGTCTTCCTAGTTGTGCTAACTTCTGCCCCCAATGACTAACTTGGCCAATCTAGGGACACCAACCTCAACATCGTCTCCTATCTCTTTGCCGTCATAACCATCAACCCTTCCTTATTCATGACTCTTCCATTAGCCTCCTTGATGGCTGGTACCTCATCTATAAAAGCCTCTATCTAACCCATCCTGGTACAAATACTTCTGAACTACTCCCAACCATATCTTTCTCCTCTGCCTATCACTTCACTTTTCATTTGAGTTGATTTATTATTGTCACATGTACCTAGATACAGTGAAAAGGTTTTTTTATTCATTCATGGGATGTTGGCATCATTGGTTAGGCCAGCATTTATTGCCCATCCCTGAATGCCCGAGGGCACTTCAGAGTCAATCGCATTACCATGGTTCTGAAGTCGCATGTAGGCCAGACTAGGTAAGGATGGCAGTTTCTGGCTCTCAAGGGCATTAGTGAACCAGATGGGTTTTTCCTGACAACCTATAATCGATTCATGCTCATCAGCAGATCCTTAATTCCAGGTGCAGTACAGGCAGACCATAGTATACAAAGATCACAGGGTGATAGAACAAAGCAAGGAATATAGACTTACGGCTCCAATAAAGGTGCACAGAAAGCTAGATCAACATTAGATTTAGGATTAGAGAGTTCCATCCAGAAGTCTAATAACAGCAGGGAAGAAGCTGTAATTGAATCTGTTGGTACTTGTGTTTAAGCTTCCCAACAGAAGAGGTTGGAAGAGATTGTGACGAGGGTAGGAGGGATCTTTGATGATGTTGGCAGCAGGAAGTGTAGATGGATGGAAGGTTGGTTTGTGCAATGGACTGGGCTGTGTTCACAGCTCTCTGTAGTTTTGTACAGTCCTGGGCAGAGCAGTTGCCATACCAATCTGTGATGCATCCTGATAGGATGCTTTCATTCACTTCCAACTCACTGACCTCTCAAACAAAATTGTTGGCATGAACCTCCCTCCCATGCCCCATGTTGGAAGCCTGAGTGAGAGTCTTCCTCGGTCTCTGCCGCCATTGCCTCCGGAATCTACTTGGATTTTCAACCCAACTCCAAAGTTCTTGGTCTCCCTCTGTTTGTATCATAGAATCAAAGAAAAGTACAGCAGATCAAGAGGCCATTCTGCCCATCGAATCTGTACCAACTCTCAAGTTAGTCCCAATCTCCTGTTCTTAGACCATAAGTTTTCTTTCTATTTCAAAAAGTTATTTTCAAAAGCCATTATTAAATCTGCATCCACCACCCAGCAAGATAATGTATTCCGAATCCTAACCATTCATTGCAAAAAATGAGTTTTTTTTTCATGATTTTAAACCCCCAAAGCAAATTTCCTCTTGTTTCATTCAATCTTTTCCTATCCCCGTAACCACTTAATTGTTATAACTGTTTCAGGGCTTTGGTGAGACCACTTATGAAATATTGTGCGCAGTTTTGGTTATTAAAGCAAGGAAGGGGGTGGCAGTGGTTAACACTGCTACCTCCCAGCACCACAGACCTGGGTTCGACTTCACCCTCGAGTGATTGATTGTTCAAACTCCACGTAGACATTCTCCCCATATCCATTCCAATTTCCTCCCGCAGTCCAAAGATGTGCAATCTCGGTGGATTAGCCAAGGGAGATGCAGGGTTACAGGGGTAGGGTAGGGGGATGGGTCTGGGTGGGATGCTCTTTTGGAGGGCCGTTGTGGACTCGATGGGCCAAATAGTCTGCTTCCACGCAATAGGAATTCTATGCAAACTTGCATTACATACTGAGTCACTCCCTGGGATAAGGGGTAAACCTATATTGAGAGGCTGAGTAAATTGGCTCTATATTTGTTTGAGTTTAGAAAATTGAGATAAAGGCAATATTCTGAAGTGAATTAATAGGATATATGCTGAGAGATTGCTTCCGATGGCTAGGAAGTCGTATTCATAAGTGGCTTGAAAATGGGCTGATTGTTTAGGAGTGAAATGATAAGAAATTATTTCACCCAAAGGGCTGTGAATTCTCTATCTCAGGGTGTTGTGGAAACTGCATCGTTGACCACATTTAAAGATCAGATAAACACATCTTCAATGCCTTGAAGAATCAGGATTGAGCCGAAAATTGGAGTTGAAGCCCAAGATTGGTCACGACTTTATTAAATGGTGGAGCAGGAGTCGAGAGTGTCGTGCTGGAAAAGCACGGCAGCATCAGAGGAGCAGAAGAATCGACATTTCGGGCATAAGCCCTTCATCAGGAATTAAATGGTGGAGCAGGCTTGATGGACTGAATTAGCCAAGGGAGATGCAGGGTTACAGGGGTAGGGTAGGGGGACGGGTCTGGGTGGGATGCTCTATTTCTTGTGTTCTTGTATTGTCACCCCTACTAGAATCTTCACACCTGACTCTTTGTCACTGACTAGGCTGTTTGTGATTTTTCTTAATTGCTATAGCCACCAATATCTTCCGATATTTCTAACCATCACTCCCAGAATCATTATCAAATGTTGCTGGACAAATTGGCTGCAACATTTTCACAGCCTCATTCTCAACCTCTCAGAACCATCATCTCTGCCTTTCCACCCATTATTAATTCCCTGCCTCTATGGATCTGGCTTTTCACATCAACGATCCCATTTCTGCCAGGTTGTGCCCCATCTCCCGCCCACTTCCCTTGTCCTGGCATTTTCTCAGTTGTACATCCGAGCGTGGAGCTAGTCTGGTGCACAATCTACTCACTCCGTTCAGGCGGAACCTGTTTTACCTCCTCAGAGAATGGTCGGGATTTAAAGCATGCTACTAAATGGAATGAAGTTAATTGGAGCGACACGATGGTTCAATGGTTAGCCCTGCTGCCTCACAGCACCAGAGACCCAGGGCTGAATCCAGCCTCAGGTGACTTTCTGTGTGGAGTTTGTACATTTGCTCCTTGTTTGCTTGGGTTTCCTCTGGGTGCTCCAGCCTCCTCCCACAAGAGACACGGTGGCACAGTGGTTAGCACTGTTGCCTCACAGCGCCAGAGACCCGGGTTCGATTCCCGCCTCAGGCGACTGACTGCGTGGAGTTTTCATGTTCTCCCAGTGTCTGCGTGGGTTTCCTCCCACAGACCAAAGATGTGCAGGTCAGGTGAATTGGCCATGCTAAATTGCTCGGAGTGTTAGGTAAGGGGTAAATGTAGGGGTATGGGTGGGTTGCGCTTCAGCAGAGCTGTGTGGACTTGTTGGGCTGAAGGGCCTGTTTCCACCCTGTAAGTAATCTAAGATGTGCAGGTTAAGTGCATTGGCTGTGCTAATTGCCCCATAGTATCCAGGGATGTACCGAATAGGTGGATTGGCCATTGGGAACGCAGGATTACAAGGATAGGGTAGAGGGAGAGATCTGGGTGGAGGGACGGTGTGGACTTGATGGGCTGAATGGATTGCTCCCACACTGTAGGGATTCTATGATAGCTCAGTTGGATCGATGGCTGGTTTGTGACACCAGCAGAGTGGGTTCAATTCATGCACTGGCTGTGATTATGAAGAAATTCCCATCTTTTCAACCTCGTATGAGGTGACCGTCAGGTTAAACCACCACCAGTTGTCTCTTTAGTAATGTAGTGGGACTATAATGCCTTTACCTCCCCTTTATTATTTCATTCAATCACACATTTGGGTCAATGAGGACACACTGCTATGATATTTTAAATAAATTTAGAATGACAATCTACAAAAATCTCTCCGCCCTGATATTTTATTTAAACAAGTATGTTTAAATATTGCTCATATTTGGTACAGTGTGGCGATTGTCACATCACTACTTTTGGGAGCTTCCAGTGTGCAAATTGGTTGCCAGGTTCCCCACATTGCAAAAGTTCAAAGGTACCTCCAGGCAGTGGACAGCAGCCAAAGATGGTGGCAATGATGGTCACAGTTAAGGCCTTGTGAGCCGCGGCGAGGCCTGGCATGCCCGATGGAGGTCGGCAGCGGAGGTCAATGGCAAAGGAAGCTGTCAAAATGGGCGGGCCTTAGCCCAGCGCAGGGGAGAGCGAGCCATCTTGGGGATAGCCCAGTTCAGAGCATCTGCAGGCCCATGGCTTTGGAAAGGACTGTAATGTTTGACTTTTTAAATTGTATTTCTTTATTTTCCTGTTTTTATACTAAGAAGTCTGTGGTGCTGAACTTCATTTCTTCATTTTTCTACTTCTGTAACAAAGACTTTTTGTACCTAAGATGGCGCAGTGTACGGTGACATTGTACACTTTTCACTGTACTCCTGTACTCTCTACTTGAGCACGTGGCAATAAAATCTAAATAGAGAGTCATAGAGTCCTACAGCACAGAGACAGGCCATTTGGCCCAAGCTAGTCCATGCTGACCTAAATTGTCCATCGGCATGAACCCCATTTCCCTGCACTTGGCCCATATCCTTCTCAACCTTTCCTGTCCGTGTAAATGTTGTTAATGTACCCACCTCAACCACTTCCATGGCAGCTCATTCCATATGCGCACCACCCTCTGAGTAAAAAGTTTGGCCTTAAAGTTCCCTTTTATTTTTTTTTCCCCTCTAACCCTAAACTGATGCCTTCTAGTCCTCGATTCCCCAACCCTGGGAAAGAGACTGACTGCATTCACCCTATCCATGCTCTCATGGTCTTCATAGAATCCATACAGTGTGGAAACAAGCCCTTCAGCCCAACAAGTCCACACCGACCCTCTGAAGAGTATCCCACCCCAGACCCATTCCCCTACCCTATTTCTCTACATTTCCTATGACTAATGCAACTAACCTACACAGCCCTGAAGACTTTGGCGCAATTTAGCATGGCCAATTCACCCAACCTGCACATCTTTGAACTGTGGGAGAAAACTGGAACACCCAGAGGAAACCTACGCAGACACGGGGAGAGTGTGCAAACTCCGCACAGAGAGTCACCCGAGGTTGGTATCGAGCACAGGTCCCTGGTGCTGTGAGGGAGCATTGCTAACCACTGAGCAACTATGACATATATGCTTAATCTAAATCTTAATTGGCTATGAAGAGCTTTACACTGTCCAATGGTAGTGAGAGGTGCTATCCAAATGGAAATCTTCATTCTTCTTTGAACAAAATTGCAGTGCTGCGGGAAAATGGTACGGGAGTGGAACTGAACAGAGAGTTTGTTCAAAGTGCTGACAAAGGCACAGTGGACTGAATGGTCTCCTTCGACACTGAGACTCTCTGATTCCGTCATAACAGTGCCAGGATGACTTGACACTAAGACAGGGCAAGTTGACTTGCTCATTCATTTCCGTCCTAAGGACAGTTTGTATTCCCAGCTCTTTTGAAAGCCAATATCTATTTGTCTGTCCTTGTCCTGCCAGCAGCACGAATTAAAATCAACATCAGAACCACAAATGGAAGCACTAATACTATTTAACAACAGTGCAGAGGGATTCAAATGCTGCCCTTAAGAGACGTGCACTAGATGCGATGAACAGAAATTTCCCCAGTGGTCTCTGGCTGTTGAAATGTCTGGTCTGAATCTCGAAGTAAAGAAATTCTGGAGACCATGACTGTACTTAGCTATAGTTTGAACATTGCAAAAGAGTTCAAAGTTAATAAGAGATTCTATCTAGGTCTAGGAGCGCGGCAAGTAAGATCTTCATTTCACATTAGAGATTGATTGTCTCGTTCCGAAGCAACTCCCTTGCTCATTAAACTCAGCTCACAGCAGGATTGTTTCCAAGATTGCTGATGGAGCCCTCCACCCTATTTGCCCCCTGGAAGAGGCATGAGTGAAGATTATGGTCTTGAAGGGCCAATTTTTGCTGACAGGAGCGTTTGAGGTTTCAGCCACAGATCCCTGCTGAACAAGTTTGTCATTTGCTAGCCAAAATGCAAACACAAAGATAGCGCAGCTCAAACTCATTAAAGCACCAATAATAACTTACATCGATATGACACCTTTTATGCAGCAAAAAGATGCTTGACAGAAGTGTCATCAATTCAACATTAGGCGATTTGAGGAAGGGCCACTGGACCTACAAGTTTGACTGATTTCTCTCCCCAGATGCTGCCAGACCTGCTGAGCTCTTCCAGCAATTTCTGTTTTGGCTTAAGGTAATATTAGGACAGGTGAGCAGTTAAAGATTTAGTTGTAAAGAGGATCTCAAATGGGGATGGAGAGGTGGAGAGGTGGAGAGGTTGAGGCAGGAAGTTCACCTTGGCGTCAGTGAGCACAGACATCAGCGTTAGAACCATGATGATTGAGGGTCCAGGAGAATTGCAGACATCTCAGTCTTATTGTTGCTGTGGGCCTGGAGGACATTATGGAGGTGGTGAGTGCCAAGGTCATGGAGGAATGTCAAAACAAGGATGAAGCTGTAAAAGAAAAGTTGAGATGTTGTTGGTCTGGGAGACAACGTCAGGGGTTCTGTGATTAGGACTTGGTGCTTCGGAGGAGTTCAAGGTTATGGAGGGTAGATTAGGTTAGGTTCCCTACAATGTGGAAACAGGCCTTTCAGCCCAACAAATCCACGCCAACCCTCCACAGGGTAACCCACCCAGACCCATTTCCCTCTGACTAATGCATCCAACACTATGGGCAATTTAGCATGGCCAGTTCACCTGACCTGCACATCTTTGTACTGTGGGAGGAAACCCACGCAGACACAGGGAGAATGTGCAAACTCCACACAGACAGTCACCCAAGGCTGGGATTGAACCCACATCCCTGGCACTGTGAGGCAGCAGTGCTAACCACTGACCCAGCGTGCCACCCCATAGGGGATGGGAGACCCAGCCAGGAGGGCATTAGGATCATCAAGTCTAAAAGTAACAAACGGATGGGATAAGAGTTTCAGGGGAAGACTAGCTGAGGTGAAGCAGTCATTTGATGAGTTGGCGATGGAAGCAGTCAAACATCTTGATGGTAGCATGATATGTCAAACGTTCATCCCAAAGTCAAAAATGACAATAAAATCATTAACAGCTGGATGGCATGAGGGGAAATCTTTTGCACAGAGTGTGGTTGATGTGTGGAGTGAACGGCCTGAGGAGGTGGTGGATGCTCAATGATTGAAAGACATTTGGACAAGTACACGAATAAGAAATGTTTGGAGGGATATGGGCCAAGTGCAGGCAGGTGGGACCAGTTTAGTTTGGGATTATGATCGGCATGCATTTGACAGTGATGGTACGATTGAGAACAATATTTTCCCATAATCTCTTGCCTCTGCTTTTTCCAGGGAGGATCGGCATTTGAAGGCAGAGCGACGTGAAAATATAATCTGACATTGAGTGGAAACAACAGGTTGTTACAAACTTCAGGATCTACGTTCAGAGGCTGAGCAAGTTTTGCATGCGAGCGACTCAAGTTCTCTCCTGCACAGATTCCAAGAACAAACAGTAACCTTGCTGAGTTTAAGTTGCGGGTCTAACACAGCACCTGGACTATCGTATCAGTTAATAATCACACGAGGAGCTAATTAAGCTCCCTGATAGAGGGAATGAAGTCTGCGGGTTAATGATAAACTTCTAAAGTCATGCGATATAATTCACATCGTTGAATTGATCCTGAAATGCTCATTGAGAGGTTAAGAAAAAGTCTCTGCTCCTGTTTGTTGATGACAGTCATTTTAAAAAAATGGGAACTGTCGTGGAGAGACGCTTGTGCAAATCTTCGCCCACAACTTCAGATGCGTTGCCAAGTTTTAGAAAGATGACTTCACTCAGAGACATCATCTTATTTTAATCTTTCTAGCACCTGTATAGGGAGAGACTTCCAGTGACAGGTGCCTGGATAGAATTGATCTATCTGCCTCTAATTACAGACCCAAAGCAGAGAGCTGTGTTTTAAATCTCCAGAACAGCAGACAACTCTCTGAAAATCCTCATTTCTGTGCACCTTTCACGTGGTTTATTTTTACAGTCCTCTTCTTCTCATTCTTCAGCTGCTTTAGAAAATAGCGTTAGCTTGGCTTCAGTTATGACACAAGATAAATGAGCTCTGGGTCCTCAGTGCCTCAGTATGGCTGTCAGGGGTTACCAAAATAGCAAACTATTTTTCATAGTGCGATGTGATATGAAATTAGATGCAGCAGGCAAGCTAACATTTACTATCACAGGTAGTGTAGTGGGAATACATTTGGTTTTCTTCTGTGTCAAAGTAACTTCCTAGAATTTACATACAGGCTGTGTTCAGCGATAAGTTCCTGTCGTGGAAATTACTGAATAAAGTTTCTACAAAAAAAAAGAAAATCTGAGAGTAGTTTTGCAGCTCATTAACCCATTCCGTTTTAAAATTCTGCAGCCGTCGCTAAGCTTTGTCCCTTCCTGGCAACGTCCAAACCATGTCTACTTTAAAGGCTTTCCCTAAAGTTCTGCATTTGCTCTGAAATTCTGACACCATTGCACATTAGCCAGCACAGCCCTTTGGTGAATGCAGCCCTGCGTGAGGAGGGCAGGCAATGTCTACCTTTCTCCTTGACACAGGAGTCTTGCTTCTTTCCCCACTGGAATCTGAAGTGCTTTTAGCTAAGAAACAGCCTGCAGGAACTAGCTCCACAACCTCCCTGCTGAATCTGGTCACAGTAACACGAGGTGACATTAAGAGCCATCCAGCCCCAGCACTCCCTTTAATCTCACATCCCCACTCCAGGTTTCATTGGGTAATACCTCTGCTCCAATATGCTGCCCTGTAAAAGCTGGGAGTGTGGAACTGAAGTGCAAGGGCTCATGTCTCTTGGGGATTAAATAAAGGTTTTGTAACTGAGACAGTGAAAGTAAATACCTTTGTTAGTTATATTCCAGCCCACTGTTCTCAGGCAATGAAGGGAGCCTAGAATAATACCTGAACTCCCAATCTTTATCAATTCCAATCTGAGAAAAGGTGGAACCACCAGCCCCTGGTCGAACGAAGCAATCCATTTCTAGTGTGCAAATAAATTTCAAACAAAACAGTGAGACCTTGAAATTAATCCTACAATCTACATGATCATTTGTGGCACCCAAGTGCCCGCAGGCAATGACCATCTCCCACAGGAAAGAATCTAATCAGCACCACTTGCCTTTCAATGGTATTACTATCATGACATTCCCACCTATCAACATCCTGGGGGTTACCACTGACTACAAACTGAACTAGCCTCACCACATAAACACAGTGGCTATAACAAGCTAGGAATTCTGGGACAAGCAACTCATCTCCTGACTCCCCAAAGCCTGTCCACCATCTACAAGGCACAAGTCAGGAGTGTCATGGAATACTCCCCACTTGCCTGGTTGGGTGCAGCTCCAACAACACTCAACAAGCTTGACACCATCAAGGACAAAGCAGAATGTGCAATTGGCACCCCATCTAACCCATCTAATTCACTCCCTCTACCATTATCACGCAGTAACAACAATATGTACCATCTACAAAACGCACTGCAGCAAATGGTCAGTGCTACTTACACAGCTTATACCAAACCTGCGACCCCTACAGCCTAGAAGGACAAGGGCAGCAGATACATGGGAACACCACCTCCTGCAAGCTCCCCCCCACCCCAGGCAACTCACCATCCTGACTTGGAAATATATTGCCATTCGTTCACAGTCACTAGGTCAAATCCTGGAACTCCCCGCACTAACAGACCTCTGTGTCTACCTGCATGGCCCACTGTGGTTCAAGAGGCAGGTCATCACCACCTGCCACTCAAGAACAATTAGGGAAAGGCAATAAATGTTGGCCCAGCAGTGCTGCCCACATCCTATGAATTAATATTTCTTGTTAGAATCCTCCATAAATTCCATCTTTATCCATGTAGGGATGGTGAATCCTGCATGGAATGTTTTACCATGCACCTGGGGGAAGAAAAACATTCCTGGGGACTCTTACTTGTCTATTCCACGTAGAAGCAGTAAAATCGACTTTTCGGGCAAAAGCCCTTCATCAGGAATAAAGGCAGAGAGCTTGAAGCGTGGAGAGATAAGCTAGAGGAGGGTGGGGGTGGGGAGAAAGTAGCATAGAGTACAATAGGTGAGTGGGGGAGAGGATGAAGGTTATAGGTCAGGGAGGAGGGTGGAGTGGATAGGTGGAAAAGAAGATAGGCAGGTAGGACAAGTCATGGGGACAGTACTGAGCTGGAAGTTTGGAACTGGGGTGAGGTGGGGGAAGGGGAAATGAGGAAACTGTTGAAGTCCACATTGATGCCCTGGGGTTGAAGGATCCCAAGGCGGAAGATGAGGCGTTCTTCCTCCAGGCGTCTGGTGGTGAGGGAGCGGTGGTGAAGGAGGCCCAGGACCTCCATGTCCTCGGCAGAGTGGGAGGGGGAGTTGAAATGTTGGGCCACAGGGCAGTGTGGTTGATTCAATGTGGACTTCAGCAGTTTCCTCATTTCCCCTTCCCCCACCTCACCCTAGTTCCAAACTTCCAGCTCAGCACTGTCCCCATGACTTGTCCTACCTGCCTATCTTCTTTTCCACCTATCCACTCCACCCACCCTCCTCTCTGACCTATCACCTTTATCCCCTCCCCCACTCACCTATTGTACTCTATGCTACTTTCTCCCCACCCCCACCTTCCTCTAGCTTATCTCTCCACCCTTCAGGCTCTCTGCCTTTATTCCTGATGAAGGGCTTTTGCCCAAAACATCGATTTTACTGCTCCTCGGATGCTGCCTGAACTGCTGTGCTTTTCCAGCACCACTAATCCAGAATCTGGCTTCCAGCATCTGCCGTCATTGTTTTTACCTATTCCATGTAGAAACCAAGGCAGTGAGCAAACTGTTCCTCCATCATGAATGGATGCTCCCTAACCTGCACCCCACTCCACCTCATCGCAGTTACACCATCTACTGCGAGGTGCTGGGAAACTGAACAAAACCCAAAACCCAGCAAGATAAAACTAAACTTCTGGAAACTGTTTCTCCAGCCCTCACTTGTGACCCAAGTTCAAGAACCACTCTGAACCTGGTATAATTCATGAAGATCTCAGTTAAGTGAGGTTGCTTAGCTCAGTTGGCTGGATGGCTCAGTCCTGATGCAGAGTACTGCCAATAGTCTGGGTTCAGTAGCTGCAGCAGGTAAGGTTAACATCAACAAGCTCCCCTTCTTTAAATCTCCCTACACTTGAAATGTAGTGCCCTCATGTTAAGCCATTATCTCGGCTTAATGGAAGATCACCCCTATGGTCTCTTTACCTTTAAGTTTAGATTCCCTGCAGTATGGAAACAGGACCATCAGCCCAACACTGACCCTCCAAGGAGCAACCCATCCAGACCAATTCCCCTACCCTATATTTACCACTGATTAATGCACCTAGCATTACAGGCAATTTATCATGGCTAATTCACCCAACTGGATTGATGGAGGAAACCCATGTAGATATGGGGCAAATACACAAACTCCACACAGACAGTCACCTGAGGGTGGGAATCGAACACATCTCCCTGGTGTTGTGAGGCAGCAGCGCTAACCACTGAGCTACTGTGCCACCCTACTGATGAATTGGTTCAGCTCCCTCTTGAGGACTTCAGGAGTATGTTATTAAGACTAATGCTTGACTCTATACATATGAATGTGTTTACTTGTAATTGCTGTTGATAACTAGAATAATTGAAAGTCTAACAAAGCTTACAGATTTATCTATGGATCTGATTTTCTCAATGTTCAAGAAGGCAGTTCACCACCACCTTCTCAAAGGCAACAAGAACAGACAATAAACGCTGGCCAGCCAGCAATGTCCATGTCCCCAAATAAATAAAACAAATGCAATCATGGGTTTTGCCTCTCACTCAGAATGCCAGGTAATGACAAGGAAGGAAAACCGCTGATTGTAATTAGCTGTGTTCCGAAATGGCCAATGTGAAATGATTTTCTAACAAATAAAAATGCATTCAGATTAAGAATTACAGCATGAGGAAAACCAGGCTTACGGTTCAATTATGGGAAATCCTATAAGATGAAGTCAGAGTGCGGAAGCGCACAATTTATCATCCTGATGTCCCTCTGTCCAAAAGTACTCTTTACACCATTGTGTAAATGAGAGGTGTGGGAAATGAGGAGGGCTGCACAGAGTTAGTATCCACAGTGAGGGAGTCAGTCACCTGACGTGCAGGGACCATTTTTCACTTCTCAAGGTGATACAGGGCACCAGAACCCCAGGTGATTGTCCGTAAATCCCCACAGTCAGGAAGCTCTGTTTGCATGCAATTGTTTAAGAAGCAGTATGTTCGATCTCACCTTGTTGAAACAATGCCAACCTTCAAGCGCTAACACCATTGCAATTATAGCACATTTCAGACATGGTTCCGTGAGTAGTCCCTATTCAGAATCAATGCATTGTGGGTTCAAGTTCCCTTTAACAGACTGACAACACTGAGGGAGACAGTAGTGTAGGAGTATTGTCACTGGATTATTAGTCTAACTGCTAATGTTCAGGTTCAAATCCCAGTTTTGTAGCCACTAGGGTTTAAATTTACTTAAAATCTGGAATCTAAGGTTCGTCTCAGTAACCATACAAAGCAACATTGATTGTCTCATACAGGAGCTCATCTGGTTTACTGTCATGAACCAGGTCACAGTGTGGACTAGTGGAACAGATATCAGAGTATGTTGTTTTCCCTTACTAGTTTTGGGTTTTGTTCAGTTTCCCAGCACCTCACAGTAGATAGTGTAAGTGCGATATGGTGGAGGGGGGTGCAGGTTAGGGACCCTGGCGCTGTGAGGCAGCAGTGCCAACCACTGAGCCACCATGCCACCCTATTATCTGAATATAGATTAATGACCTAGACTTGCTCTCCAGAGGGCCAGTGTAGACTTGATGTACTGAATGGCCTCTTTTCGCACTGTATAGATTCTATGATTCTTTGAGTACATTCTTTGAGGTGTGATGGGAGTATGGCTTTAAGAGATTATTTTTGTCCTAGTTTTTTTTGAAGAGAGGTTTTAAGGCAGAGGTGCTAAGCAGTCTACTAGAACCACTACAGAAAACAGCTTGTGAGGTCTTGGGGTGTTTGCTAAAGTTGGAACAATAGAAGCAGCCTGAATGGGTAGGGTCAAGATCTCACAAAACCAGGATTATTAGTTTTTAACTTTCAGCAGTTGCTGTTGGGGTCTTGAAGAAGTGGAAGCTATTTTTCCCTTTCTCAGTTATAGCTAAACGCTAGAGATGCTGTTCCTGCTGTCGGAGTTGCATGTGAGACAATCAGTGTCTGAATTTGCCTTTTACCAAGGGTGTGTTTATGGATGCTGCTGTATTGGAACAGTTAATCAGTAATAGTTACTGTATCTATTATTCTGTTAAGTTTTCTAACAGAATAACGTTATTCCAATTCCTTCTTTCTTTTGTTGTACTTTAACTACAGTGGATAAATAGTGAGTTTTGCAATAAATCCAGGCTCCCTAGTGCCCTCATTCCTGATGAAATGCTTATGCCCGAAATATCGACTCTCCTGCTCCTCAGTTGCTGCTTGACCAGCCGAGCTTTTTCCAGCACCACACTCATCGACTCGTTACAATTACTACAGGGGAGCTATAAGGATTGAGGGGAGAAGCTGGTGTTAACAAGAGGTTTGATAGAAGCCGACACATTAATGAGAGGTCTGGTGGGAGTCGTTGGGGAGCAACTGTTCCCACTCACAGTAGGAACAAGAACCAGGGGACAGTGATTAAAGGTGACAGTCAAAAGAAGGGGCTGTATTTTTAACCAGCAAGTGGTTAGGATCCAGAGTTCACAGGCTTGTGTGGTGGAGAGAGAGAGAGAGAGAGAGAGAGAGAGAGAGAGACACACACACACACACACACACACACACACACACACACACACACACAACACACACACACAATTGTGGCTTTCCCCAACACTACTGCCTAACAGCAGTACTGCTTATATTTTCCCCAGCACTCATGTTGTGTGTGTGTGGGTGTGAGACACAGTGTAAGACACAAGGTGTACAAATCTTTATTCAGTTTCCATCGCCAGGAAGAAAAGAAACACCAGGGTGGCCAGTGACAAGCAGTGCCCTTCTCAGAGGGCAATACTGTGTGATCAAACAGTGAAGGCGAGGGCAGGGGATTAAAATAGAGTTGGAGGGGGAAATAATACACTCCACTCCCTGCAATTCCCTCCTTTTCCTGAAAATCTCGAGGGTGTTGATGGATATTACGTGCTCCTTCTCCAGGGACACCCAGCCTCTGACGTAACCATGGAAGACCATTGTGGCTTTTAAAAGGTAACTGGATAATTAGCTAATGAGAAAACAATTCCAAGTTGATGAGGAAAGGACAGACGACTGGGTCTTGGTGAGTTGTTCTCGAAGAGAGCGGAGACAGAGAGGATGGGGTGAAGATCTGCCTCACTGATGTAACCATTCTATAACTCTCCGGTTATCACTGGTTCTATTGCTGCATGGTTTCACTTGGGAGACACCACAAGAATGTGGGAACTTAAATCCTCACAGCAACACCAGAAGGTGACAAGACAGGGCGACGAAGGTTGAACAGTGGATGTGGTGTATATGGACTTTAGCAAAGCATTTGATAAGGTTCCCCATGGTAGGCTCATTCATAAAGTCAGGAAGTATGGGATACAGGGAGATTTGGCTACCTGTGTTCAGAATTGGCTGGCTGACAGAAGGCAGAGAGTGGTTGTCGATGGGAAGTATTCTGCCTGGAGGTTAGTGTTGAGTAGGGTCTCGCAAGCCTCTGTTATTGGACCTCTGCTCTTTGTTGTTTTTATAAATGACTTAGATGAAGAGATTGAGGGGTGGGTTAGTAAATTTACAGATGACACTAAGGTTGGAGGAGTCATCAATAGTATCGAGTGCTATTGCAGGCTGCAGTGCAACCTAGACAGGATGCAGAGCTGGGCTGAGAAATGGCAGATGGAGTTCAACCTGGATAAATGCGAAGTGATGTACTTTGGAAGCTTGAACTCGAATGCTGAATATAAGTTAAAGACAGGATTCTTGACAATGTGGAGGAACAAAGGGATCTGGGTGTGCAAGTACATAGATCCCTCAAAGTTGCCACCCAAGTGGATAGGGTAGTTAAGAAAGCATATGGTGTTTTGTCTTTGGGGGATCGGGTTTAAGAGCCACAAGGTTTTGCTACAGCTCTACAAGTCCATGGTGAGACCACACTTGGAATATTGTGTTCAGTTCTGGTTCGCCCTACTATAGGAAAGATACAGAGGCTTTGGAGAGGGTGCAAAGAAGGTTTACCAGGACGCTGCCTGGACTGGAGGGCTTGCCTTATGAAGAGAGGTTGAAAAGGCTCAGACTTTTTTCTCTGGAGAGAAGGAGGAAGAGAGGAGACCTGATAGAGGTATACAGAATAATGACAGGAATAGATAGGGTCAATAGCCAGAGATTTTTCCCAGGGCAGGATTGTCTGGTACGAGGGGTCATAGTTTGAAGATATTAGGAGAAAGGTATAGAGGAGACACCAGAGGCAGGTTCTTTATGCAGAGAGTTGTGAATGTATGGAATGTGTTTCCAGTGGTGGTGGTGGAAGCAGGGTCATTGGGGACATTTAAGTGACTGCTGGACATGCACATGGATAGCAGTGAGTTGAGGGGTGAGTTGAGAGGTTAAGTTATTATATTTTACATTAGGATTAAGCCTCAGCACAACATCGTGGGCCAAAGGGCCTGCTCCGTTCTGTACTTTTCTACGTTCTATGTTCTATGTAGAAACAGATGTAGGCCACTCAGCCCATTGAGACTGCTGTACACCACACCCACCATATCCATGGGCTGATCTGATAATCCTCAAATCTAGTTTCCTGCCTCCTCCCCACCACTTTTGATTCCCTCATTGATTAAAATATCTGTCTATCTCGGCCTTGGATACACTAAAGACCCCAGCCTCGATAGTCCTCTGGATCAAAACAGTTCCACAGATGCATGACCTTCTGAGAAGAAATTCCACCTCATGTCTGTAGGGGGGGCTGTTCAGTGGCTGCAACTGAGATGGGTTTTTTTTATTTTAAGACAAGTCTTGCTGGAAGAGGAACAATGTGTAAATAAATCACTGTGTGAATGGACCAACCAAACAGCAACTTCAGGGGCAAGCGGGAGCTCTTGTGGCACGGTGGTAAGTGCCCCCATCTCTGAGCCAGGAGGCTTCGGTTCAAGTCCCACCTGCTCCAAGGTGTGTCAGAACATTTCTGAGCAGAATTTTGTTTTGTAAAAATGGAGGTATAAACATGAGTTGTGAATCTCTCAAACTTATGGATCAATGTAAGTAGTTCTAATGCAGAAATACTGTCCTCTTCTTGGCCCTTGGTTCAGTGGGCGAACAATGTAAAAAAAATTGAGTCTCATTGCTTTATATTCTGAATAATTGATGGAGATTTGTCAAGCTAATCGTTTTAAAAAGCTTCCTTTCAATTTTTTCCTTTATCTTTCTGCATCTGATTTGACTCCAACTCACCCGATTTCCTCCGTTGCGTTTTCTATTTCCCTCAAACCAGCTGGTTCACAGATGTTATTATACACTTCTGGCTATGGTGACACTTGTACTCAGGCCTTCCGGGCCTAGGGGCAGTGACACGAGCGTGGCACCACAAGAAGACCATCCCACTTTGGCCTTAATCCTCAATTAATTGATTAAGGAAATAGAATGTGGGTCCTTTCATTCATTGAGGTCGCAGATACCCTGCAACATTTCCAACTTCCAGCAGGTTACAGTACAAATTGCAAACAGTTTTAGATTAGATTACTTACTGTGTGGAAACAGGACCTTCGGCCCAACAAGTCCACACCGCCCCGCAGAAGCGCAACCCACCCATACCCCTACATCTACCCCTTACCTAACACTACGGGCAATTTAGCATGGCCTGCACATCTTTGGACTGTGGGAGGAAACCGGAGCACCCGGAGGAAACCCACGCAGACCCGGGGAGAATGTGCAAACTCCACCCAGAGTCGCCTGAGGCGGGAATTGAACCTGGGTCTCTGGCGCTGTGAGGCAGCAGTGCTAACCACTGTGCCACCGTGCCGCCTTTTAGTCTCCTTACTAAGACGGATACTTGACACTGAGGGAGTGCAATGGAAGTTAGGATTCTGTGAGGAGAGATTGTCTAGAGTTTAGAGGAATGACAGGTCATTTCAATGGAGTTTACAAAATTCTTACTTGACAGGATAGATACAGAAAGGATCTTTCATCTAGCTGGAGGATCTAGAATCAGGGGGCTACAGTCTTAGAATAAGTTTAGGCCATTTATAACCTTATTCTAAGGTGGTGACACAGCTGTTGGTGTTGCTGCAGGCAGGGAGGTGTCCCGAGTGAGTGAGTAGGCAACTCAGAGGGCAGGCAGGTCAGTGGTGTCGGGGGTTGGTGTGGATGGCAGAGAGTGAGGGGAGATATTGCAGGAAATAGTGAGAATGGTGGAGCATGAGCCTTGGGGAGAGGTGGACACAGGATTGGTGAATTTGGAATTCTTCACCCTACAGGTCTGAGCAAACTCAGTCAATGATTATGTTCAAGACACAGATAAGTAAATTTCTAAAGATTAAAGACAACAAGGGAGGGAAGGATAGTTCATTGAGTTAGAACATCAGCCATGGCAGACTTGGGGTCTGCTCCCTGCTCCTATAAGCTATTTGGAGGAATGCACTGTAATGTAGGGTGAAGGTCAATGACAGTCTCTATTCTGTCAGCGTGTTTGTGACCATCTTCTCTCAGTCACCTCACACCCTCTCTGTCTCTGCTCCTGTGTCCACCTCCCACCAAGGCTCATGCTCCACCATTCTCACTATTTCCTGCAATATCTCCCCTCACTCTCTGCCATCCACACCAACCCCCGACACCACTGACCTGCCTGCCCTCTGAGTTGCCAACTCACTCACTCGAGACACCTCCTCGCCTGCAGCAACACCAACAGCTGTGTCACACATTTCTACAAAACCTTCATACCCATCTCTCTCATTCCAGGAGGAAATCAGCCCCGGGTAGGGCAGAGAGAGAGGCAGTACAGGTGGTGGGCTGACCGATATGTAGTTCCTCACCCCTGCATGTGTAGGGGATCCTGACCCTAACTTCCCCGAGCAGTGGACTGACAGTGTCCAAGCCCCTGGACTGGTATCGGAGGCTGCCCTTGACTTACTGTGCCAGGACCCCCTGAGTGAAAGTTATCCCCCTCTGTGCATGTTGGCCAGGTTTCTCAGCGGCCCATGGTGGGTCTTGGCTTAGCGTGTGAGTGGGTCCTTCATGGGAAGATCGATGGACCTACAGCTTCAGCAGCAGTGACAGTATCTCGGCAGCAGCATCGAGAACAGACGGCTGAGATCTCCCGGAGACTGAGATAAACAGAAGCCTCATCAAAGATTGTTGAACTTTTAATTTATTCCTTTATCCTCTTAGTTTAAATTAAGAAAGACATTATTGTTAACAATTACCTTATTTCTTTATTTTTCTACTTATTCCATGAAGTAATGTTTAACTTCTTAACTCTGTTTCTCTTACTGTTTTGTACCTAAGTATTTTTGTACCTAGGTACTTTGGTGCCCAAGATGGGGCCAGGTATGGTGACATTATACTTTTCACTGTACTCCTGTACTTCTGTGCTTGAGCACAGGTGACAATAAAATCTAAATAAATAAACAAAATCAAAACACTGCAGATGCTGTAAACCTGACATAAATACAGAGAGAGCTAGAGAAATGCAACAGGTGTAGCAGCGTCTGTGGAGGGAGGAACAGAGTTAATGTTTTAATCCAGTGAAACTATTCTTCAGAAGTGAATTGTCATATTGGACTTGAAACATTAAGTCTATCACCCTCTCTGACTTCAATGTTATGAATTCTCAGCTATCTAGTTTGCTCACGGTGGGTGCTGAGACAGAAAGCTGCACATTATTAATAATAAGGTCACTAAAATTAGAAGTGTAGTGGACAGTGAAAAAGGTTACCTCAGATTACAACAGGATCTGGACCAGATGGGCCAGTGGGCTGAGAAGGGGCAGATGGAGTTTAATTAAGATAAATGCGAGGTGCTGCATTTTGGGAAAGCAAATCTTAGCAGGACTCATACATTTAATGGTAAGGTCCTAGGGAGTGTTGCTGAACAAAGAGACCTTGGAGTGCAGGTTCATAGCTCCTTGAAAGTGGAGTTGCAGGTAGATAGGATAGTGAAGAAGGTGTTTGATATGCTTTCATTTATTGGTCAGAATATTGAGTACAGGAGTTGGGAGGTCATGTTGCCGCTATACAGGATAATGGTTAGGCCACTGTTGGAATATTGCATGCAATTCTGGACTCCTTCCTATTGGAAAGATGTTGTGAAACTTGAAAGGGTTCAGAAAAGATTTACAAGGATGTTGCCAGGGTTGGAGGATTTGAGCTACAGGGAGAGGCTGAACAGGCTGGGGCTGTTTTCCCTGGAGCGTCTGAGGCTGAGGGGTGACCTTATAGAGGTTTACAAAATTATGAGGGGCATGATAGGGTAAATAGACAAAGTATTTTCCCTGGGGTGGGGTTGTCCAGAACTAGAGGACATAGGTTTAGGGTGAGAGGGGAAAGATATAAAAGAGACCTAAGGGACAACTTTTTCATGCAGAGGGTGGTACGTGTATGGAATGAGCTGCCAGAGGAAGTGGTGGTGGCTGGTAGAATTGCAACATTTAAAAGACATCTGGATGGGTATATGAATAGGAAGAGTTTGGAGGGATATGGGGCCTGGTGCTGGCAGGAGGGACTAGATTGGGTTGGGATATCTGGTCGGCACGGATGGGTTGAACTGTGGAGTCTGTTTCTGTGCTGTATATCTGTATGACTCTAAGGAGCGATAATTTCCCCTTTAATGTACAACTTGCTGCTCTCTGGTGAGAATCTCACCTGGAAATCCCAGAACTTAGTTAAAAGATGCAGTGAGTTGTTCCCAACGCAAGTTAGATCCTACCAGAATTCTCACAAGTCTTCGCCACGTTCTCCACCATAGCCCACGTTGTTCAGGCCTCAATATGATTTTGCCCTCTGCTCCAGAGTGCTGAAAATTGCCAGATAAAATCTACCCGATGATCATACCCCATTGTTTCTAATCAATCACACATTTTCTAAAATTGGAACAGGGAAATTATGGAGAGCCTCTGTCAGTGTCAGTGCAGATCCTTAAATTCCAGATCAAGCAGCTGAACCCATAGATCATTTGTAGTGCTTCCTGAACAATAATTATCACAGTCTGTCGTAATCCCACAATTTTCAAATGTCTTCTATCCCTGGGAATAATTTTCCAAAAATACCACATGCAAAATACTTTCTCGGTTGACAGTAAATTCTGGGCAACGAGAATAACACATTTTACAGTTTATCATGCAGTCTGTAACTTAGCTAAAACTGCGAAGTAAAATAAGAAATTACTGGGGGAGTCTCAGCAGGTCTGGCAGCATCTGTGGAGAGAAAGCAGAGTTAACGTGTTGGGCTCAGCACTGTGCTGAAGAAAGATCACAGGACCCGAAACATTAAACTCTGTTTTCTCTCCACTGACATTAACAGATCTGATGTGTTTCTCAAGCAATTTCTGATTTTGTTTCTGAATTCCAGCATCCTCAGTTTTTTTGGGTTTTGTTATTTGAAAAAGTACTGTGAAAGTTCAATTCTCTCAGCTGATGACTCATTCACTCATGTAGCCTGAAAGCTACAGGGAGACATTATCTTCATTTTTAAAACTTTGGTATTAGTTGGATTTAAAGATGTTTTTCCATGGAGAGCTGTGGGCTAGATCTACTGTGCCCTGCTGACTCGCAAAATCCTTGTGTGAGAGTGCGCACACATTGAAAAATTGAGTTCCAGGGTGGCACCATTAACTCCCAATGCAACAGGGATTGTTCAAAGACCGAACGGAAGAGAGGGGAGATTACGTTGGGGGAGGGGCACAGTAGCCAGCTACTGCACACCTCCAGCTAAATAACTGATGTGCTCATTCATTCATCACCAATGGTGGTCCCTCACAGATAGGAATGACTCTCTCCCACTCTCAGGGTGAGTCTGTAGGTGGCTGTACAGACCGATGCAGCTACCCCAGGCTCTGTTACACTGGGGACAGAAGGTGGTCACGGGGAGGGGTGGGGGTGGGGGGGGGGGGGGGGGGGGGGGGGGGGTGGTGAGTGGGTGTGGCATTGGTGTGGCAGCGCACTCCTTATGCTGATCCCCTCCGGATTCCACTTTTTCCTGATGGCGAATCTCGAGGCATTCCTTGGATGCTCCTCCTCCGCTTTGGACGGTCTGGGGCCAGTGATACCCAGGTGCCGGTGCTCACTAACAGGTTTCAAGCAACACAGTCTGAAACTCTTAAACCAGAGACATGGAGAACTCACAGTATCATGGGGAGCCATGAGGGGTCATGGAGGTATTGACCACACCTTTAAGGAATGGAGAGTTATGCCCAGCTGCTCAACATTGTGTCATCCTTTGATGCTGAGAGACTTGCATTTGTAAACCCTGAGTGTTAGGACCCCTGGCACAAGGCTGTTGGAATTATTTAGGCAGCAGGGATTCAAAGATCATTGAATCCTAACAGTATGGTAACAGGCGCTTTGGCCCAACAAGTCCACATTGATCCTCCAAAGAGTATCCCACCCAAACCCATTCCCCATTACTCTACATTTACCCCTGACTATAGCACCCAATCTACACAGCTCTGAACATGATTGGCAATTTAGCATGGCCAATTCACCCGAACTTCAGATCTTTGGATTGTGGGAGGAAAACAGAGCACCCGGAGGAAACCCACGCAGAAGGGGGGAGAATGTGCAAACTCCACACGGACAGTCGCCCAAGGCTAGAATCGAACCCGTCCCTGGCACTGTGAGGCAGCAGTACTAATCACTGAGCCACCATGCCACCTAGTTGGCAGAGGAAGTCCAGTGGAAGTATGTCTTGTGAGGAGAGATTGGGCCAGTACTCATTGGAGGTTAGAAGAATGAGAAGTGACCTTATTGAAACATGAAAGATTGTCAGTGGACTTGGTTGGGCAAATGTGGAGAGGTTGTATGCCCTTGTGGGAGAGCCCTGGAGCAGTTGGCATCATGTCAGCAAAAAGCACATTTAAGACAGAGATGAGGAGGAATTTCTTCTCTTAGAGGAGGATTCTTTACCACAGAGGGGCGTCGAGGCTGGGTTATTAGGTATATTCAAGGCTAAGAGAGAGAGAGATTTTTAATCCAGAAGGGAATCAAAGGTTATGAGGATAAGGAGGGGGAAGTGGAGTCGAGGATTATCAGATCAGCCAAATATACTTTGAATGGTGGAGCCGACTCAATGGGCTGAATGGCCTACTTCAGTTCTTTTGGCTAATGATCTTATAGAGGCCAGAGGAGTAGTGTAAGGGGCTGAAAGGGGAAAAAGGTGTTTCCTAAAGTATCGCTATGAGTCAGCTGCCTGAGGATGATGGTGTGCTAGCACCTGAGGGACATGTACCCATCCAGGCAGATAGTCTCAGATATCTGTCCACTGTCCACCCAAGAGTTAAATGTCTCACAGCCTCCATGGCAGTCATCAACATCATGGTCACCCTGGACTGTTGTGCTTCCAGATCATTCCAGGGACCAGTTGCGGACCTGATTGGCATTGCATAGTTGGGACATCAGGCTGGTCCTGAGTGCCCGTTTCTGTGGAGAAAGAAACAAAATTAATCATTCAGATTAGTGACCCTTCATCAATTCTGTCTGAGGTTATCACCCTGAAAGAGAATCATCGAGTCATACAGCACGAAAACAGACCCTTCAGTCCAACCAGTCCGTGCCGAACATAATCCCAAACTAAACTAGTCCCACCTCCCTGCTCCTGGTCCATATCCCTCCAAATCTTTCCTATTCATGTAGCCATCCAAATGTCTTTTAACTGTTACAATTGTACCCACATCCACCACTTCCTCAGGAAGTTCATTCCACACCCTCTGTGTAAAAACTTTACTCGTGTTTTTTTTTAAATCTCTTTCCACTCACCATAAAAATGTGCGCCCTCGTCTTGAAATCCCCCCATTCTTGGGAAAAGACAACTACCATCAACTCTATCAATACCACTCATTATTTTATAAACTTCCATCAGATCACCTCTCAACCTCCTAGGCTTCAGTCTAACTCGTTATTTATCCTTTACAAAGAACAAAGAGAATTCTATTAGGTTTGTAAGACACGACCTTCCCTGCATAAAACCATGCTGCCTATCACTGATAAGCCCGTTTTCTTCCAAATTGGTATATATCCTATCCCTTAGTATCTTCTCCAGTAGCTTCTCTACCACTGACATCAGGCCCACAGGTCTATAATTACCTGGATTATCCCTGCTATCCTTCTTAAACAAGGGGATAACATTAGCAATTCTCCAGTCCTCTGGGACCTCACCCATGTTCAAGGATGCTACAAAGATATCTGTTAAGGCCCCAGCTATTTCCTCTCTCGCTTCCCTCAGTAACCTGGGATAGATCCCATCCGGATCTAGGGACTTGCCCACCTTAATGCCTTTTAGAATACACAACACTTCTCCCTCCTTATGCTGACTTGGCTTAGAGCAATCAAAGATCAATACCTAACCTCAACATCTGCCATGTCCCTCTCCTCGGTGAACACTGATGCAAAGTACTCATTAAGAATCTTACCCATTTTCGCTGACTCCATGCATATCTTTCCTCCTTTGTCCTTGAGTGGGCCAACCCTTTCCCTAGTTACCCTCTTTCCCTTTATATATGGATAAATGGCTTTGGGGTTTTCCTTAATCCTGCTCACCAATGATACCTCATGTCCTTTTTTAGCCCTCTTAATTCTTCATTTCAGATTGGTCCTACATTCCCCATATTCTTCTAAAGCTTTGTCTGTTTTCAATGTTTAGACCTTAATTGATGCTGACTGACCTGTTGGCTTTCTCAGACAATGCCTGTCTTTCTTTCAGGTTTTCGGCTTCTTCAGCATTTTACCTTTGTTCCACTCCAGTTGGTCCATGAGCGCAAAAAGCCTATGGGTCTGTGCTTGGTTTCTGGGCAGTTGCCATCGGATAGTCCCGGATGCAGCACCTCTTCAGGCCAATATTCCGATTCTGCAGTCAGCAGCTGAGAGAAGGTGGTTCCTGATACCTGTCAAGACTAGAGTGGTTCTGGAAAAGCACAGCCGGTCAGGTAGCATCCGAGGAGCAGGCAAATCGACGTTTTGGGCAAAGGTCCGATGAAGGGCTCCTGCCCAAAACGTCGATTTTCCTGCTCCTCGGATGCTGCCTGACCTGCTGTGCTTTTCCAGCACCACTCTGATCTTGACTCTAATCTCCAGCATCTGCCGTACTCACTTTCGTCTGGTTCCTGATACCTATTCAACATTTAGCAAGGTGCCCCAACCACAGCTATCTCCTAACAGCTCTCAGGAGAAGATTGGCACCTAGAAATCAAGCTTCCAATGCCACAGCCAGTCAGGGGGGTTGCACTTCCCCTACAAGCCACCAGGGTGCCTCATTATTATGGTTGCCTGGTCCATACTGCCCAAAATGCCCATACTGTACAAACAGACTGGAAATGGATGAAGTGGATGGGTTTGGAATGCTACACGATTTTGGGAAAGGCCAGGGAAAGTGAAGTAGAGGCAGAGGTGTGTGAGAGGGCACCCCATGGAGGAATACCATCCAAGGCCAATTGAGGCTTCACCATGTTTGGCAGACTGGTTTGACATCAAGGTCGCTCTGATTGGTCAACGAACAGCATTTCCAGGTCATGGCCACCTTTAGTTATTGAGTCCTGTTCCCTGGGCTCTCCTAGAACTCTTGTTGTTCACCTCCTAGCAAATTAGGCTCTATCCAAATGAAAATTATAGATTGAGACCCAGGAATGATCTGGCCCTTGGATCTCAGACTGTGGAAAATCTTGTCTTTGACTTCAAGGTTCCTCTTCCAATGTCTGGAGCATATTTGTGCTCTCTCTTGCCTTCTCCTGAAACACAATGGCACTTATGGAGACTGGAAGGGCAGACCCAAATACTGTAAGCATCTAGCTCTCACAAAAGCCACTCAGGAGAGGGTTGCCTATAACATCAAGATGGATGGATACATGCGAAACCCAAGGCTGCTGAAACATTGGACGGTCAGGTTGAAGCCCTGCGACACTCAGTACACACGGCTTGTCTAGCAATGGAAGATCCATCAGCATTGGAGATGCACCTTTGTCATCAATTTCTTTTCTGGCCCTGTCAACCTGTCACACCTGTCCATGAGCTTGAGTAAGTCATATTGTATCATGATTTGCATTCCTGCAACCAATTTGCAGGAGTACTAAAGCAGAGATGGGTGGCACGGTGGCCCAGAAGTTCGCATTGCTGTCTCACAGCACCAGGGACCTGGGTTCAATTCTACCTTCAAGTGACTTTCTGCATGGAGTTTGTGCAATCACTGTGTGGGTTTCCTCCCACAGTCCAAAGATGTGCAGGTTAGCTGGATTAGCCATGGGAGTGTACAGGGATGGGGTGGGTCTGGGTAGGATGCTCTCCAGAGGGTTGGTGCAGACCTGATGGATCAAATGGCCTCTTTCTGCACTGTAGATTTTCTATAAACTGGCTGTGGAATTATGTGCACATGGAGAGTGGTAGAAATTTATGAAGAAGGGTCACTCAACCTGAGACATTAACTCTGTTCTCTCTCCACAGATGCCGCCAGACCACCTGAGCTTTCCCAGCATTTTCTGTTTTCATTAGAAATTTAAGATTCTCCTCCATAAATGAAAATTGAAGCTAGAGCGAGAATTACTTAAAAGTCTGAGATTGTTTTGGTTAACTGAAGATATTATAATGAGGCAAAAGAGGTGCTATTACCCTCCATCCACCTGACTCCTGACAAACTACAAACTCTCCGACCTATCTACTTCCTCCAACTCCTGACCAGATTAGTCCCTCCTGTTCCACCGTCAACTCTCACTCATTTATTGAAAGAGTCAGAATTTGCAAAAACCTACCGGAATACGGCAGCTGATGTCCCAAGAAGAGGTTCTATTCTCGCTCCTGCTCCTTTGCTCTAGTTCCCATCCCACTCACTGTGCTATTAATGGATTACAAGTCTGTGCTGGAAGATCACAACGAGGCAAGTACACAATAATCTCTGTAGTCAGCAGGGGTGTGCACGGCATTACCACAGATCGGCAGATCCAGCTCATAATCTCACTGAATGACAGAACAGGCTTGACTTGCAAAGGCCTACCCCTGATACTATGGTTATGATCTGTTCTTGGTGGTGGTTCCTCCCTCATTGTGGATAATTTAATAACAGTCAGTTGCCTCAGCCCTAACCACTCCCAGCTGGGTACCACAGTGTTCCAATTGCACAACATTAAATAATTTCTCTGGCCTATTTACCAATGAACTGGTCACACTCCCTCAACCCCTTCCTCACTCAGCCTTTGCACTTTCTATATCAACTGCATTCTCTGCTCAGGTACACATCCTCCATTTCGATCCCACTGCAACATTCCTTTTGTGAAGCATACTCACCTTTGATCTTTCTACCTTTTTTACTGTCACCGCAATGATATTGCCTCTCAGACATCTGTCAGGGTTCACACTTAATACAGAAAAGGAGCTGCAACAGTCAATACACCAACACACTTTTCATCACCATTGGGAGAACATATATGTCTGATACCATCATCAAAGATACAACAACAAAAATGTCCTTTTGAGTTGAACCCCTCTCATCTGCTCCGGTCAGGTCCTGTCAGCCTGATTAAGCTTCACCTCTATCATTGTGAGTATTCAACAACAATGAGCCAGACAGCATAAAACAGATTTCTCATAAACTGATCGACACAGGTAGACTTCACTCCCTTCCTCTGTAAGCAAGTGCAGAAATAAATGCTTTGGTTATTATGAAGGAATCAAGAATCTGGAGAGATTTGTAGTCACTGGAGTTTGGAGGATGATGTCTACGCCAATAGGTATATATGGTAGACAGGCAGGAGGTTGGAAGAACACAGTAAGCCAGGCAACTGCAGCTTGTCTCCTGCCTGTCTACTTAGGATTCCAGCATCTGCAGTTTTTTTGTCACAAAACAGGTCTATACAGTCAAGTTTGGGAGTTCACATACTTCCTGTTTCTGGCTATAGAGTCAGAGTAAGGGAAATGTACAGCATTGAAACAGACCCTTCAGTCCAGCGTGTCTATGCCAATCAGATATCCTAAATTAATCGCGCCCCATTTGCCAGCATTTGGTCCATATCCCTCCAAACCATTTCTATTCATGTACCCATCCAGATGCCTTTTAAATGGTGTAACAGTGGGATCTTGGGGTCCATGTCCATAGGTCCCTCAAAGCTGCCACCCAAGTTGTTAAGATGGCATATAGTGTGTTGGCTTTCATTAGCAGAGTGATTGAGTTTAAGAGCCATGAGGTTATAATGCAGCTCTATAAAACACTGGTTAGACCATGCTTGGAATATTGTGTTCAGTTCTGGTTGCCTCATTATAGGAAGGATGTGGAAGCTTCAGAGAGGGTGCAGGAGAGATTTACCAGGATGTTGCCTGGACTGGAAGGCTTGTCTTATGAAGAAAGGTTGAGGTAGTTAGGGCTTTTCTCATTGGAGCGAAGAAGGAAGAGAGGTGACTTGATAGAGGTGTACAAGGTGATGAGAGACACAGTTAGAGTAAATAGCTGGAGACTTTTCCCTGAGGCGGAAATGGCTGTCATGAGGGGTCATAATTTTAAGGTGGTGGAGGAAGGTTTTGGGGAGATGTCAGAGGTAGGTTCTTTACACAGAGAGTGGTGGGTGTGTGGAATGCACTGCCAGCAGTGGTGATGGAGTCAGATACATTCGGGACATTTAAGCGACTCTTGGATAGGCACATGGATGATAGAAAAATGAAGGGTATGTCGGTTAGCTTGATATTAGAGTAGGATTAAAGGTCGGCACAACATCAAGAGCTGAAGGGCCTGTACTGTGCTGGACTGTTCTATGTTGTGTGAGAGAGACAGCTGGTGGAAGTTTAACCTGAGGGTCATCATGCCTCAGGCAAAGGGAGATTGAGATGGAGAGTCCTTCATGGTAAGCTCAGCTGACCTCCTTTACCTCATGTTCCTTAATACCTTTGGTTATCAAAAGACTTTTGATCTCAGGTGTTTCAATAACTATTGATCTAGCATCAACTTTCATTTGTCGAAGAGAATTCTAAATTTCTACCATGCTCTATGTGTAAAAGTGATTCCTCACTTCATTCCTGAAAGGTCTGGCTCTTCATTCTAGACTCCCCAGCCAATGAATATAGTCTCTGTCTACTCACTCGCTGTTCCCCTTAATGACTCTCCTTATAATGTAATTAGTTACACTGCAACTATATCATCTTTAAGGTGTGGTTCCCAAACTGATCACAATAATCGCTGCGTCCACCCAGGGTTATGTGTAACTGAAATATGGCTTCTACCCCTTTGTATCCTTGTCCTCTGGATATGAGGCCAGTATTCCTTCATTAGACTTTTTATATCAATGTTTTAATCATTAAAATATGTGCACCTATCAAGTATCTTTAAATACCAATGGTCATTAGCTTTATCTGTACAATTGAATCCAAAATTGGATGATCTGGCATTCACTTTCATTTAAATTATTTTGTTAAGTTTTACTCGATCACTTACAGAGTTAGAGAGATGTACAACATGGAAAAGACCTTTTGGTCCAATTCGTCCGTGCCAGCCATGCATCCTAAATTAATCTGGTCCCATTAATCAGCATTTGACCTAAATCCCTCTAAACCTTTCCTATTCATATATCCATCTAAGATGCCTTTTAAATTGGGGCGGCACAGTGGCTCAGTGGTTAGCACTGCTGCCTCACAGCGCCGGGGACCTGGGTTCAATTCTCAGCCTCGGTGATGCATTAGTCAGGCGCATATGTTGAGTGATAGGGTAGGGGTTTGGGTGGGATACTCTTCAGAGGTTCAGTGTTGACTTGCTGGGATGAAGGGCCGGTTTCCACACTGTAGGGATTCTATTCTATGAAATTGTACCAGCCTCTGTCACTTTCACTAGCAGCTCATTCCATTGACACACCACCCTCTGTGTGAAAAAGGTTACCCCTTACGTCACTTTTAAATCTTTCCGCTCTCACTTTAAACCTATGCACTCTAGTTCTGGATTCCCCCACTATTGGAAAATACCTTGTCTATTCACTCTATCCATGTCCCTCATGATTTTATAAACCTCTATAAGGTCACCCCTCAGCCTCCGACGCTCCAGGGAAAAGAGCCCCAGCCTGTTCAGTCTCTCCCTGTAGCTCAAACCCTCCAACCCTGGCAACATTCCTGTAAATCTTTTCTGAATCCTTTCAATTTTTACAACATCTTTCCTACAGCAGAAAGACCAGAACTGAATGTAATTAATTTATGAATATCTTCTTTCAGTTTTATGTTTCTGTCTACGCTCTCACACGACTACCCATATTTATGTTATGAACCAAATTGCAATAGTTGTGCTCCAAAATGTTCAAATTGTTTAAAAATAAGATCATAATTCTTTAATTATAACTGTGTGGAGTATAACTGTTCTTTTTTGTGATCCAACTAAATCAAAGCATTTGGAAGAGTTCAAATTGACCTCCTACTGGATACCATGGCAATCATAGCCTCAAGGCTGATGCTTATCGTCTGGAAAACAAACTAGTTGCCATTTCCAATCTTTAAGGTACAAATTTTAGTTGAAATAAGTTACAACAGAAGTTTAATTTAAAATATAATTCAAAGTTTTCCCCAACTCTGAGGGCATAATTTTAAAATGAAATGAAAATGATCAACTAAATAAGAACAACAGCTCTGTTTCTCTCTCCAAAGATTCTGCCAGACCAGGCATTTCCAGCATGTTCTGTTTTTTGTTAACTTCAGATTTCCAGAGTCTCTAATACTTTGCTTTTATATGAGAAATATTGGTCCCTGCAGTTGGTTATGAGCTTACAACAGCAAAATCATAAAATCCTTGCAGTGTAAATAGAGGCCATTTGGCCCGTCAAGTCTGCATCAACTGTCAAAAAGCTATCCCATCAATCCGACTCCCCCTCCCTACCTCCATAACCCCATAATTTCCCATGGCCAATTCACCTAACCTGCACAGCCTTGGATTGTGGGAGGAAACAGGAGCACCCAGAGGAAACCCATGCAGACAGGGGGAGAATGGACAAACTTCACACAGAGAGTCACCCAAATTGTTAAGGTGTCAAGGAATGTGTGGGCTAGGTGGATTAGCCATGGGGGAATACAGGGACAGGGTAAGGCTTGCTGGGGTGCTCTTTGGGGGCATCAGTATGGACTTGATGGGCAAAATGGCTTCCTTCCATCCTGTAGAGATTCTACAATATTGGTGTTCCTTCCTGATTTTTTTTTTTCCTTACAGCATCTGCACTATCTACAACAGAATGCCTTCAATATTGTTACCCAATAACTTTGTACATATGTCTGATGTTACAACCTCCTTTTCTTGGATTCAGCCTTTATTGGAAGTGATGGGGAGTAAGGGAAGGGCTGAAGTGTTGGGCTGGTCCTCACCTTCAACCAGTTCTAGCCTGTAGCTCCAAATGGTTGTTAGCATGTATGAGTGACCATCAGGAAGAGGTGTTATATCAGGTAGGGGTCAGTCATCAGGTTTCCTACCCTCGGTGACCCTGGCATGTGAAGACACATCCTGACCATCTGGACAACTAAGACTAATCTGAGAACCAATGAAATCAAAATACTGCAGGTGCTGGAAACCTGAAACAAACATCGAGAATGCAGGGGAAACTCAACAGGTCTGAGTGGAGAGAGAAACAGAGGTAATGTTTCAAGTCCAGCGTGACTCATCTTCAGACTCACGTCCTGAATCCACATGGGTGGGCAGTGAGACTGCGTTGGCAACATTCATCAGGGCACCCTCCTAACTGGCAACTTGTGGGCTCACTGCCCCTAGTAGAGTTGGCAGGCACCTGAGCTCAGCCAGAGTTCTGAAGGATAGTCACTCTGGACTCAAGACATGAACGCTGTTTGTCTCTCCACAGGTGCTACCAGACCTTCTGAGTTTCTCCAGCACTTTCCGCTTTTGGTTAAGGTCCAGTGGTCTTGAACACGGGTCAGCATTGTGTTGTGAAACATGTAGATCACAACAAGAAACAGAATACTCCCTTATCACCTCCAACTACATCTGAATCTATCTTTAACTGACCAGACCATTGGGCCAAGATGGCACAGGACAATAGAGGGAGATAATAGAGCATTGAACAGTACAATGCAGAACAGACCCTTCAGCCCTCAAATTAATCTAAGCCCATCCCCCTACACTATCCTATCATCATCTATTTGCTTATCCAAGGACTGTTTAAATCTCCCTAATGTGGCCGAGTTAACTACATTGGTAGGCTGAGTAAAGAACCTGCCTCTGACATCTGTCCTAAATCTATCACCCCTCAATTTGCAGCTATGCCACCTTGGACAAGCCAACGTCATCAGCCTAGGAAAAAAGACTCTCACTGTCCACCCTATCTAATCCTCTGATCGTCTTGTATGTCTCTATTAAACCACCTCTCAGCCTTCTTCTCTTCAATGAGAACAGACCCAAGTCTCTCAGCCTTTCCCCATAAGACCTTCTCACCAGACCAGGCAACATCCTGGTAAATCTCCTCTGCACCTTTTCCAATGCTTCCACATCCTTACTGTAATGGGGCGACCAGAACTGTACACAATATTCCAAGTGAGGCCGCACTTGCATTCTGTACAGTCGCAGTATGACATCACGGCTCCAGAACCTAACATCTTAAGGCCACATTCAACTTGGGTGACAACTTTCAGGGATCTATGAACATAGACACGAAGATCCCTCTGCACCCTCTGCATCATGAACTCTTGCTCACTATAACCCAGTGTAAACACTGGTCGTGCTGAGTATCTTGTCATCAACCATCTGTCATGGGTCCTGAGTTGGTGAGAGGAGTAGCAGATGTGGCACAGGAGCAGTTCAGGTATTAGAATCACTTTGCACTAGAAGCAGGTGGAAGTGTAACTCACTGGGCCCACTGACCGACTGAGCATCCTGTTTTGGACCACGCTGCCACACCTCCGCTGATTGAAGGAAGGGACCAGAGAATATTGTTAGCTTCACCTCCCTGGACAGCCTGCTGGCAGGAATCCCATTCATACAGACACACACAACTCAATCTCAAGAAAGAAATTAAAGTAGTTATCAATCCCCACTGGGGCATGGAATGTGGGCTCCCATATAGACAATGCTCCTACTTGCCAGATCTGAGAGGCCAGCTGCTCTATTGAGTAGAGGGTTCACTAGGCACACTATCCATATCACCTCCACCCAAGGAGAGTCAACTCAAGGAAATCAGTGCTGGTTGCACATTCCTTTGGAGTGACTGTGGGAAAGACATATGGTATAAAGTTGGCATCAGTTTTGCAGTCTCGGGTCATCCCAGCAGTCAATCGACTTACTTTTCCAAGGGTATTAATGATTATCTGATAGTCTTTAAACTTCTCCTGCACAACTTCCCCTGTGTAGCAGGCAGTGCAGTGGCCCAGTGGTTGGCACTGTTGCCTCGTAGTGCCAAGTATCTGGGTTCGATTCCAACTTCAGGTTGGAATGTTTTCCCTGTGTCCGTGTGGGCTTTCACTGGGTGCTCTGGTTTCCTCCCACAGTCCAAGGATGTGTAGGTTAGGTGAATTGGCCAGGCTAAATTGCCCATAGTATTCAGGGATGTGTAAGTTAGGTGCATTAGTCAGGGGTAAATATAGGGTAGGGGAATGGGTTTAGGTGGATTATTCTTCAGAGGGTCTGTGTGGCTTGTTGGGCTGAAGGGCCTATTTCCACACTGTAGGGATTCTGTAATTCTAGAACAAGAGGCAATTAATGCTCAACAAATTATACACCCTTACCACAAGAAAGTCCGCTGAAGCCTGGGATAAATTCCTTGATTGCTGTGGAGCCAATGACAGACAGGGTGATCATTCTTGGTGACTTCTGTGATGATGCTGTTCCTTTATCAAGATTATACTGTCCTTGTCCTTCTTTTTTCAGAGAGGTCGTGAAAACAGCGATTCCAAAAGGTCTAGGTTAGAAGGGTTTTAGGGTGAATTTGATTACGGTTAACAGATACTGCCTCAGGCTGAAGGCTTTCAAGTTATAAAAATACACCACTCCAATGGAAGGGGAGTGGCCAGTTCTCCCAGCTCAGCTTTTCTCTGGTTTGATTTAGTTTTTAGCAGTCTGGCCGCTCACAGACAGCAGTCAGTCAGTTTGTGAAGCTACTGGACCCAAAGAAGCAGGTCCATTCTGACCCTCCCTCTCTCTTACACCTCTCCTATAATACCCTGTGTTTGATTGTACCTTTTGTGTCAAGGGGTGTTTATGGGGTTGTTTCAAGTACAGAGGAACCTCAATTATCCAGCATTCGAGTATCCGAGTATCAGTTTATCCAGCAAGATCACAAGGTCCTAATGCTCGACTAAACTATGTTATCTGGCATTCAATTAACCAACAAAGTACTCCCTGTCCATGTCCTTCAGATAATCAAGGTTCCTCTGTATTTGGAACAGCATCATTAAGTTGGGATAGTCTGTTGGGTTGTCGAGTAGGTTAAGTGATTTTATATTCTGTTCTCTTTTGCTTGTGTTTCATTCTGTAATCATGTAAATGAATTCTGTTTTGTTTAAAACTAAGTGGTTTGACCAGATGCATCCCTCCTGGAATATCTGCATTTCCCTGCTCAAAACAACTAGCAAAGTTAGGGTCTCAGCTATTTCCTCGAAATATTTTGAGGGAGTCTGGCCTGGTCCATGCACGAATTGGAAGGGGATCATTAGAAATTACAAACAAGCTCAGAGATTATAACAGCAATGGTTTCCTCTTGATGAAGTTCTGTGTGTGCTTGAGTGTGAGCTCTTCATTATCAGCTGAAATGCAGCAAGATCCAAACAACATTCAGACTTGAGCTGATAAATAGCAAGTGGCATTCACTGCACACAAGTACCAGAAAATGGCCCATTCCAATAAAAGAGAACCTAATCATTCCCCCTTCGTATACAGTAGCATAACTATAACATTCTGGAGGCTACCATTGACCAGAAACTGAGCTGGATCATCCATATAAATATTGTGGCTACAAGATCAGGTAAAAGACTAGGAAGTCTGCATTGTGTAACTCACCTACAGACTCCTACTAACACATCCATCATCTACAAGGTACAAGTCAGCAGTGAGATGGAATACTCTCTACTTGCCTGGATGAATACAGCTCCAACAACAGCTCAGCATTTTCCCAGAAATCCATGTACCACATCCATTCACTTTCAACATTTACTCACTCCACCAACAATGCACAATAGCACCACTGGCTGTGTACCTTGTACAAGCAATTCACCCCCCAACAGCACTTATCAAACCCCATCATGAAGGACAAGGGCAGCAGATGTATGGGAACACCACCACCAGCAAATTCCTCTCCAAGCCACAAACCATCCTGATTTGGAATCATATCATTGTTCCCTCACTCTCACTGACCCTTCAAAATGACACTGTGTGTATAGCCACAGTACGCAAATAGCAAAAGGTGGCTCACTTTCCCAAGGGTAATTAGGAAAGGTTAATAATTGCTGGTCTAGCTGCTGATGGCCATATCCTGTAATGTTTAGAAAAAAATGGCTTCCAATTTCCTTTTGGATGTGCCCTCTTTCTATGCACAGAGTTAGGGCAGGCAGGCATCTAATAAAACTCATGTGCAACACTGAGAGTGGGACATCCATTTGTCAGTCCTGATGAAGGGTTTTGCCCTGAATCATTGACTTTCCTGTTCCTCGAATGCTATCCATTCTGCTGTGGTTATCCAGCTTTCCATCTATTGACTCTGGCTTGCAGTCCTTAATGTATCCAGGCCTACGCCTGGTCTAGACTTCATTGACTTTTTCAGTAAATGCAAGAGGAAGGAACCCAAAATAATATAAAGATGTCTCCACTGTCCAACTGTACAAACAAATATGAACTCACCAACTTTGTAACCAATTGCAACAATCCATTACTGGTAAGATCTTCACCAGAATCCTCCTGAACTGCTTCATGCAATACATCCAGGATCCACTACCAGAGACTCAGTGCCATTTCAGAAAGAGTCGAGTAACCGCTGATATACTGTTGGTCACCTCCAAGCAAAACGTCAAGAATCTTTCACACTATGATACTATGGTTGTATGACACTACAACTCTATGACACTACAACTCTATGACACTACAACTCTATGACACTACAACACTATGGCTTAGTGACACTTTGACTATGGCACTATGACTTTATGACTCTGTGACTCTATGACATTATGACTCTCTGACACTATTGTGGGCAGCGTGGTGGCACAGTGGTTAGCACTGCTGCCTCACAGCGCCAGAGACCCGGGTTCAATTCCTGCCTCAGGCGACTCTCTGTGTGGAGTTTGCACATTCTCCCCGTGTCTGTGTGAGTTTCCTCCGGTTTCCTCCAACAATCCAAAAATGTGCAGGTTAGGTGAATTAACCATACTAAATTGTCCATAGTGTTGGGTGAAGGGGTAAATGTAGGAGTATGGGTCTGGGTGGTATACGCTTCGGTGGGTCGGTGTGGACTTGTTGGGTCGAAGGGCCTGTTTCCACAGTGTAAGTAATCTAATCTATGACACTACGACTCTCCAACTCTATGACACTAAGACTCCAAGGAGAGGAGCTCCTGAACCTGCAACCCATCCAAAACTCAATCGCCTGACATATTCTCTCCTATTTACAACAGGAACCTTCTGGGTGCAGATAGACATATTCTCACCAGAACCCTACCAACCACCCCACATTAATAATATGGTTATCTTCACCTCATGAATAGGATATGATCAACCTCTACTATTTCCTCCTGTACAAAAACCTTTGTATAATCACTTCTCAAACAGTTATCTTTAAGCACTTGATCACAGCTCTACTCCATGAACAAACTGAATACTACTTACACACGCCCTGTGTTTCTACAATGTAATCAACCCAGCTTTATATTAAAAAACCCAAAATTCAGGTCTGTGCCTCAATCTAGAACTTACTAAATTACTCACAATGTTCACTTGTGTCATTTTCTGGTTCCCACTACTTTAGCATTAAACAGCAATCCACAACAGAGTATTATTTCTCCAATATGCACAATAATCTGTGGTATCAGGAGGTGAAGCACAATTGACTGTACACATGCCCCACTTCCACACACAGCAATGAAGGAGATATTAGGAAAGTGGTGACCAAAAGCTCATTGTGCATATTGGAGAAATAATACTCTGTTATGGATTGCCTTTTTTTAATTCTCCCCTTTCCTCACCTCATTTGTCACTTTACTGAGAAAGCTGCCTTACCAATCTCTAGCCCAACTCTTGGTGCCTTTGTGTTTGGTGTGCAGCAACTATTCTTTTGTTGCTGTTAGAGTTGGGACATTCTGTTGATCAACCTTGAGCACATTGTCTGATGCCAGACTAATCTTTAACTCTCTCATGTATCAACCTAGGGTCTCAGCTTCAGACAGAATAATCCTTAACGTCCTTACAGAGAGCTTTAATTTTCAGGAAGCAAGAAAACATTTGATTTGATTTGATTTATTATTGTCATATGTACCTAGGTACAGAGAAAAGTTTTATTTTGTGTGCAGTACAGACAGAGCACACCATAAAAAGTGCATGAGGGTAATAAAACAGAGCAAAGATTACATGGTTTCGGCTGCAGAGTGTATGCACAAAGACAGCAAGATCAACATTAGATTTTAGATTTGAGAGATCCATTCAGATAACAGTGGGGAAGAAGTTGTTCTTGAATCTGTTGTTACGTGTGTTTAAGCTTTTGTATCTTCTGCCCAATGAAAGAAGGTGGAAGAGATTATAACCGGGGTGGGAGGGATCTTTAATGATATTGGCTACCTTTCTGAGACACTGGGAAGTATAGATGGAGTGTATGGATGGAAGGTTGGCTTGCAGGATGGAGTAGGCTGTGTTCACAACTCTCTGTAGTTCCTTAGGGTCCTGGGCTTTCTGAAGTTTAAGAAAAATATAAGCACCTAGCACCAGAATGTAGTATTCAGTTAACATGCAACACCAATATGTGTGTGATTACATCACCCTCACGTCTCTCCAAAAATACAATTAATAGGATTAAATCACTTTACATTCATAGTGGCATGTGCTTACAGTGCAGATTTGCACTGTAAAATGAATCACAGCTATTCTCGTTTACTTACAATGTCAGAGGTTAGCTCCATGAATGAATATGAAGTTTGACTTGGTTATGAGCAGTGAAGATAACGGAATTGGTTAACATCAAATTGTCATCCTCGACAAAATTAAAGTTGAATATATCAGCTTAACTTCTAAAGCATATCACTCCCACCTCACCACCTCCCTCCATGGATAGCTGGTAAGTTCAGGGGAGCATTGAACTCTTGACTAGGAAGTCAGTATTATCATTTCATTCCTTATTGGGTTAAGTCAAAGACCTATTTGTAAGGGTGATGTCTGCCAGTTCACAGAAGTATTTGATTGACAGAGACTAAAATGTAAAACTTTTCTCAAATGAGTTTTTGGTCACCACTTTCCGAATATCTCCTTCATTGCTGTAGCACCCCTTTGTTTTCAGTTAAATCACTACAAGATGCCTGGGAACACTTATCCTGCATTAGAGGAGTTCTGTGAATTATTATTGCTGCATGACTTGGGATTGCCAACCCTCTTCATTTACAACATGACTCCCCACCAACAGCAGCCGCCTCTTCTACCACGTCTAACTGCTTCAAACAATCCTTGTCCTGTCTCCAATATTTTGAAAAGTGATAAGTGAAGTGAGTGGGCAGAAGCACATTATTTAATGATTTTCTTCCCAGCTCTCATTGACTGGCATTCCAAGTTTCCAGGTTTGGGCTTGTGTATCCAGGAATATAAAATCCATCTCCAGAACACTGCTGTGTATAAGCGTTGGAGTAACCGACACAGTTTAAAAAATAGTTGTTGTTTTGTATAAATGGTTCTCTTTACCAGATGTAAAAATATTGAAAATGGGAAGGAAAGGCTGCTTGGCTGACAATCAACCATCAACCAATTGATTAATGAGTCTCTTTTACTTTCCAATTGACGTCAAAAGTCAATGCATCACAAGGACAGATGTATTGAGTGATTGATGATTGGACTGGGAGACAACGTCATGTGGTGAAGCCTCCAGGAAACACGTAGAATCACAACTGGTACTCCTATCCTTGCAGCAAGATCCAGGAGATTCATTGACAATTCTTGAAGATTCCAGAAAAATCCAGGAGGGGTGGAACCTGTAGTGTTAAGTCTACTTTTATTGAAAGCATGGTATTTAAATAGAACTCGTTTCCACAATCCTTTCAATGGAAAGGCTATAAAAAAACACCCACAAGTGCGAGGGAAGGAAAAGATGTCTGTTTGTCATTGAGAGGTCTTTGTCTTTTTGCCTTGCCCCATGCTTGACTTGGAGTGACTCCACTCATGCTTTGTAACAAATTGGCTCTCCCTGGCTCTTAGTGGGTTGCAGCTAGTTACCATCATGACCATCCACTATCCCTCTCCTAATTCATAACAAACCAGGCAAGAGAAAACAGTACCATTTGATTGCTGTCTGTGAATAGTGATATGGAGGAAAATCTAGCCTTTGGCATTAAATACAAGGCTCCACACATAAAAAGTAACAAAGCTACAGGGTGGCATGATGGTTCAGTGGCTACACCTGTTACCTCACACTATCAAGGACCTGGGCTCAATTCCACCGTTCAGCAATTTTCTGGAGTTTGTACGTTATCCCTGTCTCTGTGAGTGGTTTCCTCCCACAGTCCAAAGACATGCTGCATTGGCTATGCTAAATTGCTCATAGTATTGAGGGATGTGTGGGTTAGCCATAGGAAATACAGGGATAGAGTGGGATGCTCAATGGAGGGTTAGTATGGGCCAAATGGTCTGTTTCCACATTGTAGGGATTCGATACAGTCTAGATTGACAGAGAGCCAAGTTGAAGTTCATTAATAACTCCTAATTGGTACACACACTAACAAAACTTTGCACAGTACTTAGCCCTGTTAGACAAGCAATGAAACATAGATTATACCGACAGCACACAGAATAACCTTTATTAGAAAAATCTCCAAACACATCAGTTGAACAGTTCCGCAATTATCAGTCAGCATGTGGTCACTATGACCCACTGCGATCTACTTTATCATGAAATGATCGGCCTCTCAAATGCAGCACTTCCTAATGAATTGGTTTTGGCACAATTTCATCCCTTTATCACTCAGGATAGGACAAGAATATCCAGGTTCTATTCCACCAACCCAAAAAGAATTTTTTTTATTAATCACTGAACTGCTGAGAAACTTCAATTAGTTTCACTGACCTAATTTAAAAGATTATTCTCTTGAACAGGTTGGCTGGATTACTTTTCAATACTTTAACTCAAACGTTGTGATGTAATATCTGTTTTATATGTAAGAAAAAGCATGTTTGTTTTTATGTGTTCTCAGTTGCAAGTGGAGACAGTATTTTGGAAACAATGGGTTGCAGACATGATGTTGGACACAGTTGGTTAGTGTGATGTAGTTGTCATCATAGAATCATTGAATCATTGAGATGTACAGCATGGAAACAGACCCTTCGGTCCAACTCATCCATTCTGACCAGATATCCCAACCTAACCTACACTCATTTGCCATGTTTAAGATTGCATGGCAGTGCAGCTTTTTAAAAAATTTATTCATTTGCAAGATGTGGGCATTGCTGGCTGAGTCAGCATTTATTACCCACCCCTCGTTGCCCCTTGATAACTTGGGGGTGAGCTGCCTTCTTCAACCTCTGCAGTCCATGTGCTGTGGTTTGATCCACAATGCCCTTCGGGAGGGAATTGCAGAATTTTGACCCAGTGTCAGTGAAGGAACGGCGATATATTTCCAAGTCAGGATAGTGAGCGGCTCGGAGGGCAACTTGAAGGTGGTGGTATTCCTATAAATCTGCTGCGGGGTAAAAACAATGACTGCAGATGCTGGAAACCAGATTCTGGATTAGTGGTGCTGGAAGAGCACAGCAGTTCAGGCAGCATCCAAGGAGCTTCGAAATCGATGTTTCGGGCAAAAGCCCTTTCTGATGAAGGGGTTTTGCCCAAAATGTCGATTTCGAAGCTCCTTGGATGCTGCCTGAATTGCTGTGCTCTTCCAGCACCACTAATCCAGTATCTAAATCTGCTGCCCTTGTCCTTCTATATGGAAGTGGTTGTGGGTTTGGAAGGTGGTGTCTGAGGACCTTTGGTGAATTCCTGCAGTGCATCTTGTAGATAGTACACACTGCTGCTACTGAGCGTCGGTAGTGGAGGGATTGAATGTTTTAATGTGTGGTGCCAATCAAGCGGGCTGCTTTGTTATGGATGTTGTCAAATGTCTTGAGTGTTGTTGGAGCTGCACCCATCCGGGCAAGTGGGGAATATTCCATTACACTCCTGACTTGTGCCATACGGATAGTTGGCAGGCTTTGAGGAGTCAGGAGGTGAATTACTCGCTGCAATATTTCAAGCCTTTGACCCACTCTCATAGCCACTGTGTTTATGTGGTGAGTCCAGTTTAGTTTCTGGTCAATGATAAACCCTCAGGATGTTGATTGTGGGGCATTCAGTGATGGTGCACTGTTGAATGTCAAGGGGCGGTGGTTAGGTTGTCTCTGATTGGTGATGGTCATAGCCTGACATTTGTGTGGCGCAAATGTCACTTGCCACTTGTTGGCCCAGTATTAGACAGATGGGCTTGATTTTAGTGGAGGAGATGGCAAAGTTAAGTCAGGGAACATTCTCAACTGGTATCTTCTTTTAAAGGAGCTATGGCAACGATCATTTTGTTCCGGTGAGACAAGGGCAGCATGGATTTCATCCCATCGCTGTGGGAAGCAGCATGGAGCTGTGAGATTGCCAGTTCAAGCCTGTTCAAATGGCTGAATCAGTTATCTGCAACATTTGGCCCAGTTGTGCAGAAAGTTATTAGGTCTTAGGTCCTCTAGCCCTTGCCCCTTGGAACCCTTGACTTCCAACTCATCCTAGGTCACACCCCTTCTACTTCCATGGTGGCCATGCACGCCCAGTGTCCATTCATATCCACCATACCCCTTACATATCCCCCAGTACTCAATGTATCCCTCACGTTTTCACATATCCCTAATCCACTCCATGCCCCATCCATACCCTTTCCATATCCTGTATGCCCAGTGCATTCTCCTTGCTTTAACACATCCCCCACCCCAGACCAGTTCATGCTCCTACCATATTTCTTTCATTATCCCCATGCCCATCCATTCCTCTCACTCCCCAATTTCGTTCATGCCGATACAATCAGTCAGCACTATATACAGAACCAATGCGCTATAGAATACCAGCGGCAAGCCATAATAAAATAATTATTTTAAAATAGCCTTTAAAAAGAACTGCTGCTCTTATAACCTTGTAAAATGATCAGTCAGTCACAGATATTCAAACTGCACAGTGGTGGAGGTTTGGGAGAGAAAATCCACAACTGGATACAATTGCCTGACACAGACGTTGGTAGAACAGTTTAACCAACTATTGGCTGGGAATCAGAAAGCTTTCTGAACAAATCTGGAAAAAGCCCAGGCTGTCTTCTCTATCTCTCTCTCTCTCTCTCTCTCTCTCTCTCTGCATCCCCACCTCTCTGTCTATCTCTCTCTCTCTCTCTCTCTCATGCGCACACGCGCTCTCTCTGCCCCTCTCCCTCTCTGTCTCGCTCTGTGTCTCTGTCTTTCTCTGTCTCTGTCTGTCTGTCTGTCTCTCTCTGTCTCTGTCTCTGTCTCTTTCTCTGTCTCTGTCTCTGTATCTCCCTTTCTCTCTCTCCCTCCCCTTTGTCCTGTAAAGAACATTTCACCCAATCCATTATGTAGGATGTGAGTGTGAAAGGGGCAACTAGCCAAGACAGCAGAGGCACTCAGGTCAAACTTTACCTGTACATGGGTGACCTCACCTTCTTCTGCTTGGATCCACTGTCAGTGTGCAGGCTGGTTAATGTCAGAGACCAGTTGGAACAGGAGTCAAGTTAAGTTGAGACAAGAGCAAGGCTATGTTGTTTGGGAACTGGACCAACCAACTCTTTGTCCACTTCACTGTCTGGCCAGATTACCTGGAGCTGCTGGAGATAGGGCCCTTTGAAACTGCAGCATCTTATTGGGTTGAGACAATTCTCTGAATAGCTAAGTGCCAAGCTCAGGGATGGTCTCATTTTCCACCAGTCACGCTAGAATAGGTACCTGTACTTCTCCATGCCCAATCTGCCTCAGAGATTCTGACAGGAACACCGGCATGAACCCATTTAGTTATTTCAACACTCTGGAAACTGCACTACATGATTCGATTTCATACCCCTGTATGTTGGAGACAGATGGCAGGATTTTCCTAAACAAGATGGGAAGTGTTCTTTGAATTAAGTGACTTTTGAAAAATAGCATAAGATGCTGTTGCCATACTCAGCTTCTTTAATACCACTTCAAACTGCACCCGATCCTGATTTGCCCTCTGTTTGCTGTAGAAAAGAGCACTTCCTTTTTAAATAATCCTATCTCCAAATTGATTAAAGTCACCGTAGTCTTACCAAATCATAGGGCTGCTCTCTTCTTTCACAACTGAGGTTTTACCTGAGGTCACCGTGCCTCAGGTGAGGGGAGAGGTTGAGAAGGAGAGACCTTCCTGGTAACCTCAACTAATCGAGTTGAACCCACACTGTTGGTATCATAGCCAGCTAACTGAGCTAAATGACCCCCGTCATTTAAATAACAAACTAAACAAACAGTGAACAAGGAATTTCCGCCAGAACCACTGCAACAACTACGAAAAAGAACAACATTTGTTAGGCCACTGTTGGAATATTGTGTGCAGTTCTGGTCTCCTTCCTATTGGAAAGATGTTGTGAAACTTGAAAGGGTTCAGAAAAGATTTACAAGGATGTTGCCAGGGTTGGAGGATCTGAGCTACAGGGAGAGGCTGAACAGGCTGAGGCTGTTTTCCCTGGAGCATCGGAGGCTGAGGTGTGACCTTATAGAGGTTTACAAAATTATGAGGGGCATGGATAGGATAAATAGACAAAGTCTTTTCCTTGGGGTTGGGGAGTCTAGAACCAGAGGGCTTAGGTTTAGGGTGAGAGGGGAAAGACATAAAAGAGACCTAAGGGGCAACTTTTGCACACAGGGTGGTACGTGTATGGAATGAGCTGCCAGAGGAAGGTACAATTGCAACATTTAAAAGGCATTTGGATGGGTATATGAATAGGAAGGGTTTGGAGGGATATGGGCCAGGTGCTGGCAGGTGGGACTATATTGGATTGGGATATCTGGTCGGCACGGATGGGTTGGACCAAATGGTCTGTTGCCATGCTGTACATCTCTATGACTCTATAACACAAAGCATAGGGAAAACAAGAGAGTAGATGAATCCAAATGGTGTTGGAGGGGGAGACAATACACTCCGGCCCCTGTGGTGTTCACCTTCCCCCTCCCTCAGTACACTGCTGGAGGGCTATTTGTCTTTCAGTTCAGAGATGCTATCATCACCTCTGGATGTCATTTTTTAACCACCAAATCACCTATGTTACTAATTAAAAGAACAATGATGAACAACCAGAGGCCTATTCTGAGGACTGCCTATCCCTGAAAAGCACAACAGTCATGTTCTTAACAAGCTCGATCACTGTTGCAATTGGCCTCACGATTCTGAATCACAGCAGAGATTGTTCTTAAATACCTGGGGCTCTTGTAAAACAGGGGCATAAGCTTATCTCTGGCTCAGAGGTCCAAGTACAAATCCTGGTGATGTGTTGCAGATGCACTGACATTGCTGACCTGCCAGTATCGGGGTTGGAGGTGTTAGATGGGGTATGCAGCCATTGGATTCATCTGCACATTGTTTCCAATCCAATCTGGCCCTTAACAGTGCAGCTCTTTGTGTCTGATGGGGCACTGAGGTAAGTATGGGTAGGATCTGACTATGATAGTTCCTCATTGTATTTGCAACCTTGGTTCCAATTACTGTAAACCAGGAGGGAAAAATAATCAGCATGATCTTGTGTACATGATTTGGAGGTGCTCATGTTGGACTGGGGTGTACATAATTAAAAATCACACAACACCAGATTATAGTCCGACAGCTTTATCAACTACCAGCACCTCCAAATCATGACGACTGTCGACATCACGAACTGCCGGCTCAAAGTGAAGAGGATCTCCAAGAAGATTGCACATAGCAACACAGACATCAAGTTTCTACAGAAATGCAGGAAAGCAGGAAAAATCCCGACAACCACCTGATGAAGGAGCAGTGCTCCGAAAGCTAGTGCTTCCAAATAAACCTGTTGGACTATAACCTGGTGTTGCGTGATTTTTCACTTTGATTTTGTGTACAGTTATAGCCTGGATTGGATCGCAGGAACAACGATGGTCTCTTGAATTGGGAAGCTCAGGCTTTGCCCTTGCCCTTGACCTTGAATGGTGCGTGACGTAAAGAACAGAGAACAAAAAAATTTACAGCCCAGGGCCTTCGGCCCTCCAAGCCTGAGCTGATCCAAATCCACTGTCTAAACCTGTTGCCCAATTCCTAAGCATCTCTGTCCCTCTGCTCCCCATTTACTCATGCATCTGTCCAGATGTATCTTAAATGAACCTACCATGCCTGCCTCTACCACCTCTGCTGGCAATGCATTCCAGGCACCTACCACCCTCTGTGTAAAGTACTTGCCGCATATATCCCCCTTAAACTTTTCACCTCTCACCTTGAACACGTGACCTCTCGTTATTGAATCCTTGACCCTGGGAGAAAGCTTATCTCCATCTACCCTGTCTATACCCTTCATGATTTTTGTAAACCTCAATCAGGTCCCCCCTCAGTTTCCTTTTTTCTAATGAAAACAAACTTAACCTACTGAACGTCTCTTCATAGCTCGCACCTTCCATACCAGGCAAAATCTTTATAAACCTTTTCTGCACCCTCTCCAAAGCGTCCTCATTCTTCTGGTAATGCTGCGACCAGAACTGTACACAGCATTCTAAATGCGGCCAAACCAATGTCTTGTACAATTTTAACATGACTTGCCAGCTCTGATACTCAATACCCCGTCCGATGAAGGCAAACATACCATATGCCTTCTTGACCACTCTAGCCACCTGTGCAGCAACGTTCAGGTTAAAATGGACCTGAACTCCTAGATCTCTCTGATCATCTACGTTTTCCAAGGCTCCTCCATTTACTGTATAATTCACTCTAGAATTAGACTTCCCAAAATGCATCTGTGCGAAGCAAGTGCATTAATTGCAAGAGACTTCTCTCTTCACTTAGCTGAGATGTCCTAAGCAGTCATTAAAACAGATGCCCTTTTGCAAACTCTTAAAGGAGATAATTTGAGTTGCTACATTTATCATAAAGACATGGAAAATGGGTGCAGCAGTAGGCATTTTTGGTTCTTAGAGCCTGCTCCAACGTTGAATACAATCATCCAACTCAGTCCACTGTTCCCATTTCCTCCCTATGCCCTTTGATCTCTTCAGTTCCGTCTAACTCTCTCCTGAAAACATGCAATATTTTGGTCTCAACCGATTATGGTGGCAGAGAATTCCAAAGGCTTCTCTTTCTCTAGATGAAGAAGCTTTTCCTCACCTCAGTCCCTAAATGGCTAACCCCGAATCCTGAGACTATGACTCCTGCTTCTAGACTCCTACTTCTAGACTCCCTGGTCATCAGGATCATCCTTCACACATTTACCTTGTCTAGTCCTGTTAAAATTTCAAATGTTTCTCTGAGATTCCCCTCATTCTTCTAAACTGCAGTGAACATATTCTTAACTCATTTTGTTTTTTTTTTGCTGCATGGTGTGTACCTGTATCAGTGTAATTTCCCTGTTAAACAGATATTTCTATTTTTCTCTGTTCCATTAGAATTTGTGCATTCTGTTATTAATGTTGCATTATAAATTGAAATTTGCAGATGTGCATTTATACATTGAAATATTTATTGTTAGGTAACATATATCTCCTTCTCAATACAAATATCAGGTTATAGATGTTTAAATGGCTTTAAACCAAAAAAAACTGCCATTTGAGATATTTTTGAAAATAAGTAAAATTTTATATTGCATCACCTTTCCCTGAAGATATGTCTTAGAAATATTTTGCCTATAATTGGGAGATAAAGAGATCATTCAACAGGAACTTGTGTGTGAACTCTCCTTCATTCCTGCAGGCCCTGATCAGACATTTTTTTTTCTGTCTTGAGTTAGTTTAACCTAGTTTATGTACAGGAGGACAGTTCAAGGGAACAGTTTTCATGAGCAAGCTTAAGTTTGCCTGGTCTATCCAGACTGAGATATTTCCAACAGGTTTCACTGAAGATGATCTAGAAAATCCCAAGAGACCATAATATCATTAGAAATAAGAACGGGAATAGGCCATTCAGCCCACTGAGTCTGCTGCACCTTTCAGGAACTAATCATAGAATCCCTACAGTGTGGAAGCAGGCCATTCAGCCCATCAAGTTCACGTCGACCCTTCAAAGGACATCCCACACAGTCCCAACCTCCTATCCTATCCTTGTAACCCTGCATTCCCCCTTACTAATCCACCTAACCTGCACATCTCTGAATTCTACAGGGCTGTTTACCATGGCTAATCCACCTAAACTGTACATTTTTGGACTGTGGGAGGAAACCAGAACACCCAAATGAAACCCACGCAGACACAGGGAGAATGTGCAAACTCCATACACTCAGTCACCTGAGGCTGGAATCGAACCTAGGTACCTGTGAGGCAGCAGTGCTAACCACTGAGCCACCATGGCTGATCCAATTGTGGCCTCAATTTTCTGCCTATTCCCATAACCCTTACAGATCAAAGCTCTGTCTAATTCAGTCTTGAATGTATTCAATGATTCAGACCCCACTGCTTCTGCAGGAAAGAACTTGGAAGGCAAATGACCCCGGAGAGTGAAGAAATTACTCCTCAGCTCAGTTAGACTGGCACTGTAGCACATGGCTAGTGCTGCTATGTCAGTGCTAGGGATCCGGATTCAGTTCCACCCTCAGGCAACTGTCTATGTGGAGTTTCCCCCGTGTCTGCGTGGGTTTCGTCTGGGTGCACCGGTTTCCTCCCACAGTCCAAAGCTGTGCAGGGTAGGTGGATTGGCCATGCTAAATTATCCTGGGCTGTCCAGGGATGTGCAGGCTAAGTGAATTAGCCATGGGAAATGTAGGGTAAGAGGGCTGGTGGGATGCTCTTCAGAGGGTTGGTGCAGAATTAATGGGCACATGCCAGGAATTCAATGATTCGGTTTTCAATGGGACACCCTTTATTTTGAAACTGCGTCCTGGATTCTAGGTTCCCCCACAAGAGGAGTCTTCCCCTCCTCCTTCACTCTGTCAAGTCTGCCCAGAATCTTGAAGGTTTCAAAGAATTTCTTCTCATTCTTTGAAACCCTCATGCGTATCGACCCAGGCTACTCAGGTTTACCGCATCAGACAATTCCTTCCTCTCAGGAGTTATCCAAGTGAACATATTATGAATTGTATCTCATGTGAGGATAGCTTTCCTTAAATAAAAAGCCCAAATCTGTACTCAACGCTCAGGGCGCAGTCTTCCGAAGCCATTTTTAGACACAGCACAAATCCCTCACATTTATGCTCCATCTCCCTTGCAATCGGGGCCACAGCCCATTTGCCTTTCTACTTATTAAATGTACCTGCATGGTAAGTTTTGGTGGCTTATATGCAAGGTCATCCATTGCATTCTGCAGTCTCTATCCACTCAAGAAGGGTCACTGGACCCAAAATGCTAATTCTGCTTTCTCCTCACAGATGCTGCCAGACCTGTTGAGCTTTTCCAGCAATTTCTTTCTGATTTCCAGCATCCGCAGTTCTTTCGGTTTTTATTTCGTGCCAACAAAATTCTTCTTTTCCGTCCTTGTGATCAAAATGGACTACCTCAGATTCTCCTTCAATCTGCCAAATGTAATTTGTCTGCTCCCTTTTGCAGACTTTTCTTGGAATTCCTACAGTGTGGAAGCAGGCCATTTAGATTAGATTAGATTAGATTACTTACAGTGTGGAAACAGGCCCTTCGGCCCAACAAGTCCACACCGCCCCGCCGAAGCGCAACCCACCCATACCCCTACATTTACCCCTTACCTAACACTACGGGCAATTTAGATTGGCCAATTCACCTGACCTGCACATCTTTGGACTGTGGGAGGAAACCGGAGCACCCGGAGGAAACCCACGCAGACACGGGGAGAATGTGCAAACTCCACACAGACAGACGCCTGAGGTGGGAATTGAACCCAGGTCTCTGGCGCTGTGAGGCAGCAGTGCTAACCACTGTGCCACCGTGCCGCCCCACGAAGTCCACACTGACCCTTCATAGAGCATCCTAGTCAGACCCACCCCATCCATATAACCCCGCATTGCCCATGTCCAATCCACCTAATCTGCACATCTTTGGACTGTGGGAGGAAACCTGAGCACCCAGAGGGAATCAACACAGACACAGGGGGAACGTGCAGACTCCACACAGACAGTCGCTTGAGGGTGGAATTGAACTGGGTCCCTGGCATTGTGCTAATCACTGAGCCACCACTCTACAGTGCTCTTACCTCCTCACAACTTGCTCCCTTACTTATTGTTGTATCATCACCAAATTTGGGTACAGTCCAGGAGCAAATTACTGCGCTTGCTGGAACCTGTCCTGAAAACAAAAAATGTTGGAGATTCCAATGTGACAAGTAGCATCCATGGAAGAGAGAGCAAGCTAACGTTACCAGTATAGATGCCTCTTTGTTATTATTAAAGCAAAGTTGTATGATTATTTAAGTGGTTTATGTTGTAAATAAAATATAACAGTGATGTGCATTACGATACCCCTGCATTACAATCCTATTACTTGGTGAGCTTTTTATATTTACATAATGTGGACCTTTGATTAAGCAGAATATTTGATCAAACAGCTCACACCTGGTCTCATAGATGCCAGTTAATAAAATGTCTGCAATACAAACATATCGAGTTTATTGCTTCTTCTTTATCTATCCTGCTGGTTGTATTCTTGAAGAACTCTAATAAGTATGTCAAACATAATTTCCCTTTCACAAAACCATGTTAACTCTGCCTGTTTGTGCTTTGGTTTTGGGGTGCTGAAAAAGCACAGTAGGTCAGTCAGCATCTGAGGAGCAGGCGAATTGATGTTTCGGGCATAAGCTCTTCATCAGGAATGAAGGAATCATTCCCGTTGCAGAGTTTATGCCCTAAACATCGACTCTCCTGCTTCTCGGATGCTGCCTGACCTGCTATGCGTTTCCAGCACCCCACTCTCGACTCTGATTTCCAGCATCTGCAGTCCTCACTTTCTCCCTGTGCTATGTTTTTGTCAATGTCCTGCTGCTACCAGGTTAAAAATGGATTAGCGTTTTCCCAATGACAGATGTTGGACTAGCTGACCTGTGCTTTTCTGCTCTCTGAGTCCCTCGTTATTTGAACAAAGGCTTTATATTTTCATTTTCCAATCAGCAGAGACATTATAAGCAATGCACCTTCTATCACTGTAAGCACTTCATCCAAAACTATAGGATGCAAGCCACCACATCTTGAGGTTTATTGGTTTTTAATCAGATTATCTTTCTCAGGACTTTTTCTCTGATAATCCAGGTTGTCGATGTTTCTCTCTCCCTTTAGCCTATTGATACTTCTAATATTCTTGGAATCCTTTCATTTTCTTGTGTCATGAAGTGTACATGGTCAGAATTCAGACAACACCAGATCACAGTCCAACAGGTTTATTTGTAATGCAGGCTTTTAGAGCATAGCCCCTTCATTGGGTGAAGTGAGAGAGAAGCACGCAGACACAGAATTTATAGGTAGAGAAAATAAAAGATCATACAAATGGTGTGAATGGAGTGTTGAGAGGCTGAATAACAAATCTCTGCCGATGATCAAGAGTGTCAGACAGTGTGAGTAAAGTGTCAACAGCTGAATAACAAGAGAAAGGGTGACCTATATTCTGTTAAAATGAGCCAGTGAGGTATTTATAAAAAAATTAAAAATAAGGTGGTGCTGGAGACAAACCAAATGACTGAGATTGCATAATACGTATAAGAGTCACATAGTGAGGGTCTAACCACAATAGTAAGTAATCCAAAGCATTACAAACTAATTAAGGGAGAGAGATCACAACAACTTATCAAGGTGATGGTGTCAAAACAGGACAGTAAGAAGATTTTACAGAAACAGAACAGTTTGATGGGGTTACATGTAGCGTGGCATGAACCCAAGATCACAGCTGAGGCTGTCTTCATGGGTACAGAACTTCGCTATCAGTTTCTGCTCAGCGATTTTGCATTGTTCTGCATCTCAAAGGCTGCCTTGGAGGGCGCTTACCTGAAGATCAAAGTTTGAATGTCCTTGACTGCTGGAGTGTTCCCCGACTGGAAGGGAGCATTCCTGTCTGGCGATTGTTGCATTGTGTCCATTCATCCACTGTAGTAGCGTCTGCGCGGTTTCGCCAATGTACCATGCTATGGGGCATCCTTGCTTGCAGCATATCAGGTAGATGACATTGGCCGAGTCACATGGGTATCCGCTGTGCACGTGGTGAGCGGTGTCTCCACATTTAATGGTAGTGTCCATGACGATGAGCTGACATGTCTTGCCATGACAGGGTTGTGTGGTGTTGTGGTCGATGTTGCGCTGAAGGCTGGGTAGTTTGTTGTGAACGATGGCCTGTTTAAAGTTTCATTGTTGTTTGAAGGCGAGCAGTGGAGGCGTAGGGATGATCTTGGAGAGATGCATGCAATGTACATGAGCAAGAACGCGATATTGAACTTATGTAAGAGATTTATTACACCTCAGCTGGGGAATTGCATACAGCTTTGGGCGCC